>NC_092414.1:71530292-72146959 GCF_040894005.1 Engystomops pustulosus
GACATTTGCTGACCGCAATCCCGTCGAGTTTCTCTGCATGCCTACATTGTGTTTAATTTATGCCAGGCCTGTTTACCACGGCCGGCAAAAGCACTAGTACACTTTAATTCCCTCTGTAGAGTTGATACGAAACGCGTCAGGGATGTTGGCGTATTTTAGGGGGCATGCGTCAGTCTAACAGGGACAGCTGTGGACTGCCCTTGAAAGGGCGGGAGCAATATGGGACCACATAGAAAGGATATCTCCCCACCCCTCCCTTGGTATCCCGATCTCCTGCCCGTTGATGCACTTTACGTCCGAACCATGGTAAGACTACTTATTATTTTTTGAGGTGGCTTTCCCTGGATGTTTCATAACCGTTATACTTTGGAGTCATTTACTTCTGCTATTGGTGTCATTCTAACCAGGAATAGGTATGTGACACTAGACTTACTGTTTTTATCATATGATTAATTAAAAGTTATATTTTATATTGTTCATACTCACCCCCTCTTGTGCTAATTTTGTTATAATTGACTGTGAGTAGATCTGGCTATTCTTGTTCACCGTATAGGCCAATACAGGCGCTCCCCTACTTAAGGACACCCGACTTACAGACAACCCATAGTTACAGACGGACCCCTCTGCCCACTGTGACCTCTGGTGAAGCTCTCTTGATGCTTTACTATAGTCCCAGACTGCAATGATCTGCTGTAAGATGTCTGTAATGAAGCTTTATTGATAATTCTTGGTCCAATTACACCAAAAATTTTGAAACTCCAATTGTCACTGGGACAAAAGAAAAAAAATTGTCTAGAACTTCCATTATAAAATATACAGTTTCTACTTACATACAAATTCAACTTAAGAACAAACCTCCAGACCCTATCTTGTATGTAACCCGGGGACTGCCTGTAATCATGTTATCTTTATTCTATGGGTCAATACGATTACGGGGATACCATACTTGAATATTTTTTCTTAAGTTTTTCTAAATTTGCCAAATAAAACCCTAACCCATTTTTGCATTGCCGTCTTCCAAGTGGCATAACATTTTTACTTTTTTGGCTCAAGAGCTTCATGATGGCTTGATTTTTTGCGGGACATGATGTATTTTGCACCAGTATCATTCTGGAGTACATATGTTTTTTTTTCTTTTTATTGCATTTTTTTGGGATTGAATAGGTAAAAATCATAATTTTTGGCAGGTTTTAGCAGTTTGTTTTAACGATGTTCATTGAGCGGGTTCAATAATTATTTACTTTTATTCTATGGGTTGTTATGGACATGGTGATACTATATATGTAGGGTTTGTGTTATGATTTAGAGTTTCTTTGGCATTATATGTCTCTTTATATGTTTTGGGGCTTATGGGCATTTTTATTGATTTTACTACTTTATTTTTTATTGAATAACATTTTTTTAAACTTTTTTTTATTATTTCCATCATGGGACATGAACAAGCAATCATCTGATTGCTTATTCATAACACTCTGCAATACTCTGAAAGGTATTAGAAGTGTCAGCCTAAGCACATGCTGACCTAGGCTGGCTCTATGCCTTTAAGATGACGTCACAGACGGCATCTTATTGGCAATGCCATTGCTACGATCGGCGCCCCCAAAAACAGCGCGGGGGGGGGGGCATCGTGGGGTTCACTCACCGGCCACTTCACTCACCGGCCACTTTATTAGGTACACCTGTCCAACTGCTCATTAACACTTAATTTCTAATCAGCCAATCACATGGCAGCAACTCATTTAGGCATGTAGACATGGTCAAGACAATCTCCTGCAGTTCAAACCGAGCATCAGTATGGGGAAGAAAGGTGATTTGAGTGCCTTTGAACGTGGCATGGTTGTTGGTGCCAGAAGGGCTGGTCTGAGTATTTCAGAAACTGCTGATCTACTGGGATTTTCACTCACAACCATCTCTAGGGTTTACAGAGAATGGTCCGAAAAAGAAAAAACATCCAGTGAGCAGCAGTTCTGTGGGCGGAAATGCCTTGTTGATGCCAGAGGTCAGAGGAGAATGGGCAGACTGGTTCGAGCTGATAGAAAGGCAACAGTGACTCAAATCGCCACCCGTTACAACCAAGGTAGGCAGAAGAGCATCTCTGAACGCGCAGTAAGTCGAACTTTGAGGCAGGTGGGCTACAGCAGCAGAAGACCACACCGAGTGCCACTCCTTTCAGCTAAGAACAGGAAACTGAGGCTACAATTTGCACAAGCTCATCGAAATTGGACAGTAGAAGATTGGAAAAACGTTGCCTGGTCTGATGAGTCTCGATTTCTGCAGCGACATTCGAATGGTAGGGTCAGAATTTGGCGTCAACAACATGAAAGCATGGATCCATCCTGCCGTGTATCAACGGTTCAGGCTGGTGGTGGTGGTGTCATGGTGTGGGGAATATTTTCTTGGCACTCTTTGGGCCCCTTGGTACCAATTGAGCATGGTTGCAATGCCACACCCTACCTGAGTATTGTTGCTGACCATGTCCATCCCTTTATGACCACAATGTACCCAACATCTGATGGCTACTTTCAGCAGGATAATGCGCCATGTCATAAAGCTGGAATCATCTCAGACTGGTTTCATGACAATGAGTTCACTGTACTCAAATGGCCTCCACAGTCACCAGATCTCAATCCAATAGAGCATCTTTGGGATGTGGTGGAACGGGAGATTCGCATCATGGATGTGCAGCCGACAAATCTGCGGCAACTGTGTGATGCCATCATGTCAATATGGACCAAAATCTCTGAGGAATGCTTCCAGCACCTTGTTGAATCTATGCCACGAAGAATTGAGGCAGTTCTGAAGGCAAAAGGGGGTCCAACCCGTTATTAGCGTGGTGTACCTAATAAAGTGGCCGGTGAGTGTACAATTGATAGCAATAATATGCTGTAACTGGACAACCCCTTTAATTATTGAACTACTTGACTGTCGCATTGGGAATTGGATGCACATAACTGAGCCCAGCAATGCCACCTGTGGTAGTTTAGAGGTACTGGTTACTGGACTACTGAATTTTTGAGGGAGCTAAAAGCAATGCAACAGCACCCAATATATTTAGGACAGTTTGGGGTGCTGTATCAGTACTGGGTTAGCAGCATGTGATTTTCTCACAGGACAGGTGCTAGCCTCTCACACACAGCCTATCCGTGACTGGTGTGACTAGCTGTGCAGATTTAGAGCTTTTTCTACTGCTGTGTCGTGTTATGTCCTCTCCCAGCACTAGGCACCTGTGTGACATTGAGTGACAGTGCTGGGGCTGCTGTATCACACTTTCCCGCCTCAGGAATGTGAGGTAAATGAGGTAGTTGAGTGTGTGGAGCTCCTCATCACTACTGCACTGCTGCGCTGTGATTGGCCGAGGCGCTGAATGAATGTGTATACAAGGAGCAGTGGAGGCTCAGTCAGCTGCTGGTGCACCAGTCTGCACAGCTCCAGGTGATAGTGCGCTGGAAACTTCCTGAGGGGGGCGGCACTGCATGGGTTAATCTGGGGAGAAACAACTCAGGGAATGAGGACACTGCAGGGGACCCTCTGGGACGGAGAGTGAGCGGACATTGTATACATTCACGTCTTGTGAGTCCATGGAAGGATGAGGACTGCTATGTGCTGGAGGTAACATGCATTTGGGACTCTTCTCTGCACCCCTACTGCAATGGTAAGACTGCATATGTGCATTTAGGGGGTCAGTGTTGTGCATGTGGAGTCCTGCTGACTCCTTATGTGGAGGTAGATGCCCCCCTTAAAGTGACAGCACTGTAATAAAAAGGTCACGTCTCTGACCGCTGTGTGTGGACTGTGCCATAAGATAAGACCAATGCAATTCCTGGGGTCATGAGTGTATGACCTTTGGTGTAACTCCTCTGCCTATACTTGTCAGTATACCTATGTGTCAGCAGCCTTGCCTAATGTTATAGGACACCTGATCTGTCACTGTGGAAGCTTGGTGCTGAGCCCCCGCTATCTACATAACAAAGCTATAAGTAGTAATAGTAGTCAGCATATGGCTTTATATAGAATCACAAGATTACAGCTTTATTACATTTTTTCCGTGCAATAACTCTAAAAATCTCAGGTTTCGTTCTCTGACAGTTTTAATATATCACATAGGAACATAACCCGAAATGCTATTATTCTAATAATATAGATAATTACTGCGTGGGATGTATGACAATATAAATGTGCCTTGTAATTGGAAAATGTTCCTCATTGTATATTCCCTCATTATATTCCAATTAAATGGGTATAGTGACTCCTGTGTGGAGGTGATATGGTTTTTATTTAATAACAACAAATCTACAAATTTGGGGATTTTCGAATATTATTTTCTAGCACAGTATAAGGAAAGCTTAATTTATTGTATGGTGATATTGATTAAAATCTAAGGCGCTGTGCCATGAAAGTATTTTCTATGCTAATTCACTATATTCAGAAAGGAACGTGAATCTTAAACATTCAGGTGTGACATCCCACTTTCCTGTCAAGTAAAGTGAGATATAGGACACCAAACTGTAGGCTTCTTTCACTGGTGAAGATTTCCAAAATGACACCTGTGTCACTTTGGTAAAAATGGCTCCTTTATGGCAATATAAATGTACACCTACATACACTCACCATTAGCTCTCTAATAAATTGCTTCTGTGCAAAAATTATAGTTCCAATGACATTGCCAGTAGTTGGGCACTTGGCAGCAGAGGTTACTGGCTGCTTGTACACAAGACCTAAGGGAAAGGCAGTAATGATGCTGGATCGGAATGAGTGTTATACTATAACCTCTGAACTGTACTATAATCCTATTTTACCATGGCCTCAATAGTTTAAAAGTCACACCATAATATTTCTATATTGCCCAACTTTGAGGTCTGTCCCAGGTTTTTATCTTCTCTGTGGTTACAACTGCTGGGACCCCAACATAGCATTTAAAATCTGGCCACATTTCCATAATGAATGGTGTAACATTCAGTGCATATGTCGTCCAATCAATGTCTGAGACTTCGGGAAATAATACACAGCGCTCAGTTTTCTCTAGTAGTGCATATGCTTCACCTGTCGCTCTGTTCTGTAGGGAAAACTGCACCCCATTTTTGTTGATTGCAGGGATCACATTAGTTAAACTCCTATTGATCAACATTTTATCCCTCGTTCTGTAAATAGAGGGTAATGTGCAATTTTCGAAATCCACTTTAAAAAGAATGTGTCATTAAGAATATGCAGACACCCTGACTATACATTGCGTCACTTACATTTTTATGTACAGGCAGTCCCCGGGTTACATACAAGATGGGGTCTGTAGGTTTGTTCTTAATTTGAATTTGTATGTAAGTCGGAACTGTATGTTTTATCATGGTAGCTCCAGCCTGAATTTTTTTGGTCTCTGTGACCTTTGGATTTTAAAAATGTTGGGATGTCATAAGAATCAATATTAACACTAAAGCTTCATTACAGACACATTTGATAACTGTTGTAGCTGATCATTGTAGACTAGGACTAAAAGACAATAAATTACCAATATCCAGAGGTCCCTCTGTAACAAGGGGTTGTATGTAAGTCAAGTGTTCTTAAGTAGGGGACCGCCTGTAGTGTAAATTTCTTAACCAATGAGTCCATTACATGACCAGGACAGATTTTCAACCCAATGAACTGAAATAGATTTTACCAGTAAATTACAGCAAGCAGAGTTGCTGAAATGAGAAAAGATTACCTTTCATTGAATAATAAATAAAGTAGAATCTAAATCTTCTCTACCTGATATGTGCAATACTCTCATAAGTTGAGTGCTGTGTTTGAGTGTAATGCTACAAGCAAGTCGTTCCAGGAACATGAGGGAAACTAGATTCACAGCTCTATTTCCCAATAACCCAGTATAAATGGCACTTCCTGTTTTGTGAGTTCTTACTGCTGTTTACTAATGCTGCTCAATGATATTTTACTGCCTTCTATTATAATCTTTGTATTTATGTTTAGTTGGATCATTGGTGATGTGATCTGTTTTCCTCCTTGTTATTGGCATTCCCCATTCTTCTTCCATGTATAATCAGATATTCTTTGTGACTAGCAGTATGGTTTATATTATGGATATTTTATTTTTTATTATCCAAGACCATTGGGATAAAACATTTACTAGATTTGACATAACAAGTTGTGCTGCGAAATCTTCGTTATATGCAGAAATTTGAGCTTCTCTATGAAAACAAGTTCAGTAAAAGAGACCAGTGAGCAGATTGTTGTAGATGCCAGAGCCTATGGTCATTACAGCCGTCACAGAAATAATGGGGAAGATTGGCAAAAGTGTTGCATAGTAGAACAGTACATAGTTAGACTAGAAAGTCTTCTACTGCGCCAGATTTATCAAACTGATGCAGCACTATAAATCTGCCCTAGTTTGAGTCTGTCTGTTCTTTCTTTGTAACATCTAATAATTGGTCTAGTTTACTCCAGAAATCTGCTCCAAAATTGTAGTGCGCTTTTTTTCCTACACCCCTTTGTTTTACTTGTTGGAAAAGTGTTAAAAATGTTCTAAAATATAAATGGAGAACAGCATTTCAGCCAGTTTTAGTGCAGATTTTGACATCCTTGTGTTGTAGACAGTTTGTTTAATCATTGTCCTGGTTAATATTTCTTACCTTAAAGGGAACCTGTCACCAGGAGGCCTATTTTTAGCACTCCCCCAGTCCCCACAGAGCATAGTACATACACTGCCAAAGAGTTTTTGTATAAGAAATGGGTTTTACAGAAAAAAAGATGTTATATGGTACATTTCAATGCCACGTACTGTGTAAATAGACACCTGTGGATAGGGGATAATATTTAAACTTCAGACAATCTCTTTTTAACTTGCTTTCTGTGGATTTTTAAGCCAATACTATCTCTAACTACGATCTTATTTCAGATGTTTAATTCCACTTGCCATTTTATTCTGTGCAATCCAGGGTAGACACTGGAAAATCGCATCTAAAATTTGTGGACACAACGGAAATGTTTTAAGAGCATTTAAGAAAAATTGGATGTGATTTAAAACTGCAGTACAACTGCATTTTAGCAGGATGAGTTGCAAATTTAAAGTGTTAACATTAGGCAGATTTAGCAATTTGCTCTGAAACCTGGCATACAAAGTATTCAACACAAATAGCAATAGGGAAGGGCTTGGCAGCAAAAAGGTGGATCTTTAAACATGCCACAAAAATACAATAACATTTTGGCTTATACTTTTTTCTAAAATAAAACCAATAAATAAGTGGTGTTCATTTGAATGGAACCTTTTTCTGGTTCCTCACTTCCCCATAGAGAATTGTGTACACATTGTAGGTTTTTATAGTAAAACTGGCTCTTTCTGAAAAGAGTAAGCTCTGTATACAGAAAGGTAAACGTTAAACGTCTCCCCAGTATGTAGCCTCAGAATGCATATGTTGCAATGCAGGTAGACTAACCGTTATATAATAATGTATTAATAATATCTGTAGTGATGGAAAGGCTAAAGTGAGCTTCCCCTTTAATCTGCACTTGCTATTAGTCTTTATAGCTTGTTAAGTGTGAAAGCCTGGCAGCACCTCCCTTCTGTCTGCCTGGCACCACCAATAAAATAAGGTGGCATCACTTGACTTCCTGGCATTTTGTAAATACTGAGGATTTTAACCTCTCCTCAGCAACTAGTAATGACAGTGATCCATTTACTGTATAGTCCTGGCGTATATACACACAAGTAAAAATTCCTTGGCTTTCTTAGCCTAAAAATAAATGTGTCCTTGGATACAGTAAGATTACACGATATATTGTATTAGTGATGTCTGCCATTCCCTTTGCTTATATTTAAAGAATCTCAGTATATCACCCTCACCCCCCTTTTCCCTCTATTTTTTTTTTTTCTTGGTGTAGTCTCTCACGCAGTCTCTATTATTTGGCTTATTTCTGATTTGTAGCTTTTTGCTGTAGCGTTGAAGCAGTGTTAAATGGTTTCAGCCTCCTGTATCATTTCCCGTGGGAAGCTCTCTCCTTTATATACACTACCAGGATTTAGTTTGTGTTGCAGTACATATTGACGTCCTGTACAGAGCAGAGGGGCAGGGTTACACCTGGGTTATAGGTAATAAAGGTGACTTCCTTAAAAGGTGACACACAGAAGAGGCACGGCGCTGTTTGCATATTGACTTTCCTTGTCCTCTTCTGCTAACCCCTGCATGCATCCAAGTATTTGATTTGACAAGTGCTGGCATATGGCAGTGCCCAGATGTTGCCTCTGCAACAAGTCCATGCTATCTTACCAGTATTAGTCCTACTCCCCAGTGTTCAGCATTCTCAAGATAGCAATTTTGCAAGCAGGTGAATTTGCTAATCTAAGCTGCAAAATTATAATATACATGTCTGATTTGGATTATAAAAACCATTGACACAAAAAGATTGGAGGCTTTACATGCACAATGCATATGAGGTTTTAGTCAGCATTGTATAAAATGTTAATGCGTATGTATGTTGACAGTAACAATTTCAATGTACCTGACAGCATGTTGCCATTTGTAGCAGTCTATTGTTGCTGACTTAGACCAGACAACAGACTGTAATAAAACATCATGTAGATTGCTGAAATAAGAACCAGGGGGGATTTACAGTAAATTTTCTTTAAGCTGTATCTCAGCCCTCCTGCTGTTGAAGAGAAAATGACTGGTAAGAGCGGTGTATTAGCGATTGCTGTTAAAGTAGTTCCATAATAAATTCTTGAAGAGTGGAAGTAGTTGTAAGGTACAGCTATTAAAGGGTCTGCATTATCACAGACAGATCCTTTTAAATGGGTTTAATGGACACATTTCATCAAAGAAAATTAACACCTTCATGTTCTTTTTGTTCTCAAAGTGAGAGTGTCAGTCCCCTATGCCTGGAAATTTTGCATATGCTACACCCACTCCTTCTCTTTTTAAAAGTGCATATCTGAATGTGGGCTGCTCCTATATCCCGCAAGTGTCGAGGAAAGCGGTGGATAGAGGGAGCAGAAGATGGTCATGGCCCATTCTTAAAGAGAACCTATAAACCGAGATTAAACCATTACATCACGGCACCTTATCAAATAGAATAAGAGTTTTCAGCTCATGTTCCATTTATAGTTCAGTCTGATGGCATAAACTATGTGAGTATCATTGTATAAGATTGGAAAAAGATGCAGGTCCATTAGTCCAACCTATAAGAATTGTACGGGGTGTAACAAAATGATCAGGATGGTGAAATATCTTGTGAAATGCATATCAGATCGAAAAAATAAAAATATGTTTGAAAAATGTTTTTGAACATTCTATCAATGATATCAAACTTGGCCACCTACCCCCATCCCCAGGAAAATTACATTATTATATTGATTCAATGTATGATTCAAGTCATTTTCAGATGGCGCTTTAATTGGTGAAATTCAAAATGAGTAAAATATTGTTCTAAAATGGGGATATCTCGAGAAATACATATAGGACTGAAAAACAAAAAAAAATGTGACGCATATTTATTAAAAATCCATCCAATGATGCTAAAGTTGACCCTGTATTTTCACCCCTTGGCGATGAGGTAGAAGTTGGGTCTAATTTTTTTTTATGTAGTAATTACATGCTGCCTAAAGTGGACACAGTCATTTTCTGTTCTCTTTAAGGGTTGGTTAAATGTGGGTCCCTGGCCTCAGAGCTTGAATAACCTTTTTCCCACTAAGAACAGGATAGTGCTTAACCTGCTGATCAGTGGGGATCTCTGTGCTGAGACCCCTGCAGATTGTGAAAACGAGGGGTCCCTCGGCTGCTCATGACCATTCTGCTCCATCAATCTATATGGAGCTGATGGAGATGGCCAAGTGTCATGGCCCATGACAAAATACGCCATCCTTTAAACACTTAGACCTAAATGAATAATTTCATACCTTGTGGCGTCCCAGAACCTCTGCATCAGTATTGGTTCAGGGAACCGTCAGCAGTAGTGGTGATTATATAGATGGATAATGTGGAGGTGTCGGTGTCATATGTATGGCGTATGTATGACTGGTGGGTAAGAAAGGAATAGGGTGTATTATTGGTATAAAGGGTCACCGTGGTATTGCTGTGTCTCTCCCTATTGTGACCCTCGATGAACTGTGAACCTAATAAACCCGAAGAACTCAACTCGGAGCCACACCCTTAACTGGGTGTGCCCACAACTGGAACCTGACCGTGGAAACAATACAGTCCCTGCGTTATCCCTTGGGTGTGTGCAAGATTACAATTTATCAGTTCTGTTGCAGAGAGTAGAAGTCATTCGGTCAAAAAATGCTTCCCAACATGACATGTTTCGCCTAATCATAGGCGTATATGATACACCAAATAAAATCACGCCCTGCTCAGAAAACCAAGTAACCCATAGACGATCCTCTCTTGACACAAAAGTACCCAAAGGAGAAGTGTCTTGGTACACACAATGGAGTCCGGATTCTCTGCAGGCCAATCCATGCAGACTGGACGGCAGGAGGCGCCATCTCACCACTTCCCTGCTTGTCTCATGCTATGTGGTGAATTCAGAGCACATCCTATATCTGCCCTGATTTGTGGTGTGGCTGCGCCCGCATCCCTCTTCTCGTGTCTTGCAGCTCGCAGGACTTACAGATGTCTTTATGTACCCTTACACTATTTATCTTGGAATTTGTTACTCTACCCCTTTTTATTGAAACAGTCATGTGAGCTCTTGAATATCTGACATATCCTCTTTAACCCCTAGGGGACACAGCCTATTTTGGCCTTAAGGACGCGGCCCCATTCTTCAAATCTGACCTGTGTCACTAAGTGGTTATAGTTTTGGAACGCTATGAGATATTCAGGGGATTTTGAGATTGTTTTCTCGTGACACATTGTACTTCAAATTAGTTTAAAAATTTGGATGATATCTTTTGTGTTTAGTTATGAAAAAAAACTAAATTTGGCAAAATTCTTTATTTTCAACGTTCTAAATTCTCTACTTTTGATGCAGATAGTCATAGCTCCCAAATAAATTCATAACTTACATTTCCCAAATGTCTGCTTTATGTTGGATGGTTTTTTAAGATTCCACATATTTTACTAGAATGTTATGAGGCTCAGAATTTGGGTGCCATTTTTCAAATTTTTTGTAAAATCACCAAAACCTGTATTTAGATGGACCTGCTCAACTTCTAATTGACACTGAGAGGCCTAAATAATAGTGGGACTCGTAAAATACCCCATTGTGGAAACTACACACCTCAACGTATGAAAAACCACTTTTAAGAAGTTTGTTAACGCTTTACGTGTTTTATAGGGGTTAAAACAAAATGGAGGTGCAGTCTGCAAATTGTAATATTTTTTCACAATACACTCATTTTGGGTGGAAAATTAAACATTTACAATGGATTAAATGAATAAAGGCTCCACAAAGTTTGTTACCCAATTTCTCCTGAGTACACGGATACTCTATATGTGGTGGTAACCTGCTGTATGGGCGCACGGCCGGGCATAGAAGGGAAGGAGGCGCCATGCAGATCAGATTTGCTATGTCATTTTGTACAGGCTATAATTTTTTTTCTTTTTTTAATGTGGACCTATAGGGGCTTATTTCTTTTGCCACATGAGATGCACTTTTCTGCTACGTAATTTGGGGCAATCTATAGGCTAATTGGTGAGATTTTATTAACTCTTTGTTGGTGGAGGAAATGAAAATCATCACTTTTCAGGAAGATTTTTATGGGGGGTTTTTTTTTTTTTGGCTGTTTACCATACCATAAAAATAGTATATTATTTTTATTCTATGGGTCGCCACGATTACAAAAAGACCTCATTTATATAGATTTTTTATTTTTTTCCCATTTTTAGTGCATAAAAAGTAATTTGGCAAAAATGTTGTTACTTTTAGCATCACCGTCTTTCATATGCATAACTTTTTTATTTTTCACCTCACAAATCTGTTTAAGGGCTTATTTTTTGCGAGAAGGATTGTTCTTTTTAGTGGTCTTATTTTAGAGTGCATAACATTTTTTAAATCCCTTTTTAGAGCATTTTTATAGGGTATTAATTGAAAATGATCTTTTTTCTGGAGCTTTTTTTTTGTTTTGTTTTTTTACGGGGTTAACTTTGCGGATCTAATAACGATTCTGTTTTATTCTGCAGATTGTTACGGATGCAGGGATACCAAATATGTGGGGGTTTTGTGTCTTTTATTCAATTGTACTGAATAAAAACCAATTTGGAGAAAATCTTGTTCATTTTAGCATCACCATCTTTTCATATGCATAACTTTTTTATTTTTCGGCTGACAAATCTAGTTAGGGGCTTATTTTTTGCGAGAAGAGTTGTTCTTTTTAGTGGGCTTATTTTGGAGTGCATAACATTTTTTAAATTACTTTTTAGAGCATTTTTTATAGGGTATTAATTAAAAAATTATCTTTTTTCGGAACGTTTTTGCGTTTTTTTTTTTTCTACGGCGTGTACCGTGCGGGTCCAGGAAAGATTCTGTTTTATTATACAGATTGTTACGGACACGGCAATACCAAATATGCGGGGTTTTTTGTGTTTTTGTGTTTTTTATACTTTATTAAGTGTTTTTATGGGAAAGTGACATTTTAGGGGCTTATATTTTTATGTATTTATTTTTTATTTATTATAATGTGTAGTGTTAAGTGTTTTTGCATATTTTTACTTATACATACTTGAACTTGAACCAGTGATGCTCTGATCACTGGTTCAAGTTCAATACACTGCTCTACAATACTATTTTATTGTAGAGCAGTGTAAACTGTCTGAGCAAGCTTGCGCATGCTCAGACAGTTTACAGTCAGACCCGGAAGGGGTCTGGCTGCCATGGAGACCGGGCAGCTCCGGGGCACATGCCAGTCCTCGGAGCTGCCCAGAAGAGGATCGGATCCCCCGGTAAGCGGCACGGGGGATCCGATCCACAGCGCAAACACCCTTACACGCCGCGGTCATGTTTGACCGCGGCGTGTAAGGGGTTAACACCCGCGATCGGAGCCGGCTCCGATCGCGGGTGTTAGCGCAGGCTGTCAGCTGTACTAGACAGCTGACAGCCGCTGCTTCTGGTACCGGCTCCGTTCGTGAGCCGGTGCCAGAAGCAGGACGTTATAGAACGTCCCCGTGCGCTAAGCATCTAGCCCCGGGGACGTACTATAACGTCCTGGTGCGCCTAGGGGTTAATATCTTGGTCAACAAACAAACACAATAAACTTTACCATCCCTCCCCTCTTTTCCCCTACACTGTGCCTTTGTTGAAAAGTGTAGTGCAGGCGCCCCAGCTTAAATCTGCCACCTCCCACCAGTAAAATCGGTCCCCAAATTTTTTCTGCACTGAGTTCCATCACCCATCGCTGCTTGCCTCTGCCCATCTCTGGGTGTGTGAAATGGTAACAAGATCTACAGTTTCCTACACAGTGCTCACTGCTAAATCCTCCATGCAGTGATAGGAACAGCATTCTGATAAGAGGAAGATCAGAAAAGTCATGGAAATGTATGACTCTTCCTTGTCCACACATGGCTCACATTCTAAGCAACCTACCTGTATATTTTGGAGTGGGTGAAAATCTGCAGACCTGGAGGAAACCCATGCAAACTCATAGAGAACATACAAACTATTTTCAGCTGTTGACTTGATTCAGGCAGGGCCAGCGCTATGGGTAGGCAAAGTGGGAATTTGCCCAGGGCATGAAAGAGGAGATATTCAGGTTTAAAGTGAGAATATCAGGTGTGATATATATATATCACTCCCGACAGAATTTTTTAAATTAATATCTCAGTTTTCCTGACATTTAAACACAGATTTAGATTCATATGAAAGAGGGCTCTCTTTCATAGGAAAAAAGAAGTGAGGTTCTGTGTGTCACAGAGCCAGAGATGCAGCTCTCTGAAGTGCCCCCCCCCCCTCCAGATTCTTAGCTGGCAGCTTTAGGGAGAATTTGCTGGACACAGGAGCTGCTGCACCTCACAGATCGCATTTCCATGGGACTTCCCGCCATTTTCGGGATTTGCGCCGCTGTGACAGGGATTTAGAAGGGGATTGTGTCTCACACGATTGTATTGCGGGGCCGGTGTTCATGCGACAGAAATAAGGGGGCGGGGGGGGGGGCGGGACGGTCCGACTTATTCGGACTGAGCATGGGATTTAAAGGGGTATTCTCATCTGGGCACTTGCATTCAGTTTCATTAATCTGCCATATATAAACATTTCTTCAATTGGATGTTATTAAAAAAAATGTTCCTGTGTGAAGATAATTTCTCATAAATGTAGCCATGTTGTCCCTTAGAAATGAGATGGCTTCCTCGGATACGGCCACGTCTGATAGAGTGCACAGAGAAACAAAAGGTTATTGTATATAAAATGTCCAGGAGTTACTGCAGGTCCTACAGCCATCCTGTGGTAATGATCGCTGAATCCTGGTGGTCCGGCAGGACTCTATAGCACAAGTCTGGCCACCGCTGCCAGAGTATGACGTGGTCGTATCCGAGGAAGCTATCTGGTTTCTAAGGGACAACATGGCAACATTTATGAGAAATTATCTTCACACAGGAACATTTTTTTTAATAACATCCAATTGAAGAAATGTTTACATATGGCAAATGAATTTAATTAAATGTAAATGCCCAGATGGGAATACCCCTTTAAGATTCAAATTGTGTCGCAAAACAATGCTCACATGCACCGGGAAGCAGGTGAACTGTCGGACCTGTCTGAGCAGGGAAGCGACACATGCAAGATATTGGGCGCACGATCTTAGTGAATCGCGTCAGAGTGCATTATGGTCGGACACTCCGTACTTCAAGAACTCCGGACGGGTTAGAAAATGTGCCTCACTTTCTCTCTTATTACATTATATGCGATACGATGAACATTTGATCCTCTTTGTCTAATGTGGCTACATATTAACTTGGCGACCCAGAACATGTCCATAAAGTTTTTATTTCACACCATCCTCCATTATTTACACCTATGTTATGATGATCTCGCTCAGATTCTTATGAACCACGGAGGGTTCTTATTGTGCGGCTAATACATTGGTGCACATAAAGTGACTTTTGCTATCTCATTAGCTTGGTTTATGGATATATAGTTATTTATTTGGGTTACCATTGTGTAAGGGGGCAAACAATGAGAGTTCTGTGAAGCTCAGTGCAATTTTCTGCAAAAATAGTTTGGTGTATGTATGATCTCCTCATATCTTTCTGTTTTAAGATAGTGTGTTTTCTTTACATAAGTATTCTGGATTTGTACATATTTTGGAGGAAATTTTCATGTAATTTTTGCATTTTCTTGCTGTTTGCTACAAAGTTTCATGAAGGTGGTAATGCGTATGAATAAAAAAGTTATTGTTTACATGGTGATTTCTGCAAAAATTTGATTTTGACAGAATAGGAGCTTTTTATATTGTGTGATATATTTTAACCCCATAACGCAATAAGACGTACCTTTTACGTTTTATTGTGCATGGGGTAGTATGAAGAGTGCTCACGGGCTGAGCCCTCTTCATACCCACCGGGAGCTTGCTTCACAATGAAGCAAACACCGATCGCTAACACCTGCGATCGGTGCTTGCAAAGCTGGCAGCAATCAGTTGCCATGACAGCCTCAGATCACACAATGATCCCAGGCTATCATGTTTTAGGCTATTGTAATAGATGGTGTGGAAAATCCACATATACTGCCATACTGTAGTCAATGTAAATATATGGTAGGATGAATCAGACAACCTAGGATTAAAGTACCCTAGGGAGTCTGAAAAAATGGTTAAAAAAATAAAAGTAAAAATATTTATATTAAAAAAAATTTAAATTTCCCCCTTTCTCTAGAAGTCATACAAATATAAATAAAGAGTAAAACTCATAAACCCATTGGGTATCGCCACATCCGAAAATGCCCGATCAAAATGTTTTTTTTTTTCACTGCGTTTAACCCCGGAACGGAAAATGGCGCCCAAAGTTGCAAATGGCATTTTGAAAAATTCAATAAAGTGATCAAAAGGTTGTACAATCCTAAAAATAAAAGCATTGAAAACCTCATCAAGTTCGCAAAAAATTACACCAAAGTATGAAAAAGTTATTAGCGCAAGAAGAAGGCAAAATGAAGAATTTTTTTTTTTTTGTAAATGTATGAAAACATTATAAAACCTATACAAACTTGGTATCCACATGATTGTATTGACCCAATGAATGAAGTAGACCTGTCATTTAGGGCACACAATGAGACTTAAAATCCAAGCCCACAAGAAATGACGCAAATGTGTTTTTTCATCAATTTCGCCTCATTCAGAATTTTTTCCTGCTTCCCAGCATATGGCATAGAATATTAAATACCATCACTATAAAGTGCAATTTGTTATGCAGAAAACAAACCGTCACACAGCTTTCTACATGGAAAAATAAAAAAGCTATAGATTTTTGAATGTGGGGAGTGAAAAACAAAGACGCAAAAACGAAAAAGGGCCTGGTCCTTAAGGGGTTAAAAACATTTGTGGATAGCAACCAAATATGTTGCAGTTTTTGTTTTAGCATTATAGGGAGTGTAAATTCTTGTTGCAGTGTATTGTGGTATATATAAATCTGCTCACTTTGTTATTTTTAAATCCTTTTTAGGCATAAATCTCCACTTCGATGTGAGTTTTATGTAAAAACATACGTTATCAAGGCATTTTCAATGCACTTTTTGTTTAATAGTTTGTGTTTGTAACAAAGTTACATGAGGGTGGTCAAATGTTAATATTTCATATTTATCTTCTATCATAATAAGTATAATTAATAATTCCTTTATTTATATAGCGTGCACAGAGCTTTCCAGATCAGTCCCTGTCTCCATGGTGCTCACAATCTATTCAACCTACCTGTATGTTTTGGAGTGTGGGAGGAAACCCACACAAACACAGAGAGAACATACAAACTCTTTGCAGATGTTGACCATCACTGCAAAGCTGTAAAGCTAACCACTGAGCCTCTCTCCTCTATCTATCTCCTATAAAATTCTCCCATATTACAGTTTGTACCATACTAAAGGGAGCCTCTTACTGACTGTGACTGGTCATAAAATAGTGTAAAAGATAATGGAGCACCTTTACTAAGGGATTTGCGCCGCTTTGCACTTTAGTCACGGTGCCCGTTCTCCAATGTTTAAATGGCTTGCACAGGTATTCAAGTAGCGGGTGCATTGTGATGGTGTTGCATGCAACCCCTTTTTGGCACGGCTGCGCTGACACAATTTTGACAATGCGACTGATTTGGATTGAGCGCAGGATTTAACTTTCAAATTATTGCAAGCCCTAGCTCGAACATGCACCACTAAAGATAGTGAACTCTGCCAGCAGGGCCGGCTCAAGGCTTTAGTGGGCTCCTTTATGGGCTGCCCTCCCCCGCGTGGAGACACTGCCCCCGCCCCCTGTATACACACTTCTCCCCAGTAAGGGCGCTGTCCCACGGGCGCGGTTTTGTCTGCGTTTGCAAACACAACGTGGGACAGCGCCCTAAGTAATGTGTCATGTCTCCCCCTGACCTCACTGATGCAGCTCTCCGTGTGTTCACTGCTTTCCCTGGCAGGTCAAGTGACCATGACATCATCAAAGGTCCTTCAGCCTCCAGGGAAAGCAGTGAGTGCAAGTGTTCTCATCAGGATATGTGTCCTGAGGACACAGATCATGATGAGAGAGGGAAGGAATCTCCCGGGCAGCGGGGCTGATGTCATGAGCCCCAGATCTTTTGACCTAGCGACGCCCTTGGACTGGTACAATTGATCCAGGGGCCCGAGTGGGCCTCTCCAGTACCCCGGGGGCCCCAGCACTTGCCCAGGTTAACCGGGTGCTGGCACCGGGCCTGTCTGTCAGACCTGAGCGGGGAAGCGACACATTCATGATATCGGGCGCATAATCTTATTGAATCGCAGTAAAGTGCATTGGAGTGGGACGATGCACTTTCTGTGAACTCCGGTGACTAGGTAAGTAAATGTCCCCAAACATGTTTTAGGCTAGACAGTGAACACCAAAAAAGTCAAAAATACATCTCGTCTTTCAAAAAAAAGTCCTCACATTAATGGAAAAACATTTTACAGTACTCGTACTTTTGCTTAACAAAGTTTATGATGGGTCTTCTATCTTTGGATGTATTTAAATCATTAAAAAAGTTTCCCGAACAAAACATAAATTCTGAAATCTCAAAATCACTTTGAGTTGTTGAGTTGGTATTCAAAAGTTATATCCACATAAAGTGGATTTCAAAAAATGTGGCTCCTCCTTATCTGGCTGCACCTTAAGAGGTTAAAAACCTTTTCCAAAAAGCTGTTACTCTATGGCATCTTTCTGAAGTTTCGGAAAGATTTGTAATGCTGGGCTATGGAAACGTAAACACTCTCAACCTTCTGTTGAAAATGTTTAAGAATCTTTTTGATGTTCACAGCAGTGTGAAGTTTCTTTTTATCAACTTGCCTCTTTATCTACAGTTTTTTGTATTAAAATAATATCTTATAATTATCCCCACTAAGAGATGAAGCAATATTAATACTAAGGTATTCTACTGCCTGTTCTGGCTTTCATGTATGTACAGCTATTACTAAACTTTTGTCTTAGAAACAAAAGAAGAAAATACACACGGATCTTGCAACTATAGAGCTGAGAGGAGTGTAGAGCTGTAAGGCTTCTGTCCTTATATTTATCTTGGTTGTCATGGTGACACAGATAATTTAAACACTGGAGAATGGAAGGAAGAAGGCTAATTGGTCACTTTCTCTTTATGTAGCTGGCAGCAGCACCATCCTCACTTTCTCATTCTTGCCAACTTACCCTTCAAAAACCTCTTCATGTCCTATTTTTGTATAGCACAGGCATCATTTTGTGCCTATGTATAATCAAACGACGTAGGGACAGACGGGCAGATTACAGGAGGTAATGGCAGTCTACCTGTGCACATACCATAGGTGTGTGTGTTATAAAATTGTTGGTATCCCTCATTTTTAATGACAGAAAAACCCACAATGGCCACAGAAATAACTCGAATCTGACAAAATAAATAAAATTTCTAGGAAAATGTACAAATGAAAGGAAGATATTGCTTTTCAACCATGCTTCAACAAAATGTAAAAATAATGAAACTCAGTCGCAACAAGATAGTGGATACAGTACTGAATCGAAGTCCAAGAGGAATAGTCCTTAGAACAAAGCTCTAATTAGAAAACCAGTAATAGTAGTCTAATAAAATACAATAGAAAGCACAAGCACGGTACAGAGCTGAGATATGATGTAACCAGTGACATCTGATGGGACTGAGCAGACATATATAGGAGATCCTGGACACTCCTGCAGCAGCTGTCAATCAGGCTAGTAACCCTTGCTGGACAGGGATGAACTTCAAAGAGCAGGGTGTAGCTCACTAAATCAAAACGCAGCAAAAGCTAAGTTGCAGTTCACACACAGGAAATGCAAACAATTTAACGCCACTTAATCTGCCAACTGTGGATAGAAGTTTAAGGGGTTTTGGTAAGGATGCTACAGTAATGGGCTAAAACTAGACAGCCTTGGGTCTTTGTATGACCCTAGGCTGTCATGGTAACAGATCTGGGAACCAACGACGATCTAATATGGTGGTGTCCATGACCTTCTGGCTTTTTACCGCCGCCGGCAGCTTTGTAGGCACCAGTCGCAGGTGGGTGTTTGATGCGGTATGCAGCAAACAGAACCCTTGGGGTCCAGTAATCAGGTGGTAGAACCAGTAATTTGCTGGTAGATGTCCTTTAAAGATGAACTTCAAGCACAGAGAACATCGGTGTCAGATTGCACCATCCGTCGCTGCTTGAAAAGGTGTACAAAGTACAAAAATGGACTTAATGGGGGACTACCAAGGAGGACACCATTGCTGAAAACAAATCATAAAAAAAAAACAAGACTGGAATGTCTACATGTTGACAAGCCACAATGTTTGTCAGAAGACAAATGAGACTAAAATGTACCTTTTTGGCAAGGCACATGAGCTTCAAGTTCAAACTGAAAAATGAAGAATATCTTGAAATGAAAACTCTCCCTACTGTGAAACACAGAGGAGGCTCTGTTGTGTTCTGGGGCTTCTTTGCTGCATCTGGCACAGGGTATCTGTGCAGGGTAAAATGACCTATCAAGATTATCAATGGATTCCAGAGAGAAATGTGCTACCCAGTGTCAGAAAGCTTGGTTTCAGTCGCAGGTCATGGATCTTGCAACAGGATAATGATGCAAAACGCACAGCTAAAAACACCTAAGAGGAAAACCTTGGAGTATTCAGAAGTGACCTTCTATGAGCCCTGACCTAAATCCTATTGAGCATCTTTGGGAGGAGCTGAAACATGCCATCTGGAAATGGGCCCCCTTCACACCCCAAGCAACGGGACCAGTTTGCTCATGAGGAGTAGCCTAAAATGCATGTTGAGGTTCAGAAGTCTCACTGACCGTTACCGAAATAGTTTGATTGCAGTGATTGTCTCAAAAGGCTGTGCAAATAAATACTAATATTTCATTGAGATTTATTTATTTTTTTAAATCGATGTCTGCCGTTCATTTTCATACAAATTTAATTACACTTTTTGTCAAAGTCAAGTTATTTTTGTGACAATAGAAAGAAAGCCACCGCTCACTCACATTTTTCCATTAAGATTTGGAGATTTTACCATTACTTGCTAGCCTCCAAATTTTACTCATTTCAGACAAAGTGACTCCCCTGATTTTGCATATATGTATAGGGACAAACGTTTCCTCATCTTTAAATGTTTTAAAATGGAAAGGTATGCTAGAAAGGGCATTACATACTTTACCAGAGGAAGCTGTTTAGTGGTGTAAATGCTGGTGCCAGTGCCCATTTAACTTGCTAATGACCACCATAACTTTTTTTTTTTTTTTTTTTTTTCGGTTGGTATGGAAAGATTGCAGGACTTTGTCCTGCAAAAAACAGTGCTTGGCTGTGCTAACACGGCTCCAATCCTGTGTGTTTAACCCTTTAAACACAAAGGTCCATCATGGATGCTTTGTCAAAATGGAAGCAGAGTGAGTGAGCTCTCTTTGTTGCCAATCGGCACCCCACAGCTGCGATTTTTGGTGTGCAGATGACGGCAACTTGGGGTCTGGTGAAGGGCACCAGGGCTGCCAGTTAACTTTCTGTTTGGCGGCGCTGGATGTGTGACCTAATTGAATGCCAGTCACTAGATGACCGTATGATGCACTGCAATACATGTAGTACAGTTTATTAAACAAGAGATCAAATGATCTCCTGTCAGTGTCCCCTTGTTGGATAACGTATTAAAATGTAAAAAAAAAAAATCACACAAATCACCTGCCCTCGATTTTATATCATCTTAAAAGCAATCAAAAAAACTTTTTGAACCCCTATTCTTTGCAACAAATAAGTAAATCCTTATATGTACAAGAAGAAATTCCAATAAGAAAACTCCAACATCCCAGACAGTTGAAAAATGTTAAGTCCATTCTATTTTAAAAAACAAAATTCATAAAAACATGTACAAAACATCACATGTGTTTCAGACCGTTGCGGTCCTTAGTCATAGCATAAAATTAGTGACCCATACAGAGCTTTAAATCTAGGTGGTTCGCAGTAATTCCACACACCTTTCAGTCCAAGTAATGATGAAATACTGTCACGGCATACATGGAATCAATAATAACAAAAAATATATATATTTTATATTAACAATAAATGGAGGAATGTGAAAAACATTCAGTACAAATGGAGAAGATAAAGATTTTTGTAATTTATGCCCAGAAGAGATCGTATTTGTAAGGCCAATATCCAAAAGGCTTTGCGTATGCGAAGCTCTCTCATCTAATCCCCTCCCCTCCCCTCCCCTCCCCTCCGTGGGGGTGGAACTCTTTCTATTGGGATAACATGTATGCTAGACATGTTTCCATGATGTACTTGCTTGTAATGTTCTGATAAACCCAAAACATTCTCACTGAGAGAGATCCTGTTTGGGAGTCGAGTCTGTACGGTGTTCAGATATTCTCCTCTTAACCTTAAAGGGGTATTCCAGGAATCAGAATAAATGATATACAAGTGGGCACTCAAAATATAAGCTAATGTGTAATTAGTTATTTAAAATTTTGCTCCCCTTAGCAGAAAATGCTGGTGACTGTAATGAAGAATTAAAATGCTACTGGCCCTTTAATCAGTCCGTTAATTTCCTCTGCGCGGTCCATTGCAGGACAGAAGATGGTAGCTGGTCACATGTCCACATCACATGTCCTGCACCTCCCTGGGCAGGTCATGTGATCACCACTACGTTTGGCTGTTGTCGGTTGGTTGCAGTGCATCCAGTATGGCCAGTGTTGTGGTGATGGCAGTTACACATCATTACTATGGTAACAGAGCAAGAAAACTTGTTACATCACTGGGAGCAGAGCATAAGAGGGAGGAGGAGTTACTGAGAACTAAAGGATCATGGAACTTGTATTTTCCAGTGGCGGCCATCTTGGTGATAACTCCACCTACTTTAGAGAGGCCATAAATTTTGTAAATCATAAAATCTAATTATTTAAGCTCCGTTTTGTGACTAATGACATTGAGTATTGTTGTATTCATTTATTTATATCATCATGGGTTTTTGTGTCAGACGTTCATATTCCCGGAATACCCCTATCGGCTTTTTACGGCGGTCATTAAGGGTACTTCTTCTGACGCGTACGCCTTTCTACGGCGGCGCGTCAAGAAGTTTTCGGGACACCGGGTCTCGCTGGTGCCAGTGTCGGGCTGTGATATCACAGCCCAGACCCGGCACTAACACCCGGGATCGGAAAAACTCCAATCCCGGGTGTTTAACCCCTTACAAGCATGACCGCGGCGTGCAAGTGTGTCCCCCATGGATCGGACCCCCCCGGTGAGCTTACTGGGGGATCCGATCCCTCCTGCCTCAGCCCCGTGTTCCGACGAGTGACCCGGGGCTGTCGGCTCCTCTGTGACGGGTTTCGCCTCCTGGCAGGACCCGGCTGTGTAACTGAGCATGCTCAGTTACTTACACTTGTATTGCAGTGTATACTGTATTGCAGTGTAAAGGCTTGAATAAGCGATCGGATGATCGCTTATTCAAGCCAAGAAGTAGAAAGTGTAAAAAAAAAGTTAAAAAAAAAATTAAATAGTTAAATAAGTCCCATAATCTCCCCAGTAACACATAAAATGTAAATAAAACACAAAAACACGTACATATTTGATATCACCGCGTCCATATTAATCTGTACAATAAATCTAAATCAATATTGAACCCGCTCAGTTAACTACGTAAAAAAAAAAAACTCGAAAAACTTTCCATAATATACAATTTTTCATCAAACACCATCACAAAAAATGTTCTAAAAAGTGATCAAAAAAAGTTACGTTCCCTAATATGATACGACTGAAAAGAACAACTGTTTTCGCAAAAAATAAGCCCTCAACCAGATCTGACAACAGAAAAATACAGAAGTTATGGCCCTGAAAAGTTGTCAATAGTAAAAACAATGCGATTTTCTCCAGTATTGGTTTTGCTCAGGAAAATTGAGCAAAAATAAGAAACTATATAAATGAGGTAACACCGCAATTGTAGTGAACCAGAGAATAAAGATAAAATATTTTTACGTTACGGTGAGCGGGGGAAAAAATTGCTAACAATCCAAAATAAAAATTGATGATTTTGTTTGTGTCCCCCTTGAAATAGTTAATAAAATCTCATGAATAAGCTTTAGACTCCCAAAATGAATTATCTATACATTGTATCTCATCCCGTACATAATAAGCCCTCATATGTTCGCATTACCAAAAAAAAAATTTATAGGTCGTACAATGTGACAATACAAATCTGCTGTGAATGGCGCCTCCATTCATTCTATACTCGGCCGTGCGCCTGTACAGAAGTTTACCACCACATAAGGGGTATCAGTAAACTCGGGAGGAATTGGGCATCAAGCGTTGCAGTGCGTTTCATGATTAGTATGAACCCAATATAAAAATTAATATAGCACATGTACACATGATTCCATATTCCATGCGTGCATGTGAATGGGGATGTGTGTCTTATTATAATTCATTGTTTATATGTTGATATGGAATCATGCGTACATGTAACTATATTAATTTTTATATTGGGTTCATACTAATTATTGCCAAATTCATTTTGAGCTTTGCCACTGCACTGTCACTTTATTTATGCGTCTAATCCTGATAATGGATCACTGGAAGAAATACGCGCCTGGTTTAAATTTATTTCAAATCCAACATACTCACAGAAATGGTTAAAACATGCGCATATCATAAGTAAAAATGGGACGTCAGCTTCAAGTCCGCCCGACCCTGGGTTTGCACGTCCCTTTTTATATACATCCAATCCCTCTAACATGAAATCACATTTAATATATCCCAATATACATTACAATAAGACATTCCGAAATCCCCTCCTATGTGTAATATTACAAATTGATTTAATTTATCCCTCTTTTTATTTGCATTATTGCATTCACAAATATATTTTTATTCCTATCCCTCTATTCGCTACTATGACCAGTCACCCATCCAATCATATACCTACGGGAGATCTAGTCCCTTATCTCTTTGGAACAAAACAAAACCAACCTCTGACAACAACCAATGGTCAGCTAGGTGCGCTATTCATTATGTACAAACACGCCTCCTTCCTTGTCCAATAACCTTATAGGTGTGTAGTTTGTATATACCGATCCCATGATAGGAATGCAGACCCACCTTCTTACTTATCCAATGATATGATTACTGTTCACTCCTATTTTAGCGCGTGGATTCAAATCCAGCAGCCAGGTAGACAAGACAGAGGCAGGAGATTCAAAATCTCCCATCCGAAAAGAAGGAAAATGGCAGCGTAATCCTCCAATCGACAGGCATACCTTTCTATCATACTATCAACCATACACGCAACATATTATACCCAAAAACCTATGAATATTTCTCCGACCATTTATTCCTACAAACTTCTTTTACCTATTAGTGTGTTTCATAAAGAAGCATGTATTTATTATATTCTATAAGTTCTAAAACAAGTGTCGTGAAATGTAAGGAATAAACCATTACATCGAGTGCATTAAGCTCTTCACATACCATATCCTATCCTCAAAGATGCAAACCATACCTCAATTTTTTAAATATAATAAAGCGCTACACTCATGATAACTTGTTCACACTAACCCTTCCATATCTTACTTCCTGAATCGCCTCTTTTCTGTGCTAGTGGTTCAACCTTACTCCAATTCATGTTTGGTAAGTCGTATATATTGACCCCCATAGAAGTGTCATTTATATTCCTATACCAGAATATTTTTTTCATAAACTAGAATATGTTAAGTCATTTGTGTGCATATACTTATGGCATTATACCCTTTACACCTATCCACTATGTGCATATACTTATTCCATTATACTTTTATATAATAACTCCTATATCTACCTATATTTTGATTAATTTATAATATTGAACTCCCACCACAACTCCATGTATCCTACATTTATCAATCCAATGTACTGTATTCATCAAGAAGTCACTAATACTATTCTTTTAGGAAACATTTTAATTCACAATCTAGATTTAGTCCCCTAGGTGTTAACATGTCTAGTTTGTGTATCCAGTAACCCTCTCTCCTTGGTTTGATGTTTACTTGTTCTCCTCGCCAATTAATTTTTTCAATTGCAAAAAACAATAAAACCATTTTGGATCTGAATTGTGGACTTTTAAAAAAAAAATGTTATGGCTTTGACCCTTATGGCGTTATGGCTCATAAGACCCTTTCTAATATTGCAGCAGTATTCTGCTATTCTGGTCTTAATTTTACAACCTGTACTTCCCACATATCCCATGTTGCAGGGACAAATCAGCAGGTACACTCCATTTATCGTATCACAATTCATATAACTTTTTAATGTAATTTTATGTCCATTAATCTCTACATTAATACAGGATTTGTTTTGTTTCCTTACAAGCCTTACATTTACCACAATGTATGAATTTCCTTTCTTTGTTCTTATTACCATAGTAAGTTTGTTTTCACATAACTTTAAGTAAGAATATCTCTAAATGAAAGGGCTTTACGAAAAACAATTTTGGGTTTGCTGGTCAATTTTGTTCCTATCAACGGGTCTCCCTTCAACACACAGATTTGACTTTTCGCGCTTCTTTGGAGTATTTGGTGACAAACATAGGGTTAATCATTTTTCTTGTTCATACTCCCTTTCTCTAGGAATAATTCCTCCGGGTAACCCCTTTCCCTAAATCTCCTTTTAATCATTTCTGTTTGTTTTATTCTATCCTGCTCATTCGTACAATTTCTCTCTATTCTTTTTAAATTTGGCCTCTAGGGATATTATTGATCCATGGTCTGTGGTGGCAACTCTCAAATTGAATAAATCTATTCACATCCACCGGCTTAAAATTGTTTCTATTCTTTATTTTGTTTCCTTCCCTAAATAACTCTGAATCCAGAAAATGTATAGTATATTCATCTTTCTCATATGTAAATTTTAAATTGTACTCAATATTAATATATTTCATGAACTCTTCCGATATTTTTTTTTTTTTTTTTTGTGTGTGTGCCTTTCCAAGTGATGAAAGTCATCAAGGAATGTATATTTTAGAATGGTAGATCCAGACAAAAAAATAAATTTTTTTGCCCCAGTGACAATTGGAATTTCAAATTTTTTTTGCCGTTATTGGATCAAGGATTATCAATAAAACTTCATTACAGACTCTTTACAGCTGATCATTGCAGTCTGGGACTATAGTAAAGCATCCAGAGAGCTTCACCAGTGGTCATAGTGTGTAGGGGGGTCCGTCTTTAACTATGGGTCGTCTGTGAGTCGGGTGTCCTTAAGTAGGGGACCGCCTGTAATGCAAATAAAGAGGGATAAATTAAATCAATTTTTAATATTACACATAGGAGGGGATTTTGGAATGTCTTAATGTATATTGGTATATATTAAATGTGATTTCATGTTAGAGGGATTGGAAATATGTATATAAAAACAGATGTGGAGTACACGCCAGCAACACCCTTGAAGAAGCCATGGAGGCGAAACCCAGGGTCGGACAGACTTGTTGAAGCTGGCGTCCCGTTTTTATTTATGATATGCGCATGTTTTAACTATTCTTGTGAGTATGTTGGATTTGAAATAAATTTTAAACTGCTTGGACATACTACGCTATCTAGGCGTGCATTTCTTCCAGTGATCCATCAGGATTAAAGGCATGAAAGGAAGATCAAAAACGCAAGGATAATGATCTGAATGGTGACCCATTTTGAACCGTCTTGAACCGTGGGTAGCTCCGAAGGGCTAAATGTTTAACACTTCGAAAAAGTTTTTTCTATTTTACATCAGTGTTTGAAAGCGAATACTAGAAGTGGAAGCAACACAGAGAAGTCATAATGGAATGTTCTGTATCTGTCAAATATGTTGGCTATTTTGGCTTGCATATACAAAATCCTGATTAAATACTGAATGTGTGCTGTTATCCGTAATGTTGCTATAAGAAAATTTCACAGCATGTTTAGGCTACCATATGTACTCGAGTATAAGCCGAGTTTTTCAGCACAAAGTTTCTGAAAAACTAACTCTGCTTACACTCGAGTCAAGTGAAAAAACCAAGTGTACTCTCCTTCCGATGCCTCCCCAGCAGATCTTCTTCTAACTATCGGAGCCCCGGCAGCGGATCTATGTCGGCGCGCGGTCTATCACAGGCATCGTGACATCAGCCGCATGCTGATACTCTAATGTGTGCATCGGCACACACTGTCAGTGAGTGGCTGACATCATGGTACCTGTGACTGACCGATGCCAGAGCTACGATGGATAGAAGAGGACCTGCTTGGGGGGGGGGGGGGGGCATTGAAAGGTGAGTACACAGTTTTTTTTTTTTGTTTTTTTTTTACAGGCATTATATTGGGGGCAGGGACTGGCAGGGTATATACTGGGGGGGGGGGGGAGGGGGGCTGTGACCAATGCATTTCCCACCCTCGGCTTATACGCGATTCAATAGCATATACGGTACATTAATCTCTTGTTCATTTTGTAGTTGGATTCAAAATATTATGCTGCAAATAACTTGTCAGGATTTGTTCGTGGGCTTAAGCATTACCCCTGTTCAATCAAGCCAGTTATGTTCTCCAGTGCTGCATCTGTAATTTTACCTTTTCATAATACAAAAACATGACAAGCCAACATTTAGTGTGTGTGTGTGTGTGTGTGTGTGTTAAAAATTATATTCTTCATTTAATAAAAATTGGGAAAACAAATATAAGAATTCTGTCTTTTAAATTCAATTCTCCAAAAATACAAATGAACAATAAGACTACAGCTCGGTAACAGCTTATGATATTGTTTAGGAGCCAATAAATGTTGGATATAAAATGAATCATGTTGCATTGCTTTGTGAGTGCAGGAATGATTAATGCATAGAAATAGTGAGTCAGGCAGATAACTGAACCAACATTTTTTTTCTTTCTTGGTATGGAAGCCCCATTTAAGCAAGCAAAGTATCACTTGTTAGCTGTAATTCATATACTTGATACTTGTCTAGCCAGCTTTAACACGATGTGTGTGCTAGACATGAACCATATTTCTGTCAAAATACCTTAAAACGATGAATTTGTGGGGGTACCGGCCATTGTAGGAGTAAGTCACCAGCTCAGTTCATGATCTGTGCAACACAAAACAGGCAGAATTCTAAGTTACAGACAATTCAAGAATTGCATTCATCCATTTAACTGGAGATGGGGACACTAGCCATCCACCTGCTAAAACACATATTGGAGATATGCTGTGCTATAAAATCTGGATCAGTAGGCATAACTAAAGTTTTTATTGAAGAGCCAAAAAGAGGACTTCAGATGGATATCATATCAAACTTTAGTTTCTACCCTCCTTACTGGCATACATTTTCTGCCTCACTTTGTGGGCACCTCGGAGTGTAATAATTCAACAAACTTGTTAATCTATCACTAGTATCCTTAAGAATTGAGCAGCTCCAGTCACATACAAGGATACTAGTATGACTGATTTGGCATGATCTGTGTAGCCCTGCGGAATATGTTGGTGTTCTATAAATAAAGGAATTTTTTTTAGATTAAAAATGTAGTATTTATCATGTTCCCTAAATAGTTATTATAGAATACAGGCTATTTGTCAAACTGAAAAATGAAATGTAAAATGATTTAATCATTTTGACCAATGGCCTTTATTTTTGTGACCACTAGATATCTAATAAACTTTGATACCAAACTTTATTTGTTTGTTTGTAGTTTGTTTCTGTAAACTCTGGAAATTGAAGCTGTAATGTGAACAAATCATAGTAGATACATGGTGTTACTTCTAATTTATCAGTTTCACTTTGTGTGTACAATACTAGAATTGCTAAATGATTGACATCCCTGTAAGTAGATCATGTATATGTTTACAA
Source organism: Engystomops pustulosus (assembly GCF_040894005.1). Lineage (NCBI taxonomy): Eukaryota > Metazoa > Chordata > Amphibia > Anura > Leptodactylidae > Engystomops > Engystomops pustulosus. The sequence goes on from NC_092414.1 coordinate 71,559,687, forward strand.
AGCACCAGATAGATGGAAGTGAGAGTTCAAAGCCCTTACCTGCCTATGTGCCATATGATATTATCCATTAATGAGGAAGGCCTCATAGGGGATGGAACAGCGGGGACCAGAATAATGAGATGCACATGCTCAGTTTTCTCTGTTCGGATGGGAAAGCTAGGACGTGGTTTTAACCCTACGGATTACATTTACTTGTAAATAAATAATATTTCCTAAGCAAAATGTTGAATTGTAAACTGCTAAGTTTGGAATGGAAAACAATCATTTGCTAAATCGAAACTGAACAAAATTTTGTTCAGTTATCTAATATTTGACTTTTATTAAATCGGTCAGGAAAAAAAAAATCATATGTTACAGTTAAAAACAGAAGTTTACATCCACTGTATAAAGGCACATATGCATGTTTTCCCTTACGTCCCCCATGACAGCCCCACCTGGAGGATGACCTCTGTGGGGACAGGAAGCAGAGAAGGTTAAAAGCCCCACCCCTGCATCGACACTCCAGTGTCTTCCTGTCCCCGCACAGGGCAGGGAGCAGAGAGAGGTCTCTCCTCATGTTCCTCCTCCGGTTTCTGTCTTTCCCTGTGTTCCTCCTCAGGTTTCTGTCTTTCCCTGTGACATCCCTTCCATGGAGACTTCTATGTCAGACCCCCTATCCACGGCTCCTGTAAGTGCCCATGTGTATTATGGGTAGGGGCTCTCATATATCTCTATATATCTCTATCCCCGTATATAAAACAATCTCTCCTTCTCTTGGTAGGAGCCTAAAGAGAAGGAGAGAGTTAGGAGCTCCCTAAAGAATCTGAGAAGAAAAAGTCCTCTTCTCACAAATTTAATGTGCTATGCAAAGCTCATTCCAGCCTATAAGAAGCCTGTGTGTAAAGACTGTCTGTCTGGATAATCTCTTGAAAGAAGAGAAATCAGGATTTATGGATGAAATACATTCCTTTATTAAAGGGGAAGTACAGACGTCAGTTGCCACCTCTATAGCTTCTCTCCACTCCCAGGGTCCGCCACCTAAGAGACCTTTGATGTGCGATTCGGAATCTGAACCTGACTCAGATGGGGAGTCATCCCTTAGAGATTCGTTAGAATTGGATCCTCCTACCTCTAGCTCTTCCTCTAAAATGGAATCCAGATACCTTTTTTCTTCTGAGGACATGGATCAACTACTAAATACTATTCGTGATACTTAAAAAAATTGAGGTAGAAGAATCTAAGTCTATCCAAGACATATTGTTTGGTATTCTCAGAGCTCCAAAAAGAAGTTTCCTATTAATGACACCCTTAAGCAGCTAATTCGAGAGGAATGGAGGGATCCAGAAAGGAAGGTGTTAGTTTCTAATGAGTTCAGAAACCGTCTTCGGTTTGATGAAGGTGAAACAAGATTCTGGAATACTTCACCTAAAGTGGATATCCAAGTTACCATCTTAACAAAGCGCACGGACTTACCCTTTGAGGATTCTATTCAAGTAAAGGATCCAGTGGACAGCCTGCTCAAGAAAGTCTGGGAGTCCACCATGCTGAATTTAAAAGCAAACGTAGCTACAACATCTATAGCACGAACCATGTACTGCTGTTTGTCTGAACTAGAGAATCACATTAAAAGTGGAACCCCTAGAGCACATCTCCTGGACACACTACCTACCCTAAAATCCACAACTGCCTTCATTGCTGATGCTTCAGGGGAATCGGTGAGATTTTCGGCCAAAGAAAGCGCCTTATCAGTGGACGCTAGATGTTCCCTATGGTTAAGACAATGGGTAGGTGATGTAAGATCAAAATCTAAGTTATGTAGCATCCCCTTTGAAGGCGAATTTGTATTTGGACCTGAACTGGATTCTATCCTAGAAAAGGCAGCAGATGAAGGGTTTTCCGGATATCAAAAATGTACCAAAAAAAACAGCCCTTTCAGGATTATAAGGATCAGAGAAATTCCTACAGAGGAAAAGGAAAGCAGGGCCGCTGGAGTTATCCAAAGGGTGGAAGAGGTAGAGGCTTCCTTCTCAGCTCAAGTAATACTACACCCTTCAGGAAACAATGACGCCAGGGTAGGAGGAAGGCTTGTTCGGTTTTATGCTCAGTGGTCCAGCATAACATCAAACCCGTGGATCCTGGACATAATAAGAAGAGGATACAAATTAGAACTCACCTCCCTTCCTCCATACAAATTCAACCTGACCAAGCTGCCCTCCCAGGAGACTTCAATATTGATATTTCAGGAAGTTCATAAACCCCTTCTGCTGGACGTAATTTCCCCGGTTCCCAAAGAAAGATGGGGGGGGGGGGGGAATGGCCACTTTTTTTCCTTTTTCTTATCCAGAAGCCCAACGGGACACACAGAATGATTTGCAACTGCAGACAGCTAAACCTACATCTTCAGTACCGCAGATTCAAGATGGAGTCAGTAAACTCTAATCCATCAGGGAGCATATGTGCTCGATCGACCTAAAAGAGGTGTACTACCATGTGCCGATTTATCTGTCTTCACAGAAGTTCCTGAGGTTTGCAATTCTCTCACCGCAAGGGGAACATCTCTGCTTTCAGTACAAGGCCCTTCCATTCGGAATATCATCTGCCCTGGGAATTTTTTCCAAGATAATTATAGAAATGATTGCATTCTTGAGAACCCAGAAGGTCCTAGTAGTTCCTTAACTGGATGATTTACTTATTATAGCAAAGACACGAGAAGAGCTGATCCTTCACAGGAATTTGACAATCCAGACATTGCAGAGACTGGGCTGGATTATAAATTGGGAGAAGTCCTCTCTGAATCCAGGCACGAGCATCATTTTCCTGGGGATACTCCTGGATTCGATCAATCAGAGATCCTTCCAGAAGAAAAAGAACGCCTCATGCTTCAGGTAAAAGAATTTCTGAGGAAACAAAGATGCTCAATAAGAGGCCATGAGACTTCTGGGACAACTCACAACATGTGTCCAGTGGGCACAGAATCATACAAGGGTAGTACAAGGCTGGATCCTCCAGGCTTGGGACAGACCATCTGCATTTAGACTATTCCAGTCATAACAGCTCTATCTTGGTGGATCAACCCAGCTCGCCTAAAGAAAGGGATTCCGTGGCATCCTTGGCCACTTACTATAGTTCAGACCGATGCAAGCAAGAAGGGCTGGGGAGAAAATGTGGCAGGTGCCTACTTTCAGGGGAATTGGCCTCCTTACTTTCAGAAGATGTCCTCGAATTATCGAGAATTAAGAGCAGTCCTGGAAGGCATGAAGATGGCAAGTCATTTACTAAAGGGCCTTCATGTGAAGATCCTATCTCCAACATCAAGGAGGAACAAGATCCTCAGATCTTATGGACCTCTCGGCAGAAATCTTCTATTGGGCGGAATTAAATATAACTGCTTTATCTGCAGTCCATCTAAGGGGCAAAGACAATCTGATAGCGGACTTTCTGAGCAGAAGGAAGGTAGATCAGAACGAGTGGTGTCTGAATCAAGAAGTGTTCTGCGATCTGACCCAAATGTGGGGTGTGCCAGTAGTGGACCTCTTCGCCACCAGAGAACTCAAAAGCGAAGTATTTTTACTCTGACTCATACAGAGGCACTGTCCCAGATGGATGCATTCAGTCACAGGTGGGGATGCACACCTATCCTACGCATTTCCCCCTCTGCCAGTCATAGCCAGAGTTGTACAGAAAATTCAGAGGGACTGAGCCAGAACGATCCTGATTGTCCCCTTCTGGCCCAAAAAGAGCTGGAAAAAGATGGCTCTGGCAGAACCCATTCTGCTACCCGACCGAAAAGACCTTTTATTCCAGGTTCCACTGGTCCATCCAAGCCCTCAGGGTCTGTCTCTCAGCATGGATCCTGAAAGGAGACTCTTAAGAACTAAAGGGTTATCAGAAAAGGTAATATCTACCGTACAGGCTAGCAGGAAACCAGTCACTTCAGCCATATATCTAAAAATATGGAAGAAATTTGTGTCCTTCTGTGGATCTATCCCCCCCCTGACCAATCCTCTCCAAATCTCTTACAGATCCTGGATTTCTTGCAGGCTGGATTCGACAAGGGATTAAAATCTAGTAACCTTAAAGTGCAAATTGCAGCCTTAAGTGTCTTCTACGACTCCTCATTAGCAGAGCATAGATGGATAAAAAGGTTTGAAAGCTACTAACAGAATTAGACCACCAATTAAGATGTCTGTAGCTCCTTGGGACTTGTCTTTAGTTCTAAACTTTCTGACAGGTCCTCAGTTTGAACCTCTTGATTCCATATCTATTAGAAACTTAACACTCAAAACAGCCTTTCTAATAGCAATCACTGCGGCTAGAAGAGTTGGGGAGATTCAGGCGTTATCTATTATGGAACCTTATTGTCTGATTACTGATGACAGGATCACACTAACCTTGGACCCAAACTTTATTCCAAAGGTCTGCACAGCCTTCCACCGCAACCAAGAGGTGGTCTTGCCCTCTTTCTGCCAGAACCCAAAATCTCCTAAGGAGGTCCTGTGGCACTCTCTGGATGTAAGAAGAACAGTTCTCAGGTACATTAAAACCACCAAAAGCTGGCGTAAGGACTTTAACATCCTTCTCCAATTTCAAGGAAAGAACAAGGGCAGGAAAGCCTCTAAGGCCTCTATAGCCAGATGGCTAAAGACCGTGATTAAAGAAGCTTATGAGGCTCTTGATAGATCATCCCCAGAATCCGTGACAGCGCTTTCAACCAGAGCAATGGCGGCATCCTGGGCTGAAAAGAAAGGAGCTTCGATTGATCAAATATGCAAAGCGGCTACCTGGTCCTTACCTCTGACCTCGGAATGTCCAGTCTATAGTGTTTAGCAATCTGACCTCTCCTTCGGGAGAGAAATATTACAAGCTGTAGTGACCCCCCTCCCCCCCCCCCTAAAAAATATGTTCATCTGGTATATCTCCAGGTGGGCCGTCATGGTGGACGTAAGGGAAAAAGTGAATTAGTCTTACCGGTAATTCAATTTCCTTTAGTCCACCATGACGGCCCATATATTTTCCCTCCCTATTATTTTGCTTATTGTTTACTTGATATTGTTTGTGAAGTAACAGGAAATAAATCTGGTTGCATCCAAGCCGGTGTGGTTATTGGAAGACATTGGAGTGTGGATGCAGGGGTGGGGCTTTTAACCTTCTCTGCTTCCTGTCCCCACAGAGGTCAAGGGGTCATCCTCCAGGTGGGGCTGTCATGGTGGACTAAAGGAAATGGAATTACTGGTAAGACTAATTCACTTTTTTTTTTCCTCACTATCTGACATCAAATCAGAATAATCTTTTCCAATGTTGGGACAATTGGGATTATTAAAATTATTTGTTTGCTAAAAATCGGAATGAGAGCATTTTTTCAAGGCATCCTTTTTTTTTTTTTTTTTTACTATCTGCAAATCAAAGTTTTTATATACACTAATATTCCCAACTTATTTAAAGGCATAGTAAACTTTTTAGCAACATCTGAGTTAATTAGTGACAAACTTGTAGATTTATTTTAAGGCACACCTGGAACACACTGCATATTTGTGTAACATCATGGGAAAGTCCAAAGAAATCAGCCAAGATATTAGGAAGAGAATTATGGACTTGCAGAAGTCCTGGGCGCCTCATTCATCTGTATGAACAAGATGGGGAATGTCCGGCCATCCTACCACTCAGGAAGGACACAAGTTCTGCGCCCCATAGTCGAATGTGCTTTGGTCCTAAATGTGCTTATCAACATCAGAATAAAAGCGGAAGCTGGTAAGATTATGTCATTATTCACAGTGAAAAGAGTATTGCATCAACCTGGGCTGAAAGGTCCCTCTGCCAGGAGGAAGCCATGACTCCAAATGAGACCTAAAAAAGCCAGATTAAGGTTTGGCATTGCACATAGGAACATGGTCTTTAATTTTTGTAGACCTCTCATGTGATCTGATGAAACTACAGTTGAACTGTTTGGCCATAATGAAACCATTGCTATGTTTGTAGGTAAAGGGAGAAGCTTGCAAGCCTGAGAACACCCTCCCAACTGTGAAACATGGGTCGACAGCATCATGTTATGGGGAAAAGGGACTGGTACACTGCACAAAATAGATGGCATCACGAGGAAAGAACGTTATGTGACAATACTGAAGCAACATCTCAAGACATTTAAGTTTTTTTTTTATATTGGACAAGTTAATGGGCAGTAAAAATACTGTGTGCACATTATTTTCAGCCCACTACGCCTTGAGTTCCATCCAGCTTCTAATTAGAATAGAAGTAATCCTTAGTACAGAGACTCTCTATGCCAAAGATCTCTAATTTATTATTGAACTACGATGTATATTATGTGGCTTAAGCGGGACACTGATAAAATTAACAACATATCATGTGATATAGATATACATGCAGCTCCAGTCCTTCTCACAGTGTATAGAGGAGGAATGCAATGTACCCTCTTTAAGACCGTGTTGGAGATGTTGTTTTGGAAGTCGTACCATACAGACGTCATCCTGCATAGTTATAGAATACGAAACTAAGTGATGTCCAAAGCAAATGATTAATTTTTCTTTAACTTTGATTAGAAAAATGGTCAAATCCATATCCACTTTGCAGAACATAAAACAAATGTCTTAAATTCCCTCTCTCTCGTTTTCAACTGTATTATACCTTGATTTAAAAAAAACCATCAAATTTATATCTGCAACTCTACTGGCGTCATCTTCTTTTGCTACAGGTTTTTTTTTAATTTTTTTTCTGCCATTAAATGATTCCTAGTGCCAGTAGCATGCATACTCTGCAATACAGTCAATCACATATTATCCATGGTATAGACTGGTGTGGTTCCATAACAGTGTTATTACCAGGACCATCAGTAATTTTTAGTTTTTATTTCATTATACACTTTTAATATGTAATTTGGTGATACAACTTTAAGGTTCAAGCCCTACTAGATTTGAAGAGGCATACTTTTAGCATTGGTATGGTAGGAAAGAGTTTATAAAAATGGACTACCCCTGGACATTTTCTCAGCCCGAGTTTTAGGGGCAACCTGTTAACCTGACGCAGCATACTAAAGTCATGCTCACTGCATACACTCCCCGGCCACTTTATTAGGTACACCATACTAGTAACGGGTTGGACCCCCTTTTGCCTCCAGAACTGCCTCAATTCTTCGTGGCATAGATTCAACAAGGTGCTGGAAGCATTCCTCAGAGATTTTGGTCCATATTGACATGATGGCATCACACAGTTGCCGCAGATTTGTCGGCTGCACATCCATGATGCGAATCTCCTGTTCCACCACATCCCAAAGATGCTCTATTGGATTGAGATCTGGTGACTGTGGAGGCCATTTGAGTACAGTGACCTCATTGTCATGTTCAAGAAACCAGTCTGAGATGATTCCAGCTTTATGACATGGCGCATTATTCTGCTGAAAGTAGCCATTAGATGTTGGGTACATTGTGGTCATAAAGGGATGGACATGGTCAGCAACAATACTCAGGTAGGCTGTGGCGTTGTAACGATGCTTAATTGGTACCAAGGGGCCCATAGAGTGCCAAGAAAATATTCCCCACACCATGACACCACCACCACCAGCCTGAACCGTTGATACAAGGCAGGATGGATCCATGCTTTCATGTTGTTGACGCCAAATTCTGACCCTACCATCCGAATGTTGCAGCAGGCAACGTTTTTCCAATCTTCTACTGTCCAATTTCGATGAGCTTGTGCAAATTGTAGCCTCAGTTTCCTGTTCTTAGCTGAAAGGAGTGGCACCCGGTGTGGTCTTCTGCTGCTGTAGCCCATCTGCCTCAAAGTTCGACGTACTGTGCGTTCAGAGATGCTCTTCTGCCTACCTTGGTTGTAACGGGTGGCGATTCGAGTCACTGTTGCCTTTCTATCAGCTCGAACCAGTCTGCCCATTCTCCTCTGGCATCAACAAGGCATTTCCGCCCACAGAACTGCCGCTCACTGGATGTTTTTTCTTTTTTGGACCATTCTCTGTAAACCCTAGAGATGGTTGTGCGTGAAAATCCCAGTAGATCAGCAGTTTCTGAAATACTCAGACCAGCCCTTCTGGCACCAACAACCATGCCACGTTCAAAGGCACTCAAATCACCTTCCCCATACTGATGCTCGGTTTGAACTGCAGGAGATTGTCTTGACCATGTCTACATGCCTAAATGCACGGAGTTGCCGCCATGTGATTGGCTGATTAGAAATTAAGTGTTAACGAGCAGTTGGACAGGTGTACCTAATAAAGTGGCCGGTGAGTGTATGTTGCAGTGCATTTCATGATGAAGTTGCAAAAAAAAAGTGCACTTCAGTAAAATCCATTTAGATTATATCTGATGGTCATAGCATTTCAATTCACTTCTTTATAATATGCTTTTGTCCAGATGATAGAGCCATGTTGCTTCCTGATGCTGGCTTAAGAAAAATTTAGTTTAATAGATGTACAGCGTATTATAGCATCAGCTGTTCTAATGTTTGTTTGTTTTTTTTATTCTGGAACGGTTTGCTCAAGTGTTGCTTTCATAAAATACTTTTAATAATCTTTAAAATAAGTGTGTTACTGGAGTAACCATGAAATAACATTGGTTCCATGGGAACATCATGTTAGTGCTATGAATGGTCAACAAAGCAATGTTTATTTTAGCTGTGAGAATGAAAAGAAATGTATTGTATGGGTATCCTTGTTCACTTTGTGAATGAAAGAATATATATTTTATTATCCATTTACTCTAAACGAAAACATTTTTGCTAAGTGTCAGTGTTCTCTAGCATACCAGTACAGTTTGGAACTAACCTAGTGATAGTTTCCATAGAGGAAACATTAACAACTCTGCGCCTCAGCTGTTCTGTGTAGAAATCTTATGATCAGAGGATTTGGCATGAGTCAATGAAATATGCTAGAATACAAAAATAATTGCTCAAACTGGTTCATGAGGAAGGGAACACTTTAGCAGCTTGTACATGGAAATAAAAAAAACGGTATATATGTATGTGTGTGGGGCCACAGACATGTGTCATTTGTGGTGGTTTGATGGTAAATTCACCTGCCTGGTTCCATGTAGATTTGCTGTTCAGTGCACCCACCCTACAACATACACTTTACCCTACACATCCCCTGCCGAATTCAAAAATTCTTTATATTGCCCCTGGATGGGGGGGGGGGGGGAGTGTTCCTCACTTGGTGGGGGGAAGTGGGAGGAAGTGTTCCTCACTGGATGGGGGGGGGGGGGGGAGTGTTACTCACTGGATGGGGAGGGGGGGGGGAGGAAGTGTTCTCCGGTGTATTTGCTCCTGCTTTGTGATATGATTGGTGATGTTGGACTTTCTTTAGTGATCTGTTTATTATCAGTATGGAGGTATTTATCTTGTTGTAATGGTCATCATGTAGCAGTATTATATGTCCCTTATAGAGTGGTATGGTGTGATTTTTAGGCTAAATAGACGTGTTGGCACTTTGCGATTACATGGACTTTGGTTTGGAGTTTGGGCACTTGGTCTCTAAAAGGTTCGCCATCACTGCTATATACCATCAAAATTACACTTGTAGCATTGTCAAATGTGCTATCTTTCTTTCTTGTTACTACAATCCTAAGTATAAATAAATCATAGCAGTGAAGTTGTACATGGTTTGCAGGTAATTCTGAATGAAGATTCTGCCAAGGTAATTGTCATGTGGCAGGCATAAACAGCATGAGTATGTTAGGGTCTCATTAAAATGTGTGCAAATGAATAATGGAACGTATTTAGTATTTGAGAAATGGAGCCAAACACTGTTTATAGTTTAATTAGAGAAGAGCAAATGAGCTGTGAAAAGAAGTCCTTGGGTCATCCTCATACAGCAGTGCAAACAGGAAAAATCTCATCAGTGATACAACAGCAATTTGTGATGTCATAAAAAGCATTACTAAATAGTGAGATTATAAATTAGGTTTACTTTGATCAGAAATACTTGTGAACACAGTGACTAATTTTATTTCAAAAGGTTTGTGGACTTTGTTACGCAAATATATTAAAACTGCAACACGTTTCAAGGGTTTAGACATGAGCATGATTAGAATTTCAACAGACATGGACCAGTAAAAAAATAAGTGTGGAACAAACTTAATGCACATGTACAAACATTTGTACACTGACTGAAAGGTATTGTCCGGGATGGGATATTTTTTTCTATTCACCTCAGGTGGTATGAAAATATTGAAGCCATTCTTGCCTTGGACCTTACCTTTGGATCAACGTAGCACATCCCATCACCTCTATATACTAAGAGGCTGGTGGTGATGATGGGGATGTCGCATTGGACCAACAAGGTAAAGGCGAATTCAAACCAGCATAACATTTTCATGTCTGTTTGCATGTTTCAGTTTTGCTTACTTTTTTCATCTGTTGTGCTTCCATTGTCGCAGGGATTTTTTTTTTTTCAATCCCATCCTCAAAAACCCTGATCGTATAATATTGGTTAGAAAACATACACCTGGTTCCCCAGCCTCATTAGTGAAACAAAATTAATCTGTCATTTTTTAGTTGTTGTGTTTTTTTTTGTTTGGGGCCCATTGACTTCTATTGCCTTTTTGTGAAAAAGATGGGACATGTTCTATACCACTCTAATAATCAGTGTAAATTTAAGATCAATTAGTCTGATTTATTGTTCAGCAATAACGTGAGTCAAGCCCATTTATATTACAATTTTATGTACAGACCGCTGGATCGGTGAACTATAATGAAATGATAATGTTGGAATTGAAGCTGGCTTGTGTGATCCAAGGTTATAACATTGTTGCAAGCGACATTGATAGAAATGTGCAGTTACTACATGCGTTATGGGACAAATGAATGTTCTAATGAAGAATGTATAGTTTCTCCTTGAAGTAGAAGTAATACGTTTTGCAAAGTTACTTGTGTGGTCATTATTTTGGACACTACTCATTGGACGTGAGAGAAATATCATCTACCTTTGCACAGTCTGTGCCAGTTTATAATACAAACCCTGCCCCCCCAGCAAAAGTCGGATCTATTGGGAGTCTCAGGCCTCCCATCATCCAACCTGGTGTAGAATTCGCATGGCCCAGAACGACTTCTCCCTAATCAAGTGTCCTAGACCCCGTGCCACTCTTGTGACTAAATCAAGGCTATTATGCCTTATGGAGTACAACCCATGATAAATCCCTCGCCTATACAGACTCTTGATAAATCTTCCCCGTTGTCTTGCACAGAGAATCTCCACCACAGGCTTTAGGGGTGTGATCAGGGAATTGATGATGTCTGATAAATGGGATTCCAGGAGAATGGGGGCCCAATACAGCTTGTGAAATACATTGTATGAAAGCAGCACCAATCCATTGTTTAGTGCTTTAGTCACTTTAGTGGGACTTCTAGGATACTTATGTCCATCATCTCCATAGATCTGAATGGAGTTGTGGGCAAGCATGTGCACCATACTTCATTCATATTGAACACTTAAGGCAGTGGTTCTCAACCTGTGGGTCGGGACCCCATATGGGGTCGAACGAACAAAACCGGGGGTCGCCTAAAGCCATCGGAGCAGCAATTTTATTGTGTTTTTACTGCAAGTTGCATGGTTTGGGGTCACCGCAACATGAGGAACTGTATTGCGGGGTCACAGCATTAGAAAGTTTGAGAACCACTGACTTAAGGGGTATTTGCAGGCCTCCATTCCCAAAATAGATGGGGTTCCGGGTGGTTAGACCCCAGCAATCAATTACATAAGGGATATGTCTGTCATTAGCAGGAAACCGTGATTGCTAGTTAGAAAACGTTACTTTGTATATGACGCTATATAGTGAGATTCTTATATAAGGGTATTTACGTTTAAGATTTATAATTGCTATTATCTTTGCAATGTATTAATGCGACTAAATAGAGAAAGTAATTGTTCAACATCTAATTTTGTGATAATATGCCTCTAAGTGGGCATTGTTTGGCACAGTTATTTGTACATCATATAGTATGCAATACTAGAGCTGTATTATAATATGTAAAGATTTTAATTTCTTGCTCGTCCACCCTATTGTAGGCTGCCAAAAGTATTAGCTTAATCTCATTGTTAGGCCACAGGTTACCGTGCTGCCACATCTGAATGCCTATTAGACACTGGGCAGAGGCAAGGCTTAAAGGAACCTGTCATCATAAATCGACCTAATTAACCACTACCAGTATGTTGCCAAGCGGTTGAACAAATTCCAGATCATATTTCGTTCATGACCCAGTGTGGTGGGATCTTTCAGAAAATCAACTTTGAAGTAAATTGGTTGTATGAAGTAAAGAGGCAAAGATTTTAAAGCCCTTCTCACTGTAATTAATGGTCCTACATCTAGAGACATCACTAACCAGTCCGATGCACAATGTCAATCACAGAGGAGGGGGCATTCAGAGCTCTCTACTTTGACAAAATTGTTAAACTCTCCTCCTCCTTGACTTTATACAACCAATTTACATCCCATTTTAAAGTTGATTTTCTGGATGATGTCCCCACACTGGTCCATGAAAGAGCCAAAAACTAAAAGGTTACGCTTCCTGACAACATACTAGTAGTGCTTTATTAGACCAATTTCTGATCCAAGGTTCCCTTTAACAGGTTAATGCCAAAAAAGGAGAAATTGTCTTGGGACTACAAGAGTTAACATTTTATAAAGTATATTATTAAAAACTACATGCAACATGTACTATAATATTGCCATAGACTTGGATATTGTTACACTTTTGGAGCCAATTTTATATTTTTAAGCTGATTTAGAACAATAAAAATTATAGGCTGTTGGTATTCTCATATTTTCATAGTTCTATTCTGAGTTGTCTATTGCTTGATAGAAAACCTATCAAATGCCCCACCCCTGATGTCAACAACATTAAGATTGTGCCACCCGAAAGTAAATCTCTATATAGATATCAATGCAGCTTGTTATCATTCTTCATCATTTTTACCGAATTTTTCAAAGGATTAGTTGTCTACCAATTTCCACCAGGTTGTTTTAAAAACTTGAAATACTAGCCAGCTTAATATTAAACTATTTTTTCCTAGAATGATGTCCTAAATCTTGTTCTGGAAAGAACTAATGCAATTCTGTATATATCCTGAAACTCATAGAAAAACTATCTAGCTGTTTAGCAAAATATTTTACATTTTATTGATCCTCCATTGAAAAGGATGGTCTTTATCACCTGCTGCCATCATGCCTGCTTAGTATAAATCAGCAGTGCATTATTGTATGAGCAATCATAGTTTACTATGTTAATAGTAATGCTCTAAAAATTGTATGGTCAGCACTTCTTCCTGCCTGTCAAAAAGCAAAATAAAAAGCCATGAAAAATGTGTAAGAGTTCCAATAAAAACATCCACTCATCCCACAAAAAGGAGTACTGATACAACTAGGTCATGAGAAAATAGTTGGTCCTATAAAATAAACACTAGAAAACGTTTTGTTTCTATATTTGCAATCTGACAACTCTATACATCTTTGGTAATATAAATAGTAACATTTCATGTTAAACAGCGCATTGTCCAAATTTATAATACTAAAAATGTTAGTTTCTAAGCACTTTATTCCATTTCTCACAAAGACTTAATATAAGTAGTTTATATTCACCCCAAATTAAGTCTGTTAAGGCATACAATAGCTTGGTATCTAAGAGGTTAAGCTTTATCTCTTAGATTTACAATTCGGTGTTATTATATCAATTTAGAGTCCTGAGAGAATTGCCTACATTTTTACTCCGCTTCTGCTGTAACGGTACTTTGATGTAGTCATAATGTAGCTCTACTAGAAGCTTTGCTTTCTACCTGCCAATTAATGTTTCCAACATAGTTAATAGAATTTAGTATGCAATTACCTTAAAAACCAACCCACAGGTATTCATTCCAGACGTTCCTGCTATTCCTTATGGCATTCAGTCAATGCAATATTTCACTATAATAGAAATGGGTAAATGGCTAATTATGCCTTTATTACTACAACTTCTGTACTTGGGACTTGTTGTTGTATAAGTCTAAACTCGAAGTAGTAAGTTTGCATGGCATATGTAACCATTGGGAATGTTATCTTTAGTATTTACTTTTAATAACTTATACTTAAAAATGTAATGTGGCCTTAGAAGGGATTAAATTGGGTTGACACACACTTGTACAAATGGTATTTGATATTCCATTTGTTCCATTTTCTTTTAGGACCTGTTATTACAGCTTTCATTTAAATGTTACAAATTTTGCTGGACTTGACGATGTTACATTTGATAACATTTTGGGGACTGTGACCCTTTTTGTTTGTTCTCTGGCGCAGGAAGGCAGAAACTGGTGCCCGACCTGTCCTTCAATAGTGATCAGCGGTGTGTGTGTCCTTTAAATGCACACATCGCTGACTACTGGACCCAGATGCCATCGCCTAAGCAATGAGTTCTGGAACAGAAGATCTCGGGAGCATGGAAGAGGCGGCTGCAGGCAGTATTTTTTTTTTTTTTCCCCACTGTGCTTCTGGGACAGGTGTGGGGGCTACTAAATACTTATGGGACACCTTTTGGGGGATACTATATACTGCTGGCTATGTGTGGGGGCTACTATGTACTGATAGGGCATGTGTGGGGGTTACTATATACTGCTGGGGCATGTGTGGAGGCTTTTATATACTGCTGAGTATGTGTGGGGCCAATATATACTGCTGGGCATGTGTGGGGGCTACCTGTATACTACTGGGCATGTGTGGGGGCTACCTGTATACTGTTGGCCATTTTGTGGGGTATACCTGTATAATAAATACTGATTGATTGAAGGTGTGGGTTTAGCAGCTCTTAATGAGAAACTGGTGAAATTTCTTAGCTAATAATACCTATTTTTATGATATTCCGAAGACCCATAAGGTCAAATTTCTCTCCCCATTACGCCCTATATTTTCCACTATTGGTTCTCTAGGTGAGAGGCTCAGTGAATAGTCGACAGTTAATTGCAGCCTCTCATCCACAGAACCCCAGGATATTTAAAGGCATTTTTTTATTTTGACTGGGAAAAAGATATGCATTTTATAACCTGTGACATAGTCCATTTATACTCAATCCTTCCAGATCTTGCGTTGACGGCAATTGAATACCACCTTGAATTGAATACCGCAGATAACTATCATATGAGTTTTCAACAATTCATTGGTCGTTCTACAGACTATTTGTTACATCCTAACTTTTGTTTTTAATGAAGAATTTTTTCTGCAAACATGTGGAGTAATAACGGGGTCAAAATTCTCTCAATCTTTGGCTATACTTTTTATTTCCTGGTGGGAAGAAAAATGAATCTTTTCCACTATTAACCCATTTTCTGAAGTTGTAGCGTGGTACGAGAGGTATGTGGAAGAAGTCCTGCTTGTTTGGAGGGGTAATATTTCCTCAGCATACTCTTTTGTTGTGTACATGAATAGTAATGAAATTAAATTAGTTTTTACCACTGACACTCCAAAATAATTTTTTGGATCTTGAGCTTATAGGGAATGATTATACATCACTTGTACATGTTAATATTAGAGATGATTCTAACGTAGTGGAATTAATTCTGGATTTCAGGGAAGTTTACGGTGATTCATGGGAATTTTTTTTTTTTTTTTTTGTATCCTTCATTACCAAAATGGGCACAAGCATAACTTGTTACATGGGGCAGAGAACTCTGGGAAGGAGAAAGGAACGCCCTCTATCACATGTGCAGACCTGTAAGCCAATCAGTGACTGGCAGGCTTATGTGATGTCACACAGCCCTGTAAAAACAGGCAGCCATTTTCAATCTCGACATTTCACACTGCATGTGCGGTCTATAGTGTCCAGCTGCTTGTACTTTACTGTGCTGTAGTGATTTTTGCTCAAAAGGTGTCAGTTTTGGGGATCTGTATACCCCAAATAGAAGTTCCTTTTTGTTGTTGAAGTTAATAGTAAGAAATCTGTTTAAAATCCATATAGTTTCTCTAATGATTTCTGCTCCAACCCCAGGGTGTCCGTTTGGGGTACCTGTACACTGCAAATTTCATTACATTTTTTTTTTTTTTTTTTTGCGAGAAATACATGTCAAATCAACATAGTTGCTGGAGTGATTCTTAAAGTCCAGTGTGTCCATTTTGGGGGAGTGGTATACCCCAAATTTCAGGGTTTTTTTTGGCTAAGACCTAATATTTTCAGGGAAATTCTAATGAATGATGCATGTGATATCTCTAATCTTTAAATTGAAATAAAAAATTTCAAACTTCGAATTCATTTCAAACTGTAAACTCTGTCACTGTGCCACACTGTGGCCTGCCATGTTGATGCCCCCTCCATAATTTGTCATTCTGCCACTCTGTCCTACTGCTGCTGCTGACGCCCCCTCCACACTATCATAATTTGTCATTGTGCCACTCTGCAGCCTACTCATGCTGCTGCCAACTGACCGCTGTCTCCCTGGAACTCTCTGATTTCCATAATGCTGTTTTCACCCTCCACCACTCTATGAAGTTGCCTCTGTTGGGTTTTCCCCTTCATTTCATCAGTCAGAAGGAATGAAAAGCCTCAGGATTGATAGCCAAAAGCAGGAGTGGATACAGAACACAGAGGACATGCAAATATCCCACTTACTGGTCATCACTGTTTTGGATCCACTCCTGTTTGTTTTTGGCTTTAGCAATACTGATGGATTATTGACCGAAAGCGCACACTGACGGATTAAATGAAGGGCAAAATGATCAGTGACGTCAATGCAAAATTACTGCCGACACCCTCTGCAGTCTTTTGGGGTGTTTTCTACATGTATCCGTGTTTAACAGAACACTGTCGTAATCTATGGAAGTGTTCTTTATACCTTTTTTGTAAATTTTTGGGAAAATATATATATATATATATATATATATATATATATATATATATATATATATATATATATATATATATATATAATTGCAATGTTGCTGTGTTTTTTTTTTTTTTTTTACATTGGAGATGATGTTAATGTCTGCGTGTAACACTTTAGGCTGCTTGGTTTTATAAACTTGTGGTCTATTCATTTAATTTAGCCATCACTAAAGGAAGTTTTTTTTTTTTTTTTTCTGAAATGCGTAGGTATTACCTTTTTAGCATATCTATGTTGTGATTTTAATGGCTAACTAATAAAGAAGCCTTTTTATTCTAATGGATGTGCCGTGGCGTTCCTTTCATCTGAATACAAGTTTCTTCATCTGAAGTCAGTCACCAATGGAGCATTCCTAATTTGATTCAAATGCACTTTCCTTGGACATGTTGTAGAAGCTTTGCACATTTTCTATAACAGTAAGTGATGCATATTCATTTTGCAATTCAAAAGCCATTTGAGAATGATCGGATATTGTTATACCATATTTCATACAATAAATCCATGTAATTTATTTCCTTTAATGTATCTTTTCACTTCCTAAAATCTTATTGTTTTTGCAGTCTGATGAGACATTAAAAAACAAATAGAACAATTAAATGTTTCATCATTATCATTGTTTTATTGCAGAAAACAAGCCCACACATGACTATTACTTGTAAAATTAAAAAAAATTAAACGGAAACCCAAAAACAAAATGGAGCCAAATTAGGGTTAATAGCTAGCCACCAATTTCTTTTATAGATAGTTTGCATCATCTAGTCTTGTTTGTTGGGAATTTTCAATTCCTTAACATCACTACATTGTTTTAACATTTACCATGCTAGTATTTTATGCACCTGTCAAGTTTCATGTCCTTCAGTACACACAAGACCTTAAGGTGTGCCACCAGTGTATAGCACAACCTTATATATTCAGAAAGCAACTACAATTGAACATCAAAGCAGCTTGTTGCACATTTATAGCTTTTTTCCAATTTGCAACATAGACCCTGACTTTCGGGACCCTAATGTTGGCTGAAATGGAGGGGGGACATTAGTGGCATGAATGAGAAAATATCTATTTGGGTTCTATGGGACTGATGAAGGTATCTATAACCTTTAAAGGGAGAATTGCTTCTATATTTAAACGATCCCACGAAGAGAGAAGACACGGCACTCACCGATATGCACAGCATGGGAAAACTTTTATTCAGACGAACACAGGACAGGGGTTATGCACGCCTGAGGCCTGAGGTCTGAGGCTTGAGGAAGCGCTTTGAGCACAAAACGGCCCGTCGCCTAGCCGTGGCGTGCATCACCCCTGTCCTGCGCTTCCTCAAGCCTCAGACCTCAAGTCTGAGGCTTGAGGAAGCGCTTTGAGCGTGAAACGGCCCGTCGCCTAGCCGTGGCGTGCATCACCCCTGTCCTGTGTTCGTCCGAATAAGTTTTCCATGCTGTGCATATCGATGAGTGCCGTGTCTTCTCTCTTCGTGGGATCATTTTGACTTGTATTGCCAGTACATGTGCACCTCCGTGGAACAGCGACCTTGATATCAGTCTACTCTCCTAATCGCCACTGGGCCAGAGTTCTGGCTGTGTGGAGAGGGAGGTGCCGGTCTCACTATTTTCTTTGCTTGTGGTACGGCTTCTATATTTAAAGTAAGTGCCCCTTGAATTGAAATATGCTGTGAATATATGCTATTTTTTACAATTCTACTAACTCATTGCATGACTTTAGAAAAAATGGAGATTCAATGTAAGGTAGCTCATACTGCAGTTAACTTTATTATATGAAAGATTAAGTCACTGGCGTGATGTTCGTGAGGTTGTCTTTCCGATTTTCATATGAATTCTTCAGTGTGGCTTGTAATTTAAAGTAATGACTGATAAAAGGAAGTTCTTTCATACACTATTAGATTAGTAAAACAGTGGTAGTCTAAATATGTGACCAGATCTATCATAGCAAGCTTTTCCAGTACTGTGTGGGGGAATATTGTCTAATGCCTTAGTCAAGCACAACAATGGTTCCTTCCTTATTAGTAAGCCTAATTAATCTTAGTTATAAGGAAAACATAAGGAAAAATCAATAAACCTAGAGCAAACCGTAACCTACTGAAGATGTGAATATTGCTTTTTATATTTATACATGGTTTTGTAAATGTATAACTAAAGATTAATTTCCTTGATTGGTGCTAGCAACCTGAAAACGTTGGTATAAGGACAAACTTGCTTATATACCAACCCAGTCTATAGTTTCAATTTGAGTTTACATCTACAAAAATATTCTTAATGTACTGTATAGTTTATATAGAATCTCCTTTTGCTGTGTGGGAGCTTTCCTTACTAGTAATGCCTTCTTCTTTCAGGGCCACACCAACAATTAGCGGGCCATTTTTCACCATATGACCAGGGATGCCAGCCAGGTGGAAAAACCCCCTGTGGGGATTTGGCCCAGTAGAGACCGTGGTAGCGGGGTGCTGGGATGCAGTTCAAGACAGGGACACCAGGGTACAGTCCAAACAGGTCTCGCCTGCGTTTATTGCAGCAAAATAAAACCAGCCTTTACATTCAGGTATTTGAATAAACAAAAGAAAACCTACCCGTCAGGGTGCTAACTATACAAATAGTCCACTAGCTCACACTAAACAAAGATCACGTGGCTGCTCCAGACACACAGGTCAGAGCTGTGTCTTCTCAGCCTCCTTCCACAGAGACAACCCACTCAACTCTGCTGAGTCATTTTATCCAGGCTAATTAGGCTGTTCCCATCACCTGTGTCCAAGGTGCTGGACAAACCCACCTCAGCACTAAGGCCTTGCATAGAAGCAAAACCTAGGGGAAACATACCGCCCATCCACAGTTAACCCCTTCAGTGTCTCACATACCCTCCCCCTCTGTTTGACCCTGTGGGGACGAACACTTTTGGCCATCAGACAGTGGGTACGGGATAGGGCATCGGCATTCCCATGCAATTTTCCTGCTCGATGTTCCACCGTGAATTTAAAATTCTGGAGCATTAGGAACCACCTTGTGACCCTGGCGTTCCTCTCCTTGGCCTGACTCATCCAGGTTAGGGGAGAGTGATCGGTCACCAGTGTAAACTGCCGCCCTACCAAATAATACCTCAGGGATTCCAGAGCCCATTTGATCGCCAAGCACTCCCTCTCAACTATACTATAGTTCTTTTCAGGAGGTGTGAGCTTGCGGCTCAGGAATGTTACAGGATGTTCCTCACCCTCCACTACTTGGGACAGGACAGCCCCCAAGCCCACGTCAGAAGCGTCAGTCTGCACAATAAAGGTCTTGGTGAAGTTAGGGGTGATCAGTATCGGTCCCTCACACAAAACCGTCTTAAGTCGCTGAAATGCCCCCTCAGCCTCTTCACTCCACTTTACCATCACCGCCCTGCTACCCTTAGTCAGGTCAGTCAGAGGTGCCGCTATTGTCGCAAAATCGGGGATAAATCGGCGATAATAGCCCACTATGCCCAGAAAAGCCCTCACTTGCTTCTTGCTCAAAGGTCGTGGCCACTGCTGGATCGCCTCTACTTTATTTACTTGGGGTTTGATGACCCCTCGCCCAATACAGTACCCCAGGTAACGGGCCTCTTCCAGACCCAGTGCACACTTTTGGGGGTTCGCTGTCAGCCCTGCTGCCCTCAGGGAGTCTACCACTGCTTGTACTTTGGCTAGATGACTCTCCCAGTCGTTACTATAGACTATAATGTCATCTAAGTAGGCCGAGGCATAACTCCGGTGAGGTTTTAGCACGAGATCCATTAACCTCTGGAATGTGGCGGGAGCCCCATGTAGCCCAAAGGGGAGTACCACGTACTGAAAAAGCCCATTAGGGGTAACAAAAGCGGTCTTCTCTTTAGCCCTGTCAGTCAGGGGTACCTGCCAATACCCTTTCGTCAGGTCAAGGGTGGAGAAGAACCTAGCCTGTCCAAGTCGTTCTATCAACTCGTCAACCCTGGGCATGGGATAGGAATCAAATTTGGACACCTCGTTCAACTTCCTAAAATCATTGCAGAACCGTAGGGAACCATCAGGTTTGGGAATCAACACAATAGGACTCGACCAGTCACTTTTAGACTCCTCGATAACCCCCAGGTCTAACATCTGCCTGACTTCTTCGGATATGGCAAGCCGGCGCGCTTCAGGGACCCGGTAAGGTTTTTGGTGTACCCGGATGTGGGGTTCGGTTATGATGTCATGCTTGATGACTGAAGTACGTCCCGGTAACTTAGAGAACACATACATATTTCGGAGCACAAACTCCTTCGCTTCCTGAATCTGGGCCCTGGAGAGGGACTCCGAGATCCGTACTTCAGGCACCTTGGCATCGGGTACACCTACCTCCGGTGTCCCCTTCTTGGAGACAGATGCCTTCTCTACTCCCATGGCCATCAGGGACTCTCTTTCCCTCCATGGCTTTAGGAGGTTCACGTGGTATATCTGTTCGGGTTTCCTCCTCCCCGGCTGAGATACCCTGTAGGTTACCTTCCCCACTCTCTATGACCTCATATGGTCCTTGCCATTTGGCCAAGAACTTGCTTTCCACGGTGGGCACCAGAACTAGCACTCTGTCGCCTGGGTTAAAGGTCCTGAGTCTGGCTGACCTATTGTAGACCCTAGACTGGGCCTCTTGTGCCCTTGTCATGTGCTCCTTTACAAGGGGCATTACCGCCGCTATGCGGTCCTGCATAAGGGAGACGTGTTCTATCACACTACGGTGGGGGGTCCTCTCCTGTTCCCAGGTCTCCTTGGCTACATCCAAAAGCCCACGTGGGGAACGGCCATATAACAGCTCAAAGGGTGAGAAACCCGTGGAGGACTGGGGAACTTCCCGTATGGCAAACATCAAATAGGGCAACAAACAATCCCAGTCCTTCCCATCTTTGCTGACCACCCTCTTAAGCATCCCCTTCAAGGTCTTATTAAACCTCTCGACCAGGCCATCTGTCTGAGGATGATACACAGAGGTGCGGAGCTGTTTTACCTGTAGTAACTTGCACATCTCCTTCATTACCCTAGACATGAATGGGGTACCCTGGTCAGTCAAGATTTCCTTGGGGAGGCCTGTGCGTGAGAACACCTGGAACAGCTCCCTAGCAATATTTTTGGAGGAGGTGTTCCTTAATGGAATCGCCTCGGGATACCGCGTAGCGTAGTCCAGGATAACTAGGATGTATTGGTGCCCCCTGGAGGATTTGACTATGGGGCCAACCAGATCCATTGCAATCCGTTCAAAGGGCACTTCTATGATTGGTAGCGGGACCAAAGGACTCCTGAAGTGGGAGACCGGGGCAGTAAGTTGACACTCAGGGCAGGAGCTACAATACCGGTTTACCTCCTCCCACACCCCGGGCCAGAAAAATCGCTGCAGGATCCTCTCTCGGGTCTTCTCAGCACCTAAGTGCCCTCCCAGCACATGTTTGTGTGCCAACTCTAGCACCAGCCTACGGTGAGATTGGGGTACTACAAGTTGCTCAACCTCCTCACCCCGTATCTGGTCGACCCTGTACAACAGTTCCCCAATAATCACCATTCGGGGGTATATTTTATCAGCCCCTGGTATTTGGAGTACCCCATTTACCACCTTAACATTCTCCCGTGCTTTAACCAAGGTAGGGTCCTGTAGCTGTGCAGCCCCAAAATTTTCACGGGAAATCTCAAGGTCCAGCATGTCGGCCATCTCCTCGTGGCCCTCGACCTCACCAGCTAGGACCTCTAGGGGAGAGAATTCATCACATGGGGTCACCCCTACTGCTGGTGTGGGTACATCGGCCTCAAAGGGTTCAGGGGCCAAGGCCGGACATACCTGATGTCCATTATCTGCAACAGCACCTGAGGTGGGTCTTCGTCTCCAGAGGTCCCAAAACACCGGTAAGTCTCTGCCGATAATAGCCTCATGAAAAAGGGTCCCCACCACCCCCACTTCATGGGTAACAGTACCACAAGGGGTATGTAGGTTGATGACAGCAGTGGGATATTCGCGAGTGTCCCCATGTATACACAACACTCCCACTCTCCGCCCACTGTATAGTCCAGGATCAACCAAAGTTCCCCGCACCAGGGTGACCAGACTCCCTGAGTCTAGCAAGGCTTCCACTGTGTGACCACCGATTGTGACCATGCATACTTGGGGTTCTGCATCCGTGACTGACTCAGCCGCCAGAACTGGCCGGGCAAACAGTGACACTCGCCGGGTCTGGTTGCAGTCCATTGGCTCCACTGACAGTGGACAGTTGGCAGCAATATGGCCCATTTCATGGCACCGCCAGCACTGGATACGGCCATGACCTCTGTCACGAGCCTCACTGGGTTTCTGGGTATCCACGCCCCCCAATGAACCCCCTCCCAACCTGACATGTCTCCCCTTTTCCGCAGTAGCAGTCTTACCAGCTGGTTTGGTGACCCTGTCACTGGCACTGCTTCGTGTGGGAGAGGTAAGTAGAAGGTCCTCCGTAGCCCGATACCTCTCTACAAGGGACACAAGCTCCTCAGCTTTTGTGGGACCGGCCTGTCCAACCCACCGCTGGAGCCGAGAGGGCAGAGAACGGGTGAACTTGTCGAGGACCACTCTCTCTACCATCTGTGCTGGGGTGCAGTCCTCTGGTTGTAGCCACTTCCGGACAAGATGGATCAGGTCATGCATTTGGGAGCGTGGGGGTAATTTTTCTGAGTAAGCCCACTGGTGGACCCGGCTGGAGTGAACTTGAACGGTGACCCCAAGACGAGCCAGAATCTCCGCCTTTAGCTGGGGGTACTTACGGGCCTCCGTTTAACACAGGTCGTAGTAAGCCTTCTGCGACTCGCCGGTCAGGAACGGTGCCAGGACATCTGCCCACTGTTCAGCCGGTAACTCCTCTCGCTCAGCTACTCGCTCGAACACAGTGAGATACGCCTCCACGTCGTCGGTCGTCGCCATCTTCTGTAAAGCCTTTTGTACTGCAGCCCGTGCGGAATGCTGGACAACAGAGTACCCTTGCAGACCAGTATGGGACCCCTCAGTAGTCGTCGCTTGCGGTGCTGCCATCATGCCAGAAAACTTCTCCATCATCAGCTGGAACATGGCTCGGGATTCTTCCTGCTGCTGGCGGGACCTCTCCTCCTGCAGCTGGAACATGGCTTGCTGCTGACGGGACCTCTCCTCCTGCTGCTGGAGCATGGCTTGCTGCAGCTGCCGATTAGCCTGGGACTCTTCCTGCTGCTGCTGCCGATTTAGCTCTGGCCTCCTCTTGCAGGTATTTAATAAAGTCCTCCATCTTGGCTGTATCCTGCAATTTGCCTGCTGCTTTCACCCAGGCCATGCAATGTTGCAGGATGTATCAAGCCTTTCAGGTGTATGTCTTTTTGAACTGCCCGCAATCCGAAGCACCATATGTGGGGATTTGGCCCAGTAGAGACCGTGGTAGCGGGGTGCTGGGATGCAGTTCAAGACAGGGACACCAAGGTACAGTCCAAACAGGTCTCGCCTGCGTTTATTGCAGCAAAATAAAACCAGCCTTTACATTCAGGTATTTGAATAAACAAAAGAAAACCTACCCGTCAGGGTGCTAACTATACAAATAGTCCACTAGCTCACACTAAACAAAGATCACGTGGCTGCTCCAGACACACAGGTCAGAGCTGTGTCCTCTCAGCCTCCTTCCACAGAGAGACAACCCACTCAACACTGCTGAGTCATTTTATCCAGGCTAATTAGGCTGTTCCCATCACCTGTGTCCAAGGTGCTGGACAAACCCACCTCAGCACTAAGGCCTTGCATAGAAGCAAAACCTAGGGGAAACATACCGCCCATCCACAGTTAACCCCTTCAGTGTCTCACACCCCTTATGATCGGTCCATGCTATATAGTATCTGAGTCTTTTTGTCCTTTTTGTTTTTGTGTTTTGGAAAAAAAAAATCTAAATCTACACTCCCCCCCCCCCCCCCCCAGTATATATCGGTCTTTGTTTCCACCTCTATGACAATGAAGTCCTTGCACTGTCTCCTTCCACAGCATGGAGAAGTTGGCAGCATAGGGACCCAATGGGAGCAAGTGAATGGTTTTATTTTGAGTCCAATGATCGCAATTGGGTCCGGTATATGTCTCCTTGTTCCTGATTGACAAGTCTCACTGCTAGGACATGCTGTTGTGTTAAACATTGAGCTAGGGGACATCGCTGGAGGAGGCCACAGCACGCAGAGGATTCCAAAAAGTGAAGGCTTTATTCACACAAAAGGCATAAAATTCGCATTTTATGCCTTTTATGCGAATAAAGCCTTCATTCTTTGGAATCCTCTGCGTGCTGTGGCCTCCTCCATCGATGTCCCGTACCTCAGGTTTGTGTACCAGAACCTTTGGCTGCGAGCACCATACTTCATGAACTATTGTGCAGGACTTAGATTTCTGTCTCTCCATCTCTTTTCTAAACTTTGAGCTAGAGCTCTGTTACATCATTGGGCACCTCATTTTATGTGACCAGGGTGAGGTACTGTTACATTTTGCATTATCTGCTCCATGTATGTATCTGAATACAATCTATTCATTGTTTGTGCCACAGGGCTTTATCTTCATCCTGGCATGGCGCATGCGCATAATGCCTTCATCTGGATGTTGTTTCCTGATTCCCGATACCATGGCAACGTGATGCCTTGGTCCCCTAGCGCAGGCGCATGGTTCCATGTCTCACTTCCGGTACCACATACAAGTGGGGCCACATACCCCTGAGGAAGTCGCCTAGAGCGACGAAATGCGTGGGGAGCCTCATACCCCTGCTTTCCTCCCTCCAACTGCATGCCCGCCTGTCAGCATTTCCATTGGTAATCAGTGTCTTCACTTTTGTACGTTTTCCTTTCATCCGTTTTTGTGGCTTTTATGCCTTAGCACTTGCACTTTATATTGACATGATCATGTTTGCACTTTCTTATTAGAGATTACCCTCTTCTCAGCATCAACTAGGTATTGGTATCTATCTATTTGTTTTCTATGGCAATGGCATGCAGGCATATGTATTGGTTTACAGATTGACCTGGCTGGATATACAGATTTGCCTATTCATAGTACTTCATTGCAGTGTGTGTGGGAGGAATCATTGTGCACCAGTGAGTGCTTTTTGCAGGGGGTTATACTGTGTAGACCCACACCGGAGTTGCTTTTCTGTTTGGATCTAAATAAAAACTGTTATTTGACTATTTAGGAGCGGTTTTGGTGCATCCTGTCTTCTTGTTGGTTTGTTGTATCTGAATACAAGAAATCACAGAATGCTTCCATGGACTTCTACTCCACCCCATCCTCCTTGGAGGCATGCTGTGATTTTAATGTGTTCAGATACATACATGGGGTAGATTACCCTCCTTAATAGGACAATAGAAACAGTGTTTCTAAGTGCCACAGTTATAATTGTTTGAAGTGTCCCCCCAGCATGTCAGCTCAAGGCAGAATGCAAAGAGCCGGGGGTCCTAGAAAAAGCCTCACATGTCATGAAAACTTTTTTTCAATTTGTTAAAATATGTAAAGATCTGCCAAGGATATCATCCTTTAAAGAATAGCAAACATAACTGCAAAAATGTACTTGGACATTCAGGTACCAATGATCTCTGGGCACAAAAGAGTTCGTGACAAGTAAAGACAACGTTGTTTAGTGCATTGTATAGGGGATTGAGACATGACTCCAATTTGTTTATTTAGAGAATTTATTTACACCTTTTCATGTGTAAAATGGGCACAGAGAAACATCTGCTTAAAGATTAAAAATTGACTTTTCACCAAAATTACAGATTACTGGGAAACCGGAAAGGTAAATTTAACTTTCCTAGAAAATACATAAGATTTCTTCACCGGATTACCATATATACCGTGTATAATTTTAGCTTAACGTCCGGAACAGTTTTCTTATCGAAATGAGTTTTGTAGCACGTTGGGTATTTTTCAGGAAGTACTGCCTGAGGCTCTTGCAGCTCATTGTTCTAGTAAAATAAAACCTATAAAAAAGCATTTAAAAGTTCATAAGGGCTAAAAGTATTGATACGTTTTATTTGATTTTGTGTTTACTATAGGATATCCTTAAAATAGAATAATTTTAAGTAGTAATTTGGGTAAATGCACATTTATGTGGAAAATGTAAATGTATATTTTTTTAATCTTGTGTCAGTGTTTGGTCAAGTAAGAATACTGTATGGTGTCTCAAGTTAATTAAAATTACAAATCTTATACTATGGCTTACCTTGCTCCTCTAAATTCAGTGACATTATTGACCTTTTGAAATAATGGCTGTTTTATTGCAACTTCAGGGATACAAGTGACTGTTATTGAATATGAAGTAGACTTTTGCCTTCTCTGGGGAGAATAAAATGATAATTTAACATAGTAAATAGTTGCTCATGAACTAGGAAATGAACAAATTATAGTTAATGCATTGAATCTATAAATAACAGGAAACATGGTTCCTTTTGTGTAATACAGTACAATGCAGACTATTAGATCAATAGCTGAACAAAAGTGCAACAATTCCTTTTAATTTTACTATACAGCTTCATAACCTTGATCCACATGTCGTCATATTGAGGTATAGATGAAGCAAGCATTAGCAAGACCTTTTGGGACTCTCCATTGTGACTGAAGAAGGAAAAATCATGTGTAAGCTTTTGCTGGATACTCAATAACTTCCACATTTTGAAAAAAATGCAAACTTACTACCATATTATCTAGACTTGTAGAATTATAGCTATAATTCAGTACTTCTCAAACACTGCTAGTCAGTTTTACTTTCAATGTCTATAAAATTCTTAATGTGAATCTTGTATAAAGTATTTAAAAAAAAAATCAGGGCCACAATGAAAAGTTGTGAAAAGATCACAAGAACTTTATGGGTTGTACACACCTTTTAATTGAAACAACTGTTAATATTATATTATGATGCACGGGGGAAATGGCACTGCTTTGTATGATTCAATGCATTTATTTTTCACATCGAAATTATAGGCACCTGGATGGGACGTGTCAAAGGAGTCCTTCAGGCACCTTTGGAGTACATTAAATGAAAACCTTCAAATGGGTGACTGGGTGAAAATGTAACTTTTTTGCCGTTTACATGTAATCATTAAACACAAATGAGATCACACAAAAGCAACACAAACAAACAAAAGGTTAAGTCTCATTGGGTTCCAGTAAGGCTGCCACTGTAGAGCAGACAACGTATCTTTCTAGACTGTATGGGTGACCACCTTTCCTGTTGGCACTGGATGTATTATTAGGCCTTTCTATCACTATGGTTGTATATTTGTATTCATATTGTTCGAGCACAAGTACTATATGCAAAGGGGACTTTTCACTATTAATCTATTGGGTACTTTTTTCTCAATATCATCATTTTAAGATTATTCTGGGCTATAGTGCACTAGTAAACCTTGTGAATATGGGTTTGTCTTTGTATTCTATTTTTTTCAACACAATGGTTTATTGGTGTTGTACCATTAAAAGGGTATACCAGATTATTGATTATATAAGGAACCAACTGAAAAAACAGCAACACGTGTTTGGTCAAACACGATTGATGGGGTCTGTTGTAAATTAAGAATAGGTATGTCTGTTATTGTGGCTTTATTCTAATGTTTGAGTACCACACTGGTCATTTTTGTATCTGTTTGTGGAGAAAACAGTGTACCTAGCTGAGGTCTTATTTAACAACTGGTACACTGATTTATAAATTTGTATAGTATATTTAGGCAGAGGGTAACTGCAATATGATTTTAAATTGTTTATTTAAAGTTGTCTTTTAGATTGTTCTAGTTGTTCAGTGACTATTTGGGTTTGAGAAGATGCAGCAATTGGCCCTATTATACCGTGGCTATCACTACCTCAAAGTCCCTAAAGTAGCTTCCGTCCTTACAAGGGCAGTCCCAGTACTAAACATAACGAGGTCTTGGATGGGTTGTGTTTCTTTTTTCTGTGAGCTCATTTGTTTCACTTTTAATTGAGTTAGTAAAAGTTAGAATTTAACCCCAATTTAACAATGTGTGACGTATAGTTATGTCACACTTTGCGGGTATTCAAAGATGATTCCTGGGCTGAGCCCTCTGCATACTCGGTGAGTGTTTGCTGCAAACACCCACCAGCCACAGCCACGGTCTGTACTGCCGCTGGCATAGCTTTGCAAGCACCAAGTGCCGCCGTCTCGGCTTTGATTGTCATTCCCTCTGACGTTCATCAGGGAGCGATGATCTATCTCCATGATACCCACGGGTCTTTGTAAGACCTGGGACTGTATGATTTCTGTAACAATATATTGTTACAATGTGCCAGTATCAGATTGTAATAAATGAGTAGTAGAATCCCCGTAGGATCAATCAGACAACCTAA
This sequence comes from Engystomops pustulosus, assembly GCF_040894005.1. Lineage (NCBI taxonomy): Eukaryota > Metazoa > Chordata > Amphibia > Anura > Leptodactylidae > Engystomops > Engystomops pustulosus. Next base: position 71,588,844 of record NC_092414.1, read on the forward strand.
GGTTAGGTTAAGTACCCTAGGGGGTCTGAAAAATAGTTAAGAAAATGTAAAGTTATTAAAAAAATATGTGAATTTCCGAAAACAAAAAAAATTGTATTTACCCCCCTTTCCCTAGAATGTATATAAACATAAATAGTAAAAATCAAAAACATGTTGGGTATTGCCGCATCCCAAAATGTTCAGTCTATCAATATATAGTGACGGATATTCCGACATGTGGCATAATACTATGTCACATGCCGGGTGTGGGTGCATGGAAAGGGCTCACGGGATGAGCCCTCTACATAGCCGGTAAGTCTTTTCTCGCTGATCGGCACCAGCGAAGCCGCCAACTGCTTCAAAAAGATAGCGATGCATGGTCGCCGCCATCTTGCCAAGGATCGTCGCTCCCCGTGACGTCATCGGGGAGTGGCGATCCGTCACCATGACAGCCTCGGGTCTTCCGAAGACCCGAGGCTGCTTTGTGTTAGCACATTGTAATGAATGGTTTACCAGCACATTGTAATGAATGAGGAGGAAAATCCCAATGTACTGCCATACTTGAGTATGGCAGTATATGTTAGGATCGATCAGACAACCTAGGGTTCAAGTACCCAAGGGAGTCTGAAAAATGCTAAAAAAAAAAAAAAAAAAAAAAAAAAAAATTATAATAAAAAAAACATAAATATTCAAATAACCCCCCTTTCCCTATAACTAATATAATTAAACAGTAAAAATCATAAACACATTAGTCCAAAAATACGCGTCCAAAAATGCCCGATCTATCAAAATATAATAACTGTTTTTCACTGCTTTTAACCCCGTAACGAAAAATAGCGCCCAAAGTCGAAAAATGGAACTTGTTTGCCATTTATAAAAAATTATATAAAAAGTGATCAAAAGGTCGTAGAGTCCTAAAAATGATAGCAATGAAAACATCAAAAGTCGCAAAAAACGACACCTCCCAAAAACTCTGTATAACAAAGTTATTCGCGCCAGAAGATTGCAAAATCCGCCCCCCCCCAAATTTTTCTACAGGTTTTAATTTTTGTAAATGTATGAAAACTTTATAAAACCTATACAAATTTTCTATCCCCGTAATCGTACCGACCCAAAGAATAAAGTAGACATGTCATTTGGGGCTTACAGTGAAATTCGTAAAATCCAAGCCTACAAGAATACGGCAAAAATGCGTTTTTTTTCACCAATTTCACTGCATTTGGAATTTTTTTCCCACTTTCCAGTACACGGCATGGAATATTAAATACCGCCATTTTGAAGTGTAATTTATTACACATAAAAAAAGCCATAACACAGCAACGAAAAAGGGCATCGGCAGGAAGTGGTTAAAACGTCATCTCAAATTGCATACAATTACACCACAACAGCTTCTTACATTGAAGTATGAAAAAGTTATTAGCACCAGAAGATGAAATGAAGAATTTTTCTTTTTGTATAGGAGGTTCTAATTTTTGTAAATGTAGGAAAGCATTGCAAAACATATAATTTTGGTATCCCTGTGATCGTACCAGAATAAAGGAGATGGCATTTGGTGTGCACTGTAAAATCTAAGCCCACAAGAAAATGGTGCAAATGCATTTTTTTCACCAATTACTGCATTTTAATTTCTTTCTTATTCCCAGTACATTGCATGGAATATTAAAGACCGCCACTATGAAGTGCAATTTGTTACACAGAAAGCCCTCACACAGCTCTTTACATGGCAAAATAAAAAAGTTGTAGATTGGGGAGTCAAAAATGAAAAACTCAAAAACGATAAATGGTCTGGTCGTTAAGGGGTTAAGACAGCCATCTATTTCTAGATCTTCCTTTTCATTGCTTAATTATAAGTTATTCCCGTTTTTTTTTCTTGTAATTTGGGATTTGTATTTTTTGCTGGAACCTCCTGTTTAAATGAAAATCTGGCATTAAATTTCTTTTTATTTCTTTTTTTTTTTTTTTTTTCTTTCTTTTTCTTTTCCCCTGATGAAATTCAATAACTTAAATGTGAACAGAGCCTAAGACACAACCAGGGATAATGAATTGAATGGGTAGTGAGAAACGAATTGCACATGGGATGATTCTTGGCTGAGTATTGGAGTAGTCAAGTGGAGCCAAGTAGTTTTAAGAGGGTAGAGGAAAATAAATGCTATCTGTTTTTCTTAATATGATTATATGACAAATATGGAAATTGTGATTAAACAGAACATGTTAGAATTCTTACGAGTAATCTGACTCCAAATACTGGGCAAAAACATGAAAGGATGTTTTTGTACATAGCGAAGATCAGAATTGGAATTTGAGACTTCAGAAAGGGAAACACTATTAAATCATCTCCATCTTTTTGCTTTCTGGTTGTTTAACTTCTAGTCAACAAGTTAAGCTATTAACATTTACTGTCACGCTTTGTGGATATTAGAGGCACTTTGCTGCTTTGTTGTGTAATAAATCTATGGCCAATTGGTAGAGTCCCGAGTTCAATTCTTTGCAGACCTAACTGTTTATTCAGAAATGTAAAGCGAATACAACTTGCATTAGAAAAGCTTGGACTTTATACTGCTTTGGTGGTCTTTCTGCTATAATAAAATTGAATTATTTACTTTGTAGTAGTAGGTCAGACTGACTAAAATAGGGTCTATTTTTATACTTTATGCTTTTCTCTTGCACTCCTGTCTCCTGTCTGTTGCATGGTTAACAAATTATAATCCACTAATCACTGGGCACAAACTGTTCTGACTACAAGTACGGTAATAACATATTATATATTTTTTTAAATGCACCATAACGATCTAATACTTGGATTCTTCACTGCTTTAGTAGAGCACACAACCAAATACTGATTTATCAACCTATAGTATTTCCAAGAAGGGTTACTGAGTGAATTTATGTTACAGAAATTATGCAAAAATATTTTATTTGAGGTTATTTTATAATGCCACTTACTACAATCTTTAATCAATGGACTAAGGAGAAATGGAAAAAGTAACTGTATGTTGATATGTTTAAGTGCTATTATTTATGTGCTTTTATTGTTCTTGTGTGAATTAATCAGATATACTGATCCCTGTAGTTTATAAATTAAAGAGGTTTTATAATTTCTATAAAGTGGAAAGATGTTATCAGACCTAAATAAGAGTTCTAATTTAGTATTAAAGAGAACCCGTCAGGCAAAATAACCCTCTAATCTAAATATATTTTCATAACTGCCAATAGAAAGCATGACCTCTATCCCTTCTTTGTCCCTCTACATGCCTGTAAACTTAAACAATGAGGTCCTAAAGCTGTATGCAAATGACCTGTGAAATGTCCAATGAGCCATTAGCATATTCAAGCTGTCCAGCTTATTTATGAGTGGGAGGCACAGCCAAACCCCCAGTGCTTGACTGACAGCCTGTATAATGGTGTAATGGCTCCTCCATGTGCTTCCTGGTGCTGGCGCCCCCTGCAGCCTGTGTGTGTATAGGAGAGATACAACAGCTCCAGACAGCCATGTTACAGCAGAACATGTCAGGTACTTGTGTAGCTGATGTCTGTGTCTCCCACATGTGTATTAGGAGGATGCAGCATGTCAGCAGATAAAGCACAAACTAGCAATGCTTTACTATACATTACACGCAGACATAAGCAGGAGAGAGGAGGGAGAACAGGGGTGACATCACTGCCTCTGACCATGTGACCAGCCTCATTTACATAATAAAGAAAAGATGATTTTACAATGATTAATGTATGAATTGACTAGATAAAGGCTGGGGTGGGATCCTTGTGAGCTGCTGCAGCAGGTAGAGGTGACATAGTGACAGATGACAGGTTCCCTTTAGTATTAGATTTACTGCTAGAACCTGAATTAGACTAAACTGTACACTAGGAGGGTATTATAGACTCCCTACCAAGATCCGTCAAAATCAATAAATATTAAAGGAGTTTTCCCACAAAGGAAAGTTGGGCCCTATCCACCGGATAGTAGTAGCCGTTGAACCCGCATAAATGCATTTGTGTGTGTGTTTTTATATAAAATACACCTGCATATACAGTATGTGCTATAAAATACAATTTTAGGTTGTTCACCTAAACAGAACCATTCAGACTACACAGATTACTGGACCCCCACCAGGGTAAAGCAGTAACATAGTTTATGTTGGCACTGACTCTCTAGGCACAATATGTATTGTCCAAATGAGTAAGACATACTGTACATGTTTCCTACTGAATATTTATATTTGGAATCAATATTGAAGTAAAATGACATTATAGCTTCCATAGTCTATCAAACATAATGGCATCCAGCAGGACAATAATCACAGTTCGTTCGTTCATTGATATTCACTTACGTTAGATTCTGAAATATATTCACCAATAATTGTAGGATACAAATGACTTTCTTTAACTGGAATTCAGATCCCTCATTTAGGAATTTTTACCTGAAAATTTTGGTGCCAGTTCTCTCCCATAACCCACCCAACAGGGGCTGCAGAGGAATCAGTCACTACTGTATATTGAAGTCTCATGAGACCCAAAGGCCCCTTTGAAATACAAAGCCTCAGTATTCTAAATGACACATGGAAGTTGGTGTGTTTATTATTTTCATCTTTCACAGAATAAAGTGCATGTTGTATGCCTATTTTTAATATGATGATTAATATTCTATTCAGTTCCTACCATAGATCAATGACAAAGGTACACAGTACTTTTAAGAGTTCTGTCTTTAGCTCTTCCAGCCATTGATAACACTAGGTTCACAACAAAGTACTTTAATATCTTCTTTTATAAACTGATAAAGTTCAGATACTTTAAATAATTCCAAAGATTTGACAATTTGTAATTTTGGTGAACAAACTTGCAGCTGCCATATAACGTGCCTTCAATAAAATATTTATACAGAATGTTACACTGCACCAGAACCAGTTTTGAACAAAGTGAAACACCAAAATCTGAACTATTATAATATTACCATTCAAAAAATTCAGTCAGTGGTATGCTGAAAACATCAGTTTTCTATGGATCTAGCCAAGGTCAAAAGGGGGCCAATGCACTGTTCAATTTCCAACATGAGCAAAGGGATTGGTCTTGGTGGCCAGATTCCAGGTGAGCAGCAAGTTATATCATATCCTATTGATAACTGGTTATGACTTAACGCTCAGCGTCTGATCTATCGGACGCAAAGCTGATACCGGCTCAGTTCAAGATCGGGATATACGGGGTGCTGATTGTAACACCCGCAGTTGGAGTCGGCCATGGCACCGTTAAATGCTACGGTCAGCGTGACAATGGCACTTAAACAGTCCTCTGGGGGTCTTTCCCTCATGATTGCCGCCCCCCCTCATGTCTTTGGGGGGCGTTGATTGTTCCTATGGCAGCTCTGAGGTTCGTTTAGGACCCCAGGGCTACATTCAGGCAGTGCCTGTAAAATGGCGTCTATGACGTCATCTTAAAGGCACAGTGTGCGCCTATGCATGTGCATAGGCTGACACAGCTAATACCCTGCAATACATCAGTATTGCAGAGTATTATCCTGGACAAGCATGTTCATGTCCTACGGTGGAACTAATAAAAAAGTAAAAAAAAAAGTTAATAAAGTAATCAATAAAAATGTCCATAAGAGACATATAACGCATAAAGTCTAAATCATAACACCAACCCCAAATATATAGTATCACCGCGTCCGTAACAACCCGTAGAATAAAAGTAAACTATTATTGAAACCACACAATGAACGCCGTAAAAAAAAAAACTGTTAAAAACCCGCCAAAAATTTGGATTTTTACCCATTTAATCCCATTAAATGCAATAAAAAGTGGTCAAAAAACTTTTTACTACAGAATGATACTGTTGCAAAGTACAACATGTTCTGCAAAAAACAAAGCATCAACCAGCTCCATATCCAAAAAATTAAAAAAGTTATGCCTCTCGGAATACAGCGTTACACAAAAGATAGATTTTTATCCCCACATTAGGGTTTTATTTGCCAAATTTAGTAAAACATTGGAAAAAATATTCAAGTATGGTATCCCCATATTCGTACTGACCCATAGAATAAAGATAACATGATTATTATGCTATATGGTGAACACCAAAGAAAAAAGTTAAAAAAAACAGTAAGGAATTGATGCTTTTCTACTCCTTCCCTCAAAAAAGTTCATAAATTTTCAATAATAGGGGATAACAACCCCAAAATGGTATCACTGGAAAAAGCATCTTGTCCCACAAAAAAAACCCCAAAAATTCCATCACATGGCCCCAATAACGAAAATGCAAAAATTTTATATCCTAGTAAAGGGGCCAATGAGCAAACTAAAATCCTTAAAATTTCATTCAAAAGAGTATTTATCCCCAAAATAGTCAATTCTGAAAATACAGAAAAGCGATATTTGATTGGTAAGCCGCAAGACATCAAAATAAATTATCCAGACATTTCAAAAATGTAGACTATGGGAAATGTTATTCAGCAACTTATTTAGGTGGTAAATCTATCTACCTTTTGAAAATGGCAAATTTTTTCTTGTAAATAAACGCAAAACTTATCAGCCAAAATTTACCACTAATATAAAGTACAACATGTGAGGAAAAAACATTGGGGGTCATTTACTAAGGGGCCGATTCGCGTTTTCCCGACGTGTTACCCGAATATTTCCGATTTGCGTCGATGTTCCCTGTATTGCCCCAGGATATTGGCGCACGCAATCAGAGTTTGGCGCATCGGCGCTGGCATGCACGCGACTGAAATCAGGGGCGTGGCCGAACTAAAGCCCGACGGATTCAGGAAAAACAGCCGCATTTAAAAAAACAAAGTGTCGCGGAGCTTGCACTTACCTTCACCAGGAATAGGCCGGTGTACTTGAGTGCATTTCAGCGGACTTCAGCACAGCAGCGCCACCTGGTGGACGTCAGAGGAACTTCCTTAGGGAATCCCGAATCCACCGCAGAGAAACCGCCGTTGGATCGCGAATGGACCGTGTAAGTAAATCTGCCCCATTCTCTGAATCGTTTTGATAAGCAACAGTGTTCAAGTTTTAAGCGCAATACAAAAGTTGGTCTCGTGCTCATTCAGTGCTGCATTTACTTGTACTGGGCTGCATGTTTCTCATGATCATTTGGGTTCCAGCTGTGGTAGCTTCAGACAATTTTCTGCTATTCATAAATGGGATAGCCCCATTTCAGGAAAAAAAAAAATGTTTATAAAACAAATGTGACACTTGTGGAGAAGTCTAATGTGCAGATTGTTTCTAATTGATAATAGTGCATGTTATGTTTGGAAAAGCAAGCATGGCAATGACATCTGGCACAAGGACCAAAAATATAGCCATATAGGTCTGTCCAATACGTTTTTAAAAAGGGTTTCTCAAAACATATAGAGATTTACTCCTTAATACTGTCTGGTAATAGGAGAATCTATGTAAAAAAACAACCTTAAACCCAAAGATAATAAAAGCATTCTTGGCATGAGAACTATGAGAGAGCTTGGATCCTGCTTCAGGTAGAGATATTTCAGAAGTTGTCTCCTAATATTGTCTGTCTGGCATGAACATGGCAGTATCTGCAGTGTCACTGACTAATCTTGACAAGACTGGAGTTTGAGAAAAACAAATCCCAGTATTAGGAGACTGGCAGACACAGCAGTGCAGAGAGTGACCTGTTAGATGAACGTCCCTTGGGCTGCGTTTCATGTTCATGAAAGACATGCTTTTTTGTCATAACTCAACTTGTGCCATGGGGAATTTGCCAAAGTAAATAAATATGAATAGAGGAAAATCTGACTCCTTTAATAGAAGCACAAAGGAGTATAATTTTATCCTGTAGAAATGCTCAGTCTGCCATTTATATAAAAGTTACTACCGTTACTCGTTTTAATCTGGAAACTATACAGTACTTTTATTTGGTGTATGTAATATTGGATTTGCACTTTTTTAGAACATTTTTTTTATACACTATAGTGGTACAGTCGAAGAAAAAGGTTTAAACCAGCTCTCCTCTCCAAATGTGTTCTTGGATTTAATCCCAGGGCACGGCAGCAAGATCCCCCACGGACTCCAAGGCAGAAGTACAAAACAATTGAACCAGCGCTTCGGGAGGTATCCAGTAAAATTTCTTTATTTCTTTATCCAAACTTTAAAAATACATATCACGGCAAGTTGCATAGATATACATGGGAACACCAGGGCAAAAACCTACGCGTTTCGCTCACAGGAGCTTATTCATGGTATGCCGGTACATAGAATCCTCAGATTCTTTTAAACACCACGCTCACTGACGGCGTGTGACGTCATGAACACATGACCTAGTCATGTGATCATCCATACGCACGCCACCAAGAAGAAAGCGTTACGAATCTGGATTGTTTTAAAAACTTGAAAATGGCCAAAACAAAATCCCGGGACTATAACTATCTTTATGCATGAAACTTACCCTCTTGGTTCATTCCAACTCTTTCCCTGTCCCGGGATTTTGTTTTAGCCATTTTCATGTTTTTAAAACAATCCAGATTCGTAACGCTTTCTTCTTGGTGGCGTGCGTATGGATGATCACATGACTAGGTCATGTGTTCATGACCTCACACGTCGTCAGTGAGCGTGGTGTTTAAAAGAATCTGAGGATTCTATGTACCGGCATACCATGATTAAGCTCCTGTGAGCGAAACGTGTAGGTTTTTGCTCTGGTGTTCCCATGTATATCCGTGCACCTTACCGTGATATGTATTTTTAAAGTTTGGATAAAGAAATAAAGAAATTTTACTGGATACCTCCCGAAGCGCTGGTTCAATTGTTTTTTAGTGGTACAGTGCATTGATCTTGGAGTTGGAAGATTAGTTGGCATTGATTCATGACTGCGTTTCCTGTGTGTGAACTGCACCTTAGCTTTTGTTGTGTTTTGATTTACTGAGCCACACCATGCTCTTTGCAGTTCAGCCCTATCCAGCAAGGGTAACTAACTAGATGGACAGCTGCTGCTGGAGGCATGTCCAGGACCTGCTTTATGTCTGCTCAGTCCCATCAGACGTTGATGGTTATCGTATATACTCAAATATAAGCCAACCCGAGTATAAGATGAGGCCCCTAATTCTACCACCGAAAACTGGGAAAACCTATTGACTCGAATATAAGCCGAGGGTGGGAAATGCATTGGTCCCAGCCCCCTGTAGTATATAGCCAGCTAGCCAGCCCCCTTTAGTATATAGCCAGCCCCCTTTAGTATATAGCCAGCCCCCTGTAGTATATAGCCAGCCCCCTGTAGTATATAGCCAGCCAGCCAGCCCGCCCCCTGTAGTATATAGCCAGCCAGCCAGCAGGACGGCCTGCTACAATGCCGCGGGGGGGGGGGGGATGCTAGGGATGTCACAAAATATCTAATAGTTCCATCCTATAATAGTAAGCACCTCTGAGGACGCATCCTAATGCAAATGATGGGATGCAGAAACGCTTTAGCTGTAACTAGCAATATTTATATTTAAATTAGGCCAATGTCAACCACTAGCGCCTTTATTTAGGTCTACTGTAGCTACTAAAAGCACTTTACAATAGACCACTGGTGGCTCGCACAATCGGGACAGTGCAATACAATTCCCATAATAGGGCTGTCCTGAAGATAGGACCACTGTACTAGTCCAACACTGCTGGCTAATGCCTGAAAAGTATAATTGTTTACATACTCCACAGGACTAGTCTTACATGTTTTTAATGATATCTAATAAAAATTAAATTTGTTTTGTCTTTTAAACGTTTCCAGTCAGGCAGGACCTTTTTTTTGTTTTCTTTTGTTTGTTTTCAGCCAGCCCCCTGTAGTATATAGCCAGCCAGCCCCCTGTAGTATATAGCCTGCCAGCCAGCCCCCCCTGTAGTATATAGCCTGCCAGCCAGCCCCCCCTGTAGTATATAGCCTGCCAGCCAGCCCCCCTGTAGTATATAGCCTGCCAGCCAGCCCCCCTGTAGTATATAGCCATACCCTACCCCGTAATGCAGGCGACCCCCCCCCCGATCTCTTATACCTACGACCCCGTAATGTAGCTACCGTCCTGCTGCGTTTTACAGACCTTAGATTAAAAAAAAAAAATCAAAACTCACCTCTCCAGCACCACGGCAGGTCTTCTATGCAATCCAGCAGTCAGCAGGTCCGTGCGGTGCACAGCTGTCAGCGGCCGCCGCTGACATCCCTGTGTGTGCCGGTGGCTGACAACAAAGCCCGCGACGTCACAGGGGCCTGCCGCTCACTGATGGATCACACAGAAGACCTGCCGGTGCGGAGAGGTAAGGGTTTTTTTTTTTCACACGAGTATAAGCCGAGTTTGAGGTTTTCAGCACATTTTTTGTGCTGAAAAACTCGGCTTATACTTGAGTGTATACGGTATATTTTCATATATCAGCTCTGTACCATGCTTTATATTGTATTCTATTGCTTGCTCTGGTTTTCTAATCTCTGCATTGTTCTAAGTACTATCCCTCTAAAACTTAAATTCTGTACTGTAAACCCACCATGTCATATTATTTGTTTCCCTACTTAAAATATTCTTTGTGTTCATGATGTTAACTGTGTGGTATTATTTCAATGCTATGGGTCCGTATCATTGTAATTGTAACTTGTAATTGTAATTGTAACTACTATTTGTTTTATTTTAAATGCAAAATGGGGTGTCAAGTTGCTAAAATTATTCTATCCAAAAGATGACCCAAGAATAATTTTAGCAACTTGACATTGCCATTTTGCAGTATTAACGAGCTGGCCACATTTCGGCGCCGCCATCTTGGCTCGGATCGTCTCTCCCCGGCAAAGACGGCAAAATTAAGATTTTTTTTTTTTTTTGTACAGGAGGTTTTCATTTTTGTAATTTGTATGAAAACATTATAAAACATTCATACAGCCGTAAATTCCAAGCCCACAAAAAATGGAGCAAATGCATTCAGAATTTTTTTCCCTTGCTTCCCAGTACACGGCATGGAATAATAAATACCATCACTATGAAGTGCAATTTGTTATGTAGTAAACAAGCTCACACACAGTTCTTTACATGGAAAAATAAAAAAGTTATAGATATTGAAGGTGGGGAGTGAAAAATTAAAACTCAAAAATGAAAAAGGGCCGGGTTCTTTGTTTTAAAAACTTAATTGTGTAAAGGCCTACATGATGTGCTTTGAACAATTTGATTGAAATGCAAAAGTGTACTCATATATTGTTTGCTCGGGACACCTGTTCTCATGCCCCACTAGCATGTAAAGAGGACCGCAAGGGACAGGGAAAGTGGGGTTAGGTGGAATCTCCTGCGAAGTACTTACCTCTATTAGTCATGAAAAGCTAATAAAACAATTTGTACTCCAAGCAGATATCATGTGTATAGAGAACATCTTGCATCTACTTAGTCACAAATGCAACATGTCAGATTTCAAAAGTTGATTTGATTTCAGGAAGTACAATTTTTGGAATAAATGCACAGTTTCCACTTGAATCCTGCTGTCCATGAGAGCTTTGTCATTGCCGACCCCTACACTCTATACACAGAAGGAAAGTTAATGATTTTTGAACATGGGAGTAAAAAGTGGAAACAGAAGTCAAGGATTTAAAGTTATATTCCATTTTTATTTTCCGGTGAGAATAGCTGATCTGTGGGTAGATGGACCCCCAACAATATTTACTTCATACTATAGGCCCAATGCCTGAAGCCTATTTCCGGTTACAACTCTTCCTTTCTAAATTTGTTAAGTGTGATATTTTCTTGGATGTGTCTTGTAGTCCTTCACTGCAGATGTTTTGCAGTCTTGTGTCTTGCAGTCCATCAAATTTCTATACTCCCTCATTTATCTATACTCTGCATAGAACTCACCGGATGAATTTAGAGCAACATGGCATTCTCATCGATCACACTCAGATCTCCGTGTCCACTGCCATGGTTTATAAGGATGCAGAAAACCAAATTAAGAGAGCGGCAAGAACTAGGGAAACGTGCAAGGGAAAACTGTCCCTTACTCTGACTAAGCTAGTCCCTGCCTGCGGGTGCTGGTCAGCTTACCTGGGCTAATCTTGGACCCGACAACTCCTTTCTCTTTGAACACAAAGACCTATCCAGGAAGGTAAGGAGAAGGACTAAAGTATACTAGGGTCTGGTGTACTAAATCCCCCCCCCCCCTTCAATGAAACTGTTGCTGCAAGAAAACTTTATGAACATACTGGGATTGCTAGTTCGCAAACACACAACCAAGGCAGAATACAGGGAAGAGGGCTTGAGGGAGAACAGAAATAGGGGGTAACAAGAGCAGATCCTCAAAACAATAGATGTTCCAACAGAACAGAGCCAGGGATAAGCTGCAGATAAAACAATACCTAGCAAATACTGAATGTCCCAACCAGCCTTAAATGGAGCAGCAGCAGGTAATGCATAAAAACAGAGCAACAACAAACAAAATAAAGCAATCAGGCTACATAGCTCAGTGGTAGAGAACTGAGTAGTAAGCCCAAAGAAAGCTCATTCAAATTCTGACATCCACTTGCCATCAACTTCAATATTTTAGTATACACCAATCAATTATATAGGAATCTAGGGTTATATATAATAGTTGTCTAGATAGTTGTATTTTTTTTCTGGACAGCAAGCACTATGGCTATGACTTTCCAGATACAGAACTTTACATATTCATACTGAAATTACAGTGAACTGTATCTGGTATGTATATTGATTTACATACTTCATTAATGTTCAGAGCAGAATTGATTGAAATGACCAAGAAAAAAATATATAATACCTCATATACTGTGCCGTTCAAAGAGAGCTGATGTAAGTCCTAGTTTTAAAAGCATAATGTTGCTATGTGATTGTAAATTTACTGATAATTTTATTCTTCCCTGTTATAAAACTTCCAAAATAACACATACAATACAGTTACATTCCAGTTTTCTAAATATGGTGTTTCCCACAAGTACCCCAGTATAAAAACAAGTAACTTAATATGTACTTGTCTCTGCCTTTTAAGGATTAATAGCTCAGGCTACTTCCAAGAATCCCTGTTAAGTAAAACCTAGCTTAGCTGGTACTAAAAACCTGTTCGCAGACACAAAAATAAATTTTCAAGTTATTTGTGACAACTCCTTTTTAAATCAATGCCCTTTCTTTCTTTATTATGCAGTGTTTTACTATATGGTTTTTACATAGTAAATACTTTAGCCCCTTAAAGGGGTCTTCCCATCTGGGCATTTACATTTAATTAAATTCATTTGCCATATGTAAACATTTCTTCAATTGGATGTTATTAAAAAAAAATGTTCCTGTGTGAAGATAATTTCTCATAAATGTAGTTATTCTGTCCCTTAGAAACGAGATGGCTTCCTCGGATACGACCACGTCATACTCTGGCAGCGGTGGCCAGACTTGCGCTATAGAGTCCTGCCAAACCACCAGGATTCAGCGGTCATTACCACAGGACGGCTGTGCGACATGTAGTAACTCCCGGACATTTTATATACAATAACCTTTTGATTCTTTGTGCACTCAATCTATCAGACGTGGCCGTATCTGAGGAAGCTATCTCGTTTCTAAGGGACAACATGGTTACATTTATGAGAAATTATCTTCACACAGGAACATTTTTTTTTAATAACATCCAATTGAAGAAATGTTTATATATGGCAGATTAATGAAACTGAATGTAAGTGCCCAGATGAGAATACCCCTTTAAGGAAGCAGCCTGTTGTACGTTAAGGCTCAGTCCTTTTTTAAATGGGACCAGTGTCTCTTCCTGTGGTAATAACTTTTCAACGCTTTAAGATATCCCTGTGATTTTGAGACTGTGTTTTCTCGTGAGACATTGTAGTTTATGTTAGAAGTGTCATTTTGGTGATCAGTCTAAAAATTCAATAATTTGGGGAAAAATGTTAAAAAATGACAATTTTCAAAGTTTCAAATGTTCTACTGTGTGGACAAAGTCAAACCGCAATTTTTTTTTTTTTTTTTTTTTTTTTTGTAGAAACCTTTTGCCATTGGTCCTTTTTTATTTCCATAATTTGTTTTAAATTTCCATTTTTTTTTTTTTTTTTTTTTTTTTTTTTTACAGATGTAAGAAGGTTTTTAGTGGCAACTTCTGCGGGCTACCCAGGTTAGGGCAATACCTCACAGAGGGCAATAATCTGCAGGATGGAGACACGGCAGGGCTCAAAAGGGAATAACTTGCATTTGGAGCACAGACATTGTCAATTTTTTCTTTTTTTTTCTTTTTGGCATCATGAAGCATTTTATAGATACCAATAGGGACCAGTACAGTAGAAACTCCTAAGAACTGACCCTATTTTGGAAACTACACCCCTTCATGAATTAATCTAGTTAGCATTTTAACCCCACAGGTAGACCCCCCAAAAAATGCACAATGGATAGGGCATAGTAAAAAATATCCATTATGTCATCTTGTGCCCAGCTCCTGTCACGGGAGACAAACACCCCAATAATCATGATGCATGTTTTCTCGGGTACAGCAATATCCCATAAGGGGCAGTAATCTACAGGCTGGGCACATAACAGGGCTTAGAAGGAAAGGTGCGGCATAATGTATAAGCTGTGCATAGTACATCAGGGTAGCAGGGTAATCTAAAAAAATCTAGGGATGTATGAAAAATTCTTTCAAACATAGTCCTGGTTTTCATGTCTCACAATGATAAATGGTGTCCTTCCGAATGCCTTTTTTTGGAGCACACCCTGCACCTCTTCTGTGCCCTTCCCTTCTTCGCAGATCAGGGAACTTCTTCTGGAAAGTGCTGCCCTGGTACAATGTGCGATATGCCCTCGCTTTCAGAAGTGCTGGCACTCCCCCATTCCTGGTCTCCAAAAAGAGTAAAGAAAGTCCCCCTCTGGCCTGCACATCAATGTAGCACATAAGCATTATATAGTGCTATCTGCATGATGTGCACAGCCAGCTTCTTGTACCACACCCTCGACTTCCGCATGGCTTTGAATGGTTGTACTTGCGGAATTGAAGTCTTCCTTTAAATTGTGCCAGGAACTCGCCAGACTTGGCACTAAAATGATCTAATATGGGCCTGACCTTAAATAAACGATCATAACTGGGGTCATCTTGGTGGGCGCTGTGCAAAAACTTATGGATTGCTTCAAAGTGCATCTTGCTCATTGCCGTGTGGTACAGAATGTCTGTGCTCCGGTAGTCTCTGATTGTGGGCTTCTCTACAATCCCTATAAGAAGTATTATGCCCCAATACTTCTCCATCCCTGCTGCAGTGACAGGGGTCCAGCTGTAGGTTTGTGCATAAAATGAAGCGGGGTTTTGGGGCAATATGCTGTGCAACATAGAGATTGTTCTGCACTACAATTAAATTCAACAGCTCCTCAAAAAAAATAAATAAATAAAAAAATCCTCAGCTCTGAACCCTGCCGTGTCAAATTTAATTCCAGGTTGGCCCAAAAAGTTGGGGACCTGAAGGGGGGAGTCCTTCCAGGTAACTGGAAGATGAGCAGGAGGATGATGATGGGTAAAAGGGGACATCATCCCCACTAGCTGACTCGGTGTCAGAGGCAAGCATGTTGTATGCCCCAACACGGTGTACGTCTTCTAAGACATTGCACACAAAAAAATAAGAGAAATTAGATGTGCACCCAACTACATGGATAAACCATCTAGTCGGCACACAAAAAAAATGAAATAATGCACACCAAACCACACGGACAAGCTGCACAGATGGAACACAAAAAAATAGATAAGTGCACCCAACTACAAGTACACTTACGGCGCTCTGGAAAAAAATCAGGCAACAAAAAAACTGTCCACCACGCAAAATGGCGCTACAAATACACCTAGTTTGCCCTAAGACAACCTAACTACCGGAAAACAAGTGTGATCACGCAAGGTGATCACACAGGACAGAGGCAGGAACAGATAGGGATCAGATGGGAAAATAGTGTTTTTGTGCAAACAGTAATGCTCTGCTCCTCCAGCGATAGCAAACCAAAATGTTGCCACTGGAGGAAGAGGGAGGTAAAAACAGGTTTTTAGCCTAAAAACGCTGCAATTGGCCAGTCAGGATTGAGTAGCCAATCGCAGCGATCGGTGGGCGTGACCAATCCAATTTCTCCGTTGACATGCCTCTGTCACGCGCCTTCCATCACCATGTCGGCACGTGGTGACATGAAGAGCCTGGGTGCACATGCGCCATACATGCGGCATGGAGCACTAAGGGGTTAAGGTTCAAGTACACATTGGACATATATAATCAACAGATTTACTAGAAAGTGTCCATACAGATTATTGTACTGTGAGAAGTACAGACTCTGATTAAAGCAGCTAGTAACATTTTGCTTTGGGACAGTGTGTAATATTGATGTGTATTTTCATCTTTACACCGATTTGTACATCATCACTAAAATCCATTCTATTTGCTATCTTTATTTCTTAAATCATATATGCATGAGGAGAGGTAATGTATAAACACAACTACCTTTTTCTTTCTTCTACCTTTTGCTGTCTGGGGCTACACAGCGACTTTGGCTGCAATTCTAGCTTCACGACCAGAGATGATAGTATTCACGTCTAAAGCAGAAGCGGCTAAAAGACCTAATGTAGGCAAAATAGGATAAATGTTCATATGTAAACAGAATGTAAATTTGTACTATGCAAATTATAGATCTAACCCAGAATGTGGTGACCTTTTACTATCATTGTACAGTCACTCATCAAGAGTATAAACTAGTCTAGGCAATTAATTTGTTTTACTAGGAAACTATATTTTTATAGGGAAAATTGCTTGGGTAATTTTTTTTTTTTTTTTTTTTTTTACTGACCTTTTGAGAGCTAAGTAATGTAGTCCAATATTCCAGGGGGAATATAATAATCCTCGCAGCTAATATTGTCAAACTGAATTTTCTGTAGAATCTCATTTAGTTATTCACATACACTACAGTTATCACGTCTGGTTAACAGGTTAAACTGGTCATGTCATTGGGTGCTAAATCTGTATTACCAAAGACCATGAAAAAAATGTAGAGGTTTGAAAACACAACCCAACTTTTGTTTGAAGTATTCTTACTGCTTTAATGCCTGTACTATGTGTACAATTTAGAGGGTATTATTGGCTTTTATCTGTTGGATTAATTCAAGCGTTCTGTGAAGTTTTTTTTTTAAATGATTTTACCAAATTATTATATGTGATTTTCCCCCTTTAAAAACAAACAGAATGATGCCTACTTTGTGCTGTTAACTCTTTTCTTTCCAAAGTTATGGCATTTTCTGTAGACAGAAAGTTCTGTAGAATCACGAACTAGAATGGAGGGTCTGATGGGGAACAGGGGAGTACCTTAGTGCAAACACTTGAAGTATAACAGTTAAAAATAAAAATAATATACTATACATAGAAATATACACACTCTTTAAGACCTCAGGCTGGGCTAAGAGGCAAAAATGGCACTAATAGGGCCTAAGTGCACATTTCTGCCTTTTAAAAATAGAATATAGACTACAAAAACGTGGTTCGTGGTTACTATGATTGTTTTGAGTCCTTTTTGCAGTTTAGTTGTTGATTACCAAAGTAATTTAAGTCGATACTTTGTATTTTTACACTGTCCATGTCGCTTTGCGGAAATGGAGTTGTTTGGTTTCTTATAATACTACTGAAAGATTTGAGCCACGTTCTCACTGTGCATCTGGGTCAGGCTGCTTCCAGCACACTGACGCCCACTGGGGATGTGGCTCTTCCTTCAATGACTCACATCCTCTTATAACCTCTTAGAACCTTTTACAAGTTCCTTTATACAAGTGTTGTCCTACATATGTATATATAACAATGCACGTATAGAAAATATAATGCTCCATAAACTTTTGTGGGTTCTGATGATACTAAAATGTAAATTTTTCATGAACATTCTAACTTTTCATATGGATTTGTTTGCGGATAGGTTTGCAAAAAGTACAATGAACAATATTAAATATTCTGGAATTTGTCACCTGAATATTATACGGGACTAATATATAAGTTCTGTAGCTGTAAATCACGAAGACTGTTGAGATGTATTCTGGGATTTTTTGTTACCCTTTTTAGTGTACTGCAATGCAGGCATTGTACACATTTTAAAATTCGCTATGATAGATCCACAGGATCCAGGCCGGGCTTTAGAAATCCTTTCTATATATAACCGGTGTTATTGGCAGTCTATTGATTCATTAACCCACCGAGGAAGGCTTTGAAATGCGTATGGCGATATTGTACTATAATTCACACAGTGGAGAAGTTGCAAACCGCTGACAGTGCACACAGGCACCATCAACAGCCAGCAGGGTGTGGTATTCATTTCCCAATCCCTCGTTCTAACTGTTAACAGAGCACCTGAGCATTGTTTAGCAAAGGAGATCCACCATACACCTCCCAGATCCACCATATACCTCCCAGATGCTCCTTCATTCCTGTCCATCCTGAAATTAGAGATCGACAGCTCTATTAATCTGACGGAGTGTAGCACACTTGCGCATGCGCACACTCACTCGGAGGACACCGAGATGATTTCCGTCACTTGAAAGGCCCGCACAGCGAGGCATCGGACCCCAAGGAGGACACTGTCATTCAACTAAACCGTGAGTGTGACTCTATACAATGAAAAAACTAAAGATCTGACGGTCGTAACAAAAACCTATTGTTGGACCTATATCCTAATACCACACAGGACCATTTTTGTTTACGCTTTCTTACAATATATCGCAGAGACATTACCATCTAGTCAGAGCGACACGGACAGTGTAAAAATACAAAGTATTGACTTAAATTAGTTTGGTAATCAACAACTAAACAGCAAAAATAAAGAATAAAACATTACAAGGACTCAAAACAATCATAGTATCCACGAACCACGTTTTTGTAGTCTACACTCACCGGCCACTTTATTAGGTAAACCATGCTAGTAACGGGTTGGACCCCCTTTTGCCTTCAGAGCTGCCTCAATTCTTGAGTGCTGGAAGCATTCCTCAGAGATTTTGGTCCATATTAACATGATGGCATCACACAGTTGCCGCAGATTTGACGGCTGCACATCCATGATGCGAATCTCCCGTTCCACCACATCCCAAAGGTGCTCTATTGGATTGAGATCTGGTGACAGTGGAGGCCATTTGAATACAGTGAACTCATTGTCATGTTCAAGAAACCAGTCTGAGATGATTCCAGCTTTATGACATGGCGCATTATCCTGCTGAAAGTAGCCATCAGATGTTGGGTACATTGTGGTCATAAAGGGATGGACATGGTCAGCAACAATACTCAGTTAGGCTGTGGCGTTGCAACGATGCTCAATTGGTACCAAGGGGCCCAAAGAGTGCCAAGAAAATATTCCCCACACCATGACACCACCACCACCAGCCTGAACCGTTGATACAAGGCAGGATGGATCCATGCTTTCATGTTGTTGACATGTAGCCTCAGTTTCCTGTTCTTAGCTGAAAGGAGTGGCGCCAGGTGTGGTCTTCTGCTGCTGTAGCCCATCTGCCTCAAAGTTCGACGTACTGGGCGTTCAGAGAAGCTCTTCTGCCTACCTTGGTTGTAACGGGTGGCGATTTGAGTCACTGTTGCCTTTCTATCAGCTCGAACCAGTCTGCCCATTCTCCTCTGACCTCTGGCATCAACAAGGCATTTCCGCCCACAGAACTGCCGCTCACTGGATGTTTTTTCTTTTTCGGACCATTCTCTGTAAACCCTAGAGATGGTTGTGCGTGAAAATCCCAGTAGATCAGCAGTTTCTGAAATACTCAGACCAGCCCTTCTGGCACCAACAACCATGCCACGTTCAAAGGCACTCAAATCACCTTTCTTCCCCATACTGATGCTCGGTTTGAACTGCAGGAGATTGTCTTGACCATGTCTACATGCCTAAATGCACTGAGTTGCCGCCATGTGATTGGCTACAGTTAGCTACAGTGTGGATTGGTGCTTGGTGCTACTTTCTGTCGAGATCTTGTACCTCACTATCCTGTACAGGAGATATCTGTATTCACTGTTCTGAACACATCCTGCTGTACTACATACACTGAGAGAGCTCTGTCACATGATCTCCTATGAAAACCGGGAGCAGTAGACCCTCTCCTCCCAGATAAACGGACTCACAGGGCTTATCAGCACAGGGAGAGGAACCAGCTTCTGCAGCAGTACAGCAAAGGGATATAGCAAGGAGAGTGCTGCATATAGGTAACAAAGATAGCAGGCAAAGTTGTTTTAGATCCCAAGAGCTATTGATTTGGGGAAAAAAAAACCTTTACAGCTACTCTTTAAATCTCCTCCATCAGATAGGACACAAAGTGATTGTGAGGGTAGGAGTCACAGGGAGTCAAAAGATAGCGGGTGTGTCAGACAAAGATTCATTGTGAATCGAATTGTTGCACTTTTTCTATGCCTGTGAATAAAGGTTTAACCTTTTTTCATCATATTGGATGCTGTGGCCTTCTCTCCTTTTTTTGTCAGAAGTTAAACACTCTATATGGCAAGAATTTGGGAAACTTATATGGGTAGAGTTGAAAGGAATGCTGAGGGATGTAAACATTGGCAGGGGGTCCTATTTATTTCAAGGATTCCAATTTTCTTTTTCCTGTTTTACTTGACCCTAGTTACATGATAAATGTATTATGCAACAAGAGGTGACAGTAAAGTAATATAACCAATATAAATCATTCCCTATATTGTATAGTGCATCATGTACACCTCTTAAGCAACAACCAATATACCACAAAAGAAAAGAGCTGCAAAATTATAAATAAAATATTCACTTTATTGTGATTCCAGTACACAAAAAATCTTAATTGTATATTTCATAGATGGGATAATCTAGACAAGGAGCAATATAGCCCCAGATTGAACACGGCAACCACAAGATGCATAAGGCACCCCCAGTAAGCCCAAAGCTCAAAAATACCCAGTACATGTGAATAAATATTGTGTAAGAGAAAGTAGTGCTAATCGAGGGTATAATAATTGTTCCTCAGGAACGAGGAGAGGTAAGTTTAAAAAAGCTGTGTAGCGTCCTTGTACCAGAGCTAGCGCAGGATTGTTTATTGAATAATTGTGTCGCATGCCAGAGGTCAGTGTTTCACCCTTTTGCACCTTATCCTGCACCCGATTCCGCTCGTACCTCCCTTGTCTTAAACAGGTTAAGTGAGGACAAGTATGGACCCTAATCCGGTTCCTCAGACTTCTGTAAGTCAGGGGATTTCTTGGGGGAGGGGGGCCCTGTATCACTTTCATCCCCTTCTATATTCTTCTCTCCTTAGGAAAAAAAGGGAGAAAGAGAAGAAAAAAAGGAGGAAAGGAAGGATGATAAATCCAAACCAAAAACTCCTCAAACTAAAAGATGCAACATGTGCTTTAACAAACTTCCGGATTCTTATAAGAAACCAATATGCAAGGACTGTGTAGATAACTTCATGCGTGAAGAAAAGATGTCTTTTATGGATGAGCTAAGACCCATGCTACAGTCCGAAGTAAAAAGCACAGTGGCATCCCTCTTGTCTGAAGGACCTCCGCCCAAGAGAGTCAAAGCGCCTGATTCCATTCAGGAGGTGGATTCGGATCAGGACGGATAGCATTTTGAAGAAACCCTGGGAATCGGCAATGCTTAATTTAAAAGCCAATGTTGCAACTACCTCGATTGCTAGGACCATGACATGTTGGCTAAATGGTCTGGAAAATCTGATCATCAGTGGAACCTCAAAGTAAAAACTTCTAGAATGCCTTCCTGTTGAAATCAGCAACCACTTTCATCTCGGGGAATGTGCTTTCCAATGTAGCCCGAAGGGCTCTTTGGTTGAAACAGTTGTCAGGGGACATCAGATCAAAGTCTAACCTATGTGGCATACCCTTCACAGGCGAATTCCTATTCGGCCCAGAATTGAACGCTATCTTAGAGAAGGCAGCCAACAAAAGGAGAGGATTTCCAGAACCAAAATCCCAGAGGAAGCCTTCCTTTCGCGACTCCCGGGAAAGATACCCATCCTACCGTGGCAAAGGAAAACAAGGGCGATGGAGTGGCCCCAAAGGGGGCAGAGGTAGAGGATATGGTACCTCCCAAAGCAGCCAGCCCAATCCTACGAGAAAGCAATGACGCCAAGGGTAGGGGGAAGACTGGCTCTTTTCTCCCCCCAATGGAACCAGGAGATAAAGAATGTATGGATCCTAGGAGTAGTACAGGAAGGCTACAAGATCGAAATAGACTCTTTGCCTCCTCGGACATTTGTGACGACAAAGATCTCTTCTCCTCACCTTCATCGTCTTATGTGGGTAGAAGTGCAGTCTTTACTATCCAGAAAGGTGATATCTCCTGTTCCATCCCATCAAGTGAAGAAAGGGTTCTACTCACCCCTATTTCTGATCAAAAAACCAAACAGGTCATACAGGATGATAATCAATCTGAAAAACCTAAACAAACACATAAAATACAGGAAATTCAAGATGGAGTCTACTAATTCCAGAGAATGCGGCCCTTTGCACCATAGATCTCAAAAATGCGTATTACCACGTCCCAATCCACCCAAACTCTCAAAAATACCTGAGATTTGCGGTCCTATCTCCAGAAAACCAACTAATACACTATCAATTCAGAGCTCTACCGTTCGGGATCTCCTCAGCGCCCAGGCTCTTTACCAAAATAATGGCAGAAGTGGTAGCTATTCTAAGGCTAAGAAACATTCTACTAATTCTTTACCTGGATGATCTTCTTCTAGTATCCACCTCAAAAGAACTAATATCACAAAGGAATACAACCATAGCAGTCTTAGAAAAACTAGGTTGGATTATAAATCATGAAAAATCAAACCTTCAACCCAACACCAGGCTAAAATTCCTAGGAATTCTTCTGGACTCTACATCAATCTTCTATCCTACCAGAAGAAAAAGTTCTGAACCTAATATCTCAGGTAACATCGTACCAGAAAAGATGATATTGTTCAGTCAGGGAAGCTATGAAACTCCTGGGACTTCTCACAGCCTGTATAGCATGTGTCCCTTGGTCTCAAAATCACACAAGAGACCTTCAAAACTGGATCTTTGTCTTGGGACAGAAATTTAAAACAACTAGAGAGGAAAATAAAGATTCCCCTCTATATCAAGAATTCCCTGAACTGGTGGAACATACCAGAGAACCTAACCAGAGGCCTAAAGTGGAACAACTGGCCGGTAACAACTATCCTGAAGGATGCGAGCAGGACAGGTTGGGGTGCAAAGCTACCAGGGAGACAGGTCAAAGGTCCCAAGAAGAAGAAAAAAAGTCTTCGAACTACAAGGAATTGAAGGCGGTCTGGAAAACCCTAAAAACCTGAACAACTCCGGGGGAAAAATCTAAAAATTACAACTACAGTAGCCTACCTCAGACGTCAAGGAGGCACTCGGTCCCAACTTCTCAGTCTGTCAAAGAAGATCTTCTTGTGGGCAGAAGGGAACGTTCTCTCCCTGACAGCAGTTCATCTAAAAGGGTCAGAACAAAGAAGCGGACTTTCTAAGCAGACATGCTCTGGATCCCCACGAATGGTGTCTAAACAAGGAAGTGTTCACCTTCCTAACAAAAAGATGGGGAACCCCTCTAATAGACCTATTCGCTACCAAAGAGAACAAGAAGGTAGACCATTATTGTTCTCTTCAGAAGACCAGTCCGGACTACTTGTTGGATGCCTTGGCAGGTGAAACTGGCCTATGCATTCCCTCCTTTCCCGTTAATATCAAGGACACTACAGAAGAAAAGGCAAGAAGATCTCAAGGTCATCTTAATAGTGCCCCTTTGGCCAAAGAAAAGCTGGTTTCCAGCACTAAGGAACATGGCTTTGGAAGACCCAGTCCTTCTCCTTGATAAAATATCCTTGCTTTGAGGTAGAAGTCTGCCACCCCAACCCAGAATAATTCCAACTGTTGGCGTGGATCCTGAGAAGCAGATGCTGAGAGCCAAGGGTCTGTCAGATAAAGTCATCTCGACACTACAGGCAAGTAGGAAACCAGTGACTTCAGCTATCTACTTAAAAATCTGGAAACAATTTTCTTCCTTTTGCCATCCTGAAATTCCTAACCTATCTTCTCCCAACATACAGCAGATCCTGGAATTCCTACAAGCGGGTCTGTCCAAAGGCCTAAAGACCAGCACACTAAAACTCCAGGTCTCAGCCCTCGGTGTCTATTTTGACGTCTCTTTGGCTGAACATAGGTGGGTAAAAAGATTCTTAAAAGCATCCGCCAGACTTAGACTTAACATTCCCATAAAGTCCTCCACCTTGGGAATTATCAATAATCTTGAATGGTCTTGTGCAAGAACCCTTTGAACCCTTAGAAAGATCAAGTGTTAGGAATATTACATTAAAAACTGCCTTTCTTGTAGCCATTACAACAGCCAGGAGACTAGGTGAAATCCAAGCACCATCTATAAATGAGCCCTATCTAAAAATCTCTCTGATGCTTGATCCGAGTTTCCTGGGAACAACAGACTTTCACCGTAGTCAAGAAATTAGTCTCCCCTCTTTCTGCCAGAATCCAAAAACACCAGGGGAAGTCAGCTGGCATACATTATACGTGAGGAGAATAGCCCTGCACTATCTGGATATAACAAATAGTTGGTGGAAAGACTTAAACCTATTTCTTCAATTCCAGGGAAAAAATAGAGTGAAGAAGGCATCAAAAATCACCATTGCACGTTGGATTAAACAGACTATCCAGGAGTTCTACATCCTTCAGAACCTAGAAGCACCAACAAATCTCAAAGCCCACTCCACCAGGGCAGTAGCCACCTCCTGGGCGGAAAGAGCTGCAGCATCTTTGGAACAAATCTGCAAAGCTGCAACCTGGTCCAGTAATTGAACTTTTGCCAAACACTATAGACTGGACTTGCACTCTGCCAGAGACTTGTCATTTGGTAGAAAAATTCTACAGGCAGTAGTCCCTCCCTAAAAATTCCTAATTTATCTGGTACATCTCCACGTGGGCCGTCATGGGGGACATCGTGGAAAGCGAGAATTAGACTCACCGGTAATTCGTTTTCCATTTTAGTCCACCATGACGGCCTGGAATTTTTTTCCCAACTCTTAAAATCATTACTGTATGGTTTGTTGTGTGAGAAGTAATATACTAGTAAACCTCTTGCATCCTTTCTTGGTGTAGTTATTTGGTAGACACTGGAGAGGGATGCAGGGGGAGGGACATTTAACCTCTCTTCTTCCTGTCCCTGCAGAGGTCAAGGGGTAATCCTCCCAGTGGGCCGTCATGGTAGACTAAATGGAAAACTAATCACCGTTGAGTCTAATTCTCACTTTCGGGTGAGTGTATTGCCGACATATGGATATCTTGAACCCGGAAGGTACCTCCGTTTTTTTCTTTACACTGAGCAAGAATTATTAAACCCTTGATTAGCACTACTTTCTCTTACACAATATTTATTCACATATACTGGGTATTTTTGGTCTTTGGGCTTACTGGGAGGGTGGCTTATGTATTTTGTGGTTGCCCTATTCGATCTGGGGCTATTTTGCGCCTTGTCTAGATTATCCCACCTGTGATATACAATTATGAATTTTTGTGTACTGGATTCACAATAAAGTGAATATTTTATAATTTCGCAGCACTTTTCTTTTGTGGTATTGTGACAGTAGCCTAGTAGTTTGTTTTTTTTGTTTGTAAATGAACAGGTACATTTTCTATAATATCATACTTTCACACTTAAAACAATGCTTATACATTTCAGAAATTGGGAAATAAAAGTATTTATCTTAGTTTGTCTCACTTTACTACCAATATCAATAATTCATTGGGGGAAATTTAATTTATCATTCGGCAGGTTGACCCTTGATGCATCTGTTGTCAATGCTATCTGGGTTGTTTGCAATAGTCACAATAAGTAAACATTGAGGCTACATGCACACTGCCGTGGCCCGCCGCACCATAGCACAGCGGGTGCGCGGGGAGAAGAGGAGGAGGTGAGCGCAGCTCACCCCTGTCCCTCTCCATAGGAACATATGGGCCAAGATAGAGACATGTCCTATCTTTTCCCAGGCTATGGAGCGGCATGGTGCCGCACGATGCCGTCAGCCCATAGAAGTGTATGGGGGACATATATCGGCCATATATACGTCGGCCGTATATACGTCCCCCATGCATGTGTGTGAATGCAGCCTAAATGTTACAGAACATAGACCTTGGTGGGGACTAGCCTTAATTTGCGGCTAAACGTAAGATCACAATTCATTAATTCAATCCTATTGCACGACAACTGCGCCAAAACAACACTACGCGTAAGCAAAAAAAAATAAAAAATTCTACATCACCCCACATTATGTAATGGATATACTAGTAGATATAATTTAATCTGACAAATATTTTTTTCATCTACCTGGAATACATTAGTGATTCAAAGCAAATTCCATCTGTGTTTACACTGCACATATCTGTCAAGCTTTAGCTGTTTTTTTCAGGCTTACTAAAATAATAAATAACAGTAAATAATAGGCAAGAAAATAGTTGGGACCATATTGGTACTTACAATCACCTCCAGTGTGGAATGACATTTTTAGAATATCTATAAAATAAAGCATGATAAACCAGGAGCACTTCGTTATAGAACCAAGCACTATGACTGTAACAACCTGTGAATCTATAGCACAGAGGGGCTCTGGTGAAACCCCCAAGAGCCCTTCAGGATCATTAACATAATTGTACAAGTTGATCTTAGAAGGAAGGCGGCCATGAATTACAAATATAGATTAACACAGTCTGGGCACCTGGATCTATGAACAAGTTTCCCTAATTTTTACTTGAGTTTTGATTGTAGATTTCCCTTAAAGGTGCTTTATTTATTTTAATGAAGCCCATTGACATGGTGGGAAATAAATTTCAATATAACAAGATGGGTAGAACTGCAGGTACGCTTCAGTTACTATGTGTTGCAGAGGAATTTTGAGATGAGCCTGTCCTTCAAGCAATCACAGCAGTCCCATTGAAATTAATGGCGTGTGGGTTAAGGTTTTTTTCAGTGTCTCAAGCTCCATAGGTGGGCTCATTGGGGGCTGAGCAATGGGAATAGACTACCCATCATTTATTTTTATGGATAAAAACTATATTAAACATTCCAGTAAAAGTATTTTTGGGTTGGGAGATCCTGTTAGCGCTATAATAAATGTGGCGCATGGTTCGAATCGGCACCGGAACGCCCCTTTTAAGTGCAGTGGTGGATATATTGCAGCCGTAACACAATACATGTGAAAGTAGTTTGCACATTCTTTTTAGTGCAAACACTTTAATAAATGTGGCCCATTAAGTGTAAAAACCAAGCAGCATGCAAAAAGGTATATTTGCTGCCCTTTACTGACTTAGGAGTGCAGCATACCAGAGTCTGTATACCAAATGACAGCTTGAGGGCTGATGTTTCTTCTGTTTGTTTTAACTCTGGCCTATTTGGCCTGGATACTAGTGGCAACGTGCCCATTTACTTATGTAGAATAGCCTCTGTTTTCATCTTCGATTGGATAGCTATCATCTGTAATTTAGAAGTTACCAATATGGTTGATATATACATGACCTCTGGGAGAACATTGATTACAATTTTCTAGACAGTTTTTACAGTTTTTAGCCAGAAATGTTTGGCACCGTTATTAAAGTTGTCTCTAATTTGCTACTTTTTTTTTTGTGCAGGCAAAAGTCCGGCACTCAGTGGTTTTGAGTGTCTGCACCTTATCTGACATATTGACTGTTCTGTAGATGTTTGCATGGCATCTATCACTATTTTTTTTCCAAAAAAAAAGTCGCAAAAATACACCTGCTCTGAGCAGATGCACTTGGAAAAAACCTCCTTTTCATTACTGGAAACAAAGGTCAATGCATCCCAAAAGAAAAATGAACTCTATGCAACATGAAAAAATACTTCAGCACAGTTTTTTTAAAAATGTAAAATTTCTTTCATTATTTTCTATAGGATCATAGGATATTTTTTAGATTTTTTTGTGATTATTGTCAATCTTAATGTGCAGATCTGAAAATGTTATCAGACTCTATTTCCTGTACATTATAATAAAAAGGCAAAGACTCATTTGAGCAAGAAGAAAGCAAGAAATGAAGCTAGGAATGCTGTCACCTTTTTTCAATCTAACTTTATGGTCACAAATGAGATCTACTTTGTAGGGGAATAATTTGAGACAAATTAGGCGCAAATGAATCAGCCATGCGACAATTCAAAACATTTAATAAGGCAAAACGGCAACTAACATAAATTACAAGCCCAAAAAAAAGAACAAACCAGGCGCAAAAATAGGCAACCTATGACACGCTATGATTAATGTGCCCCCTAGTTTATTGCTGTGTGTGTGTGTGATCTATTTTAAATGATTTGATTTGAAATATGCATTAATTAAACGGTGATAAAATTGCTCATATTTATGAACTATGGTTAATTGCTCACTTTCTCCTTTATACTGGGTCATTGGTCGTATGTGTGGAAAGTTATCCCTGTTCCTTTCTCATATGTAGGTGACTTGTAATTCTGTTAATTCTGATGTTAATTGAAATAAACTTTTCAGGGATATATAAACACTGTCATGAAACTTGTCTTGGTTTCATATACACAATTGAGTTTTAATGGCCCATGAATGAATATTGTATCCTGTTGAGCACTTTTAAAAAGGGATAATCTTCTCTAACTGAAATCCAGTAGATAATTTAGGGAGTGTAAGGTCTTTTGTGTCAAGCACATCCATAAAGATTGTGAGATCTTTACTGTAAAACAAGCTTCACAATGGTTTCTAAGTGTAAAGCCCTTATAACTTGGCTGTGTTGGTCATCTGGCACTAAGCAATCCAAATATAGAAGACAAACACTACTATAACGTCATTGTAAATCCATTTAATTCATAGATCCACCTTATTTGCTTGCTGTGCACTTATAAATCATCACAGACATTAGGATATTTTTAGTATAATTGCTCTGTAGCGTATGTTTTCCTTGTTGTCTTTAATAACTAAATGAGTTATTTTAATGTTTTCTTTTGGATGGCGTCCCAGCAAGTTAGTGGTTAATAAGGATTAAAAGGCTGAAGATGAAGCTCTATACTGAGAGGTTGAAGTATTTTACAGTGAGATAAATGGAAAACTAAATATGATGCACTCGGTGTCAGGATTAGTGGATCCTCTGGACCACCGCGGGAGATGGTACTAGCCAACACCTGGGACCGGAGTCTAAGTGGCACCTGGTTTTCACCAGAGCCCACCGCAAAGCGGGTTGGACTTGCTGCGGCAGGATACCACCAGGTCATTCCCAGGGGCGGCTAGCCCGCGGTGGTCTCGTGTTCTGGTCCAGGCACGGGGGTCAGGGCAGGCGGCAGAGATGCAAGGTCAAGTCCAAATTCGGGGGTCAGCAACGGGACCTCCAAGCAGATGGGAATCGGAACACAGGCACACAGGACACAGCAACACGAAGGATTACACAGGAACGCAGGATTAGCATACTCGGACCGGCTCGTTACTCGGACGAGTATCTCACCGGCTCGAGATCAATCAGTAAATTAATAAAATAAATTGAATAAAAGTATTTTTATTGTAAAAAAAATATTACACATGTTTGCAGATGTTTTACTTGTAAGAACACATTGAAATAACACTATTCTTCACTTTCCAGGTGTTCGCGCGTGTCTCCCGCTAGGTTCGGAGATGTTCGGAACATCTGGAATGTGAAGAATATTGTTCTTTCAATGTGTTCTGCACTTAAATGGTCCTGTATTCACTGTTTTTAATGTTTTAATTCTATTCTTCACTTTGCAGCTGTGCGCTCGTATCTCCGAACCTATCGGGAGATACGCGCGCACACCTGCAATGTGAAGAATAGAATTAAAACATTAAAAACAGTGAATACAGGACCATTTAAGTGCAGAACACATTGAAAGAACAATATTCTTCACATTCCAGATGTTCGTGCACATCTAACTTAGCGGGAGACACGCGCGAACACCTGCAAAGTGAAGAATAGTGTTATTTCAATGTGTTCTTACAAGTAAAACATCTGCAAACATCTGAAAATTTTTTTTTTGCACTGTTCTTTTACTGTTCAGTTTTATTAAAAAAATGCTCGGGTCTCCCATTGACTTCAATGGGGCTCGTTATTCGAGACGAGCACTCGAGCATCTGGAAAAGTTCGTCTCGAATAACGAGCACCCGAGCATTTTAGTGCTCGCTCATCTCTAGTGAAAACCTAACCAAGTCCACACTTCAATCCAAATTAAAAACTATGATGTAACATTGAGGATACAAATTAATGCACTTAAACCTTAATTACCTAAAGGGGCACAGGTGCGCTGAATGGGGTCATTTTGTTAGTGTAAAAATGTTTTTTTTGTTTTTGCCGAAACTGTGGATTTATCTGCCTTAACGAGACCAGCATCAGCTTACTTACCCCAAGGTGAAGGTATGTTTAGGTCAAAATGACCATTTTGAAGTGGTAGGTTTCCTTTAAAGCTCAAATAAAAGCTCATTTTTAACGTTATCATAAAGTGTCTCTAAAATTTGCAGTGAATTAAATACCGTTTCTGGAGACACAAATAATTAGAATGTACTGTTGACAGTGACCCTCTACAGACAAACTGCACATATTACAGCTGGCACTAGTTTTTGTTAAATGTGGTCCTCAAACTAGCCCAAGTAATAACTGGTTTAAAGTAGAATCCACAGTTCTAAACTACTCCAGATACATCATCCCAAGTGATTTATTTGTGGAGTCTAAATTTGCACTGGTATATTCACCGACACTTTTTATACATTTTCCTCAATGTTTTGCACTTCTTGAAGCACTGTAAACACGGAACGTGCAAAATAACAAATGCCAGCTGTTCTTTCCTGATAATTAATCTGTGGATTTATTGAAATTGTGACAGGTGCATGCAAAAACTTCCTTTTACATGTTTATATTTGATACCATATCTTTCACGGAACTTTAAAAAAAAAATATTTAGCAATATGACACTGTTGCTATAAGACGAAGTGTAACTAAGCTGACTTGGCAGTATAATTTGGTTTAAAGTAACAAGATGGTTCTATCTCCCAGCCTTTCTAGTGCCTCCATTAAAGTTCCTGTGTACAATGAACAGGAGAGGCTAGGGTTTAAATAAGTAGGTACAGGATATTGATTTACATTGTATATTACCTTTCATCTGCTCAATTTTTTTTTTTTTTTTTTTTTTGCAAACCCTTGCAACAACTTTAAGCCACATGAAATTTGTCAGAAAAGGAATATTGTATACAGTTTTTAGGCACCAGTGTCTAGAATATGATGATCTTGAATGGCATGTGTGCAGGTAGCCTAAAGTTGTGCCTTTTTTCATTCCAACCACTTCTAACTCTTAAGAAACACTTTTTTTTTTCCTAGGAGTATTTTATTGGAGTATTTGCACATAACATTTTTCTTTTGAATCTATTTTGGGTAGGAAACACTGCTTTGTGTGTGTGTGCCTGTCTTTAGGCCACATCTCTAATATGCTGGTTTCACAACACATTTTAGTAACTTGAGTCGTTGAGACTTGTAGATCCCCTCGGATTTAATTAAACACTTGAGCCTCAGGTGGAGGATTAGAACTTTGAATGTTGGGTAAATCCACAAAATCAACACAAGTCAAGGGCATACTATTTATTCTAGACAAAGGACAAGAGTCTTATTCAGAATTTGTAACTTCTGTTTTGTAATAACTTCATTATGCCCAAACAAAAACAAAATTATCCTCATTGTAAGGGTACTTTAGAAATATTAAGATCAAGGTTATGTCTTACCCTGTCCTCACAAGCCCTACTCCAAGTTATTGTTGATACTATGAAATCGATAAACCTAGATCTAAAATATATATATTTTTTGTTACCTGGATGGTTGAACCGTTTTATGATATTGTAAGCCCATTACAATAGCCTATTGGCTATTAAACAATTTAAGGGCCTTTATGCTAACTGGTTTCCACCGTCTTTGACTTTGTCTGATCTGCCTGTGTGAAAGTCCTTGATGCCATAGGAAACCCCAGTGTACACGGTTAACGGCATTTTTGGCATCCACTGGAAGCAAGCGGAGTGGCTGGTTGGTTTGCCGTTTTGGCCCAGGAGACCAACAACAAAGTCTTTTTGGTATTATCCCTAGCCTATCTCCCGCGTAGGAAGTCCACCTGGTCTCCGTGAATAACCTAGGGAGGACTGCGCCCAACTTATTTGGCCAAATGTTTTGAGTACAGTTTAATATCCACATTAAAAATATAGGAGACAGTTGCTGCACACACAGAGCCGGCGTTAGTTCCACAGGGGCCCACCACGGCCATGGATCAAACTATGGCAGCGTATCTTTCAATTACATCAGCGACAAGGATGCCGTTGCTGATGTAATTGAAAGATATACTGCCGCAATCTTACTATGCGCGACGATCTGACACGGCTTGACAGGGGGCGGCGCCAGCGTGGATCATTGTGGAAGAAATCAGCGGCAGCTCATAGCTGAGCCTGCGCGCTCAGTGTGATGACTTCACTGCGCATGCGTCCCTGCCGGACGCTGCGCTGAATTTAGAGAAGATCGTGGCAGAAGAGTGGAGCAGATCATCGCTGGACCTGCATTCTCAAGGTTCAAGGTTTACAGTTTATTTTTTTTACTGACCAAGGAGGTTCTACATAAATACATGGGGGCTGCCCGGCTGCATAATAATTAAAATAGGCTGCAGCCTTGGCCTTATAATTAATAGAGGCTGCAGTCAGGGGTGCGCGTAATAATTATTAGTAATAATTAATAGAGGCTGTAGCCAGGGGTGGGCCTAATAATTAATAGAGGCTGCAGCTGCCGCCACATGAGTTTACTGTTAAGGGGCCCACTGAGGCTCTTTCGCCCAGGGGCCCACTGAAACTTGGAGCCGGCCCTGTGCACACAGTATGGTCTTTTCCAGGTTTCGGTATAACAAATATGGACACCTAAAGGGACTGACAAGGAAATGGAGTAGACAAGGAGAGCCAAAGGGACTAATTCTCATCAAAAGGTTTTATAAAAGCAGGATGTGAACCCATCAGGCCCCAGAGATTTGTCTCCCGGGGTTGACCTAATCACTTCAGAGTTCTTTTTCAGTGAAATCCTCCATAAGGTCCCCCTATCCTCTTCACGTAAGCTAGGGAGAGTGGTCCCTTTTATATACATATTAATCTTGTCCTGTACTTGTGCAGGGCTCATGTCAGAATAATGAATGTTATTTAGGTTCTGATAGTAAGAACAAAAAGTATCAGAAATTGGGGAAGAGTCATGTACCAACTGTCTATCCTGTATTTTTTCTATATATGTGTCCTATGTCGTCCTAGGATGAAGGAACCTAGCAAGAGGCCCACCATGTTTGTTGGAATGTTCATAGCAGAACAGCTTATTTCTATTTCTGTACCAAAGGTGCTTCTTATTTAGCAAGTTCCGCAACTATTTTGTAGTATTCAGCAGCTCATTTACTACTTATTGGGAACCCCCTGCTTTGTGGGACATCTATAGCATCTGAATCCTACTAAGCATATCCTGGACCTTAGCAGCCTTCTCATGCTAGAGGGGCACTCCATTTTTAAGAAATTCCCCTTGGATCATTTCCTACTGTACAGGGAGGGAGGACCGATTGCAGGCACGCACTCTACGAAACTATTTAATACACTGCCTGATGTCTGCCATACAAACTGAATATACTTTAAGAATAGACTTTTAGAATACACTTTAAGAAACTGAATAGTATATAATGGACATTGGCCTATTTACTGACGTGTGGTTTGTTAATGGAGTCTTTGAAATTGATTTTTTTTTTTTTTTTTTTTGTGATACAGAACAGAGTTCAAAGTATAATGTGTTGCTGTTTGGTAATTGGGAAAGATTTTCAAGAAAGTCTCCAAAGGAAAACATACTTATATACCTTTAAGGATTTACACTGTTGTATTCAATAGCATTTACATCTCTAGGAACAACCTAGCTTAATGGAGTTTTCAAAAAGTCTGTAAAGCCTCTGTAGGACCAGGGTTGTATCAAAGTGTGTGTTTGTTTTCTTTCCCACCTCAGCCAAACAAAAGTTTGGAATTACATATAAATTTGTGACCCTTTTCTTTAGCACTACCATCAAAGTGATTTACAGAATCCAGTAGTATCTAGTGAAGTTTTCTTTACCCCTACATATTGATGTGATAATAAATATAGGAAATACTTCCGTAATCTTCTCTTTTAAGTGTGTCAATGACAAAATGGTACATAAGAAAAGCAAATGTGGATATTTACTCAGTATTGAGAAGTACACATTGCCTTAGTCTCTGAATAAGGCGTCTTTGTGCGAACTTTGGCGCATGGAAGTAGAATCTGCCATGATGGCTGTAGTTTGTTTGTTCATGTATGTAAGCGTCTGAAAAACAGCATGAGGCTTCAGCTTTGAATAAAAAAGCACAGACCTAAAGAAAAGTATTCAATACAAGAAGACAGCAGTATACCACTCAGTGTAATAATGGTTCATCAGAGTGTATTATTCTTCATTATGTGGGATCTCTTACATGAGAATACTGAGATGCTTTAAAATGCACCCTGGGGAGAACACTACATAACACTGGCAGTAATATGGATTTGTTGTTCTTATGTCCGCCAGACAATAGGACTATGAAGACAGGATGACAATCGGTAGAAATGTATTTATACATGTGCTTTATTTTAAATGAACTGAACTATCACTAACTATCACCACCTCTAAAGATGCACAACCTTCTTACAATCTAACCAAGATCAAAACTGATTGAATAATATGCAAGTAGATTTTAATTTCCCTTAAGTGACGAGTGTATTTTAAAATCAGCTTGCTTTATACAAAAGGGGTTTCATAGATATATGAATAGGTTTGTGGTGACCCAGTCCAATCAAATATGGCATACTATTACTGTTAGTGTGGAAAATGGCAAAGCCATTGACCAGCTAGGGCAAATGATATCACACGCTGCCAAACTAACCATATTCTGCAACCTTGTATTGATTACTTTTAAGGGCCATATGCTCTTTCCTGTTTTTACTTGTTGCCAACATAATTTTCCAAAGTGTGGAAAGGAAAGGATTTCAGGGTGGTACTGGCTTTTTCCTTAGTGTAGATGTGGCAGCCGATTCTTTCTCACATAAACTGTGGGTTTTGTGATGTTTTAATTTTGATGTCTGTTCCTCCTTTCTCCCATTTTTCAGCACAACAGCCGTAAGCTGATATTCCTGTCCTGCAAAAGGCTTCCATAGACTTCCATACCCTGGACCCAGGGCCCACTTGACGTGGTTGGTGGTTTTGCAAAAAATTGCAATTCTTGGCTGCAATGCTTGGCTTAATTTAGGACCCATTTCGCAGTGCCCCCTTTTGCGACACCATTCTTAAGTGCCACCATGTTAATATGTGCTCCCTTATTCTCCCCATTCGTAGGGAGTGCACCCTTTTTACCCAAAGTGCCAAATTATTTAGTGCTCCCTAAATTGACACTTAAAATTTTCACTTTTTGCCCCATTTTATACCCCTCAACTCCTCTCTGTGAGTAGCAGGTTGTCATCTTCCAATCGATGTAAAATGTCCAGTGCCAGCGGGGCAATGATGTCATTAAGCTGCCGGCCCTTTTTATAGTGACTAAGCTGGTAGTTTCCAGCACGCGGGCCGGTGCTGGACCAGAGTAATGTACTCTTGTCTCAGGCACTGCGCCATTGTCTGCGAAGCTCCACTAGCTGCCAGCTGCCTGGAGCTCATACAATTGCACTATACCGGCCACCTCAGAACGCTGTAGCAGAGTAGGGAGTATTGTTAAAAGTGCATGGAAAAGGGGGGCCCGATGCTGTCACTTAGGACTGTCGCAGCTGTGGGCCTTCCTCAGTGATCACGTCCCTTGTAACTGGGATCGTTATCCCTCTGCCTAAGAACAGGCAGGTCTAATGTTTTGCATGCATGCTCCCTTATTTGAGATTCACTTTGCTGATATCACTGTGGCTCTGCAGGTACTTACACCAGATTGAAGGTACATAATAGTCTGAGTGATCCTTGAAAAACGATTTAGACCAAAACTGTAGTAAAGGCGGCAGACAAACAGTGTCTGCACTTGCACTTTATTGATAATAATTATAAGCCAGCATCCATGCATATTATCTGTTCTTTTACTCCCACGGCTTTGATATTGTTTTGGAATTGGATTTTCTATTTTAGATTATAGAGCCCATATGAGCCATGAGTAAGGATATAGTGTTTATCCGAAACGCGTAGGCATTTGAAATGACTTTTTTTTTTTTTTTGCCATGTGTGTCCACCTTTTTACAATATGTTAAATGTTTGACGACGTCAATAAAATACATATATTTTTCTTTTACTTAAATGGGATTGGAGTTTACTCTTGAGTTGGATCTCTGCGTTTGCGATATACACATTGTAATAGGTGATGTGCAAAATTTCCATATACTGCCATACAGTAGTATGGCGGTATATGGTAGGATCAATCAGACAACCTAGGGTTAAAGTACCTAGGGTTAAAGTCTGAAAATTTGTAAGGAAAAAAAAGTTATAGTAAAAAAACCCTGAAATTTCAAATCCTTCTCTTTCCCTAGAAGTAATATAAATAAACAGTAAAATTATAACAACATTGGGCATTTTTGGACGCGGCAATGCCTAATCTATCAAAATATAATAATGAATTTTCACTGTGTTTAACCCTGTAACGGAAAATGGCACCCAGAGTCGCTAATGGCACTTTTTTGCAATTTTAAAAAATATAAAAAATTAAAAGTGATCTTAAGGTCGCATAGTCCTAAAAATGGCAGCATTGAAAACTTCATCAAAAGTCGCAAAAAATGACACCCGCAGCTTTGTACTTCAAAGTATGAAAAGGTTATTAGCACCAGAAGACGGCAAAATTAAGAATTGTTTTTGTTGTACAGGTTGTTTTAATTGTTGTACATTAAGAATTTGTTTCCCAGTACACGGCATGGAATATTAACCCCTTAAGGACGCAGGGTATTTTCGCTTATTTCTCGCTCTTAATCTTCAAAAATCCAACTTTTTAATATTTCCGTGTACAGAGCTGTGTGAGGGCTTATTTTCTGCGTAACAAATTTTACTTTCCCGTGATGTTATTTATTATTCCATGCCATGTAGTGAGAAGCCGGGAAAAAAATTCCAAATGTGGAAAAATTTAAAAAAAAAACGCATGTGCGTCACGTTCTTGTGGGCTCAGTTTTTACGACTTTCACTCTGCGCTCCAAATAACACCTCTGTTGGTTCGGTACGATCGCGGTGATACCAAATTTATACAGGTTTAATGGAGTTTTCATACTTTTTCAAAAATTAAACGAATGTGTACAAAAATGAAAAACATTTTTGCCAACTTCTGACGCTAATAACTTTTTCATACTTTGGGTTACGGAGCATGGCAGCAGCTGTTTTTGGGGGGCGCCAATTGTTGCTATAGCAACTATGGGGTCTGATGTGTACCCCAGAGTTGCCTGTAAGAACTGCCTGTAAGATGCCGTCAGTGACATCCTCTTAAAGGAACAGTGTCAGCCTATGCATGTGCATAGGCTGACACTGCTAATACCCTGAAATACATCAGTATTGCAGAGTATTATCATGAACAAGCAATCAGATGATTGCTTGTTCATGTCCCATGGTGGAAAAAGTAAAAAAGTGTAAAAAAAAAAAAAAAGTTATTCAATAAAAAATAAAATTAGAAATCAATAAAAATGCCCATAATACCCATAGCATATAAAGAGACATATAACGCAAAAGTCTAAATCATAACACAAACCCCACATATATAGTATCACCGTGTCCGTAACAACCCGTAGAATAACAGTAAATAATTATTTAACCCGCACAATGAACGCTGTTAGAAAAAACCTGTTATAAACCCTCCAAAAATTATGATTTTTACCTATTCAATCACACACAAAAAATGCAGAAACAAGCCATCAACCATTTCCGTAGCCAAAAAAGTAAAAATGTTATGCCACTTGGAAGACGGCAATGCAAAAATGATAGATTTTTCCCACATTAGGGTTTTATTTCAAATTTAGTAAAACGTAATTCATGCATGGTATCCCCATAATCGTATTGACCCATAGAGTAAAGATAACAGGCTTTTTAGGGTTTACGGTGAACACCAAAAAAAAAGTAAAATATCCAGTGCAGAATTTATGCTTTTCTACTCCTGCCTTCAAAAAAAAAGTTCCTAAATTTTCAACAATGGGGGATACCAACCCCAAAATGGTAACGCTGGAAAAAGCCTCACAAAAAAAAAATGCCGTCACGTGGCCCCAATAACTTAAAAGCTAAAATTTTATAGCCTACAAAAGGGGCCAATGAGGAAACTAAAATCTTGGCAGCTGCAGGGCACTCCTTCCCTTTTGCGCCTTGCCGTTCGCCCATAAAACAAGTACCGTATTGGCCACATGTGGGGGGTCTCTGTACTCAGGAGAAATTTTAGAACAAATTGTGTGGTTTCTCTTTTGGAAATGTGTACCTCCATTTTGATTCAATTACTATGAATATCTCAAGGGGTTAACAATCTTCCTAAAAGCTGTTTCTGATAGTTTGAGGTGTGCAGATTTGAAAATGGGTTTTGATGCTAAATATGTAAAATTTCATTCAAAACAGTATTTATCCCCAAAATAGTCAAATCTGAAAATCCGGAAAATCGATAATCTATTTGTAAGCCGCGTGACGTCAAAATAAATTATCCAGACATTTCAAAAATTTCAAAAATGAAGTACAACATGTGGTGAAAAACTATCTCAGAATCTTTTTGATAAGTAACGGAGTTCAAAGTTATAACCATATAAAGTGACTCAAGTCAGAATCCAAAAAATGGGGCTGAGCCTTAAACTACAAAATGGCTGCGTCCTTAAGGGGTTAAAGACCTGACATTTGGAAGAAAAGTCCTTCAAGCAGTGGTCCCACCTAAAATTGATAGCTCTCCTGATGGGACATCATGGGAAACGCAAAGGAAATATAAAATCAGACTTGCCGGTAATTTCCTTTTATTAGTCCATCATGGTGGCCTGTTTATTTCCTTCCTTGCAATGGTTTTGTTTTAGTTTTATTAATGTGTGACTTGGAGCATGTTGATATAATTGTGCAGTTATTTGTAGAACACTAGAGCGAGGGGATTTGAAATCCTCTGACTTCCTGTCCCTTTAGAGGTCAAGATGGCATCCTCCGGGTGGCCCGTCTTGGTGAACTAATGGAAAGGAAACCTTAATGAAGTCTGATTTTATATATTAACATCATTATCATAACACAAACTGTAATATCTCACCACCTAATGGGACCTAAAAAATGTCAACAGGGCATATAACCACTAAGCAAGAAGTAATCAACTGCTCACAGACAATTTTATAAAAATGCCAGGAAGCTAATTTTTAGTACTGTGGAGAAATTATACAAAAAAAGTCCAGAAGATATGTATTATAATTGATAAATTATATTTCCTGTCAGCAACTAAGATAGGAAATAGCTGTAATTATTGGTCCTCTGTCAGGTATATAGACATAGTAGGATACATGTGTAACCAGCATTCCATTATTAATCTGGGTTCCATTTATCCCTAGTAATCATATATTATTACCACCCATGTATATAGTTGATTGTTGTTTATGGACTAACCCAATCGAATCTTTAATTATTGCATGAGAAAGTTAAATGTATCCCATCTTCCCATCCAAAAGGAAAACCATTGGGGGATGGTGGGTATGAATTTTATGTCTGGAGAATACAGGGGTTATGGAAAGTATTCAACAATTATTTTTGTTTGCTCATTAATGTATACCCTGCACCCCATCTTCACAGAAACTGTAGACAAACTGATAAATCATCAAAAATATCTAAATTTACCAACAAGAAAGCTGAAATATCATATGGTCTTAAGTATTCAGACCCTTTGCTGTGACTCTTATATTTACCTCACATGCAGTCAATTTCCTTCTGATTCTCCTTGAGCGGGTTCTACTCCTTCATTGGAGTTCAGCTGTGTTTAATAAAACAGATTGGACTTAAAGGCACATACCTGTCTATATATCAAGACCTCATAGTGCATGTCAGAGCACATTAGAATAACGAGGCCCAAGAAACAACCAAGCTCAGGCAGAATTGTGGCAACACATCTGGCCAAGGTTAAAAAAAAATATTTTACCCAGCACTAAAGGTTCCTAAGAGCACAGTGACCTCCATAATCCTTCATTAACCTGGTATTCCAGCCAAATTAAGCAATTGTAAGAGAGGAACCTTGGTGAGAGAGGTTAACAACCCCAAGATAACTGTTGCTGAGGTCCAGAGATGCAGTAGGGAGATGGGAATAGGTTCCACAAAGTCAACTATCCCGCCAACAGTCAGGGCTTTATGCTGACAGAAACCTCTCCTCAGTGCAAGACCTATGAATGCCCAGACACAGTTTGCAAAAAAAGACCTATGGGACTCCCAGACATTGAGAAATAAGAGTACTATAACCAAAAAATTGATTCCACTATAAAGATAATCCAATATTAATAAATTTTATTCTTGAGAAAATGTTTAAAATACAGATTTGTACTGTTATTAGACAACTGTGCACAGGAAAAAATGTGCCCCGGCATTGAACAGCGTGGACTAAAACCATATGAATCAGTTTACACAGTGGTAACATACAAGCTGCATGATAAAGATAATATAAGGTACTATTATGCAATCATGGGTAAAAGATATATACAAAACCAAAGTGTGGCATTATACACAAAGTACAGAGGGACACAAGTGCATACAAGTGTGCAGATAAAGATGTACCCTTTGAATATTTTGATTCCCAGTAGTATAAGTGTCCTTACCCATGATAAAGAGAAGCCCCACGCTGACCCCAAGCGAAATAAGATTCTCTGGTCTGATGAGATAAAAATTTAACTTTTTTGTGTTAATTCTTAGCAGTATGTGTGGAGAAAAACAGGCACTGCTAATCACCTGCCAAATACAATCCCAACCGTGAAACATGGTGGTGGCAGCATCATGCTATGGGGGTATTTTTCAGCTGCAGGGACAGGCCCAGACAGAGGTTTTTATCCAGGATCTCTCTGTACTTAGCAGCATTCATCTTCCCTTCAATTGTCACCAGTCATCCTAAGGTTTGCCTTCCAACAAGACAATGACCCTAGGCACACAGCTAAAATGACAAAGCAGTGGCTTCAGAAGAACTCTGGATTTAGGTCAGGGCTCAAGAATGGTCACAATCTCTGGAGAATCTTGAAAATGGCTTCCACCAACGTTCACCTGAGAGAACTGGAGAAGATCTGCAGGGAAGAATGGCAGAGGATCCCTAAATCAGGTGCGAAAAACTTGCATCATTCCCAAGAAGACTCATAGCTGTACTAACTCAAAAGGTGCTTCTACACAATCTTGAACAAAGGACTAAATACCTATGACCATGTGATCTTTCAGTTTTTCTTGTAGATATTTATGCTAATTTAACGTTTCAGTTTTTTTGTCAAGATTGGGTACAGTGTACATTAAAGGGGGCTTTGCTGTTGACATTACATTAAAGGGGAGCTCTGCTTTGGCCATTTCATTAACGTGGTAGAGCTGCTGCTGGACATTTTATTAGAGTAGCGGCTACATTTTCTACCCTAGGGCTTGTACTAAAGATAATGGGGCTCATTTACTAAGGGTCCACACTATTGTCGGAATACCCGCCTATTTCCGATGTGCGACGCATTTAGAAAGGGTTTTTGGTACACGCTATCGGATTTTGGCGCATCGTGTAAGATGCATCATTAGAAACACTATTGAGGTCAGGAGTATACAGGAAAAACATCCTGCTCTTCTTCCTGTGTGCTGTCTCTCTTCACCTCCTGTGACTACTGACTACACAAATTCAATTCTCATGTAGAAAAAGAAAAATCTTAATTTTGCCATCTTTTGGCACTAAGTTTTTTTAAACCGTGCAGTAAATGAGACGGTTAACTCCTGCCAGTATTGATGCTTGCTCAACACAAGCTCCTACTGGTGGGCAGGGATTACTCCTCTCAATGTCCAAAGCGCAGAGAGTTGGGCCCACCACAGGTTGCATTGGTGACTGGACTCATTGAAGTGGTGGTTTCTTTTATTAGGGGTATATAGATAGTC
Organism: Engystomops pustulosus; assembly: GCF_040894005.1. Taxonomy (NCBI): domain Eukaryota; kingdom Metazoa; phylum Chordata; class Amphibia; order Anura; family Leptodactylidae; genus Engystomops; species Engystomops pustulosus. The sequence goes on from NC_092414.1 coordinate 71,630,872, forward strand.
ATTTGGTGGACCCATTAATGCTGGTTATATTTTTCTCCTATTTGTTGAGACCTATTATAACACTTAATGTTATAACTTTATCATAACCTCCACTCTAAAATTTGAATGTTTAGCAATTTACGGGTTAAAGGTAACTTATTTCTTGGGGTCTGAATAGTTGGCGATCCTGTCTTCACTTCTCATATGACCGAGGAAGAAAGCTTACCATGCGAGAGTTGCTTGCTATAGTGAGCCAACATGAGCAGGAGGAGGGAGGTTGAAGGAGGAGAGAGAATGGGAAGGGTCAGGGGGGTGTGGTTTGGAGAGGAGTTTCCTGTATATAGCCAGCCAGTCAGTCCCCTCTATATAGCCAGCCCCCTGCCCAGCACATAAAAATATTTTCCGTACTAACCTTTCTGACACCCCCCTTGCAGATCCACTACTTTATCCAGTGCCACCGGCAGTGACACGTGCATGCGTGCTGATGGCATACAGACTATGGCTTCAGCTGATTGCTGACATAGTCTGTGCACCGCTAGTGCCAGTGTATAAGTCCAGTGGTGCTTTTTCAGCACAAAAGTCGTGCTGAAAAAAATGCTGAAAAATTGTGCTGAAACAACCCCCCCCCCCCCCTGCCCATTTCCACTGCTCTCCTCCCTTTCTTTCCTTTTGATTCCCCTGTGGTTTTTCTCCTTTTTCCCTTCTTTCCTATCTGGCTCTTTCTTACTTGAGACTCCCCCTTTTGGAGAGGGTCTCTTCTTTGGTGTACACACCTCTATGATCCTTCACCTTGCTTCTCCGATGACCTTTACCCAGGTTGGCATTACCAGTCTTTGCTGTATTGTACTTTTAAGACCTAGACATTTGAAGATCTCATTCTTTTTTCTGATATGCCTGGTCCACAATTTGCTTTATTTTGTATATACTTGTGTGCTCTCTTATATATTGTACTTTGTTTTCTTCTGTATTTTTGAAAAAAGAATTATACCAAATTAAATTACTCTTTTTATATATCAATGTATTCCTGTGTTGTATTGTGGCTTGTTGTATTCAGACAGAAAAGCAAAAATTAGGTCGATATGTAATTCCCTTGGGTTGTTGGTGAGACTAGAAAACAGATTTTACGCAAACCTGTGATTGGCACTTTTACTTAATACTGTTGCTAGGATCCTTTGAAATGGATGGCATCAACGGTCAACGCTTCTTCCACTTGGTCTTACACCTTCTGTAGTTAATAACAGAGTTGCAGGGATTGCACATTTTTCCTGAAACTTTAATAGTGAACTTGATGCTTATTTATACTTTCCCCTTGGTTTATAAAGTTAAAATAAAATTCTGTCCTGAATCGACTCCTGTTCTCAAGTTATATGTATTTTAATTTTTACATATCTGCTGCTTGAAAATACAAAATAGAAAAAGAAATTTCAACTCGCCACTGCCAGTTTCCCAGAACACAGGATGCTGGGAACAGGGTTTCAACAAAATTAGTGTAGTTTCTAGCACTCCAGAAATTATATGAAGAAAAGGTTTTACTACATTTTTATACTATAGTTAAAGACAAATCAGGTAACAGGTTTCAAACTAAGTTTGGTTCTTAGTCATACCTACATCTGCTCCTTGACACAAATTGTACACTCTTCCATGTATATACTACTGTATAAAGTAAACAGAATATACCTATTCAGTACAACAACTGCATCCAAAGCCCCCCATGGTAGTGGCTTCCTATTAAACCTCTCATGGGCCGTGGGCTGAAATGAAAAGGATTGGGACAATTGATATTGAGCATTTCCCTGGTGCTTATCTGGTCTAGTGACTGCTGATGGTGAATTAGGTTTGCACTTAATAATATAGAGATAACATTCCAGGAGACGGTGATTGACGGCTGATAGACTACCGTATTTTTCGGCCTATAAGGCGCACCAAAAATCCTTTAATTTTTTCAGAAATCAAAGGTGCGCCTTATTGGCCAGTGCGCACATGTACTGTACATTTACCAGTGTTTAATAGCTCCATTCCCAGAAATTTCCTGCACCTTCCCACACAGTATGCGGGGTCCCTAGCTCCTGAAGTGCCCTGGCACCACAACTAACATTGTGCCCATCCTGCCCTCCCCTAGCACGGAGAGACCGGAGCTGCCATAGTGCTGACCACGAGGCCATCATCATCATCATTAAACAATCCCCCATACCTGACAGCCCTGTAACAGGGGAAAGAGAAGGAGCCACAGGGAACCCCACAGGAATAACACCCTGGCTGAGGAGGGAAGGAGAAGGGGCAGAGGGAGACCGCTTAACCCCTGCTGCATCACCCTGCATTAACCCCCAGCAGCCCATACCTCTGCGATCGGAGCTCTCTGACATGCTGAAGACAAGTTTCCCGGGAAGTGTAGCTGACTTGAACTGTGCACAGGTCTGCCACCTGCTGGTCATTTTTAGGTACTGCATTTGATCCTGCATCTTATACTCAAGTGGGCCTTATATATGAACCTAGATATCTTGGCAGGCATTTATTATAGGCCTTATAGTCCGGTGCGCCTTATAGGCGGAAAAATACGGTAAGTTATTATGTCAGGCTTCAAGGTTACATCTCCATAAGAAAGGAAAAATACATTGTATTGAATCAAGGTTTCTTGTTTTCAGATAAATTCATAAATCTCTTTTTGCAGTTTTCTATAGAAGCAATTGTTCAACGAGTTTGTCACGGTTTCAAATGTGTATAGGACAATGGGTAAAGCCTTTAAAAGCCATCTTCACCACTGCCATTCTATCCACCCTTTATATCATGGGTTTGGAGAATTTCTGCAGACATTGTGAGACTTGGACAGCAAGTTTACACTTGTGTTAAAATAATGGATAACTAGGGGATGTATAATCTGTACCTAATTAGGAGATGGATTCCTTATTTCAGTTATATGAGAAGTGAAACCAAATTATTCATTTCTTCTTTGAATTAAGTGGTTGAGATCTGTGGGTTAGACTAAATACAATGTCCAGGGATGCCCAGGTATCAAAAATATCATTTGGTAGTAAACTTGACCAACTTAAAGCATGGCCCCAAGATACAGGGTATAAACGATGGGTCTATATGGAACACACCATTTATTGATCTTCCAGGCTCTTTGTTCAAATCCCCCTCCAGGGATAAATCCTCCTTACCTGTACCCTAATATAGAGTCAAAGCATCGGCTACCCAACTAAAATAACTCTGCCGCCTTATCCCATTTATATTCTTTATGATTTTCTTACCATGTGTTGACTTCAAGAATAAGTCCCACAAGGGGATTGTTGCAGAAGGTCACATTTTTGATAAGTCCACAGTCAATCTCCTTCCAATTCAACCTACCACATAGGGACGTCTATAAATTTCTACATTTGAGTCACTTACTCCAAGCACTTAATTGGAACCAAAGGATGCTCTCCAAGATAATTATTCACTCCTAACATGTAATCATTTTTTGTTATTTTTCTTAATATGTTGCTGTGTGACGAATTTAAATAGTAAATTGGTAAATGGCTTATTTAATTCCACTCCTGGTACGTGCCACCTACATGAATCGCTAAAAAATAACATATTTGGGGATAACCCCCCCCCCCCTTTATCAATATTAAGTAATTATCAATTAACAGGAGTTTCATACACAGTGAGGCCTCTTTCACTCAGGTATCACCACTTACTCGTATCTGTGGGTTATCACCGCCTTGCTTTAGCAGTTGCTACTCTTGATAATTCATGTGTAACTTCAACATTGTACATTTAAAAGAAACAGGAATATAAACCAGGCACACTTACATGCTGGTGTGTGCCCCCTCTGGCAGGATCTTTTCTTCTTTCAGCTTCTTATGTCCTTGTTTTTCCCCACATTTTTTTATAAATTATGCAAATTAGCCTATCAATGAGAGTGCGAAGCCCTTCAGACTCATTTGCATGATTGTAAAGGTTTTTTTTTCCCTTAAAACAAGGGCATAAGAAGCTAAAAGGAGCAAATCCTACCAGAGAGGGCGCACACCAGCATATATAAGTGTGCTTGGTTCACAATCCTTGAACCTGGTTGTAGCTTTCCTTTAACTAAAAGACAAGGCTGATTAAAATTTACGTTAACTAAAAATTGTTTTTTTTTTTCTCTTATCTTCTCATGAAAATGATAAGCAAAATTTGATTTTGGTTTATAACCGAATCATCATAATTATTTTACCTGTCATATCTCCTGCAGGGAGAATACAATTTTTGTTTTAACATTTTAGCAATTTCAGTTAGGGATTTTGAAGATAGATATTTATTTATTTTTTTTTAATTGGAATTATTTAATTTTATGTACAAAAAGATTGTACATATAATTTGTTGACAAGTTACACATCCATTTCTATGGTTGAAAGGCCTTTGCCTTTCACTTTGTACTTTCTTTTCCTCAATATATGTGTACCTTCTCTTTGTCCAGTTACTGTATTATTTTTTTGTTTAGTATAAAGTTATACAATCTTATAATGGTCTTTTTGTATCAATTCCTCAGTAGTCTAGATCTCTGCTTGCCATCATTCTATAGAAAGCTTTATTAATACTTCCAGTGAATAATCATCAGTCATGTGTCACAAATCACATGACCATTGACAGATTTCTATTCTCTGGAAGTAGATGGTAGATGATAATTTTCTACAAAATTATAGCCAACAGAGAAACTGTGAGGATTTATATAATTTAATTCCCATCACCTGGCTCCCTTCCAGCAGCATGTGGTGAGTCCCCTGGGAAGCGATAGCTGCAGCCTCTGTGTGCTTGTGTGACTTATCCAACTTCTTACCCACTTGGTAAATGGTGAGGAGGGGAGGAAGAATGCATGAGGAGACACAGGCACACACAAGCTGCTGCTGTCCCTTTCCCCTGGGACTTACCACATGCTGCTAGCAGGGAGCCAAGTAATGTAAATCAAACTATTATAAACTATTGAATTCATTCAGAAAGTTGACAAAGGAATTTTTAAAATCTGGATAGCGTAGGCTATTAGAACCAGTCACCAGCTAAAAATAACATTCTTGGTGACAGGATTGCTTTAACTTGCTGAAGTTTTACAGCCCTATTAATTGTGTTGTTTAGCGATCTGAATCCTGGCTACATTTTTAAGAGATTAGGAAAGATTTGCCAATCTAGCTCACATTTTACATTATCTTAAATAGGTCAGTCCTTAGTTAAGGGCACATAAAGTACATACGTTTTAGTATGTTATGACATTTTTCATTCTATAAAATGGTGCAAACCTTTAAAAATGTACCAATATGCAGGTTAAAAATGTGATAAGACTATTATTCACAGACTAGTCTCCTGTGGACATACCTGTATGGGTGCATTCATGCATGCTATTTAACACAATGCTCCGGTGAAGGAGATTTGCCTAATTAAATTGCTGTTAACATTTGCATTGATGTTAACATAACACATGTGCTAATGAGAAGTTAACAGCCATTTAATTAGGCATATCTCTTTTCATCTAATCCAATGTTCTCTAAACATCCAATGGAAGACCTAATTGTGACTTGATATCATATTAACTACCCATTTGAAGCAATGCACATTTCTGCTGCATAGTGGTAAGTTTTATTACTTTGCAAATGCCATAGCATATATTAATATGCTTATTTTATTAATCTTCATAGAATTGGCATACTAGTACTCATCAAGTGGCGGTCTATTTTTACGAACACTGTTTACGAGGTTTAGACCACCTACATTACTATATACCAATTTGCTCTTAAATTTTTTTTGTGCAGGAAAAGCTATATATAAAAGCCTCATATAAAAACGTGATAAAACATGATTTCATTTTCTGTTGTGTTTTTTATTAAGCCACGATTTATCAATATCTTCTTGTGCGCCAAATACTTGTATACTACATTTCTGCTTATAAAACTACACAATATTTGCTGGTTAATACATTTCTCTTTTCATGTGGTCTAGAGATTAGGAATTAATATTAACAATGAATACTAAATTGCTTATAATTCAGAAACTCTTTGAAAGAATTTGGTTTGCTCAAAATAAGTCCATTGTTCAGACCCGAAAACAAATAAATATTTTTTAATTTCAATGAATTGTGTTATCCTGTGTCTACAAGTTAAATCCCCTGAATGCTTTAAAAGCTTATTCTTAAAAGTACAGTGTGGAATATATATTTATTTACTGTACTTCATCCTACATTAGTGGGGATGATAGAGCTGCAGGGCTCCTGTTCTCCTTAGATGACATTGTGCTCGGGCGGATGATAAATTCTTTGTTGTATTGTAGGCTAGGCTTGGTTCTTTTGTAGTCCCTGTAGTTTATGCTACAAGTTTAATATCTCCAACAATCACCGACATTCAGAAACTGTTAATATTTTAAATCAATAAAAATACACAAAAAAAAGAAAATCCAAGTGAAGTACCTTTTAATGGAAATATATTTTATATGGAAATCAAGCATGATAATCCAAGGACACTTACTTATAGATCCAGGTACTGTGACTGTGGTAATCCTCTTACATTTAATATAAATCAACTTTTAAAAATATGCTAATGAACCAGTAAGGCTATACACGTGTTATCAAAGCCCTCCTATTCAGATTCATAGGCTGTTACATTATTAAGCGGCACCCCCCACTGTGTGCTCACTGCTGCAAGATTGCAGATAGTGCAGGGGGGAGGGGGTGACATAGACATGCTTCTTCACAGTGTGACAACATTGTTAAGCACAGATGCCTTCTCTAACAAATATATAGCCCTTGTGGTTCATTAACATAACTTTAAAAGTTGATTTTAGAAGGAAGGAGGCCAGGGATAACAACTATAAGATTTCCACAGTTACAGAGCTTGGATCTATGAGTAAGGGACCCTGGTTTATCATGCTTGACTATGATGATAGATTTCCTTTAATGTAACATTATCCTAAGCATAGACTTTCCAAATTCCCAATATAATCACTTTTCTAGGTACAAATGGGAACTTACAAGACAGTTTGTTATATTGATATGTCTTTTTTCTTATATGCATGGAGTATGTTGTATAGTAGCAATGCTGGAGGGTCTTGGATATCTTCTTTATGGTGTGCCTCTTAACCTCTTCATGGAAATACATTTAACATGTATGGGCAACTATTCCCTTGTCAATAAAATGATTTTATTAAATCATTAAACAAAGCCCTATGTAAAATGGAAATGGTAACAACAGGTTTATATATTTTGTTACACATTTTCAAGATTAATTCGTGGAGAAACTAGACAATGCATAGAAAAGTAAGGATGTCTGAGAATTGGTTTGTGGGAATTATTATGATGTATTAAAAATGTCAAATGAACTCCTGAAGTAGAATTGTGGTTGAACACAACACTGTTTCCGAACCAACCTGTTCCAAAGAGAAAGATGAAACATGGTGCAGATCATCTTGCGATCTTGTCGGCTGACAAATTAAAAATAATAGTAAAATAGACTCTCACCTTCTTGGGAGGACTAAAGGCATTAAGTATTGAAGTAGCTTGTCTCCTCCAATGCAGACACTGTCTCAAATTAGGGGAGCGGAAGAAGCAAGGGACAATGCAAAGAAAACATCATTAATGGATAGAAGGGAATCGGCACTTGCATGAAGAGTATTCGGTCAACTTGTACTTCGGATTGCTCATTTCCAACACAATTCGGGCTCTGTGCTGGAACCTTCATCAGTAATAAACATATTACCATGCAATACATCTTTCTATACATACCTGGGCACCAGAGGTCACTGGTCAAAACTATTGTCTGTGTATCAGGTGCCTCAGTTTCACAATCTAAAAAGGTAATAAATAACCTAATTTGTGTAATAGATCTCATAAAAGACATTTTAACCCCATAAATATTCAAATCCAAAACATGATGGCTAAAAGCTTGATCTTATCAATCCATACAAAAAGAAACACCACAGTCCTGACTGAGTATCGGTTGCTTGGAAACCCAACACTACAGAGTGCCATAGGATTCAATGCAAAACTGAAAATCACGGTTCAGAGAGACAGAATTTGGTAGTACTGCAATATTTATGTGTTTACACTTTTTTCACACTTTTATACACAATAGGAGAAGTGGATTTTATTGAAAACATCTAAATATTGCAGTACTAGGAATTACTCAGTGGGGACAGTGGTGTATCTTTTTATATGGATTTACAAAATCAAGTTTTTAACCATCATGTTTTGATTTTGAATATCAATGGGGTTAAAATGTCTTTTATGAGATCTATTACACAAATTAGGTCATTTATAAAAGGTTTTTAATTGTGAACATGAGACTGTGTGGAATTTAAATGTTGCTTTAAAAAAATAAAGGAACAGTCCAAATTACTCTTCTTGAAAGTGCTGGTGTATAAGGGAACCTAAAAGAAGCTTTTTAATGTTTGTACTTTGAAGCAAGAGATTTGTGCTGCTTTTTTTGTTCCATACACGTAACTGTTCCAAGTTGGAGAATAAACCTTTCTGCATACATTTAGATCCTAAACCCGACACTGATGTCACTGGTCAGAAATCTGAGCAATTAAAACACATTGAACAGTGATAATATCACAACCAACAATTGTAATGGAAGATGGACCCTTAGCATGGCTCATGGGATTTTTTTATTGAATGTCAGTTCGCTTATTCTGTATTTGAGTTCCTTTGCTTGATTTCCAGACATCCACCGTATCTTCAAGAAAAAGGTCACTGACGTTTCTCCACTTCAACACTTTTCTCCTGATTTGCTGCGAGAAAAGAGAAAATTTTAAGGAAAACTTTCATTCTGTTTTCACAGTTTGTCTCAAATGGACGATGACTTCCTCAAGTGCAATTAATAATGTGACCCACGCAAAGACTAGACTAATGTGCCTTTCTGCCTAACCACACTTATTATAGTAGCTGAGAAGGATTTTAGAATTGCTTCAAAGGTTGTTACTCTATTCATTTTTGAACATATATAAATAGAGCCAGTGATGAAACTAAACGTTGTACTATACTTTATTAATGAAAGCAACTGCTCTGTGCCCTTTTTCCCCCTTTTCTGCTCTTCCTCAACTACTTTAATAAGGAAAAAAGGCAGGTGGGAAAAGACATCAGTACATTTTTCTTTAACCCCCTTCTTGACTGCCATACTGATATATATAAATCCTATTTGTACATGCCCTGTGCAGAAAGGACGTTTATAGAAGTAATGACTGTGACCAACCTTAAACAGGTATATCTCTTGAACCATTGCAGCAATTGTTGTCATTTTAAACTGAAGAACCATAGATATCCACCCTTTAAGTTGTACTAAAAAATTTTTTAGTACAACTTAAAGGGTGGATATCTATGGTTCTTCAGTTATTATTTTTATGGACTGCTTTCTATTCCCAATTTTAACTTTAAGAGTAGATATATCGGGTTCTGTTAAGAATCCATACACATAAATATATCATATTAAAAAGGAGACTGTTGTATCTAAAAACACAATTGAGGTGTCATATTAAACAAGTGTTCAGGAGATATAGGCGTTTGAAATGTGCCCCCTCCAGCCAGTTTGCTGAAGGCAGCATTTAGAAGAAGCTGGAGGAGACTTTCACTTTGCAGAAGTACATGCACTCTCTGCATCTGTAGCTGATAATAATGATGTTCATAATGCTGTACATATTTATAACATAAATGCCAAAAAATTATTTTTTCACATTTGTAGTCAATTATTGGGAAATTTTATACAGAATAAAAAAATACTGTATATACTCCAATAAGTATAAGCCGAGACCCCTAATTTTACCACAGAAAACTGGGAAAACCTATTGACTCGAGTATAAGCCAATTGTGTAGTATACAGCCACCCAGCCAGCCCCCACATAGCATACAGCCCAAAAGAGGACCTACGGGTGACGTCAGAAAGGTGAGTTTTGAGTTTATTTTTTTAGTTGACTCGAGTATAAGCTGAGTTAGGGTTTTTGAGCACAAAATGATGTGCTGAAAAAGTAGGCTTATACACGAGTATATATGGTATATTCCAAAATTTACTATTATCATCTGTACCATTTATTACTGGTTCACGGGCTAAGCCCACTCCATAGCCGGTAAGTCTTTTCTGCATATTGCAGCAAAGACTTACCGGTAACACCCGCGATCGGTGCTAGCAAAGCTACTGGTAGCCTCAAAAAGATGGCGCTGCATGGGCGCCGCCATCTTGCCTAGGATCGCCGCTCCCTGTGACGTCATCAGGGAGCGGCGATCCGTCTCCATGGTAGCCTCGGGTCTTCTGAAGACCCAAGGCTATTTTGTTTTAAACCCTTCATTACAATGTGCGGATAGCACATTGTAATGAATGAGGAGGAAAATCCCCATATACTGCCATACTGTAGTTGGCAGTATATGATAGGATCGATCAGACAACCAAGGGTTAAAGTAACCTAGGGAGTCTGAAAAATGGTAAAAATAAAAATAAAAAAAGTTAAAATAAAATTATAATAAAAAAACCTAAAAATTCAAATCACCCCCCTTTCCCTAGAACTGACATAAATATAAATAAACAGTAAAAATCATAAACACATTAGGTTTCAACTAGAGATGAGCGAACATACTCGCCCGCTCGAGAAAATGGCAGCTCCCGCTGTTTTGCTTTTTGGCGGCCAGAAACAGAGCCAATCACAAGCCAGGAGACTCTGCACTCCACCCAGCATGACGTGGTACCCTTACACGTCGATAGCAGTGGTTGGCTGGCCAGATCAGGTGACCCTGGAATAGACTAGCCCCTGCCTGCGCTGCTCGGATCATTCTGTGTCTGGATGCCGCTAGGGAGAGAGCTGCTGCTGCTGCAGGGATAGCGTTAGGGTGTTCTATTAGCTTACTGTGAGTCTACAAGAACCCAACAGCCCTTCTTAGGGCTACAATAACGTTATACTTTTTTTTTTCTTTATTTGCAGCTAGTACCATATTGTGAGGAATTTGCAGGGGGACTTGCTACCGTTGTGTTTAGCTCTTAGTGACACACATATCCACCTCAAACACCAAAGTGGGAAAATTTATTAGGGGTTTGATTTCAATTAGGCACAGTCTGCCATTTACTTTTTATTTTACGTTTATTTTTTCATAACTCAGCGTCATCTCATCTGGCATAGCAGTATGCTTTCATACTTGGCTAGAAAATAGCCAAAGGAGAATCCAAACGGCTTACTTACGCCTACAATAGCGTTATATATATTTGATTTCTGGTTGATCTGCTGGTGGCTGTCCTTGCTGCAGTGCATCTACTACCAAATTGTGAGGAATTTGTAGTGAGACTTGCGACCGTTGTGTTTAGCGCTTAGTGACGCACATATCCATCGCAAAGACCGAAGTGGGAACATTTATTAGGGGTTGGATTTCAATTAGGCACAGTCTGCCATTTCCTTTTTATTTTACGTTTATTTTTTCATAACTCAGCGTCATCTCATCTGGCATAGCAGTGTGCTTTCATACTTGGCTAGAAAATAGCCATAGCAATAGGATAGCATCGTTTGGTTTTAAAAACTAAAAAACACAAAAAAAAAAAAAAAACACAAAAAAAACACAAAAAAAAGTTAAAAATAAATTAAAGTTATAACTCTCATTTTCAAAATGTTTAACCCGAGGGCTAGGGGTAGAGGACGAGGGCGGGGACGTGGGCATCCAACTACTGCAGGGGTCAGAGGCCGTGGTCCTGGGCAGGGTGAGACACCACCTGCTGATGAGGGAGCAGGGGAACGCCGCAGAGCTACACTCCCTAGGTTCATGTCTGAAGTTACTGGGACTCGTGGTAGAGCACTGTTGAGGCCAGAACAGTGCGAACAGGTGATGTCGTGGATTGCCGACAATGCTTCGAGCAATTTGTCCACCAGTCAGTCTTCCATGCAGTCCACCCATGTCACCGAAATCGGCACTCCTCCAGCTCCTGCACCTCAGCCTCCTCCCCCCCCCAGTCTGCCCCCTCCCAGGAAAATTTGGCATTTGAACCGGCATACTCTGAGGAACTGTTTTCTGGACCCTTCCCACAGTCACAAACCACTTGTCCGGTTGCTGCTGAGCAATTTTCCGATGCCCAGGTTTTCCACCAGTCGCAGTCTGTGGGTGATGATGACCTTCTTGACGTAGTGGAATAAGTGTGTAAAGAGGTGTCCGACGATGAGGAGACACGGTTGTCAGACAGTGGTGAAGTTGTTGTCAGGGCAGGAAGTCCGAGGGGGGAGCAGACTGAGGGATCAGAGGATGATGAGGCGACAGACCCAAGCTGGGTTGAGAGGCCGGGTGAACACAGTGCTTCTGAGACGGAGGAGAGTCCTCGACCAGAACAGGTTGGAAGATGCAGTGGTGGGGCCAGACGGAGAGGCAGGGCCAGAGCAGGTGCATCAGCGCCAAATGTGTCACGTAGTGAAGCTCCCGTGGCGAGGGCTCCCGCTGCGAGGGCTAGATTTTCAGAAGTCTGGAGGTTCTTTAAGGAAACACCGGATGACCGACGGACTGTGGTGTGCAACCTTTGCCAAACCAGGATCAGCAGGGGTTCCACCACTACTAGCTTAACTACCACCAGTATGCGCAGGCATATGAATGCTAAACACCCCACTCAGTGGCACCAAGCCCGTTCACCTCCGGCCGTGCACACCACTGCTCCTTCCCCTGTGTCAGCTGATAGTCAGCCCCCTGCCCAGGACCCTGGCACAAAAACCCCATCGTCGCCTCCACGATCCTCCACAGCATCCACCAGCGTTCAGCTCTCTATACCCCAGACGCTGGAGCGGAAACGGAAATATAGTGCAACCCACCCGCACGCCCAAGCCCTTAATGTCCACATCTCCAGATTGCTTAGCCTGGAGATGCTGCCCTATAGGCTAGTAGAGACCGAGGCCTTTCGCAACCTCATAGCGGCGGCCGCCCCTCGGTATTCGGTCCCCAGCCGCCACTACTTTTCCCAATGTGCCGTCCCAGCCCTGCACCAGCACGTGTCAGACAACATCATCCGTGCCCTGACCAACGCCGTTTCTGACAAGGTCCACCTGACCACGGACACGTGGACGAGTGCTGCCGGGCAGGGCCACTATATATCGCTGACGGCACATTGGGTTAACTTGGTGGAGGCTGGGACCGAGTCTGACCCTGCGGCTGGTCATATACTGCCGACGCCGAGGATTGCGGGGCCTACCTCGGTCCAGGTCTTTCAGGCATACTATGCCTCCTCCTCCTCCCACCCCTCCTCCACCTCCTCCTCCGAACTACCATCCGTGGGCATGGCGCCATCAGTCGCTAGCTCTAGGCACAGCAGCAGTGCCATCGCTAAGCGACAGCAGGCGGTGCTCAAACTGCTGAGCCTAGGCGATAAAAGGCACACCGCACAAGAACTATTACAGGGCATCACGGCGCAGACTGATCTGTGGCTGGCACCGCTGAACCTGAAGCCAGGCATGGTTGTGTGTGACAACGGCCGTAACCTGGTGGCGGCTTTGCAACTCGGCAGACTGACACATGTGCCATGCCTGGCCCATGTGTTAAATCTGATAGTTCAGCGTTTCCTCAAGACATACCCCAATCTGTCTGATTTGCTCACGAAGGTGCGCCGCATCTGTGCGCATTTCAGGAAGTCCAGCACAGATGCTGCCACTCTCAGGGCAGCGCAGCGCGGCCTCCAACTGCCCGCTCACCGACTGTTGTGCGACGTACCCACGAGGTGGAATTCAACATTAACCATGTTATCCAGAGTTTACCAGCAGCGCAGAGCGATTGTAGACTGCCAGATGTCAACTTCCACCAGAACTGGTAGTCAGGTCAGTCAGCTTCCTCAAGTCTACAATGAGGAGTGGACGTGGATGTCTGTTATCTGTCAGGTGCTGAGTAACTTCGAGGAGTCAACACAGATGGTCAGTGGCGATGCCGCCATCATCAGCCTCACCATCCCGCTGCTTGGCCTGTTGAAAAACTCTCTGATCAGCATGAAGTCGGAAGCTTTGTGCTCGTCACAAGAGACGGGGGAAGAAGATTCCCTTGTTGATAGCCAAAGCACCCTTAGGCCTGCTTCTCAGCGCATATCGGAGGAGGTGGAGGAGGATGAGGAGGAAGAGGAGGAGAATGTTGGCGAGACACAAGAGGGGACCATTGTTCAGTCCTTCACTGTTGAGCGTGTATGGGCAGACGAAGAGGAGTTGGAGGAGTTGGAGGAGGAGAAAATGGACAGTCAGGCCAGTGAGGGGAGTGAATTCTTACGCGTTGGTACTCTGGCGCATATGGCAGATTTCATGGTAGGCTGCCTATCCCGTGACCCTCGCGTTCAAAGAATTTATTCCAGCACCGATTACTGGGTATTCACTCTCCTGGACCCACGGTACAAGCAAAATCTTTCCACTCTTGTCCCTGGAGAGGAAAGGAGTGTGAGAATGCATGAATACCAGCAGGCCCTGGTGCACAAGCTGAAACAGTATTTCCCTTCTGACAGCGCTAGCGGCAGAGTGCGTAGTTCTGCGGGACAAGTAGCGAGGGAGAGTAGGCGAGCAGGCAGCTTGTCCAGCACTGGCAAGGGTACGCTTTACAAGGCTTTTGCCAGCTTTATGTCACCCCAGCAAGACACTGTCACCTGTCCCCAGTCTCGGCAGAGTAGGGCTGATCTTTACAGAAAGATGGTGAGGGAGTACGTAGCTGACCATACCATCGTCCTAAATGATCACACAGCTCCCTACAACTACTGGGTTTCAAAGCTGGACATGTGGCACGAACTGGCGCTGTACGCCTTCGAGGTTCTTGCCTGCCCTGCCGCTAGCGTCTTGTCCGAGCGGGTTTTCAGTGCAGCTGGTGGCATCATCACCGATAAGCGTACACGCCTGTCGACTGACAGCGCTGACAGGCTGACGCTTATTAAGATGAATAAAGCCTGGATTTCTCATAATTTCCAATCTCCACCAGGTGAAGGAAGCTCAACCTGAATAATTTATCCACTCCTCCTCCTCCTCATTTTCCTCCTTCTCCTCCTCTTTGTACAGTAAAGCAGAGGAAACTGTCTATTTTTTGACAGGGCCCACTGGCTCTAGCTATAGTACTTTATGCATTTAATTTTTCTGGAGGGCCACCGACCCGGTCCTCTGTTTTAAACAATTTTTGTGAGTGCCACATACAGGCACTCAATCTATTTCATTTTTCTGGAGGGCCACCTACCTGCTCCTCTGGTTTGAAAACTTTTATGGACTGCCACATACAGGCACTCAATCTATTTCATTTTTCTGGAGGGCCACCTACCTGCTCCTCTGGTTTGAAAACTTTTTTGGACTGCCACATACAGGCACTCAATCTATTTCATTTTTCTGGAGGGCCACCTACCTGCTCCTCTGGTTTGAAAACTTTTTTGGACTGCCACATACAGGCACTATCCAAATTAAATTGTCTCCATAGCAGCCTCCACACGTTGTCTCCATTGCTACCTCCAAAAGTCGTCCATATAGCTGCCTCCATACATCGTCCCCTTATCAAACGAGGTGTGTCAGGCAGAAATTTGGGTTGTTTTCATGGATTCCACATCAAAGTTGTTAACTTTGTCGCCACCCTGCTGTGTTATCCACAAAATATACTGGCAAACTTTTACCATTTACGGATATTATTTCAGCGCTTCTTGCGCATCTGTTTACATTCCCCTCACCCGCCATATCCCAAACTTATAAGAACGCTACTACACTTAACTTGGTGCAGGCTGGGACCGAGTCTGACCCTGGGGCTGGTCATATACTGCCGACGCAGAGGATTGCGGGGCCTACCTCGGTCCAGGTCTCAAAGGCCTACTATACCTCCTCCTCCTCCCACCCCTCCTCCACCTCCTCCTCCGAATTACCATCCGTGGGCATGGCGCCATCAGTCGGTAGCTCTAGGCACAGCAGCAGTGCCGTCGCTAAGCGACAGCAGGCGGTGCTCAAACTGCTGAGCCTAGGCGATAAAAGGCACACCGCCCAAGAGCTATTACAGGGCATTCCACATCAAACTTGTTAACTTTGTCGCCACCCTGCTGTGTTATCCACAAAATATACTGGCAAACTTTTACCATTTACGGATATTATTTCAGCGCTTCTTGCGCATCTGTTTACATTCCCCTCACCCGCCATATCCTAAACTTATAAGAACGCTACTACACTTGATCTTATACAAAAGGTTCTTAGAAGTGCTGTTTGGGGAGTAGCCTAGAGACAGGGGCTTGGATTGGCAAAAGCTCGCCTGGCAGCGGAGCGCCAGCTCCATGCCAAGATCCAACTAACATAGTTTTAACTGCAGCACCTTTAATCTACTACTAGTTCACTGCCTCCATACATGGTCCCCTTATCAAACGAGCTGTGTCAGGCAGAATTTTGGGTTGTTTTCATGGCTTCCATGTTAACTTTGTCGCCACCCTGCTGTGTAATCCACAAAATATACTGGCAAACTTTTATCATGTACCGATATTATTTGAGCGCTTCTTGCTCACCTCTTTTGGTTCCTCTCTGCCACCCATTGGTTTGAAGCCTGAGTCCATTTAGGGTATGTCGCCATGCCATTCTCTAGCCTGCCGCTGCTGCCGCTGCCTCTGCATGCCGTCCCCTATAGTGTCAGGGTCAATTATTGGATGTTTTAGATGCTATCTAGCTTAATTATGTCACTCTGTCATGGCCATGCTGTTGCCCATAATTTTGGCATAATGGTGCATTTAAGCAGCCTCAGAGGCATCCATGCATGCTGCCCCTGCTGTTTCCTGTCCATTTCCGTGGTGTTTCCATCCTTTTCTGAGGTTCCCAGGTGTTTGGCCAAGCTTCCCTGTGCAGAGCCTTGGTCCCCTTGAAAAATGCTCGAGTCTCCCATTGACTTCAATGGGGCTCGTTATTCGAGACGAGCACTCGAGCATCGGGAAAAGTTCGTCTCGAATAACGAGTACCCGAGCATTTTAGTGCTCGCTCATCTCTAGTTTCAACGCATCTGAAAATGCCTGATCTATCAAAATATATTAACGGTTTTTCAATGCGTTTAACCCCGCAACGGAAAATAGCGCCCAAAGTAAAAAATGGCACTTTTTTGCCATTTTTGAAAAATATTAAAAAATCTATAAAAAGTGATCAAAAGGTCGTACAGTCCTAAAAATGATATAATTGAAAATATTATAAAATTTCGCAAAAATGACACCACCCACAGCTCCGTAAAACAAAGTATAAAAAAAGTTATTAGCGCCAGAAGATGGCAAAAAAAAAAAATAATAATTTTTGTAAATGCTCAGAAGATTACCTCTTGAAGCCCATCAAGAGAATGCCAAGAGTGTGCTAAGCAGTAATCAAAGCAAAATTTGGCTGTTTTGAAGAACCTAGATTATAAGACTTATTTTGAGCTAATTCACACTTTTTTGTTAAGTACATAATTCCATATGTGTTAATTCATAGTTTTGATGCCTTCAGTGTGAATCTACATTTTTTATAATTATTAAAATACAAAAAATCTTTGAAAGAGAAGGTATGTCCAAACTTTTGGTCTGTAGCAGTTTGATAAGTGAAGAAATTAAGATTTTTATTTTAATAAAGGATATTTTTATGTTTTGTACAGTGGGTACGAAAAGTATTCAGGTCCCTTTTAATTTTTCAATCTGTTTAATTGTAGCCAATTGGTAAAATCAAAGTTTTTTTTCCCCTCATTAAAGTACAGAACTATTTGACATGCTCTCCAATACAGATGGTTGCATCCTGGAGCAATTGAATCTATCACAGACACAGGCTGCAGGGGTTGTGTTAGCCAATACCAGGAAGTACAGAGAGGCAGGCAGCACCAGGAGTGTCACATCCTTATACAGACTGTCATTAAAGCACTGGGGGTGTGGCTGTGCATACAGCTTTAGGACCTGATAGTTTAAATTTACGGGCATATAGAGGGACAATGTAGGGGTAATTCTTTCTAATGGCAGGTTATGAAAATATATATCGTTTTGGGGGGTTAATTTGCCTGACAATGATTCCATTTTTCAGCAGGCACCTCCTTAAAGGTCTACCACCAGGATAAAAATTTGTAAGCCAAGCACACTGACATACTGGGGTGTACTCTCTCTGTCAGGATGTGCTACTCTTTTAGCTTCTTAGGACATTGTTTTTACCAAAAAAAAGTTGTAAAATTCTGCAAATGAGCCTGAGGGGCCCTGGGCTCCATAGATGTCAATGGTGTCCGGAGTCCCTCAGGCTCATTTGCATCATTTTTAAAAAACCTTTTTTCATAAAAATTAGGGTTTAGGAAGCTAATAGAAGAGCAGATCTTTCCAAAGGAGGCACATACCTGAATGTAAGTGTGCTTGGTTTAAAATCCTTTAACCTTGTGGTAGACATGCTGTAAAGAGAACCTGTCAGTGCTACATCATGGGTGCTTTAGAGGTGTTTAAAGAGGACCTGCCATCAGGAGGTTCGGCACTAGGAGCTGCTTATTAAAGTAAGCAGTCCTAGTGCTCAAACAAACACCGCCGTGTTAGAGTGGTAGCGTTATCGGAAACCTCTCAAAGCTGTCTGGTGTATTCATGTGGGGGTGGTCTTAGGCGCTGCCTCTTCCCTGAACCGCCCCGCTCGCTCCATAGGCTGGCGGTGTCTCGATTGTTGGTATGGAAACCCAAAGGCCTACTTAACATACTGTCTTGCATGAGAGAGCAGGTAGTTGAACAGGTGCCTTTTGCAATCCAAACCATGCAGGTAGAATGGCTGTAACATATCGGAAGTGGACCTAAACCTTTCATCACCTTCTATGACAAATGGTACAGGTGACCCAAAGAGCCAAGCAGGGGTCTTTTGGCTGGAAGGGACAGCTATTTGGAAAAAAGATAATCGCCCATTCTGGAAGCCCTGAAGACGGCTGCATCTGTAAACCAAAATCCACAGAACCACTGAAAAATACTGGGTCCCTGAGTGTGGCAACTTCTTAGCAAGGATTTGTTAACTACCCAGTTGCCCAATACAATTTGGAAAATGCCCTCAGCTAGATAAATCCAATGTTTGGCTGTGGACTGGGGCATCTCAGCTCCTCTGAGATGCTGGCAAATCTCGTCACAGGTATGGAGGCTAATCTGAACGGAAAACAGATCCATTGTTTGCGGCCTGTAAAAACCATACATTTTTGTGCAGGTAGCTTAACTTGTTATTAGTCTTGCATTACTAAAAGGAATCAGTCTAAAGAAAACAATACACAGAACTACACAAGATTATGTTTGTCATCTAATGAATTCTTAAATTGCTGTTATGCAATACTTAGAACATAAATCCCTAAGTACAGAATACCTTACTTTAATTCAAAATAAAGTAAAAACTGGAAGAAATTGTAACAAACTCCGATTTGGTTCTGTGCACCTTTTATTACGAATTCCCTTATTCTGCCACAAAGATTCTGCATGGTTTCTTGTGTGGCAGCACCACTTGGTACAAAGTGTTAGAAAGTACTACCACCAAAAGGTGTTCACATGTATAGTGAGCCATGTAGTGAAAATACTCTTTGATTCCTAACTATGTCCCTCCAATGCCCTTTTTACGGTTTTGCATTTCCATGTTGTGCTCCTCTCCATTAAAAATCTATAACTTTGTTATTCCATCTTTTCCATTGCATGTACTGAAAAGCATGAAAAAGATTTCCATATGTGGTAAAATTGGTGATAAAATGCATTTACGCCATTTTCTTGGAGGCTCTGTTTTTACGGCTTTCACTCTGCCAATTGATATCTCCTTTATTCTTTGGGTTCGTGAGATCACAAGGATACACATTTTTTTTATAGTGTTTTAATACATCTTCTGTACGAAATAAAAATTCTTTGTTTCCTTCTTCTGACGCTAATAACTTTTTCATACTTCAGCAAATCTCAAAAAAATGACACCTTACACATCTCTGTACACTGAAGTTTTCATTGCTACAATTTTGGGGACTTGTGAGCAATCTTTATACTCCTGTAAGCAACTTGTGAGGTACTAAATGTCTCAAGTTGTTAAGGGGTCAATATAATACGGACATACCACAGGGTGGAAATGGCTTTCAAAAGACCTTTCCCTTGGGTCATGTTTATGTGCATAGACTTTTCCACCTCTTTACTTTTGACAACTATGGCAGGTGTGTGCAGGATTTTTTCTGTTTCATAATTAATTTGTCAGTTATGTCTAAAAGCTTCTTTGCTGGAGTTGATGTAATCCAGCTCTCTGAACTAAATTTATAGAAGAGAAAATTGCCATAAATTGAGCAAGTCAGAGAAAATTCATTTGTCTCTCCATATTCAAAAAGCTAAATCCTCACTTTCCAGTAATTAATATATGCATGAATAGCAGATGCAGTAATTAGCACTGGGGCTGTGTGCAGAGTTCATGTTCAACCAATAGATGTTTTTCCTGATACTTAAACCATGGCTTTTTCTAAACTGGCATTAATTTTTGCTTTGGAATTAGGCCATTCAAAAGGAGTGTTTCAAGCCTGACCTAAAATATAGGAGCTAAATGTGATGGCTATTATTAAAATACGCTCTCCTTTTCAAAAATATGTTGGTGAAATATTAACTATTTGGTTCCACTGCACCTCCTAGTTTAGCAAGTGGTGCCGGATTCACCCCAAGAAAATGATCCTTGTGTCAATCTTCTCCTACCTGCTATAGTACTATGCTAGCAGCTTGTACAGAGTAAGGTAAGAGAGCTGAGCTGATAGTTAACCCTTGGGGAAAATTAAACTTTGATTCTTGCCTAAATGTGAGTCCAATGAGGCACAACAGACTCCATCGGAAGCTTCTATGACTGCGCCTCTTCTTGCGTTATGGGAAGTGAAGCCTGGACAGTATCCAGGGTTCACTTGGCGGAATGTGCAGGCACCGAGAGACATGATTATTTACATGAGTATTTAAGTTTTGGATTTTTTACTGAATTCATAAAAATCAAAAAGGGCAATTTGGGACTCTGAACTACTTGGTTCATAAGGACGTTTTGGTTGTTTAGTGTCTCAAATTACCCTGACAGGTTCCCTTTAAAACATGTGTTGTGGATATGGACATGTTTATCACAAATATTTAGTATTGCTTGTAGGAAAGACTCAATGGCCACCTTAAAGGGAACCTACAACCCTGATTCTACCTATAAAGGTAGAATGGGTGGTAGGTGGATGGATGGGACGTGAGGATAGCCCTTTTTTGGGCTAATCATCACGACCCGGGTGTCTTTTACAAAACTTTATTACATCTATATGCCAATTTTTTTATACAGTTACTGGGGCGTGGAGTAGCCGGACATTAGGCTACTAGTCGCAGCTACTCCACGCCCCAGTAGCCGCGTACCCCGCCTACCAGGAAATCTTCGGCGCGCAGCTCCTGGTAGCTGCGCGCCCTCGTCCGAGTCCCCCGGCTACTGCGCATGCACAGTAGTTCCGGCCCCAGAGCCACGGCCGCGCAGCCGAAGGCCTGCGTTCTGCGCATGCGCAGAACGCAGGGGACCCGGACGGGGGCGTGCAGCTCCTGGTAGGCGTAGTAACGCAGCTACTGGGGCGTAGAGTAGCTGCGACTAGTAGCCTAATGTCCGGCTACTCCACGCCCCAGTAGCCGCATTAAAAAATTGGCATATAGATGTAATAAAGTTTTGTAAAAGACGCCCGGGACGTGAGGATTAGCCCAAAAAAGGGCTATCCTCACGTCCCATCCATCCACCTACCACCCCTTCTACCTTTATAGGTAGAATCGGGGTGGTAGGTCCCCTTTAAAGTGTTTGCAGCAGTTTTTTTTGTCTGACTTTGCTCTGAAAAGAACATGTATACTGCTTGCACATGCATTTATCAAGTGTTTTCATTCAGTATTTTGTTACGGCTGCATCATATTTGCTGTGCCACCAAATTCTACACCTAAATGGGCGTTCTAGTGCAGAGTTGGACCGTGCGCCACATTTATTAACGAGCCTCAGTACAGTGGTGCACACTTCAATAATCTGCCGCACCCTGCACTGTTTGAGAAGTCTGTGCGCCAGTATTCAAAAATCTGACGCACCCTGCACATTAGTGAGGCAAATTGTGCTACTTTTGATACATGTGGGCCAATGTATTTGTAATTAAAAACTACAGAAAGCAAATATACTACTTTAACCTGGAAACAATACAAATAGCACTGTAAAGCAACATGCATATGGACCATAAAAATATATACACCCATCAATATTGTACTATAAACACATCTCCTTTGTTGTAGAATGTGATACAAGCTCACCAAGCCTATCATTTTACTATTGCTGTAGCTGTCAGTTCTGCAATGCACAGTAGGTAAACATAGCTGATAGGATTATGTGTATTTTTTTTCATGAAATCTTATCAGCAGAATATATTTGTGTTGAATATGTTGTGTGTAGCTCTGTTTGACAGTTACAGCTAAAAGGACGGTGTAAGAAAATGACTCCTTAGAGGAAGCAGAATGCTACATGCTAAAAGTACAACATTTCTGAAAAATTGGTGAAAGGATACAATTGACTATAATTCTATTTAGAAATCTATTCTAAGAAAATATTTTTTCTGAGGTCACGGCCTAGGATCATTGACTATTGAAATTTTGTGGAATTTGGAGCTCCTTGCTAGGGGCATTTAGGGATCTTGATCTTGGTGTTCTTTACAAACTGAAAGGAAACATTTATGGTACAACAAGTAAACACTTACTTAGTTTAGAATATGAAGTGTTTATTTGAAGGGACATTCTGATTATGGTAAGTATCCATAAATGCTTAGGATAGCTTGGTTATCTCCATGGGTAACATACAGTTTAAATGCGCCTGCTCAGCCACCGCAATCACATGCTATTTGAGATACAAGTCAACCAAATTTTTGTGCTTGTTTTGATGATCTACATGGTTGAACCCCCTCCAATCTGCATTATTTCCCCATCAACTTATCTTATGGATAAGGGATCGCTTGTTGTAGCAAGTTTGATGAACACTCAGCAACACTGTGGGTGTTGGCACAGTGTATGCTAGCACCATAACAAAACACAGCACAAAGTAGGTCACTCCTGGCTACATCTTCCTTTTTTTATTGAAATGTCATTCATTGCATGGAACATTGCAGGAGTTAGTGTTACTCTTGGTAAGGTACAGTCCTGGAACTGCAATATATGCCAGTGTTTTGGTGTACAAGCCCTGAAATAATTGTAATGCCAGGAATTTTGGTTATTTTCTCCTTTACATCACCTCCATGCCACACGGGTGAGGAGGGGTGTGAAGGGGTGTATCCAGTGGCATAAAGGGCCAGCACCTTAGCTATAGCCTTTGTACGAAAAAACCCAACACCCCACAAAGCTATAAAAAAAACTAAAAAAAAAACTCACCAACCCCACACAGCTATAGTGATAGAAAAATAAAGTTATGGCTTGTAGAGGACATTAAATAAAAAAAACCTCAAAATGGCTAAGGGGTTATGGTGTTTTCACGGCAACAGATAAACACAACAATTATCTGCAGATTTAGTTAAGACAAATCATGTTAAAAACTAGACTGATATAAAACAGGATTTTTCATTTATTTTTATTCTATGTGTAAGTAAGTGCTTGTCTTCATGCTGTCTTACTTTTTGAGCCGTTTATTTGCTAGGCAAAGAAAATAGCAATGAATGCCTGTTTTAGTTAAATCGTTGCCTAAACAGATAAGGTTTCTGGCAAAGTATTTTTTCTGTAAAACAACATCTCTTGTGTCATTCTGAGATATTTTTAGTCAAACTATAGGATGTAAAACACAATTCTCTTTGCTTGCTGCTTTTAGTCACACAGCTTTTAAAATGGTAACCGATCTTTACCAATTGCTTCTTAAAATATAATCTCTTACTAATGGGCAAAAATAATACACAAGTTTTCTGCAGTGTTCTCTGAGTCAACAACTGATTCCAGATGTGAAAGTTGAAAAATTTGACAAAAAATCCACACCTGCGTCTACCAGGCAAAAGTAATACAGTAAAGCTCTTTGCAACTGCAGCCTCTTATTGGAAAAAGTTGCAAATTCACTAAAGACCTTAACTCGAGGAGGAACAGTTCCAGAGCCCTGAAAAATGGCTCCCAGCAGGCCACTAATATCGATGTGTCGATGAAGTCGATGTTATGCTCACAGTCCAATTTTCTGGCAAATGCCAATTGCCCGGCATGGTGCATGATTTCCACAACCTTATTAGTTATTTTTAGTGCAGGGCAACTGGCATTTGCCAGAGAACACTGACATTGTCACTGTATATCCTTCAAGTATGAGAGCAGGTTCTCAGCTAGCACAAGTGACAGATGTTACGAGTCTGGAGACGCTGTGGAGAACATTTCGCCTCCAACATTCTCCAGAATCAGCAGTTTGGCAGTGGGTCAGTAATGGTGTGGGGTGGCATTTCTTTGGAGAGCAGCTAAGCCCTTTATGTGCTACCCAGTGGTACCCTGTTTGTCATTGGGTAACAGAATGAGATCCTCAGACCCTTGTAAGACCGCATGCAGGCACAGGGGTACCTGAGTTTCTTCTGATACATGACGATGCTAGGCCACATGTGACTGTAGTTTGTCAACAGCTCCTGTATGATGAAGACATTGATGATATGGGCTGAGTTGCTCATTCCAATGACCTAAATTCAATTGAGCACATCTTTTTTTCATTCCTTCCACCAATGCTGTGTTGCACAACAGACTGTTCAGGAGTTGATTGATGCTTTAATCCAATTATGAGAGGAGATCACTCAGGAGAACATCTTCCACCTCATCAAGAAATGCCCAGGCATTCTAGGGAAAGTATACAGGCACAGTACTTCGCCTCATTTCCTCCCTCTGCTCTCTCATTTCAGTCTATCACACAACCTGTGCTCTTCGATCTGCCAGAAATCAAGGATTATTCTCTTCCTTTATTGAACCTCCCATTTCCGTCTCCTGGACTTCTCCCCAGTTGCACCGATTCTCTGGAATGCCCTACCCCAGAATATCAGACTAACTGCATGAAACTTCCACCTTGAAGCCTCTTTACTAACCCATCCTGTGCACTTATACTTTGTGTTACGTGGTAGACACAAAATGCCAAGCTCTAGGCTCCTCTGCAGTTCTGCTGACCTTGGACTCTGTATGTAAGATAACAGCTGATGACTGATTTAAGCAGAAGTATTTTTATTCAATTATTTTTATTCCTTTCCCTGGCGTGTCCTGCAGAAAATGATGGCGCTATATAAATAATAATTGATTTATAATTATTAAATCAAATGGTATCAGTCAGGCTAGGGACCTCAGTCAACTATCTGCAGGACACTAAAGATCTTTTGAAACAGTCGGTATTTTTCTGTGATGCTAAATATTTTTGTGTAAAAA
Organism: Engystomops pustulosus; assembly: GCF_040894005.1. Taxonomy (NCBI): domain Eukaryota; kingdom Metazoa; phylum Chordata; class Amphibia; order Anura; family Leptodactylidae; genus Engystomops; species Engystomops pustulosus. The sequence goes on from NC_092414.1 coordinate 71,656,104, forward strand.
TTACAAAAGTGTTGCTTTCCAATGGACCCACCATCTTGTAGTAAGATGCAAACATGACAAACCCAAGAGACAAAAGATGTGGAACTCATTATATATTGTCCAGATCCCTCTTAACATGTATTGGATCCCTTGTTAACATACTTGTACATCTACAAGAAGGGCGATATTGTGGACATCAAGGGTATGTGCACCATACAAATATGCATGACACACTAATGTCTTAGATACCAGTACATCAAACCAGTACAGTCAAGTAAAAGAGAAGTAAAAGAATCACCCAATATGCCAGTCTTTTCATGGCTCAGATGAAGAGTGACTTTCTGTCCACTAAACCTCTGGCCTACTATCGGTTAATTAATTATCTCCTTCTTATCGGAACTCAATTTGAATACCAGCAGAAGTTTCATGAGCACTTCAATGAGTTCCATTCCACCATCAATTTGACCCTCAACTATTAATTTACCAAAATACATTCTCTGGATACGATTATCAAAATACAGAACAATCAGTTGGACACATCATTTTACCATAAACTAATTTACCAGCCAACATACCTCAGAACAGTTTCCATCTCAAACACAAAAGCTTCATTGTCTACAGTAAAGCAATAAGATTCCATTGCTACAGAGAAACTGCATTCTACCCTCCAAAAACACTTTCAGGGTAATCAATTGCCATTGGAAATCAAATTACCAGAGCCATCTGGATTCCAAGAAGTCATATCCTCCAATACAAGAGGATACTACAGGGTACCCCTTATTGTCACCCTACATTTTGAAGTGATAAGGGGAATTGTATGCATATTACACCCAATGTTACAGAAAGATAGCTGCCAGACCCCCTCTTCTATACTACAGACAAGTCCCGAATCAAAAAAAAGATATAAAACCTGTCCAAACATAATGACTACTGACAGGATAAAGATTTTCAACTCCAATAATGATCCCACTAAATTTACCTGCACCTGGATCAATGTAGTCTAATGTATTCAATTGTGTTTTCCAGATGACCTACTGGAGGCCTCTATGTGAGTGAAACAGGGAAGCAACTCAAAACAAGGATAGGCTCTCATTGTCACACCTTAAAAGTAAAGAGAACAAATCAGATGGTACCAAAACACTTTGGAGACCGTCTTGAAGTGAAAACGTCAACATTTCACAAACAGAACAGGGGTGAATGCAAAAGAGGCATGATTTTCCTGGCCCCATCAAGAAAAACTTTATATGCATATTTCTCAGAATCCCCAGCAGAGCATCAATTGCTATAAGTCTAAACATGCCAGCAAGGTGGTCTTAATTGGCAAACACTCTCTAAGGAGAAGTCATACCCCCTGCTCAAGTGGATTTATGTCATTTAATGACTCCTAAAATATTTTCTCCTTATACCTGCTGGGGTCATCACAGCCATAGACCAGATCTCAATAAGGGAGCAATAAAATCATTTAGGGGGGTATATTTCAGAGGACCATAACTTTTCATTCCTGAAACTCTAGAGGAAAATTTCCTCTTTAATATGAATCAACAATTGTGTTACTAGGTGCCAGAGAATCTGAGAAATTAACAATGTTAAAATGACAGTTGGATGTAATTTATAAAAATTTAATTATGTCAGGATGTATGAGATGCATCCTTGGTGATAAAAGGGTTGAAGGTGTTTTCCAATCAAGACATGTATCAACCTGTCTGCACCAGAATTCTGGAGTAATTTCTGCCTGAAATACTGTTTGTCACATTTGACAGCTGGTCTAAAAGTACAGCTCCACAGTTTTTATATTACCCCGGATACTGTACATCATCCAGCATTATTTATCCAGCACAGAATATGACTGTGGAGTCTGACTCTGCACTGGTCTGTTCAATTGTTATCCATCTTCCTCAATGTTTTCAGGGGAATTTGCTTGTGTTGCAAGACTCATATGGTAATGAGGGCAGCCCTGAAAATTTTGACGCATGCAATATTTTATTTTTTTGACAAAACAAAATGTATATTTGTATTTTATATATAACTAGCTATAAATCCTGGTGCTGCACGTTATAGAAAATAGCTGCTATAAGCTATAAAAAAATAGAATGGGTTAGCTAAATATTTTATATTTAACAATCTCTCTCTCTATCTGTTTCTGACTGTCTGTCTCTGACCTTCTCTCTCTTTGACCATTTCTTTAAGTCACAGGGGGACATGTATCATAGTTTGGTCTCTCTGAGGTGCATTTTAGAGACTTTTGGCGGCTAGTTTTTGCACCTTATGTATGATCCTGTCTTTTTACTTGTGATACATGTTCAGTTTTTCCTATCCTGGCAGGCGCAAATTTTGGCTTCTTTTTGAGACTTTTAGTTGCAAATGTCTCAAATCCACATGGACACAAGCCACGTGAGGGGGTTATATGAGTGGACACTACTGTTAATTTGGGATTTAACATATTTCATTTTTAATGCATTTTGAAACCTATTACCACAGCTGAGGAGAGGTGATTTTCCAAATTACATTACTGTTAACATTTGAATTTACAAAACGCATAGTAAACGCAATGTTAACACATGCGTTAATGTGGCGTTTATATTGCATTTTGTAAATGCAAATGTTAACAGTAATGAAATAAGGCAAATCACCTTCCCTCAGCTGTTGTAAGTAGTTTCAAAATGCATTATAAACGCAATTAAACTGCTACATGTGACCTCACCCTAAGAAGTAACCAATAATTAAAAAAATTATGCAAAAATTTTGACAAAAGCGGTTACTGTGCATAATGTTAAACAGTTAAAGCATGTGAATTAATTCCAATTTACATGTTAAAATCGGGTCCATGAAAAAAAAAATCCTTTGCACCTGCCCTGGACCAGGTGCAGAATTGTGCCAAAGTTGGCGCAAAAATGGTGCAAAAACAGCAAAATGTTGCACGGAACATCTGGAAAGTTAAGATACATGAGGCACACTGCACAAGGTGCAGACCAAGGCATACTTGAAAAAGAACAGACAAATTAGACAATTAGAAACTATGATACATGTGCCCCACAAATTACTTAAATAGACAGTCAGTGACTGTCCCTGACTGACTCTCTTTTTTTAGTGACTGTCTCTGACCATCTCTTTCAATAAACGTCTCTGACCATCTATTGCAATAAACGTCTCTGACCATCTCTTTCAATAAACGTCTCTGACCATCTCTTTCAATAAACGTCTCTCACCATCTCTGTCAATAAACGTCTCTCACCATCTCTTTCAATAAACGTCTCTCACCATCTCTGTCAATAAACGTCTCACCATCTCTTTCAACAACCATTTTTTAGTGACTGTCTCCTTCAGTGACTCTCTGTATCGGGTGATGGTCTCTGTGGAGATTTATCAGAAGTGTCTCAGAGCAGAACTGTTATAGTTTCCCATGGCAACCAATCAGAGATCAAGTTACATTTCTGCACAGCTGTTTATAAAATTACAGCTGATCTTTTGATTGGTTGCAATGGGCAAACTGAACAGTTTTAGCTCAGACATTTCTGATAAATCTCGCCCTATCTTTGTATCCATATTCATCTTACCTCACACCTAATCGTCTTCTACCTAAAATAACCAATCAATTTGGTTATTGGAAAACATGGGGTAAAAATTCCTTAAGAGCGCATGCATACATGCATACATACATACATACCTTCCATATATACACACACTTACAATCAGCTTTATATATTTTTAAAACATTTTATATGCAGTAGTGTTGATACCGTACCTACACTATAGAATTGTATTATATGGACATCAGTCTTTCTATTTGTAGTTACAAATGAATGGATTTGTGTAGACTACTAAGCTGATCATTGTTCTTTTCAATGGAATTGCCCACTGTAATTAAATCCTGCCTGTTCTGTATAGCAGTAAAACAGATTGACTGCTGCCAGCATCACTTTTGTATATAATGTGAAACCTCATTGATTTACCCATGCCTGACAAAAAATAAAAATATCGAGCTCTTGTATAATACAGTATGTTATTTCTGCCGGCATTATTGTGTCTAGAGTAATTAGTCCTGTATGTCTTCAGCTGGTTAGTCGATTATTGTCATGTTTGTCTTATCATTTAAATTCTTGTTGGATTGATTCTTGGCATCATCCTGTTTTCCTTCTACATGCATGTGTGTGTTTTCTTTTACTAATTTTCCTTTTTTTATTGTAAGGTTTATTAAAAGCAGAACTCCAGCTGTAAGTCTAAATTCGTATGTTTTAAGGTGTTTCTTGCCCTTTGTTTTAATGCTGGTCTCCTTTTTGGGTCTGCATCTTTAATTTGGAGCTTTAATTTTTTACTACATTTCAACTAGACTGTCTGTCTGTCTGTCTACAGTATGTAAATGTAGTCTAAGACGCAGGGACTGGATAAAGTATTTTGGTTCCTTAGGCAGACAAGAAATTATATTACAGACTCCAGAGGCAACAATAAATACATAGCCCAAACCAGACAATAATGGAGACTTCTAGAGTAGACAATAAAAATAATAATGAAGACCCAAAAACAAATAATAATAATGCACCAGGGCAGATAAATATAGTTCTCAAACAAGGCACTAATAATGGGGACCCCACAGTACATGATAATTTCGGAATCTAAAGAGTGGGAAAAAAAAAGAAAAAATACCTCTTATCACTCTTCTATGATCCAGGCACCACTCTGCTCTGGGTCCTTACCCTGGCTATATGTGTCAGTGAAACTTGAATTCCAAAATATCTGGAAGGGATAATGATGTGGTCAATGAAAAGACACGCGGACGAAGCCTCATCCCTCCACACTGTTAGGACATGCAGGGCGAAATGTGAATCATTTTCAGATGCAGTTCTATAGACTGTTTGGTTTCTAAATACTGGCGTCTCGTAATAAAATTTAGCAATGAGTAAGGAATGTTTTTTTCAGAAACGTGTAAGCTTATTCTATGTCTGTAGCCTACCTGTATAATGATTCATGACATTTTAATGAATGTGAAAGTGTTCATTTTTTTTGTAACGAATGTGCTATGAATTTTGGATTTCATGTGTAGTCGCCTACCACTTGTACACCCCACATTTGCTACACGTGTGGTATCCAGGATGAGCTGTTGAAGCTTGTCTTTACTGCTGTTACATGTGCCAGTGTCAGGTCCTAGAGCCAAGTGGCTCCAAGAGCGGGAGAGGACCCAGAAGCAGTACATGTGATGAATGCTCTTTGCTCCTTGGTCCTATCCTTCAATAGGGCTCCTTTGCTCAGGATTAAAGCTTTTCAGATGTGTCACACCCTACTCGGGTTTCTGCACCAATTAGTGGTTCCATCAGTGATGGAAGTGCTCATTGACCTATTTTCCCTGAATTTAAGGCCCTGGATGATGTTCAAAGACCTGAGCTGACTAGGAGAAATACACATTTATTTCATTGCAATTGGTTGCAAAACCCCATGAAATTCCACCATCCAGCTTCAGGGGCAGGGTGGGCAGTACCGCGCATAACAGAAACCTGGTATTGAATCGTTCTCGATTTGAAAGTATCGTACAAGTACCGTGATTTCAATGCATCGTGCAACCCTAGTTCAATGGATTGTATAATTTTGTATAACACTTTGTGTTAATTTTATATGGAAAAGGGTTGAAAGGAAAGGACACTTTTCTATTTGGCCCATTTATTTATTTTTTGTTGAGGAAATATTAAGACTGCCGCACAATGCTGAAGCCTTGTGTTTTAATCTTTTTATTTAATATTTATTTCAATAAACTAGGGGGGAAAAAGCGCCTTACAACACTATTACAGCTTGAATATGATGTCATCTAAGCTCTCACGGGAGACCATTCTCAAAACCAAATTCCTGACAGAGCTTTCCAATTTCACATGTATATAGGGGGGATGTATAGGAGGGGGATGTTTGGGAATGGAGGGGCAGTGTGCATAGTTATTCCATCAGCAATTTCAGGCTCGCTCTTTGTGCACAGTGGCCATGCACTCTCTCTGTACCTCTGTTCCTGCTGTTTCACCACATTTTGATGCCAAATAGGTGGCTTTAGAGCTTTATTTGGTTTTGTCTGCTGGGGGCAGAGGGGGTAAGATGGGATTGCCCTTTTGTTTTAAAAGGTTTTGTGGTTTTTTTTTTAGCTTGTTCCGTATACTACTATACTACGCTGCAATACCAATGTATTGCAGTGTATCATAACTGTCAGTCTATGCAGCTGTTTAGGCTGACACACAGACTGTTCGATCTTGCTTCTAGATCTCTCTGAGGTAGATGCGCAGAGTATCAGCTGAGGGTCTGGCTTAGCTGGCATCAGCTCAGTACTGTACATGTATGTCAACTACACGTTTTCCTCCGTCCTGTGTATACTTTTATTTTTTATCTTGATTATTATCTTGAAATAATTTTTTTCCTTCTTGCTAAAAAATGAATTCACTTCTGCATTAACTACAAAGATAAACAATTAATTCCACTCCGTGACATGAAAGATATATTTGAAACTTATATAATTTCATGTATTTGTGAAAATCATTTAGTACCTACCTACGGTCTACTTCAAAAAGAAGCTATTAAAGTTAATTATTTAATTGAAAGTGCTTGTGAAAACCTTAAATAGGAAATAGAGAGCTGACTCTAATTAAATGCTGTAGGACTATTCAAAGCTTGAAATGGAAATTACTTGTAATAGACACTTTTTTATTATTTATATGAAATAAGCCTCAATCTTTTAATTGTCATGACAGGCAATTGCATGATTTAAATGCTTTGGGAGCAATCAGCTATGATAAATGGGGATGTGATGGTAGACCTTTGATGTGACTCCTCTGTAATCGATATACGTCAATTTATGGCTTCGCTCCTGGGATCACTGGGATTACACACTTATCAAATCTTCAAATCTAAATGAATCTGTCATCAGGAGAAAGAGTCTCGGTTCCAAATCCAAAGCAGTTCCTGACTGATACAAAGTTAACATGATGAAAGGAGCCAAGCTGCTACCTGCTAAATCTACAGCGGTTTGCTTGTACCTGCCTGCAGGAAAGTAATAGGAGAGAAAAAATTCTGAATCCAGTCCAAAAGTTTGGAAAATTCATTTCCTAAAAGATTGTTCTTTTTGTTTAGGCGCTAGAGGCCAGAAGGCTTTCAAGTTATTGATGTTGAAACACAACATAATAATCGATAATGGCAATCCATCAGTGAAAAAGAAAATTAAGAATTGCTTCAAAGTGGTCGTCTATAAAAGAAATCATACTGGCAAAACACTGACACTATATGAATGTAGAACTGGGGTGAACAGAATCACAGATTTGTCTAATGGGTCTTGTCAGTAAAGATCTCTTTCCAGGTTTCACCTTTTAGTTGTTGCATAATTGGCACAAAACAGCAACACATTTTGCTGGCTTATCTTCTAAAGATTATCAACAAAGGATTTGTAAAACATGCCAACCGTAAACATCAACCGGCTCACTGGTGTAGTTCCCGTGGCTGGCATAGTGAATCTCTACCAATAATAACTCTTCAGCTCTACTGTTTAGTGGGAAAGAAAAGAATGTACATCATATCACTATGAAGCATGGAGGCCTGTCCTTTTGTATTGTGGTCTGTCTGTTAAATACGACCTGCAGACGGTCTGTTTTTCACAGATCCACCGCTGTTCATGTTCGGCCAGCTTCTGGGCATAAGAACTGTCCTGAGAACCTGTCACCAGCCGCACGGCTGTTAAACCCCCAAGCATACCTTTATAGGGTGTGTTAATTGTTGTCCAGACATGTCCTTATGATTTCTTATATCCACAGGCAGGTAGCAGTCATGGGGTTTGAGTTGGGGGTAGAGCAGTCGAGTCCAGACTACTGCGTCATGAAAACCCCACATACTGCTTTCCGTTAAGCCAGTACCTGTCATACCTTCCCGTCCTCCTGTGCTCCTGTTTCAATTCTCGGACATATGCTCATTAGGGCAAATTTACTGAGAACAGTGCAAACTGTTTGCCTGTGTATAGATCACAGTGCGCCAGATTGAGGATTTCTGTCGCCTGTTTGTTATGAATCTGGTGCCCTCTTCACTGCTCCGACAGAGAGCACTTTTTTTTGGTGCACCTTTAACATGGGTTGTGCAATACAATTCTGTCGGACTTTCCATGTTAAATCTGGCACCTGGTCCAGCCGTGACACAAAAGGGTCATGTGGTGCAGATAATTCTTAAATACATGTGCAAGCAGTTTGCACTAGAAAGAACATGGAAAGCCTGACAGAAATGCGCATATGCGCACACTGCGAGGTTTACAGCCAGCAGCACATGCATGTCTGAGATCTGAAACGAGATAGCAGGAGGATGGGGCGGTGCTGGAGGCAGGGCAGGTAACAGCTCAACAGAGAGCAGTATGTGGAGTTTTCATGACACAGGGGCCTGGAGGGTGGGTGAGTGCTTAACTGCTCTAGCCTGAACCCCACCCCCCTGACTGCTACCTGCCTGTGAATATAAGTTGATATTTCTAGACAACAATTGTACATAACAATAAATACGCACTATAAGGATGTGATGGCGAACCTTTTAGAGACGGTGACCAAACTACAACCAAAATCCATTTTTAAGCAGTAACTTATTGTTACCTGTTCTTCCACATCTTTCAATTGCATCGGTCGCCTGAAGCAACCGATACAGTTAAAAGAAGGTGGGCGAATTCACACTCATAGCTTCTCTCCAGGGTCTCTCTGTACAGGAAGAATGGTGGGTCCAGCAAGATGACTTCCAAAGATAATGCACTTCTTTCAACAACTTCTCACTTTTCAAGCAGTTCCAAACAGTCAGTGAAGTGTCGCTTTTAACCTCTAGGCGCACCAGGACATAACGTCCAGCTTCTGGGACTGGCTCATGAATGGAGCTGGAACCAGAAGCTGCGGCTGTCAGTTGTCTATCACAGCTGACACCGCGCTGTAACATCCACGATCGGAGCCCACTCTGATTGCAGGTGTTAACCCCTTACATGCCACGGTCAAGCATGACAGCGGCGTGTAAGGGTGTTACTATTATGGATCGGATCCCCCGTGCCTCTTACCGAAGTCTGCCGAGTGCTCTGGGGCTGCCCGATGTCCCTGGCAGTAAGATCTCTTCCGGGTCTGACTGTAAACTGTCTGTGCATGCTCAGACAGTTTAAACTGCTCTACAATGAAAAAGTACTGTAGAGCAGTGTATTGAACTTGAACCAGCGATAAGTAAAAAAAAGTTAAAAACACTGAAGTTAACACATTAGAATAAATAAAAAATAAATACATAAAAATATAAGCCCCTAAAATGACACTTTCCCATAAAAACACTTAATAAAGTATAAAAAACACAAAAATACCACATATTTGGAATTGCCGCGTCCGTAACAATCTATATAATAAAATAGAATCTTTACTGGAAAAAAAATGCAAAAAATGTTCAGAAAAAAGATAATTTTTAATTAATACCTTTAAAAAAAAATACTCTATAAATTGATTTTAAAAAGTTATGTACTCTAAAATAAGCCCACTAAAAAGAACTCAAAAAATCGCAAAAAATAAGCACCTAAACAGATTTGTCAGCCGAAAAATAGAAAAGTTCTGCATATGAAAAGATGGTGATGCTAAAATGACACAATTGTCTCCAAATTAGTTTTTATTCACTAAAATTGAATAAAATACACGAAACCCCCACATATTTGGTATCACTACGTCCGTGACAATCTGCATAATAAAACAGAATCGTTATTGGACCTGCAAAATGAACCCCATAAAAACAACCTCAAAAACGCTCCGAAAAAAAAGATAATTTTAAATTAATACCCTTTAAAAAAATGCTCTAAAAAGTGATTTAAAAAAATTACGCACTCTAAAATAAGACCACTAAAAAGAACAATCCTTCTCGCAAAAAATAAGCCCCGAACCAGATTTGTAAGCCGAAAAATAAAAAAGTTATGCATATGAAAGTCGGTGATGCTAAAATTTACATTTTTGCCTAATTACTTTATATTCAGTAAAATGGGAATTTTTTTTTTAACTATATAAATGAGGTCTTTTCGTAATCGTGGAGACTAGAGATGAGCGAGCACTAAAATGCTCGAGTGCTCATTACTGGAGTCAAACTTTTTCCGATGCTCGAGTGCTCGTTTTGAATAACGAACCCCATTGAAGTGAATGGGAGACTCAAGCATTTTTCAAGGGGACCAATAAAATGTGTCATTTTATTGAGAAAGAAGTCGAAACGAGCACTCGAGCATCGGAAAAAGTCTGTGTTCTAAGTTAGCAGGTGTTCTTCACAATAGTAGATATTTCCATACATCTGCTAACTGCTACCTCGAAACGAGCACTCGAGCAGGCAAAATACTCGTCTGAGCAACGAGCCGTTTCGAGTACGCTAATACTCGAATGAGCATCAAGCTCGGACGAGTATGCTCGCTCATCTCTAGTGGAGATCCATAGAATAAAAATAATATACAATTTTTACGGTATGGAAACGGGCAAAAAAAAAACACAAAAAAAGTTCCTAAAAATTGATGATTTTCATTCCCTCCACCAACAAAGTTAATAAAATCTCACCAATTAGCTATAGATGCCCCAAAATTATGTACCAGAAAAGTGCATCTCATGTGGCAAAAAAATAAGCCCCTATAGGTCCACAATAAAAAAAAAAAAATAAAAAAATAAAAAAATTATAGCCTGTACAATGTGACATGGCAAATCTGATCTGCATGGCGCCTCCTTCCCTTCTATGCTCAGCCGTGCCCCCATACAGCAGGTTACCACCACATATAGAGTATCGGTGTAATTGGGAGGAATTGGGTAACAAACTTTGTGGAGCCTTTTTTCATTTAGTCCATTACAAATGTTAAATTTTCCACCCAAAATGAATGTATTGTCAAAAAATATTACAATTTGTAGATCACACCTCCATTTTGTTTTAACCCCTATAAAACACCTAAAGGGTTAACAAGCTTCTTAAAAGTGGTTTTTCATACTTTGAGGTGTGTAGTTTTCATAATGGGGCCTCTCACAGTCAATTAAAAGTTGAGCAGGTCCATCTAAATATTAGTTTTGGTGATTTTCCCAAAAATTTGAAAAATGGCACCCAAATTGAGAGCCTCATAACATTCTAGTAAAATATGTGGAATCTTAAAAAACCATGCCAACATAAAGCAGAAATTTGGGAAATGTAAGTTATGAATTTATTTGGCTGCTATGACTATCTGCATCAAAAGTAGAGAATTTAGAACTTTGAAAATAAAGAATTTTTCAAAATTTTTGCCAATTTTTAGTTTTTTTTTTTCATAACTGAAAAGACACAAAAGATATCATCCAAATTTTTAAACAGATTTGATGTACAATGTGTCACGAGAAAACATTCTTAAAATCCCCTGGATATCTTAAATCGTTCCAAAGCTATAAGCACTTATAGTGACACAGGGCAGATTTGAAAAATGGGACCGCATCCTAAAGGCCAAAAGAGGCTGAGTCTCGTAGGGGTTAAAATAGCACTGAGAGCAGCATCTCATAAGTTGCCTGGGACTGCAGGAAGATTGATGGATTTTATCCTGTTTGGTGAACTCTGGGGCGATGGCCCACAGAAAGGGCTCTGAGAGCCACCTCTGGCACCTGTGCCATAGGTTCGCCACCACTGCGATATGGTATGTTTGGGGGGGGGGTTAACAGCTGTGGGGCTGGTGACAGGTTCTCTTAGGGATCTAGCAGCCCTTTGTAGTCCTCACACAATTGTATTGAGTGAAGGATTCCGCTCTTGTGTATGCACAGCTCCCTCACTAGTCCTTTGCTTCTGGACTGCACATCATTTAGGGTGTTCAGACTAATTTTAGTCTGTGGTGTTCATTCTTATGAGGGGGCCACACCAAAATTTTTTGCTTTGGGGCCCAGCCTTCATAATTATGCCCTTGTCTTAGGTTAGAGTACACACCCTGTTGCACTTCTTATTCCTTCAGGCATATTAAATCTATTGCAAGTATGCATCTAGTAGTGAACTAATTTGTATGTCCATGTTTCTTGCAGGGAAAGCTTGATCTCAAGGGCATTGACTTCCCCGCCCTCCATGCCTACTGACTGTGATGGAAGAACTTGATAGTAATGTGAGGTAAAGCTGTATAAATGGTTCATCTGATGTGTGTTTTACAGTGTATAACTCATTTTAAGTATTGAATAGATGGTGATTGTTTTATTTCTGGTGAGATCGGACACTTACTGATTCACATTAAACTCAAGAGGTATTAAGGTGTGCCCTCCAGATTCTGCAGATGCGCAAAGTCTACTGCTGACCATTGCTTTTTTTAATGTTCTTCTACAATTTATGTACATTATGTTACCCTCTACAGAGTAAAAAGGTGGATACAGGTAAACTAATGTATATTTCCAATCCAAAGTGCATCCATATGCCGATAAGCATAAAGTTAGCAATGGATGCATAAATAGTAACCAATTTAGTCCTGTAAAATTTTTTAAATTAAAATTGAAGAAAAGGCCATAAACCCCTAAAGGATTGCCACTATCTAAATTCTAAAACTGCCCATTCCCCCACTGCTTTGAAATTGTTGATCAGTGTAACATCCCAATTGTCATTGGGGATTTCCATTTCTGAAGCTAATCACTAACTGTATTGGGTCACTGTTACAGTCAGTTGCAGTTGTCATATGGCAGTATGTCAGGGTATCATCAGTAGACCAAAAAGTGCAGAGTGGTAGAGAACCCTGCTGAAAACAGAAGATTCGGAAAACAGAATTCGGATTACAGAAATAACAAACACCATACCCACCTGATTCAATTGGCACATTTTGCACGCATTCATTTTAATTGAAACTCTTTCTTAATCAAGATACCTACACAATAGAACATGTATCCTTTATGTGTGTGTTAGAAAGAGTGCACCAGGACAGGACATTATGTCATAACAATTGGTTTCCGTTCATAGAAAATTACCGACATAGATTTGTTGATTGCATCCAGATTTGGTACTTAATGAACATTCTCCCACAGTACAAAATTGTTCACTATATATAAGTCTGGTACTATGTGTAAGTATTGATTCATCTTTAGTTTTTCTCATCTGAAAGCAACTCACCATTTTTTGCCAACGGGGAGAAAGAAGACACAAAGGCAATACTACATTGCCCTGCAATGATGACAGCACTATTAAATCTCCTAAAAGATTCAATAACTTTTTCTCAGACATTGCAGTCTTAAAGTTAATAGGGACGTCCAAATTTTACAGTTTTTTATTTTTATGAGCCAATACATAACATTTTGGTGCTGTTAAATATCTTTTTGTATTTTCTTTATTTTCCCTTCTTCATGTGGCAGGGATAGAGATTTTTATCTCATAACAGGTTGCATATGGACTGTGTTATATACAAGGACAGCAACTGTGTGTATAAATCCATTGTTTGTGAATACAATCCCCTAAATTATTATAGCAGAATTCTTTACAGACAAAGCATTGAAAGTCATTGATACAAAATGAAAAGCCTTGTCCTTCAAGAAGAATATTTTCTTGCAATCTCTATACTCAATGATTACAATGAAATCATCTTGCCCTATTTACTTAATTTGTTCGCTAACAAACTTTTCTCTAAAATACATTACACAGTTTCTAATGTACACTTATGCTATTGAGTTATGAAAAATGCATTTTTCTCATTTCTCATCTCGTTCCTTCCTGATGAAATTAATTTCACGCTGAATGTTTTTTGGTAGGAAGATGGATTCCATATTGTAGAAACACAATGTTGAGATAATGGTGAATCACAGCAGTTAGATCTCTGCTCACCATGTTACAGATGACTGAAAGTGACAGTTGACGCTATACCGAGGAGAACTACTAGGAGTTAAACACTACACCCAGTGACGTCACTCATTTAGGGATCAATGGCCAGGAAGAGGGGTATATTGAGATTAAGATATATAGATTATCAGGCTTCTGGTATTGTTCCATTTTCCTAAAGAAACCATCTCTGGATCCATCTTCTCCACTTAACTACCAGCCTCTCTTGCAGCTTCTATTCACATAAAACTCATGGAACACCATATCCATCTGGAACTAACCTCCTACCTTTTCTCCTACTTACTCTTTGACAAACTACTGGCTTCCAACCCAATCACTCCACTGAGACTGCCTTAACCAAAGTCTCCGGTGATCTACTATCTGCCATGACAAATCATCACTACTCTGCTGTCCTCCTTCTTGATTTGTCCCCTACTTTTGACACTGTTGACCATTCTCTCTTGCCACACACTTTGTTCCCTTTGTATAACTGATATGGCCCTTTCATGGATCTTATCATACCTCTCCAAACGGACTTTCAGTGTCTGTCACTTTCACATCACCTCTTCAAACTGCCCCACTCTGTTGGCATCCGAAAAGGCTCTGTCCTGGGACCACTTCTCTTCTCCATCTACAGAGGGGACAAAAGGTATTCAGACCCCTTTAAATGGTTCACTCATTTTTGTTGCAGCCAATTGATAAAATCAAAAAGTTATTTTTTTTGCTCATCAATGTGCATTCTGCACCCCATCTTGACAGAAAGAAAAAACAGAAATGTAGATCTTTTTGCTAATTTATTTAACATGAAAATGTGAAATATCACATAGTCATAAGTATTAAGACCCTCTTCTCAATATTGAGTAAAAGAACCTTTTGAGCTAGTATAGCCAGGAATTGTCTTGGGAATGAAGCAACACATTTTTCACACCAGGATTTGGGGATTCTCTGCCTTTCTTCCTTGCAGATCCTCTCCTGTACCCTCAGGTAGGATGGTGGATGTTGTGGACAGCTGTTTTCAAGTCTCTCCATAGACTAAATTGGGTTTAGGTCAGCGCTCTGGCTGGTTCTTCTGAAGCCACTGCTTTTGTTATTTTAGTTGTTTGCTTAGGGTCATTTTTTGTTGGAAGGTGAACCTTTGGCCCAGTCTCTGGTTCAGAGCACTCTGGAAGAGGTTTCATTTAGGATATCTCTGTACTTGGCTACATTCAACTTTCCTTCAATTGCAACCAGTCATCCTGTCCCTGCATCTGAAAAACACCCATAGCATGATGCTGCCACCACCATGTTTCACTGTTGGAATTGTATTTGGCAGGTGATGAGCAGAGCTTGATTTTCTCCACAAACTTTTGCAAACTGTATACGCTGAGGAGAGTCTTCCATCAGCACACTCTACCATAAACCTCAACTGGTGGAGGGCTGCAGTGATAGTTGACTTTATTGAACATTCATCTATCTCCCTACTACATCTCTGAAGGTCAGCTACAGCGATATTGGGGTTTTTCTCTACTTCTCATACCAAGGCTCTTCTCCCATGATTGCTTAGTTTGGCCTCCAAAATCCTTAAATGCAAGAAGCCAATGTGCTCTTAGAAACTTTGACAGCTGCAGAAATTATTTTGTAACCCTGGCCAGATCTGTGCCTTGCCATGGTTCTGTCTCTGAGTTCCTTGGGCAGTTCCCTAGACCTCATGATTCTTACATGCTCTGACCCAAGTTCTGGGTCAGATATCACCTCTCTTCCAATCCAACTTTCAGAGAATCTATCAGCCATATCCTTATTCTCTTCCCATTTTCTAAAACGCAACATGAAAAAATGAAAATAATAAACTTTCCTCCACCTAATACATTCCTTCCACCAGACCTAATGATCACAATCCATGTCTCACCAGTCCAAAAAGTCTGCTGCCTTGGAGTCATCTTTGACTCTGTCATATCCTTTTAAGTCTCTCACAACCAGTCCAGTTAATTACTACAATCAAAATGTGCAATACTGTCCTCAACCTTCCAAACATTACCTGAAAACCCACCTATTCAAGATCGCCTATAACTTCACTACTCCACTCCCTTACCTCATTTCTCAATATACCCTTCCATATAGATTGTGAGCCCACAGAAACCGGGTCCTCCTCCCACTTGTTCCCGATCTCTGTAATTTTTGTATTTGAATTTGTTCTTGTCCCTTACTAGTTGTACAGCGTCATACATTATGTATATATATGTATATGTATATGTGTATATATATATTGTAGGACAGCGGCTGGAAAGGTAATAGGGGGCGTATATATTCCTTTTTGGTTACTTCCTTATCTGTGGAAAAGGGTTAATGCACTGACCAGAGACTGCACAGCCCTAATTACCAAGTGCAGCTGGGAAAAGGAGTTTTAACCCAGAGCTGCATCCTGGGCGGGAGCACTGTGTGAGAGACATTGCTCGGGAAGGCTAGCCAGCCGTGTGTTGCTAGAGAGGGATTTGCTGATGTACAGGTAGTGCTCAGATGAGCCAGCTTTTGTTTTCCCGCTTGGTTTCATATTTTACTTGCCTGTAGAGCTGCATTGTTTTGGCTGCCAATAAAAGCCGCAAGGAAACCCCATTTCCGCTTTCAAGCATGTCTGTGTCTCTGAACTTTATTACAACTTATTATGCTCCAATAATCTAAAAAAGGACCCCCCTGCTCTCCTGATTGGTGGGGTTCCCAGCAGTCATACCCACACCATTCAGATAATCCCCTATCCTGTGGATAGGGGATATCAATAAAAGTTGGTTCAGCCCCTTTAAATCATCAGGGCTGCTTTAGGCCCCAGGAAAAGGGGATACGTTTACATACTTAAAGGCTTCTGAAAAAACATTTCTAATCTCTCTCAACCGAAGTGTAAACTATGTCTAGTGTTCACTTTATCCTCAAATAGATTGTTAGGTTTGCAGATCACAAGTACTTATGAAGCTGATTTTACACAGATCTACAGTCCGGACACTGATCAGTAGTCTAATGTAGTAAAACTTTAAAAATGTAGATCTGTAAAAATCCTTACCTTTCCAGAATTGGGTAAGGAAGACTTTGCCTCCCAGCTACCTTGTGAGACAGCCCCCTTGGCAAAGTTTTTCTTATCCTACTCTGGAGAACATGTTTGCATATTTTCTTACCAGAATTCTCAGTGGACCATACATGGCCTTTTAGCCTTCATATGTCTTCAAAGGTTGCCTTTTTAATGGCCATTTCTCCTTAAGGAGTTTTGTTTCTTCCCTGACCTGTAATAGAAATTGGCACTGATTTTAATTTGGAATCTGAAAATACGGTTTCTTGTTTGGGATAAGAAAAACATTGCCTCTTGGTTACCTTGTAAAGCAGCCCCCTTAACATAAAGCATCACTTTAAGGAAGCCTAATGACATGCTCTTTTTGGAGCAGATATACTGGTTTGGCTTTTATCCCATAACATATTTCCAACAGTAGACAGCAATCTTTCTATGTGTTTGTATCTCGTCAGTACAGCGTAGGGAACTGGTTTAGCTGAGTGAGAAGCTTTTGGCTAGAGTCTGGAAGTAAAAGCAAGACTTTGCGTGTAGAGACTTTATAGCCATAGTAGCAAGGTTTTAAAGAAACTCTAATGTAAACATGTTAAAGTAGATGGAAGATAATCAGCCTACCTGTAGTATTTGTCAGTTTAACCCCTTCCCGCTCTGCACCCGATATATATGTGTCGCTGAGTGCAGTAACATATAGCCGGCGACCCAGTGTAACACCCGTGGTCGTAGTGGGCTCCAGTCGTGGGTGCTTAACCCGTTAAATGCCGCGGCATCTAACTTGCCTCTGGGGGGGGGTCTTTCCCCCACGATCCCCCCCGAACCATTTTTGGGGGGCACCGATCGTTGCTGTGGCATCACTGGGGTCCGATCTGGACCCCAGTGTTGTCTGCAAGAACTGCTGGTAAGATGGCGTCTATGATGTTATCTTACAGGCAGAGTGTCAGCCTATGCAGGTGCATAGGCTGACACTGCTAATACCCTGCAATACGTTAGTATTGCAGAGTATTATCATGAACAAGCAATCAGATGATTGCTTGTTCATGTCCCATGGTGGAAAAAGTGAAAAAAAAAAATAAGTTATTCAATTAAAAATAAAGAAATCAATAAAAATGCCCAAAAGCCCCATAACAGATAAAGAAACATATAACCCCAAAAAAAGTCTAAATCATAACACAAACCCCACATATATAGTATCACCGCATCCATAACAACCCATAGAATAACAGTAAATAATTATTGAACCCGCACGATAAACACCGTAAAAAAAAGCTGTTATAAACCCTCCAAAAATTATGATTTTTACCTATTCAATCCCACAAAAAATGCTTTAAAAAGTGATCAAAAAACATTTGTACTCCAGAATGATACTGGTGCAAAGTACAACATATCCCGCAAAAAACAAGCCATCAACCGGCTCGGTAGCCAAAAAAGTAACAATGGAAGACGACAATACAAAAATGATACATTTTTCCCCACATTAGGGTTTTATTTGACAAATTTAGTAAAAAGTAAGAAAAAATTTTCATGTATGGTATCCCCGTAATCGTATCGACCTGTAAAATAAAGATAACATGATTATTAGGCTAAACGGTGAACACCAAAAAAATAAAAAGTAAAAAATCCAGTACAAAACTGATGCTTTTCTACTCCTTCCCTCAAAAAAAAGTTCCTAAATTTTCAACAATGGAAAAAGCATCTTATCCCGCAAAAAAAATGGCATCACATGGCCCCAATAACGCAAAAGCTAACATTTTATAGCCTACAAAAGGGGTCAATGAGAAAACTAAAATCCTGGCAGCTGCAGGGCGCTCCTTCCCTTCTGCGCCTCGCTGTGCCCCCATAAAACAAGAAACAACCACATGTTGGGGGTCTCTGTACTCAGGAGAAATTATAGAACAAATTGTATGGTGGTTTTTCTCTTTTTATCTTTTGGAAATGTGTAAATTTTAGGGCTAAATGAATGTGTAACCGGCACAATTTGACCATTCTAAATTTCACCTCCATTTTGATTCAATTTCCAAAATCATAAGGGGTTAAAAATCTTCCTAAAAGCTGTTTCTGATAGTTTGAGGGGTGCAGATTTGAAAATGGTTTGATTTATATAGGGTTTTTTTATGATAAATATTTAACATTTCATTCTAAACCATATTTATCCCCAAAATAGTCAATTCTGAAAATACAGAAAAGCAATATGTAACATCAAAATAAATTATAAAGACATTTCAAAAATTATGAAAATGTAAAGTAGACTTATGGGAAATGTTATTCAGGAACTTATTTGGGTGCTAAATCCATCTGCATGAAAATGCGATGATTTCACATTTTGAAAATGGCAAATTATCAGCCAAAATTTACCACTAAAATAAAGTACAACATGTGAGGAAAAAACATTCTCAGAATAGTTTTGATAAGTGTTCACATCTGGATTTTAAAGATATATCAGACGAAACACCCAGCTAGTTTTACTAGGCAAGTGGAAAAATGTGCACAAAAAGTCGCAAAAATAAAAGAAAAAAGTTGAAAATTCTAAAAAAATTACCCCCAAGGACTATAAGGAAGAGGGGAAACCGTCTCGGACTGGCCTGCAGATGAACAGGAGGATCCACCAGTGGGACCATGAGTTAATTGGGCCCCCAGGGCCTACATAAGTAGTGCTGGACAAGGTATGCAATTTATACATACATTTTGCATAGATCATCTCAACTATCCTATGTATTTGTATGATTATATTAAAACATTATGTAACAAACTTCTAGCTATGTTGGGCCCAAAGATCAGATTTTTACTGGTGGGTCCGAGGTATCCCAGTCTGACACTAGGAAAGAATCACAATCTTGCGGAGATTTTATCCATGCCATAATACAGTCATTTATTGTTCCTTATGTGGCTAAGTAAAAAAGGGGAGTACCTTAACTTGTGGGGGTGAGCAGCAACACTTTGGTTGCTGCAATTTTGTCCAAACCAATGTGAACCAAGACAAAAGTGCTGTACAGAAACAATTGGATTAGAGATGAGCGAACACTAAAATGCTCGGGTACTCGTTATTCGAGACGAACTTTTCCCGATGCTCGAGTGCTCGTCTCGAATAACGAACCCCATTGAAGTCAATGGGAGACTCGAGCATTTTTCAAGGGGACCAAGGCTCTGCACAGGGAAGCTTGGCCAAACACCTGGGAACCTCAGAAAAGGATGGAAACACCACGGAAATGGACAGGAAACAGCAGGGGCAGCATGCATGGATGCCTCTGAGGCTGCATAATCGCACCATTATGCCAAAATTATGGGCAACAGCATGGCCATGACAGAGTGACAGAATGAAGCTAGATAGCATCTAAAACATCCAATAATTGACCCTGACACTATAGGGGACGGCATGCAGAGGCAGCGGCAGCAGGCTAGAGAGTGTCATGGCGACATACCCTAAATGGACTCAGGCTTCAAACCAATGGGTGGCAGAGAGGAACCAAAGGAGGTGAGCAAGAAGCGCTCAAATAATATCGGTACATGATAAAAGTTTGCCAGTATATTTTGTGGATTACACAGCAGGGTGGCGACAAAGTTAACATGGAAGCCATGAAAACAACCCAAAATTCTGCCTGACACAGCTCGTTTGATAAGGGGACCATGTATGGAGGCAGTGAACTAGTAGTAGATTAAAGGTGCTGCAGTTAAAACTATGTTAGTTGGATCTTGGCATGGAGCTGGCGCTCCGCTGCCAGGCGAGCTTTCGCCAATCCAAGCCCCTGTCTATAGGCTACTCCCCAAACAGCACTTCTAAGAACCTTTTGTATAAGATCAAGTGTAGTAGCGTTCTTATAAGTTTAGGATATGGCGGGTGAGGGGAATGTAAACAGATGCGCAAGAAGCGCTGAAATAATATCCCTAAATGGTAAAAGTTTGCAAGTATATTTTGGGGATTACACAGCAGGGTGGCGACAAAGTTAACAACTTTGATGTGGAATGCCCTGTAATAGCTCTTGGGCGGTGTGCCTTTTATCGCCTAGGCTCAGCAGTTTCAGCACCGCCTGCTGTCGCTTAGCGACGGCACTGCTGCTGTGCCTAGAGCTACCGACTGATGGCGCCATGCCCACGGATGGTAATTCGGAGGAGGAGGAGGTGGAGGAGGGGTGGGAGGAGGTATAGTAGGCCTTTGAGACCTGGACCGAGGTAGGCCCCACAATTCTCTGCGTCGGCAGTATATGACCAGCCCCAGGGTCAGACTCGGTCCCAGCCTGCACCAAGTTAAGTGTAGTAGCGTTCTTATAAGTTTGGGATATGGCGGGTGAGGGGAATGTAAACAGATGCGCAAGAAGCGCATGATGCGCATGGAGCTGGCGTTCCGCTGCCAGGCGAGCTTTCGCCAATCCAAGCCCCTGTCTCTAGGCTACTCCCCAAACAGCACTTCTAAGAACCTTTTGTATAAGATCAAGTGTAGTAGCGTTCTTATAAGTTTAGGATATGCCGGGTGAGGGGAATGTAAACAGATGCGCAAGAAGCGCTGAAATAATATCCCTAAATGGTAAAAGTTTGCCAGTATATTTTGTGGATAACACAGCAGGGTGGCGACAAAGTTAACAACTTTGATGTGGAATCCATGAAAACAACCCAAATTTCTGCCTGACACACCTCGTTTGATAAAGGGACGATGTATGGAGGCAGCTATATGGACGACTTTTGGAGGTAGCAATGGAGACAACGTGTGGAGGCTGCTATGGAGACAATTTAATTTGGATAGTGCCTGTATGTGGCAGTCCCAAACATTTTTCAAACCAGAGGAGCAGGTAGGTGGCCCTCCAGTAAAATGGGATAGATTGAGTGCCTGTATGTGGCAGTCCCAAAAATGTTTCAAACCAGAGGAGCAGGTAGGTGGCCCTCCAGTAAAATGGAATAGATTGAGTGCCTGTATGTGGCAGTCCCAAAAATTGTTCAAACCAGAGGAGCAGGTAGGTGGCCCTGCAGTAAAATGGAATAGATTGAGTGCCTGTATGTGGCAGTCCCAAAAATTGTTCAAACCAGAGGAGCAGGTAGGTGGCCCTGCAGTAAAATGGAATAGATTGAGTGCCTGTATGTGGCAGTCCCAAAAATGTTTCAAACCAGAGGAGCAGGTAGGTGGCCCTCCAGTAAAATGGAATAGATTGAGTGCCTGTATGTGGCAGTCCCAAAAATTTTTTAAAACAGAGGACCGGGTAGGTGGCCCTCCAGAAAAATGGAATAGATTGAGTGCCTGTATGTGGCACTCACAAAAATTGTTTCAAACAGAGGACCGGGTAGGTGGCCCTCCAGAAAAATTAAATGCATGAAGTACTATAGCAAGAGCCAGTGGGCCCTGTCAAAAAATAGCCATTTTCCTCTGCTTTACTGTACAAAGAGGAGGAGAAGGAGGAAAATGAGGAGGAGGAGGAGGAGTGGATCAATTATTCAGGTTGAGCTTCCTTCACCTGGTGGAGATTGGAAATTCTGAGAAATCCAGCCTTTATTCATTTTAATAAGCGTCAGCCTGTCAGCGCTGTCAGTCGACAGGCGTGTACGCTTATCGGTGATGATGCCACCAGCTGCACTGAAAACCCGCTCGGACAAGACGCTAGCGGCAGGGCAGGCAAGAACCTCCAAGGCGTACAGCGCCAGTTCGTGCCACATGTCCAGCTTTGAAACCCAGTAGTTGTAGGGAGCTGTGTGATCATTTAGGACGATGGTATGGTCAGCTACGTACTCCCTCACCATCTTTCTGTAAAGATCAGCCCTACTCTGCCGAGACTGGGGACAGGTGACAGTGTCTTGCTGGGGTGACATAAAGCTGGCAAAAGCCTTGTAAAGCGTACCCTTGCCAGTGCTGGACAAGCTGCCTGCTCGCCTACTCTCCCTCGCTACTTGTCCCGCAGAACTACGCACTCTGCCGCTAGCGCTGTCAGAAGGGAAATACTGTTTCAGCTTGTGCACCAGGGCCTGCTGGTATTCATGCATTCTCACACTCCTTTCCTCTCCAGGGATGAGAGTGGGAAGATTTTGCTTGTACCGTGGGTCCAGGAGAGTGAACACCCAGTAATCGGTGCTGGAATAAATTCTTTGAACGCGAGGGTCACGGGATAGGCAGCCTAGCATGAAATCTGCCATATGCGCCAGAGTACCAACGCGTAAGAATTCACTCCCCTCACTGGCCTGACTGTCCATTTCCTCCTCCTCCAACTCCTCCAACTCCTCTTCTTCTGCCCATACACGCTGAACAGTGAAGGACTCAACAATGGTCCCCTCTTGTGTCTCGCCAACATTCTCCTCCTCTTCCTCCTCATCCTCCTCCACCTCCACCTCCTCCGATATGCGCTGAGAAACAGACCTCAGGGTGCTTTGGCTATCAACAAGGGAATATTCTTCCCCCGTCTCTTGTGACGAGCGCAAAGCTTCCGACTTCATGCTGACCAGAGAGTTTTTCAACAGGCCAAGCAGCGGGATGGTGAGGCTGATGATGGCGGCATCGCCACTGACCATCTGTGTTGACTCCTCAAAGTTACTCAGCACCTGACAGATATCAGACATCCACGTCCACTCCTCATTGTAGACTTGAGGAAGCTGACTGACCTGACTACCACTTCTGGTGGAAGTTGACATCTGGCAGTCTACAATCGCTCTGCGCTGCTGGTAAACTCTGGATAACATGGTCAGTGTTGAATTCCACCTCGTGGGCACGTCGCACAACAGTCGGTGAGCGGGCAGTTGGAGGCGGCGCTGCGCTGCCCTGAGAGTGGCAGCATCTGGGCTGGACTTCCTGAAAT
Organism: Engystomops pustulosus; assembly: GCF_040894005.1. NCBI lineage: Eukaryota > Metazoa > Chordata > Amphibia > Anura > Leptodactylidae > Engystomops > Engystomops pustulosus. The sequence continues at coordinate 71,679,627 of NC_092414.1, forward strand.
GCGCACAGATGCGGCGCACCTTCGTGAGCAAATCAGACAGATTGGGGTATGTCTTGAGGAAACGCTGCACTATCAGATTTAACACATGGGCCAGGCATGGCACATGTGTCAGTCTGCCGAGTTGCAGAGCCGCCACCAGGTTACGGCCGTTGTCACACACAACCATTCCCGGCTTGAGGTTCAGCGGTGCCAGCCACAGATCAGTCTGCGCCGTGATGCCCTGTAATAGCTCTTGGGCGGTGTGCCTTTTGTCGCCTAGGCTCAGCAGTTTGAGCACCGCCTGCTGTCGCTTAGCGACGGCACTGCTGCTGTGCCTAGAGCTACCGACTGATGGCGCCGTGCCCACGGATGGTAGTTCGGAGGAGGAGGTGGAGGAGGGGTGGGAGGAGGAGGAGGCATAGTAGGCCTGAAACACCTGGACCGAGGTAGGCCCCGCAATCCTCGGCGTCGGCAGTATATGAGCAGCCCCAGGGTCAGACTCGGTCCCAGCCTCCACCAAGTTAACCCAATGTGCCGTCAGCGATATATAGTGGCCCTGCCCGGCAGCACTCGTCCACGTGTCCGTGGTCAGGTGGACCTTGTCAGAAACGGCGTTGGTCAGGGCACGGATGATGTTGTCTGACACGTGCTGGTGCAGGGCTGGGACGGCACATCGGGAAAAGTAGTGGCGGCTGGGGACCGAATACCGAGGGGCGGCCGCCGCCATGAGGTTGCGAAAGGCCTCGGTCTCTACTAGCCTATAGGGCAGCATCTCCAGGCTAAGCAATCTGGAGATGTGCACATTAAGGGCTTGGGCGTGCGGGTGGGTTGCACTATATTTGCGTTTCCGCTCCAGCGTCTGGGGTATGGAGAGCTGAACGCTGGTGGATGCTGTGGAGGATCGTGGAGGCGACGATGGGGTTTTTGTGCCAGGGTCCTGGGCAGGGGGCTGACTAGCAGCTGACACAGGGGAAGGAGCAGTGGTGTGCACGGCCGGAGGTGAACGGGCTTGTTGCCACTGAGTGGGGTGCTTAGCATTCATATGCCTGCGCATACTGGTGGTAGTTAAGCTAGTAGTGGTGGAACCCCTTCTGAGCCTGGTGTGGCAAATGTTGCACACCACAGTCCGTCGGTCATCCGGTGTTTCCTTAAAGAACCTCCACACTTCTGAAGATCTAGCCCTCGCCGCAAGAGCCCTCACCACGGGAGCTTCACTAGTTGACAGTGGCGCTGATGCACCAGCTCTGGCCCTGCCTCTCCGTCTGGCCCCACCACTGCCTCTTCCAACCTGTTCAGGTCGAGGACTCTCCTCCGTCTCAGAAGCACTGTGTTCACCCGGCCTCTCAACCCAGCTTGGGTCTGTCACCTCATCATCCTCCGATCCCTCAGTCTGCTCCCCCCTCGGACTTCCTGCCCTGACAACAACTTCCCCACTGTCTGACAACCGTGTCTCCTCATCGTCGGACACCTCTTTACACACTTCCACTACGTCAAGAAGGTCATCATCACCCACAGACTGTGACTGGTGGAAAACCTGGGCATCGGAAAATTGCTCAGCAGCAACCGGACAAGTGGTTTGTGACTGTGGGAAGGGTCCAGAAAACAGTTCCTCAGAGTATGCCGGTTCAAATGCCAAATTTTCCTGGGAGGGGGCAGACTGGGGGGGAGGAGGCTGAGGTGCAGGAGCTGGAGGAGTGGGGATTTCGGTGACATGGGTGGACTGCGTGGAAGACTGACTGGTGGTGGACAAATTGCTCGAAGCATTGTCAGCAATCCACGACATCACCTGTTCGCACTGTTCTGGCCTCAACAGTGCTCTACCACGAGTCCCAGTAACTTCAGACATGAACCTAGGGAGTGTAGCTCTGCGGCGTTCCCCTGCTCCCTCATCAGCAGGTGGTGTCTCACCCCGCCCAGGACCACGGCCTCTGACCCCTGCAGTAGTTGGACGCCCACGTCCCCGCCCTCGTCCTCTACCCCTAGCCCTCGGGTTAAACATTTTTAAAATGAGAGTTATAACTTTTTTTTTTTTTTTTACTTCTTTTTGTTTTTTTTGGTGTTTTTTTGTGTTTTTTTTTTTTTTTTGAGTTTTTAAAACCAAACAATCCTATCCTATTGCTATGGCTATTTTCTAGCCAAGTATCAAAGGAAGCACACTACTATGCCAGATGAGATGACACTGAGTTATTGCCTAATAGAAATCCAACCCCTACTGAATTTTGCCACTTCGGCCTTTGCTATGGATATGTGCGCCACTAAGCGCAGAACACAGCGGTCGCAAGTCTCACTACAAATTGCTCAGAATTGGCAAGTACATGCACTGCAGAAACTACAGCCACCAGCAGATCAACCAGAAATCAAATATATAGAACGCTACTGTAGGCTTCAAGAAGCTGTTTGTATTCTCCTATGGCTATTTTCTAGCCAAGTATCAAAGGAAGCACACTACTATGCCAGATGAGATGACACTGAGTTATTGCCTAATAGAAATCCAACCCCTACTGAATTTTGCCACTTCGGCCTTTGCTATGGATATGTGCGCCACTAAGCGCAGAACACAGCGGTCGCAAGTCTCACTACAAATTGCTCAGAATTGGCAAGTACATGCACTGCAGAAACTACAGCCACCAGCAGATCAACCAGAAATCAAATATATAGAACGCTACTGTAGGCTTCAAGAAGCTGTTTGTATTCTCCTATGGCTATTTTCTAGCCAAGTATCAAAGGAAGCACACTACTATGCCAGATGAGATGACACTGAGTTATTGCCTAATAGAAATCCAACCCCTACTGAATTTTGCCACTTCGGCCTTTGCTATGGATATGTGCGCCACTAAGCGCAGAACACAGCGGTCGCAAGTCTCACTACAAATTGCTCAGAATTGGCAAGTACATGCACTGCAGAAACTACAGCCACCAGCAGATCAACCAGAAATCAAATATATAGAACGCTACTGTAGGCTTCAAGAAGCTGTTTGTATTCTCCTATGGCTATTTTCTAGCCAAGTATCAAAGGAAGCACACTACTATGCCAGATGAGATGACACTGAGTTATTGCCTAATAGAAATCCAACCCCTACTGAATTTTGCCACTTCGGCCTTTGCTATGGATATGTGCGCCACTAAGCGCAGAACACAGCGGTCGCAAGTCTCACTACAAATTGCTCAGAATTGGCAAGTACATGCACTGCAGAAACTACAGCCACCAGCAGATCAACCAGAAATCAAATATATAGAACGCTACTGTAGGCTTCAAGAAGCTGTTTGTATTCTCCTATGGCTATTTTCTAGCCAAGTATCAAAGGAAGCACACTACTATGCCAGATGAGATGACACTGAGTTATTGCCTAATAGAAATCCAACCCCTACTGAATTTTGCCACTTCGGCCTTTGCTATGGATATGTGCGCCACTAAGCGCAGAACACAGCGGTCGCAAGTCTCACTACAAATTGCTCAGAATTGGCAAGTACATGCACTGCAGAAACTACAGCCACCAGCAGATCAACCAGAAATCAAATATATAGAACGCTACTGTAGGCTTCAAGAAGCTGTTTGTATTCTCCTATGGCTATTTTCTAGCCAAGTATCAAAGGAAGCACACTACTATGCCAGATGAGATGACACTGAGTTATTGCCTAATAGAAATCCAACCCCTACTGAATTTTGCCACTTCGGCCTTTGCTATGGATATGTGTGCCACTAAGAGCTAAACACAACGGTAGCAAGTCCCCCTGCTAATTCCTCACAAAATGGTAAAAGATGCAAATTAAAATAAAAAAAAGTAGAACGTTATTGTAGCCCTAAGAAGGGCTGTTGGGTTCTTTGAGAATCACTCCTGCCTAACAGTAAGCTAATAGAACACCCTAACGCTTTCCCTGACCAGCAGCAGCTCTCTCCCTAGCGGCATCCAGAGACAGAATGATCCGAGCAGCGCGGCCAGCGGCTAGTCTATCCCAGGGTCACCTGATCTGGCCAGCCAACCACTGCTATCGACGTGTAAGGGTACCACGTCATGCTGGGTGGAGTGCAGAATCTCCTGGCTTGTGATTGGCTCTGTTTCTGGCCGCCAAAAAGCAAAACGGCGGGAGCTGCCATTTTCTCGAGCGGGCGAAGTATTCGTCCGAGTAACGAGCAGTTTCGAGTACCCTAATGCTCGACCGAGCATCAAGCTCGGACGAGCATGTTCGCTCATCTCTAAATTGGATGCTATCCTATGGGGTAAATAAACAACTTGGTAAAAAGAATATGGGGAAGGTGCACCATTTAAGATGAACCATAATTTTGGAAAAGATTTGTGCCAAAAAAATTATTTTATATTTGTCACTCCACGCTCATTTTTCGTATTCTGGACACAATAAGCATATACACAAGGAAAGCTCTCCTGTCTATACACTGAAAATATCCATAGACATATACTGGCAGACAGAGTAAAAAAAACTGCAGGAACGTCCAGCAGCAAACACTGGATACGTCTTTCCATCTTGATCCCTCCAGCTGTTGTATATGAGCATTATTGCATCCACCCCAGCCTGTACTCTGGAAGGACGCCAGTGATATAGCTGTCCATATAAGGACAGGTATGTAATTGCGGAAGCACCCTGAACATCGACAGCAGCCAGATTCAGGGAGGAGGGGTGGGATGTATCCCACTGTATGAGCATACAGACGGATATGTACTGGTTCTCTAGTGTAAGGCTACGTCGGGAATCATACCCAACATATCCTTACAATGGAGGTCTCAGAACAAGATATGGATGTAGCCTTAGAAACTTATGTGCTATGTCTATCATGGGAACTGGACTTAATGTAAAGATTTTATGGTTTACGGCTCACTGAAAAGTGACATTTTTGAGCACAAAAAAGGAAAGCTTAGACCAGACTATCTAAAAGTTCATCAGCCACTGTGATGGATCGGTATGATTATAATACTGTCTGTTGAGTCTAGTTTTGCACAGTCAATAAGTATAAAAGTGTTGGTAAGTAGGATCTCAGTTTTAAGTGTAACAATAATATAAGAAAGGAAAAATCTGCATATGGTAAGGGATGTAAAACTACAAAGAAATCACATAGATGCCACTGTGTTGGGCATGCTTCTCATATGTGGGGAATATACTGTCAGTAAAGACAAATGAGCATTCCCAATCTGTGAGGCAGGAATTTGTATGCCTGGATAACAAACGGTAATTTCATGGACAAAGATTGATGAAACAAAGGAAAGTGACTGACAGGGGGAAGTTTGTCAAATGATTTGAAGGAAGTAAAGTTATTAATGTCTACCAAACATAATCGTATTGTGTCGCTCTCATGCAGACCCAGTACAATGGAGATAGGAAAAGCACTTTGTATAGATAAATGTGTACAGTGTTTCTAAATATATGATGTGATGTCCCAAATGAGCAGATTCTGTCCTCTGGAGAGCCATTAACATAATGGACAATAAAGTCTACAGGTATTGATGATGCATTTCTTTACTCACACATTTATACACTCACATATACACACATATATGCACACACATTTATATATTTTTAAATACACACACCTACAGTTCTTCACTCATACACATTTATACACTAATGCACATATGCACACTAAAGTGCATTTATGTGCTGCTATATACATTTATATACTTATACCCTACACACAGGGTTGGGGCAAAGCAGAAAAAATGGTAATTAACTGGTAGTACAAACTTGGACTAGGGTATGAAAAAAATATATAAAGGGAATGTTATCCAGACTAAGCCAGTTAAACCTTAAACCTTTTGTATTATTAAAAACAACGGAATCCAGCTCACCTCTCCAGTAGTCCAACTTTCTTGGTGCATGTAGATAAAACTCAGAAGCCCAACACTGCAATCCACAAACAAAAGATTAGTCCAGTACGTCCATGGGAATATTTTTAAAACCGTTATCTTCTTTATTTCATGCTATAGAATAACTTAACTTCAGACGGGAAACAATGTGAATACTGACCAATGTGTTTCCTACTGCACTGACTTATTCATGGTCATACCACAGGCTTGTACATCAGGCATTTAAATCCAATGCTCCTTCTCTCACCTGGACTTGGGCAGGTATTAGTATTCACGTGACTATTCCACCTTTATATAGAACAACCCACATTCCCCATACAGAGTCACTATTAACCCTTGTGCACATACTCATGCGTAATACATTACATAATTAATAATTTAAATAAATCGCAATAGCAAGAGAAAAGCTCCTTTCTATCTCCTCTCTGATACGATGCATTCGACCCAGAAGCCTGTACATTAATGGATATAAATTGTAAACATCAATAGCACAGTATTAAATCTCGTCTGAGATTTAATCAAAAAAGAAAAAAAAAAGTTTTTTCGTTCACCAAAGTTGCAAATGCCGATATGAGATCCATTGCATGGAGTATAGAAGTCAGGCCACTCTGAGAGGCTTGTGCAAAAAAGAGGTTTACAGACTCCAGCCAAAATACAAAAATATAATATTCTAAAAATGTAAGGAAACCTTAAAAACTAACTTTTAATAAAACGATTAAAAAGCCATGTGCACATGGGCAGAAAATAGAGAAGCCATTGATGCGTTTCGGAAACTAATCCTTAGTCATAGTGGCGTGTACACGTGTGGAAACAGAAAGCATTTAACAGGTAAGGGAACACCTACAGTGGAGGACGACAGGAAATGACGTATCAGAGAAATAAACACATGAAAAAAAGAAAAGGAATTACTGCAACAATGGAAAAGACAAAAATGAACAAACATATTGCATAAGAAAAGAACTGATGGGAGTGAAAACAATACAGGCGTTAAAAGATATGATTATTTTATGGTTTTGTTCAATTTTAATTGACTGGGAAAAAAACTAATAAAAATGCATGAGATCCAATCTCAAATTCAATGGCTGGTATTCAGAGTGAGAATCCAAAAAGCTTCCCTGGTAAGTTAAGTTTTACGCCAATCTCCTCCACATTTGGGTGCAGATACCCTTTCAATGATGGTGGCCAACATATATTAGAAAGAGCCATTATGAGCAAGTTTAAAATGTTTGGCTACATTAGACCTATTTTGAGTGTTTTATTAGGATCATTAACATGCCCATATAGCCGGGTTTTAAACTTTCTAACTGTACAACCTACAAACTATAGGTGACAATGGGTACAGCAGAGTAGATCTGCCACATGAGATTTAATCCCATGGGTTGCCTACTTTTAAGAATGAATGAATATCCAGTAAGTTTACCCACATGATCTCCCCGCTAATGGGTTGAGAGACTTTTTCTGTAATAGGTGTAAGTTACGGCATAAAAAACATACATAAATTCTAACACACCATTTGTAGTATATTTAAAGGGGTATTCTCGTCTGGGCACTCACATTCAGTTTGATAAATCTGCCATATATAACCATTTCTTCAATTGGATGTTATTAAAAAAAATGCTCCTGTGTGAAGATAATTTCTCATAAATGTAGTCATGTCGTGCTTTAGAAACTAAATAGCTTCCTCGGATATGGCAAACCTCTGCCTGAGAGATTGCACAAATACGCAAAAAGGTTATTGTATATGAAATGTCCAGGAGTTACTACATGTCCCGAATCCAGGAGGTCAGACCGTACTCTATAGCGGATGTCTGGCCACTGCTGCCAGAGTGAGACGTGGTCGTAACCGAGGAAGCTATCTGGTTTCTAAGGGACAACATGGCTATGTTTATGGGAAATTATCTTCACACAGGAACATTTTTTTTAATAACATCCAATTGAAGAAATGTTTATATATGGAAGATTAGTTAAACTGAATGTGAGTGCCCAGACGAGAATACCCCTTTAATAGCATGTACGGCGTGGAAAGGATTGGAAAAATTCTCTCGACTTATTAGGGGAGGAGATCATGTGGGTAAACTTATGGATAGGGAAACGAACTGGATATTCGTTGTAAAAAGTAGGCAACCCATGGGGTTAAATCTCAGACAAGATTTGATACTGTGCTATTGATGTATACAATTTATATCCATTACTGTACAATTTATATACATTACTGAGTCCAATGCATAATAGCAGGGTGGAAATGGAAAGGAGCTTTTCTCTTGCTATTATGAATTTATTTATTAAGAATTGGATGTATCAACTTGAAATAAGGTCTTATCTATGAATAGGAGTATTGGATTTAAATGCCTGATGCACAAGCTAGCGGTATGACCATGAAGACCGTGTAGTAGGAAAAGTTGGTCTGTATTCACACTGTGTCTGGTCTGAAGTTATGTTTGCCCTGAGTGATTTTTTTTTTCTATAGCATGAAATAAGTACCTAATGTGGTGTAAGACAATCTAGTCTAAGGTTTCCATGACTACTTAGAATAGTATACAGATGCTGTATTATAGCATAAAGTGACAGTTCAGAATAAAAAGTAGTATGATAATGTTTCACTGAAAGGAAATTTAGGAATTATATTTTCTTGATATTGATCTTAATTTCACTTTAATATCACTTAGTATTTTAGTTTTGAGTGCAATTAGTGTTGCTGTTGAGTTTTGCAAGACCATCCCTCTGTTTCCAGGGAGACAATTTATAGCACTATTTGTCAATGTGGCCTTCCTAACAGCTCAGCCAACACTTAACTAATGGAACGTTTAAAATCCAGTTCCAGCAAATGTCACTTAATATAGCACTCAAGCTAACCAATGGAATTTAATTCAAAGCTGATCCCATGGCAGCGAATTGTACTTTGGCATTTTAGTTCTGCTTCCTGTCAGGAAATGCATCTTGCTTATACAGAGAAAGGTTAAGCTATATCTAAATTACATCTCCGTGATGAATATTGACACTCTAGCTCATTTTCTAAAGTTGTCCGATCTCATCTATTCATAAACGATGAGCTGTTACATGCCAGGTTATTTGTCATATAAGGTGTAATTTAGTAAAGCTGTGGTGGCAGTGGGAATGATAACCAGTAGTGGATTGTAATATTAATGATTAGTGTAGCCCAGGGTCCATGACTTCTTGGGGGCCCAGGGCAACACTAAACCACCCAACAGAAGAAGTTCTTTCACCCATGAAATCCTCATACATCTGTTCACTGTCTCTATACAACTGTACACAAGACTTATTTCAGGACCTTTGAAGGTCCCCCAAAGGTCCTGAAACCGCAGATTGAAGGAATTCTCGGTTCCCCAAGAAGCTTGATTTTAGTACCATATGGAGGAAGTGAATTCTAGACTTGCAGGGGCTATACTATTCATATAGTCCAGGGCCCATGTCTTAGTCCTCTCCTGATGGTAATGACACTTGGACCACCACATGGTAGTCCATGTATTTATGAAATGTCAAGGTCAAGAAGACTAAGGGTACATTCACATGGTCATTTGGGGTATATGCGGCTGCAAATTTACGTCCGCATATACGTCCCCATAGATAGCAATGGCCACCCGGCGGCAGTATGGTGCCACACATGTTTGTCACTGTTTCGCACTACCACATGTAGCTCAAAAACATTTTAAGGATCCACCGTTTCCAGGCCATGGGAACCTCTAAAACTTTAAGGCGGGGAGTACACAAGCAAATTTGTAGAGCCAAACTTATTGGGGGGACGCTTATCTTAGGATTTTCTTTTTTTTTTTTTTTTAAATCCATAGATGCTTCCATCTCTTTCCCCCATTACAGTAAAGAGTCTTCACAGTCTCCAATTTTTAAGCAAATTGTGCATTTCACTAGTAGATCGCCTTTTTGGGTGAAAACCCCTAAAAAATGTCAGTCAAACTGCTTTCAATTGATGCTGCTTGAGGGAAGAACAGAACTTTTTGTACAATTTATTTAATTAAAATGTTCATGTAAAATCACTGCCAACATATTAAATATTTAAGTTTCTTTTTTCAATGGTTAACTGGGATTTTGACCTTTTTAGATCTGTTTGTATAATTTTAAAGATGTGTACACTCAAACAGTAATTAAATAAAGTGACTAATGCATCAAAAAACTACTGCTGGGAATGACGTTAGTGCAATCATAAAAAGTAATAGTCCATTAGTGCCAAGGAAAAGATTGCATCAAAACTCTCAGGAGTTAGAATTAATAAAACTGTAAATTTCAGTGTGTTCGAGTAGCTACACACGTGCACATTGTGACTTATCACAATAGATTTTTTGCTACATTCATATTTTGTAAAGGATTTCTTTAGATCTGTAATGTCCAATATGCTAAGGGTAAGTACACACGAGATTTACAACAATCCGCATCATTAAAAGGCAGTTTTACCATCGCCAAAAGACAGGGATTCTCTACTGTAAGAGCAGCAAGACTATGGAACTCTCTGCTGCCGGAGGATGTTATGGCAGCTTGTAATTGTTCTACGGGGGCCTGGATGGCTTTCTGGAGAAACTATTACGGATTATGGGGAAAATGTGTTTAATTCTTTTTTTTTTAATCAACTCTTTATTTTTGTATTTTTTTCATAAAGAAAAGAACAATCATATATATGCTGATTCGCAAGAAGCATACAAAAGTATTAAAAAATACTATTAACTCTTACATTTGCAAAATGTCAATAAACAATAAGAGGAACAAATAAAGAAAAAAGAATGGGAACAAAGTAACAATCGTCACATAAATAAAGCATTCCTTATGGCACAGCGTAAATGTGATAACATCTTAAATAATATAATCACTCCTAACGTTTAGGAAATCAATCTAGCGTTATATACGTCCCATTGAGTCCAGGTCTTCTCAAATTTATCTGTGGTATGACGAAGTACAGCCGTAATATATTCCATTGATCGGAGGTCCCTAAGACGTGCATACAAATCCAGTAAACATGGAGAAGTAGGGCGTCTCCAATTCAGAGAAATCAAGCACTTCGCTGCTGTTATTATGTGTAGGAACAACCTGGCACTCGGACCCCTGAGAGAGCTAGGATATAGATTCAGTATATAAATTTCGGGGTCCAGTGGGACTTGCACATTAAGGATCCCCCCAACAAGGGACCTAACCTCCAGCCAAAAATGTAGCAAGGCAGGGCAACTCCAGAAAATATGGAACAATGTAGCATCAGGTCCTCCACATCTCCAACATTTATTAGGAACAGATGGATAGAATTTGTGTAGGAGCTGGGGAGTACGATACCAATTTAGTAAGATTTTGAGTTGGTTCTCTTTATACAGGGTGCAGATAGACGATTGGCGTGACCGTGCCCAGACTCTCTGCCATTGTTCAGGGGCGAGTTGTTTACCCAACCACGATTCCCATTTACTCATATATGGGTGTGATACATTAGTACGTTCATTTAGAAGGGAATACAGACTGGAGATCAAGCCCTTGGTAGAAGGACCTTCAGAACATATCAACTCAAAGGGTTTGGGTCTGGGTGGGGTTTCCGCTCCCAGCAGAGATGAAATAAAATGTTTAATCTGATGGTAAGTGAAGTCCGCCCCCGCCAGGCATGGATATTTATCCACCAACTCCCCAAGAGTGAGTATCTTACGTGTAAGGGGGTTTAATAAAGTTCGAATTTGAAATGTACCTGCCTGAACCCAGGGTCTATAGCTACTAGTGAGACTATCTGGGAGGTGTGATGTAAAAAGAATTGGGGTAAGTAAGGATTGCAGAGGAGCTAATTGGAAACGTACCCTACATCTAAACCAGATATCTCGGGTAAATTGCATGGGACCTAACAAAGAGGATACTGTGCTGACAGGAGGTGGACCCCAAATTAGCGTGGCCGGATGTAGCGGGGCTAGCCAAAGTTTCTCCAGCTCTGTCCATCTATTATATGCCTGCATTGTGGACCATGAGGTGATATGTCGGAGATGAGTCGCCAGGTAATAAAGCTTAATATCAGGGAGGGCTAATCCTCCACTAGTAGTTCCTGCCGTTAGCACCGCTTTGGATATCCTGTGACTCCTACCTCCCCATACAAACCCCAAACACATTGATTGCAGTCTACCCAGGACTGCCATCGGGACCGCCACCGGAAGAGCCTCAAACAAATATAGCAATTTTGGCAAAATAGACATCTTCACGGCCGCTATACGACCCAACAAGGAAATATGTAGAGGCTGCCACTTAGTTAGAAGGTCCTGAATTTCCTTAATCATTGGTGGAAAGTTTGCTGCATATAGGGTCTTATATGTGCAAGTTATCCTGACCCCCAAGTACTTCAATGACTATGTCTGCCATGCATATTTAAAAGAGCTCTTAAGGGTGTTTAGCTCCCCTGAGGAAATATTTATGGGAAGGGCTTCCGTTTTATTATTATTGATCTTATATCCCGAGAAGAGGCTGTATTTATCCAATAATTTGTGAAGATTTGGGAGACTTATTATAGGGTTTGTAAGTGTCAAAAGTACATCATCAGCGAAAAGAGAGATCTTAAATTGCTTATCCCTCACTCGTATCCCGGTCACATCAACTGATGAGCGAATGTATGCTGCCAACGGCTCTATACTCAATGCGTATAGCAGGGGGGAAAGTGGGCATCCTTGCCTGGTTCCGTTGCGGATTGCAAAAAACAAGGAATTAGCATGGGGAAGACGTATTGCTGCACTAGGAATGGAGTAAAGCCCCTGTAGAGCCTGTAAGAACGGCCCCTTCATACCAAAGTGTCGTAGAGTCGCCATCATAAACCCCCAATCCAGGCGATCAAACGCCTTTTCAGCGTCTAAACTTAAAAGGAGAGCGCTCTCGTCTGTTTTTCTAATAACCTCAAGTAAATCAGCTATCCGCCGTGTATTATCCCCCGCCTGCCTGAAACGCACAAATCCTACCTGATCCTTGTGTATAAGGTGCGGGAGCCATTCCCCTAGTCTGTTCGCCAATATTTTCATTCATATTTTGAGTTCAATAAGGATATAGGGCGATAGCTGGTACAATCTAGGGGATCTTTTCCTGGTTTCGGGATTACCGTAATAAAAGATCGCAACATAGCCTCAGGGATTGGAGTGCCTGTCATAAAAGCATTAAATAGCTTGATCATATAAGGGGTCAGAATGTCCGTATACGTTTTAAAATAGGCATATGGCAAGCCGTCAGGACCCGGTGATTTTCCATTTGGAAGGGCCTTAATTACTTCCCGTATTTCCTCCTCTGTAATCTCTTGGTTCAGTAATCCTAGAGCGGTAGAGGACAATTTGGGGAAGTTACATTCATTAAGGTATTGCTCCAATGACTCCTTTCGGGCCTGGGAACCTGAGGAGGGACGGGTATGAAGATTATACAGATCATGATAATAAGCTTCAAATATTTGTGCTATCTTCTCAGGTTTATAGTGGGCAGTACCTGTATTATCCCTGAGGCTATGCGGGTTAGTTGCCACTGCCCTATCTTGGAGTTGGCGGGCTAGTAGGGTATGGGCCCTGTTACCATATTCATAGAAACGCTGGCGGGAGTATCGTAGCAGCTTTTCTGCCCCCACTAGATCTATCTCTCTTAATTGGGCCCGGGTGGCTAAGACTTTTTGCAAAGTCGTGAGCGATGGGTGGGCAACCAACTTGTTTTCCAATGTCCTAAGCTCCCGTACACATTGTTGTCGCACCGCCTCTACTGCTTTCTTTTTATAGGCGCCCTGGGATATAGCATATCCACAGTAAACTACTTTATGTGCTTCCCATAAGATAGGCAGTGAAGGGGCTGATGGGGAGTTATCGGCAAAGTATTGTAGTAAGGAAGTGCGTAAGGCTTCTTTGGTAACATTGTGGGATAGGAGGGTCTCATTGAGTCTCCAGTGGAGAGGTCGAGGAGGGGGATTTAGGAACGACAGTTCAGCCGTAACCGGTGCATGATCTGACCAGGATATTAGGCCTATATCGGCAAGGCGTAAACTGCGAAGGATCGAGATATCTCCCAAAAAAAGATCTATACGTGTATGTGTCTTATGTGGGGGTGAATAGTATGAGTATCCCCGGGCAGTGGGATTATCTACCCGCCATAGGTCGAAGAGGTCGTGTCTACGTATCAATTTCCTGAAGCCCGATGAGAGTCTACACTGTTGTTGCGATGGAGGGACACCCTGTACGGACATACGGTCCCGGATCTCAGAGAATATTACATTAAAGTCTCCTCCTAATAATAGTGGTGTTGGTCGATATTGAGCTAAGTGGGACAGGACATTTGATAAAAATCCCAGCTGCCCAGAATTCGGAGAGTATACATTACATAAGACAAGCTGGCGTCCCCCAAGGGTCCCCTTCAGAATAATGAACCTCCCCTCAGGATCTGTATAGGTATCTAGTACTTGAAAAGGACAGGAGCGGGCTATTAGTATAGCCACTCCCAGCGTCTTTGTTGCTGCATTGGCCTGAAAGCTCTGAGGGTAACCCCTCCTGGCAAATCTGAACGAACCAGATGCCGTAAAGTGAGTTTCTTGCAAAAATGCTATATCTGGTTTAAGTCGCTTCAGCTCCTGCAGCAGCAACTGACGTTTAGTATTAGAGTTCAGCCCCTTAACATTTAAAGTAATAATCTTCACCATTAATTATGATATAAAACATAGCTAAGTGCAAGTCTATATATAAACATGACATGATGCGAAGAGTGCCAGGTTGATTCCCCCGCTCAGATGGTATCATATAACACTTATGAACGCTTATAGTGACGTTAACCTTAAGAACATTCAAAAAAAGAGTAACAATACAAATCTCAAACTTAACAAAAACAGAAGTGGTTTTAAGCCTTGGGCATCTTGTAGGAACATAAAAGTCCCCCAAAAGGTCCAAGGTATGGGTGATGCATCCATTCGTGTTATGATCCCGAATGCGGGGCCAACACAGAAGGAGGCAAACAAACCCAATTATGGGAAGCGTGTCGGACATCAAAACCTCGACTCAACTCCTAAACAGTACCGACCACCACGGGCTAGCATCTTAAACTTGAAAAGGATACCGTAGGTGACAGGGAGCCACCGCCTAAAAAAACAAAGAAAGAAGAAACCCCAAGTCACTGGAGTTGTTGCAGTGCCGTGCAACCCCTCTTCCTTTAACTTTTTGGACCTTTCGGTGCAGTGCGTGGGCGTGTGGAGGTCGAGGGGGATCCAGACGACTCCGGGGATCTTCTGCGCTGTTTTCTATTAGTGTTACGTTGCCAGGTCGGTGATAATGGCGGGTCCGGTGAGGGTAATCTCCATTCTGGGATCACTGGAATCTGCAGGTCCAAGGTAGTGCAAAAGTCAGTCAAATCGGCTGGAGAGCGTAATATGGCTGTTCTGCCATCCTTACGGGCCGTCAGGCTAAAAGGAAATCCCCATCTATAGGATATATCAGCTTTCCGCAGTGTCTCCAGTAGGGGGCGTAGTGTTCTCCTCCGCTGCAAAGTGACCCACGAGAGGTCTTGGAATAACTGAATCTGCGCACCCTTAAAATCAATATGTGGCCTGTTTCGTGCTTTAGCCATAATCTCCTCTTTCAGAAGGAAATCTGTAATGCAACAAATAATGTCTCTGGGGCGTCCAGAAACTGGCTTTGGCTTAAGTGCTCGGTGTGCTCTATCCATTTTGATAGGATCCTCTGGGTTCCTTCCCAGCAGGGATGAAAACAGGAGATTGAGAACCTCTGGGACATTTTCGACATTCTGTGCTTCCGGAACTCCCCGGACTCTGATGTTGTTTCTGCGACCTCGATTATCAAGGTCTTCCACATGCGACTGTAGATCTTGAATTTTCTCTGATTGCTCTAAGAGGCGGGAGTGGAGAGTGTTCACTACTCTTCTAGAGGAAGCATGGTCATCTTCTAGTTGGTCCACCCTGTTAGCTATTGCTGTTAGGTCTTGTCGCATTTCAGCTATAGCCGACCTGCATGTGTCCTTAACTTCAAGTATCAGCGCCTGAAAATCCTGTTTAGTGGGTAACTGATGCACATGAGACCACCAGTCTGCAGGCGGATGTCGCTGTGGACCTGATAGTGAAGATTGATGCGATTCTGGAGACCAGTCTCCGGGACCCAGTTGGGGTCTTAAGGCAGGGGGTGTATTAGCATAATCCATATCTTCCAATTCCCTATTAGAGGGACTCTGTGTATGGTAGTATTGTGGCCTCTGTGGAAGAGGGGAAGCTGCAGTAAGGTCAGATGATAAGGCCTGGTGACTAGGGCTTGGCTGCAGGCATGTAGCTCCTGCTGGTGTGGCTAGGTCAATGAGCAGGGGCAGCTCCCCTGTATGACCCCCCTCAGATAGGGATAAAGAGCTCTGGGCCGGAGGGTGTACCTTAGGAGGGCCGTTCTCCCACTGCCCTCTGCTGTCTCTGGCTGCTCCCCGCTTCTCCCTCTGGTCTCCGGGGTGCAGGGCCGCTGTGACAGGTGGAGGCGGATCCTCTGTGCCCGCGTGTAGCGGAGCCTCTGCGCTCGGCGCCATCTTGGGTCCGGCGCGTGTCTCCCGGACCACATACTCGTCCAGTGTGCGGGGAGCAGGAGTGCCGGAGCGGTCCGGCGAGGCTCCCTGTGCCTTGCCACGGCGGCGGTTCCCCATGTGGCGGCGGTTCAGGGCCACTGTGGGTGCTTTTTAAGCAGAAAAAAGGCCCGGGTGGACGGAGCTCCTGTCTCAGACGTCCGTCCTGGTCTGCATCCGGACACGCCCCCCCGTGTTTAATTCTTAAAGTTTAGACTTGATGGACTGGAGTCTTTTCCAAAACTGTTTCTGCATTGTTTGCATGGATCAACCCCATACACTACATGGCTACTGTATTACACTACAGATTTTTCGTTTCGAAATGCAAATCTACAGGTAATACATAATGTGTGCAGATACCCTTATTGTCATTAACTGCATTCAACATTTCACAGAACTGTTAAAATGTTGGGGCAGGTGTTTTGGAAAATTAAGCAATACTTCAATGTATTGTACTAGCAATGAAGCCAAGTTTGTATGGTATTGATAATTTGTGGTGCCACATAGGAAAATGTCTTAGTTATAGTGATGAGGGAACCTGAAGCACACAATTCGGGTCCATAAACGAATTTGTGGGATTCAGCACCCACAAACCCGGTGACCAAACAAGTGCTGTCTGTGTTTGGAAAAAATCCCCAAGCTGCTTGCTTGACTGTTTAGGAAGCATCTTACAGCCCCTTAGAAATTACAGGCATGTCCTCTGTAGGTATGCTTATAATTGGCCAGGTACGACATGTGACTCTGATGGAAATCTGAAATAATTGCCCTCATTAGAACACTACAAATATCTACATTAGGCTACTCCTCATAGGGTGCCGTAGTGCAGAGTTGTTTTTACAGATTATACAGCAATACAAAGACCAGACAAGGGTATTGGTATTCACTGCATAATCCAGCAAGATCTTAAAGGTCCTGTCTTTGTATAGTAGTCCTCTCTACAATCAAGGTAGGATTGCTGATGATTTTTGCTAAAGTCAGTGATTAGTGTGCATTAAAGCATGGCTTTACCATAGTGATTAGTGCATATTATTTAATGGATCATAGAAGTGCTCATCATAGTGAATAGAGAGCATTAATACATGTGTTCATCCTAATGAATAGTGTGCATTAATATATGGATTATATATCATACATTGATCATAAAAGGGCTGTTGTCAGTAAATAGCATGAAGTAAAAGTAATACCTAGATGAAATGTTTGCATGCCATTTTCTATACCAGAATTATTCATTGATGACCAATAAACTTACTACAGAAGTTAATTAATATTATTATATGGATTGTTTTTGGTCACTACATGGCCAAACAATAGAGCTGCATCCACAATACAGAGAGGGAGAAGTGTTATATACTGATTTCTCTTTGGTGTGGCGGGTAAGTATTACGGCGATGGGGCATAAATGTCTTGGTTGCAGTATCCAAAAGTTTCCAAAGATGAGAACCAAGCTCCTCATCTAGTTTATTGTTTCCCCAGACCTGCAACAACCCCTGGGCTAGAGTGAAGAGTTTAGGGCTAGAGTTTTTCGGTACATCAATGGCGCAGCTTGCATGTTTCTTTATCGTTCACAAAACAGATTTGGCCCTTGGTCATAATCCATTGAGATCTTATCAAATCTACACTGAAAATAATTGAACAGATTTATCAACAGCAGTGCAATCTGTACTAAGTGCAGTTTGCCTCATTAATGTGTGCAGAGTGTGCCAAATGATTGAATCCTGCACACAAGCGTCAATTTTCTGGCGCACCCTGTACTGCTCTGAAATTGTGCACCATTTTTTTAATGCACATTTAACGTACAGCACGCGACACAATTTAGTCGAATCGTTGTATTAAATATGTTGCAAACTTTGAATAACCACTAACACGTCCCTTTAGGTGCACATTTTTTATCGATACAGTGAAAACACTGTTTTATCGATACAGTGAAGCTACGACACAAAACATGTGAAAGCTCCAAAGATATTCTTTTCAGTGCATAGTTAGACAGAAAACTGATGCAGCCTAAATATTAGAGCTAGGCCAATGTCTCCACCAGATCCGCTTGTATTCACTAATTTTCTATCATACAATAGTGCTGTCATCAAGTTGCATTTTTAATGTTCTCTTTTTTTCTAATTATTTCCCAAGCTCATTGTGTCCAGGGAATCTGCACTGTTATTCCCACCTTACAAGCCTTACTAGCCTCATTATACAGAGACAGTGTTAACATTTGGGTTTCAATTGACATCAATGGGGTTTGTGTTCAGATCAAAATTGGGGCCACAGTCCAGGTCCCAACCCGTTTTTTGTTGCTAAATTTTGTCAAACCCACCCTCTCATCTTTACTTATTTATTAAAATTTTACACATGATAAAGGCAGTAATCAAAAGGGGTATTGTTCTCTTTGCCACCCTAACGTTGCCTTTCTGCAGAAATACCTAGCTAGACTCTTAATTGTAATATTTCTATAGAATTCTAACAATTATAGTGTTTTCTTCTTTTACAGTTTCAAATGTAAATGTGGTGACAGCTCTATAGAAAATCTCTACAGACTGACGCTGGCTAATTCTATCATTAACCCCTTCCCGCAAACCGACATAATAATACATATTACAAACACCCATCAGAAAGCATGTCCTGCAGAAAGTGAAACCTTACACAGCTCCATACGACAAAGTATGAAAAAATTATTAGTTTGAGAATATTAGTAAAATATAAGAAATTTTCTTCAACACCAGAGCCCACCAGAAAGTGTTTTTTAGTCAAGTTCGCTGCATTTGGAATTTTTTGCCGCTTCCCAGTGCACGGAAAATATAATACCATTTCTTAAGCGGAAAACAAGCCCTAATAGCTCTAAGCTCAGTACACCACAAAGTTCACCATATAGCAAGGGGTATTGGCTGTCAGGCTATATACTACGGGGCATCGCTGACTAGCTATATACTGGGGGGTATGGGCTGGCTGACTATATATTAGAGGGCATGGGCTTGCTATAGACTAGGGGGCAAGGGCACTGGTTAGCTTTATACTGGGGGAAGGGGACTGGCTAGCTATATATTGGAGAAGGGAGCTGGCAGGCTATATTCTGGGTGTATGGGCTGGCTATATACTGGGAGGGGATACTGGCTGGAGGCTGTGACCATTGCATTTCCTACTCTAGTCCTATATTTGCATCAAATGGTTTTCCCAGTTTTTTTTTTGTTGTGTATACTATATATATGGAAAGGCCAAAATTAAGCAGCATATGCAACAAACAATTATGTACTCAGGTGCAAGGTCTAGGACTTGGACTTAGTCAATCCAAAGTATAATGAAAAAATGGGAGCACTCCAGTATCCTATCCAAATACGAATTTGGTACACATTTGTATTTGGATTGAATCTTTTGAATCTTGGAGTGTTGCCCTTTTCTTTCGATTATATATACATATACAGAATATCCATAAAAGTAAATGCAGGACATGTGTGACCTTCACATTAAAATTCTCAGTAAATAAATCATGTGACATAGCCTAAGCTTCTTTTCTAGTAAATTGTACTTATTTATACAACATCAAAAGAGGACTTCTTAGACACTGAATTTTAGACTACTTTTAGATTTCATTATCATAGGCCAGATTGGTTTTGTTTCGCTAGGGGAAAATAGCCTTCTAGATTTTCCATTTTATCAACTTGGTAGAGCAAAGCTTCTCAGCATTAACATACTTGCACACTGCATTGTGTCAGGAATGGGGCTTCTTTTGAACATCATCCTACAGCTCACTACGGAGCCAAGTGTTCCATTAATACTTGTCACAGCTTGAATACTTGCACTTAGAGTTGGGCTGCAGCCCAATGTCTGTGAGGGAATAATATAGAATTTTACTTCATCCTTCACACTGTTAATTAGGATAGGTAGGTATCAATCTAGACATAAAATTAATAGAAAGAAAACATATGCTGTTCTGTAACATGTAATAGCAGTGATCCAGTAGAAATGGAAAAAAAAAAACTAGAATTATGGAGAAACGAATCACCACTGTAGTGCAATTTGCTTAGCATAAAAAATTGAATGTGCCAAAAAAATTGTTTTGACGCCTTTGTTTTCTGTAAGTATATCCACTTTTATTTCTGCTTTTTACACTCAATTTACTAAGAGTGAAGTTTTCTGTTGAATAGTCTACAGAAAGAAAATGTTTTACTATACTAATTGAAAACAATAGGTCTGTTTTCCCACCAACAGTACACAGGGAGACATCATATTTATTTGACACCTCCGGTATAGTATATATCGAATTTGAGTACAACTTGTGATATAAAGGCCTACCTAGACGACCTTACAACTACACAACATTTTTAAAGCAAAAAATAACCTAATTCAAACCAAAACCTGTAGCATTATTGCTTTGCTGTGCAGAGTACATTTTAAAAATTTTATCAATCTTATTACACAGTGGTTACGGAAATATTCAGACCCCTTTTAAAATTTTTACTCTTGCCAATTGGCAGCAGTGAAACAAAGTTTTTTTTTTGGCTCATTAATTACTCTGCACTCCCATCTTGATGGGGAAAAAACATAATTGTTGTTATTTTTGCTATTCTTTTTAACATGAAAACTCAAATGTCACAAGGTCATAAGTAAGTAGACACTTTGCTCAGTATTAAGTATAAGCACCCTTTGAGCTAGTGCAGCTTTGAGTCTTCTTGGGAAAGATGCAACAAGTTTTTCACATGTGGATGTAGGGAGCCTCTGCCATTCTCCGATGCAGATCATCTCCAGTTCTCTCAGGTCGGATTGTGAACGTTGGTGGAAGTAATTTTCAAGTCTCTCCAGAGATGCTCAACTGGGTTTAGGTCAGGGCTCCGGCTGGGCCAGTCAAGAATGGTCAGAGTTGTCCTAAAGCCACTACTTTGTTATTTTAGCATTGTCTTGCTGGAAGGTGAAACTTTGGCCCAGTCTGAGGTCCAGAACACTCTGGAAGATGTTTCACTGTTGGGATTGTATTTGGCAGTTGATGGGCAGTGCCTGGTTTTCTCCACACATATTGCTTAGAATTAACATCAAAAAGTTCACTCTTATCAGACCAGAGAATCTTCGCTCTCACAGTGTGGGAGTCTTTCATGTGTTTCTTTGCAAACTGTATGTGGGTTTTCATATGTCCTTCACTGAGGAGAGGCTTCTGTCAGCACACTCTGCTGTAAAGCCTTGACTGCTTGAGTGCTGCAGTGATAATTGACTTTGTGGAACTTTCTCCCATCTTCCTACTGCATCTCTGGAGCTCAGCCACAGTGATCTTGGGGTTCTTCTTTACCTCTCTCACCAAGGCTCTTCTCCCATGAAAGCTTAGTTTTACTGGATGGCCAGGTCAAGGAAGTGTTGGGGTCGGTCCAAACATCTACCATTTAAGGATTACGAAGGCCACTGTGCTTTAGGGACCTTGAGTACTCCAAATTTCTTTTGTAACCTTGGCTAGATTCTGTCTTTGAGCTCCTAGGGCAGTTCCTTAGACCCAATGATTCTCATGTGCTCTAACATGCACTGTGAGCTGTAAGGTCTTCTATAGACAAGTGTGTACCTTTCCCAATCCAGCCCAATCAATTTAATTAAACACAGAATCCAATGAAGGGAAGAACCTTCTCAAGGAGGATCAGCATGAAATGGAAAGCATATACGGTAAAGCGTAACTGTAAAATTACTAACAAAAAATAATTTTAGCACAGCTGGAGAGATCCTTTCACAACAATTCCAACGATACCTGTATCAGCTCGATGGGTGCCGGCATTGCAGAGAATATGACGTTGGTAAGCAACTGACATCATATTCTGTGATCCACCAGTGCTCACTGAGCTGTCACAACCGGCCGTGGTGTAGCAGCAGAGCTTCGGGGGAACACAGGAAAGGTGAGTAGATGTTTTATTAATTTAATGTGTTGGGCAGGCTGGCTGTACACAGTAAAGATGGGGGGGGGGGGGCACCAGGCTGTACACTGGGGGGCTGCCAGGCTGTATACTTGGGGGGCGGGGGGGGGGTCTGGCTATGTACAAGGGGGCTGGCTGTATATTGGGGGGGGGCTGTTTGCCTATATACAGGGGGCTGGCTGTATACTGGGGGGGGTGGCTGTATACTGGGGGGGGCTCTGTTGCTATATATAGGGGGATGGTTGTATACTGGGGGAATGGCTGGGAATATACAGGGGGTGGCTGTATACTGGGGGGACTGGCTGGCAATGTACTGGGGGGTTTGACTGTATACTGGGGTGGATGTTTAGCTATCTTCAGGGGGGGCTAGATATATAGGGGGCAGGCGGTGGTATATTGCAAAGTAGTTATATTCCTGTACATAAGGGGAATATTATAGTAACTATATTCCTGTACCTAGGAGGCAGTACTATAATAGTTATATTCTTGTACCTAGAGGCAGTATTATAGTAGTTATATTCTTGTACATAGGAGACAGTATTATAGTAGTTATATTTTTTGTACATAGGGGCAGTATTATAGTAGTTATATTCTTGTACATGGGGGCAGTATTATAGTAGTTATATTCTTGTACATGGGGGGCAGTATTATAGTAGTTATATTCTTGTGCATGGGGGGCAGTATTATAGTAACTATATTCTTGTACATAGGAGCAGTATTATAGTAGTTATATTCTTGTACATAGGAGCAGTATTATAGTAGTTATATTCTTGTACATAGGGGCAGTATTATAGTAGTTATATTCTTGTACATAGGGGGCACTATTATAGTAGTTATATTTTTGTACATAAAATGCATTATTATAGTTTATTTTACTTAGGGGCAATATTATAGTAGTTACATTGTTCGTTTATCAGAGAAGGTTTTGTAGTATTTTTTTTCTTTGTATATATAAGGTAGTATTAAGTTGTGTTCTATTAAAAAAAAAAAACTTTATTCCTGTATAAGGGAGGCAGTATTATTCTCTTTAGCTGGGCTGTACATGTTGTTTTAGACCATCTATAAACCGTTCGTGTGGAGTTTAGGAACTCCACCCACATAACATGGCCACGCCTACTTGTTTTGACGCCGTCGACAGAATGGGACCACTTAAATTTTTTTCCAAGGTCACTTTAAATTCCCAGTCTGCCTCTGGGGCTATTAGATATTTGAGGCCATCTATAAAACTCTCAGCTTTTCCTGAGGTGGGCACAACTTCCTGGTTGTGACATCAGCTACGGGCAATGACGCCAATACCACTCAGTACTTCCTCATAAACAGCTCAGCCAAGCAGGATACAGAATCAGTGTTATTGCTTGTACAGAGTTCTAGTGCAGAGAAAGGCAGGGAAGATACAGCGCTTGAGCTCAGCATCATACAGGAATCTAACACATCGAAGAAAAAGATGTATTAATGATGTATTCACATGTGGCATTAACACATGTGTTTTCAAACGCATCAGAACAGCTGAGAAGAGATTTGCCTGAACGCACTCTAAAATATGTCCACTTACATTATAAAACACCCTCATACTAATAAAAAGATGAATGAATATACACTCACGGGCCACTTTATTAGGTACAACATGCTAGTAATGGGTTGGACCCCTTTTTGCCTTCAGAACTGCCTCAATTCTTCGTGGCATAGATTCAACAAGGTGCTGGAAGCATTCCTCAGAGATTTTGGTCCATATTGACATGATGGCATCACACATCCATGATGCGAATCTCCCGTTCCACCACATCCCAAAGATGCTCTATTGGATTGAGATCTGGTGACTGTGGAGGCCATTTGAGTACAGTGAACTCATTGTCATGTTCAAGAAACCAGTCTGAGATGATTCCAGCTTTATGACATGGCGCATTATCCTGCTGAAAGTAGCCATCAGATGTTGGGTACATTGTGGTCATAAAGGGATGGACATGGTCAGCAACAATACTCAGGTAGGCTATGGCGTTGCAACGATGCTCAATTGGTACCAAGGGACCCAAAGAGTGCCAAGAAAATATTCCCCACACCATGACACCACCAGCCTGAACCGTTGATACAAAGCAGGATGGATCCATGCTTTCATGTTGTTGACGCCAAATTCTGACCCTACCAATCTTCTGCTGTCCAATTTCGATGAGCTTGTTAAAGCAGGTCTCCTGCTGCTGTTGCCCATCTGCCTCAAAGTTCGACGTACTGTGCGTTCAGAGATGCTTTTCTGCCTACCTTGGTTGTAACAGGTGGCGATTTGAGTCACTGTTGCCTTTCTATCAGCTCGAACCAGTCTGCCCATTCTCCTCTGACCTCTGGCATCAACAAGGCATTTCCGCCCACAGAACTGCCGCTCACTGGATGTTTTTTCTTTTTCGGACCATTCTCTGTAAATCCTAGAGATGGTTGTGCTTGAAAATCCCAGTAGATCAGCAGTTTCTGAAATACTCATACCAGCCCTTCTGGCACCAACAACCATGCCATGTTCAAAGGCACTCAAATCACCTTTCTTCCCCATACTGATGCTCGGTTTGAACTGCAGGAGATTGTCTTGACCATGTCTACATGCCTAAATGCACTGAGTTGCCGCCATGTGATTGGCTGATTAGAAATTAAGTGTTAACGAGCAGTTGGACAGGTGTACCTAATAAAGTGGCCGGTGAGTGTGTGTATATGTGTGTGTATATATATATATATATATATATATATATATATATATATATATCTTCGCATCTTGGGAATATAGACCACTTGAATTTGTTCTACAGAGAACATACATATACAAAGATACATACACACCTCTCCAAAAGACTCTCCAGAACCCCCAATTATTTTTTTATTCAATTACTGATTTATTTCTTTTTTTGCCTATAGACTGTACAGAGATCTACTTACAGAGGTCGCCCCCCCCCCAAAATATATACATTTTTGTACAAACAAACAAGTCTCCTTACCTCTGCTCAGTCTAGCTACAGAATCACATGGCAACTAATATACACAAAGACAGCCAGAGAGATAAGTTACTGCTAGATTCCAGCCCGCTAGCTGCAAATGGCTATAGATGGGTAATTTGTAAAATAGAGAATTGGTTATTTTGGCTTAGTGCAAAGCTAGGAAAAAGTTTTTATACTTTCCTGTGACACCCATAATTAAAGAGTAACTGTAAAGGGTCTGGCCATGTGATTTCATTTTTTTTTGTTTAATAAATTAGCAAAAATATCTACATTTACCCCATCTTGCCAGAAATAAATGCAGAGTGTTCATTGAGCAAAAAAAGAACTTGGCTGCCATAAAACAAAAAGTGAAAAGGGGGTCTTTTTAAGGGGATATCTTTGCTGATGCATTGTATATATGCATCGAATGCAGATATACAATGTTGGGAAGGTCACGTGTCACAGGTGACCAATAGAGACAAATTGCATTGTGCAATAGTATACAATGGGGGTGATTTACTAAGGGCCCAATTCACGTTTTTGCGACAGGTTAACCAAATTTTTCCGTTTTGCGACGATTTTCCCTGTATTGTCCCGGGATTTCGGCGCATGCAATCGGATTGTGGCGCATCGACGCCGACATGCACGCGACGAAAATCGGGGGGCGTGGCCGTACGAAAACCCAAAGGATTCGGAGAAACCGCCACATTTTTAAAAAAAAAGTGTCGCTTACCTTCACCCGGCAATGGATCGTGCACTCCGACGGACTTCAGCGCACCTGGTGTCAGGCGCACTACCTTAGTGAATCGCCGGAAGACCCGAATCCACCGAAGAGAACGTGCCGCAGGATCGCGCATGGACCAGGTAAGTAAATCTGCCCCAATGTTACAATGTTTACATAATAGTATTTGATAGAAAACGTCACTAAATTTATCAAAATGCATCAGTGCATGTGCATATATAATTTGTGCATATTTAGCTGTTTATTTGTATGCAAAGTAAACAAATAACCGATCGTGAAGTCAATTAATGATTCTGACACAGAATCCATACAAATTAAAAGAATGAACTGTGCATCGGCTCTACGCAAAGTTCCACTAGTCTCTGGCAGTATTTAGTAAAGTAAGCGTTTACTGGAGATAATTGTGTTACACATACCGCTATTTTGACCCGCAAGGTGGAACGCAAGCCGGAAATGTCCTCCACACACGCACAGGCAGACAAAATGTAATTATATGGGCGGATTGCTGTCAAAATCCAACAGCTGTTACATACGACAATAGACTACAAATTTAAAAAAACTGACAGATTTTACTGTATATACTCAAGTATTAGCCTAGTTTTTCAGCATAAATAATTCTGGCTTATACTCGAATTTTTAAAAAAATTAACTCTGGTTATATACAAGTGGGCATGGGCTGGCTGGCTATATAATAAGGAGCATTGGCTGTCAGGTTGTATACTAGGGGCATGGTCTGGCTGGCTATATACCAAAGGGCATGGACTTGCTGGCTGTATACGAGGGGGCAAGGGGCTGGCTAGCTTTGTACTAAGGGGCATTGGTTGGCTGGCTATATACTAGGGGGCAAGGGCGGGCTGGGAATATACTTAGTGGTGTGGACTGGCCAGCTAAATACTAGGGGTTATGGGCTGGCTAGCTATATAATAGAGGGCATCTGCTGGTTGCGCCAATGTTGCGCTCCAGTCTTGATCTAGTCCCCTCATGTGTTTACATGTGAAATAACATTATTTATGGCCTTTAAATTACTGCTATCCTGCATTTTCCATCTGCACTCTTTCAAATTATCAGTTGCTGGGCTGAATAGTGAAATCTAGCTAGTGTGCAGTCTCCCATACCCTGAACATACAGTAAACTTTGCCCCCCTTTTCTTTATAGACTTTTGTGTAGAATTTTATGTCTGCCAGGAGGCAGTATATTTTTGAAAGATTTTGGGCGTTTTAACATACATTGTTCTTCTATAAACTCTTAATTTTAACTT
This sequence comes from Engystomops pustulosus, assembly GCF_040894005.1. Taxonomy (NCBI): domain Eukaryota; kingdom Metazoa; phylum Chordata; class Amphibia; order Anura; family Leptodactylidae; genus Engystomops; species Engystomops pustulosus. The sequence continues at coordinate 71,706,785 of NC_092414.1, forward strand.
AAATTTAACTTAAATTTCATCAAATGCTGTGCTCTATAGCAGTCGCCATTCATCGTGGACTATATATGTGCTGTGGATCGTTTCTGATCACTGAACTATAAACAGGTTTACCGTAACAAAGAACAGAATAAGAACCTGCAGATAATGGCAGGGAAATACTTCCTAAACAACTAAAATGCTGTGCTAAGATGCTATAAGAAGAATTTTTTTAATAATTTGTTCAAACAGTAATATAATCTGATCTGCATTTTAATATTTCGTAGATTTTATATAGATTTTTTTAAAGAATTTTCACATTTTTATTACTAAAAACATAAATCTGAAAATGATATTGTTTGATTAAAAACAATGTTGATAACCTAAAAAAACAATGGACATTGAACTATTGTATACTAATAGCTGAATTCCCGGACGGGTTCATTGCTGCATCAGTAGTAGTTTACTTTTACAGCCTAGAAATGCATTTCTTTTTTTTTCACAAACTGTAAAATCCTCATTTTGCAACTTATGACCATCGCTGTCTGTTTTTCCTGGAACACTGTGATCCTTTTATAACAACAATTAACAAGAGACGACTTTCATTACTGTGAAGATGGATGTCTACAAGTTTACCCTTATTGTCTATAAAAAGAAAGCCCTAGTTTGTAAATTTGATTGTAGTGATACATTACAGTAGTCACAAGTAGGAAAAAAACATTTTTATTTCCATTAAAATCAAGCATGATAAACTAAGGACAGTTGATTTTAGAAGGAAGGAGGCCATGAATAATTAATTTAAGATGACCACAGGCATGCTGCCTGGATCCATGATATATCTCCCTCAGTAAGTGTGTAGAGTCTGGATGTAGAAGTAACATTATACAGTTTCTGGAACCCGGTGATCATATGTTCACAGGGCCTGTAACAGGAACTCCGCCAAGTCCTTGCAGTTTCAGGTCAGCTCTGCCTTCCCCTGTTTACTTCCTTTGGAACTACATTTTAGCAAACCAGTGTATCTGCTAAATTAAAACAAATGAGTGGCAATAAAAACACATGCTTTCCAGCTTCATTTTTGCCATTTTCTTTATATAAAAACAAAACCACAAGTAGTTAAAAATTAGCCTTGCCATTAAAAACACAGCTATTCTTCCAGCTATATATCAGCTTATCGTTGGTGGGCTTGAACTCCTAACAATCTTATATTGATGGCATATCCTATTTTAAAGGAGTGATACAAGTTATACTTAATATTTTCCACAAGGCTATAGATCAATTTTCTCAGCTCCTTCTAAGTGTGTTGCATGCTATGTCTCCCTATTTACTTGTGAAATGTAATGTATTGTCTTTATTGTGTCAATGCTCATTTGCTCAATTTAGTGTTTAGTGTTTTTTCTTTAGACCACTTGAAATTAAAATGAATAGAGTTCACCTTAATGAAGTTGAGATCTCTAGAGCAAGTTCAGTGGCTCCTAATGAGTACATCAGTCCTTTGGCATCAAAGTGATATTATTAGAAATAATTTGTTTTTCACTGAAACACCCTTTTGAACACCTTCAGGAATGATGTGAAGAGTTGTACAGTTGCTGATGCATTGGTATCAAAGCCAGCCTATTCATTTGGGGATGGTTCTCTTGTTCATCTGAGGATAGGTCTGTACTCTCTATTTGCATAAAAGGCTATGAATGTATGCAAATCATTGAAGATTATGCAAGATGTCACTCATTCAAAGTGCATACTTGACATCTAAAGCATCTGACAAACTAGAAATAAAATTTCTTGTGTCCTGCAAACCCATATCAGGGGAACTTTTTTTCTAGAAATAGTTTAGCTCTTTCTTAATCAAATCATATCTTTTCACATTATCCTTCTCAGTGCCTCTTAATGGGCTTATATATTCTATACATACATTATGCATATGTGGATCCCCAATTTTTAAAGAGTAACTGTAAAGGTTTATTTTCTAAAAAATCAATAGCTCTTGGGATGTAAATCAACTTTGTCTATTATCTTTGATATATATATATATCCAATAGTTTATTTGCTATACCCCTCATACTACCTCAGTGCTGCAGTAGCTGCTTCCTCTGTCTCTGCTGATAAAACCTGGATTCTGTAATTTATCTGACCATTTTGTGGGATGGGGAGGAGCTGTTGCTCCCTGCTCACAGAAGAGGAGGTCATGTGACGGACCTCTCTGAGTATTTATCAGATCTCGGAGTGTTCAAGACTGTGCATACAGATGTCTCCTGCACAGAATAGTGAGGTACAAGATCTCCCCTGTTCCCTATCAGTCCTTCCATCCCAGTTTGTGATTCTACAGAACTTTCTCTGTCTCTCTCTGCACCTCATGCTGATACCCCCTTTCACTTTATGCACTGTGCAGATAACCTATTAACCCTTAGTGCTCACACAACACAGGCCATATACTGTATGTAACTGGTTTACTTATGATTTCTTTAAATGATTACATGTTCCCTGCTCCTCCATGTGATGGAAGCTGCCAGACTGTCACCATATATATCCTGTATGTGCACTGTGCATTGCTCAGTGGATTTACTTGTGAAAACTAAATGACTAAATGGATTTGATGCTAAATTACTTTGTGAGAGAACACAAGGTATAATGGGATCAGTGGGCAAGCTAACTGGCCTGAACTTGACTTAGACATAGACTGTAGAGATGAGCGAGCACTAAAATGCTCGGGTACTCGTTATTCGAGACAAACTTTTCCCGATGCTCGAGTGCTCGTCTCGAATAACGAGCCCCATTGAAGTCAATGGGAGACTCGAGCATTTTTCAAGGGGACCAGGGCTCTGCATAGGGAAGCTTGGCCAAACACCTGGGAACCTCAGAAAAGGATGGAAACACCATGGAAATGGACAGGAAACAGCATAATTGACCCTGACACTAAAGGAGACGGCATGCAGAGGCAGAGGCAGCAGTGGAAGGCTAGAGAGTGTCATGGCGACATACCCTAAATAGACTCAGGCTTCACCAAAGGAGGTGAGCAAGAAGCGCTGAATTGATTTCCTATGTGAACAAAAGGTTGACGGTATATTTAGTCGATAACACAGCATGGTGGCGACATAGTGACCAAGTTCCATAACGTATCTGGTGAAACACCCGAAAAATGAGCCTGACACAGCTCTTTTGATAAGGGGACGACATGTGGAGGCAGCCATGGAGACGACTTCCATGATTAAGAGTGACTACTGGGGCATCCATATTGCTTCTATGATTGAAACTTCAGGTCTCCAGCATGGTGACAGATGGGCCGAGTTCCACTATGTATCTGGTGAAACACCTGAAAATTCTGCCTGCCACAGCTCGTTTGATAAGGGGATGATGTGCTACATATCCTCTCGTGCTCCAGCGTCTGGGGTATAGAGAGTTGAAAGTTGCGCATGGAGACATTGGTGGACGCTGTGGAGGATCGTGGAGGCAAAATGGACAGGAAACAGCAGGGGCAGCATGCATGGATGCCTCTGAGGCTGCCTAAGCTTGGGATGGAGCTGGCGGTCCACTGCCAGGCGAGCTTTCACCTGTCCAAGCCCCTGTCTCTCGGCTCCTCCCCACCCAAAATGGGCCTGGGGGCCAGAAGCGTTTACTTTGAAAAAATTATAATTTTCAAAGCAGGCCGGGTCGTTTGAATATTTCACCTAGGAATAATGGAATAGCATAGTGGTTCTATTTTTAATAGTTTTTTCGGAAATGGTTCCATGATTAAGAGCAACAGTATGGGGCATCCATATTGCGCTGCTATGATTGCAACTTCAGGCCTCCAGCATGGCGGCGACAGATGGGCCGAGTTCCACTATGTATCTGGTGAAACACCTGAAAATTCTGCCTGACACAGCTCGTTTGATAAGGGGACGATGTATGGAGGCAGTTAACTAGTAGTAGATTAAAGGTGCTGCAGTTAAAACTATGTTAGTTGGATCTTGTGATGGAGCTGGCGCTCCGCTGCCAGGCGAGCTTTTGCCAATCCAAGCCCCTCTCTCTAGGCTACTCCCCAAACAGCACTTCTAAGAACATTTTGTATAAGATCAATTGTAGTAGTGTTCTTATAAGTTTGGGTTATAGCGGGTGAGGGGAATGTAAACAGATGCGCAAGAAGCGCTGAAATAATATCGGTAAATGATAAAATTTTGCCAGTATATTTTGCGGATTACACAGCAGGGTGGCGACAAAGTTAACAAGTTTGATGTGGAAGCCATGAAAACAACCCAAAATTCTGCCTGACACAGCTCGTTTGATAAGGGGACCATGTATGGAGGCAGTGAACTAGTAGTAGATTAAAGGTGCTGCAGTTAAAACTATGTTAGTTGGATCTTGTGATGGAGCTGGCGCTCCGCTGCCAGGCGAGCTTTTGCCAATCCAAGCCCCTCTCTCTAGGCTACTCCCCAAACAGCACTTCTAAGAACCTTTTGTATAAGATCAATTGTAGTAGTGTTCTTATAAGTTTGGATTATGGCGGGTGAGGGGACTGTAAACAGATGCGCAAGAAGCGCTGAAATAATATCGGCAAATGATAAAATTTTGCCAGTATATTTTGTGGATTACACAGCAGGGTGACGACAAAGTTAACAAGTTTGATGTGGAAGCCATGAAAACAACCCAAAATTCTGCCTGACACAGTTCGTTTGATAAGGGGACCATGTATGGAGGCAGCTATATGGACGACTTTTGGAGGCAGCTATGGCGATGACGTGTGGAGGTAGCAATGGAGACAATGTGTGGAGGCATCTAAAAAGACTACGTGTGGAGGCTGCTATGGAGACAATTTAATTTAGATAGTGCCTGTATGTGGCAGTCCAAAAAAGTTTTCAAACCAGAGGAGAAGGTAGGTGGTCCTCCAGAAAAATTAAATACATAGAGTACTATAGCTAGAGCCAGTTGGCCCTGGCAAAAAATAGCCAGTTTTCTCTGCTTTAGTGTACAAAGAGGAGGAGAAGGAGGACAATGAGGAGGAGAAGTGCATACATTATTCAGGTTGAGCTTCTTTCACCTGGTGGAGAATGGAAATCCTGAGACGTGTACGCTTATCGGTGACTATGCCACCAGCTGCACTGAAAACCCGCTCGGACAAGACGCTAGCGGCAGGGCAGGCAAGAACCCCCAAGGCGTACAGCGCCAGTTCGTGCCACATGTCCAGCTTTGAAACCCAGTAGTTGTAGGGAGCTGTGTGATCATTTAGGACGATGGTATGGTCAGCTACGTACTCCCTCACCATCTTTCTGTAAAGATCAGCCCTACTTTGCCGAGACTGGGGACAGGTGACAGTGTCTTGCTGGGGTGACATAAAGCTGGCAAAAGCCTTGTAAAGCGTACCCCTGCCAGTGCTGGATAAGCTGCCTGCTCGCCTACTCTCCCTCGCTACTTGTCCTGCAGAAGTACGCCCTCTGCCGCTAGCGCTGTCAGAAGGGAAATAGTGTTTCAGCTTGTGCACCAGGGCCTGCTGGTATTCATGCATTCTCACACTCCTTTCCTCTCCAGGGATGAGAGTGGAAAGATTTTGCTTGTACCGTGGGTCCAGGAGAGTGAATACCCAGTAATCGGTGCTGGAATAAATTCTTTGAACGCAAGGGTCACGGGATAGGCAGCCTAGCATGAAATCTGCCATATGCGCCAGAGTCCCAACGCGTAAGAATTCACTCCCCTCACTGGCCTGACTGTCCATTTCCTCCTCCTCCAACCCTCTTCTTCTGCCCATACACGCTGAACAGTGAAGGACTGAACAATGGTCCCCTCTTCTGTCTCGCCAACATTCTCCTCCTCTTCCTCCTCATCCTCCTCCACCTCCTCCGATATGCGCTGAGAAACAGACCTAAGGGTGCTTTGGCTATCAACAAGGGAATCTTCTTCCCCCGTCTCTTGTGACGAGCGCAAAGCTTCCGACTTCATGCTGACCAGAGAGTTTTTCAACAGGCCAAGCAGCGGGATGGTGAGGCTGATGATGGCGGCATCGCCACTGACCATCTGTGTTGACTCCTCTAAGTTACTCAGCACCTGACAGATATCAGACATCCACGTCCACTCCTCATTGTAGATTCGAGGAAACTGACTGACCTGACTACCAGTTCTGATTGAAGTTGACATCTGGCAGTCTACAATCGCTCTGCGCTGCTGGTAAACTCTGGATAACATGGTTAATGTTGAATTCCACCTCGTGGGCACGTCACACAACAGTCGGTGAGTGGGCAGTTGGAGGCGGCGCTGCGCTGCCCTGAGAGTGGCAGCATCTGTGCTGGACTTCCTGAAATGCGCACAGATGCGGCGCACCTTCGTGAGCAAATCAGACAGATTGGGGTATGTCTTGAGGAACCGCTGAACTATGAGATTTAACACATGGGCCAGGCATGGCACATGTGTCAGTCTGCCGAGTTGCAGAGCCGCCACCAGGTTATGGCCGTTGTCACACACAACCATGCCTGGCTTCAGGTTCAGCGGTGCCAGCCACAGATCAGTCTGCGCCGTGATGCCCTATAATAGCTCTTGGGCGGTGTGCCTTTTATCGCCTAGGCTCAGCAGTTTGAGCACTGCCTGCTGTCGCTTAGCGATGGCACTGCTGCTGTGCCTAGAGCTACCGACTGATGGGGCCATGCCCACGGATGGTAATTTGGAGGAGGAGGCGGCATAGTAGGCCTTTGAGACCTGGACCGAGGTAGGCCCCGCAATCCTCGGCGTCGGCAGTATATGACCATCCCCAGGGTCAGACTCGGTCCCAGCCTCCACCAAGTTAACCCAATGTGCCGTCAGCGATATATAGTGGCCCTGCCCGGCAGCACTTGTCCACGTGTCCGTGGTCAGGTGGACCTTGTCAGAAACGGCGTTGGTCAGGGCACGGATGATGTTGTCTGACACGTGCTTGTGCAGGGCTGGGACGGCACATCGGGAAAAGTAGTGGCGGCTGGGGACCGAATACCGAGGAGTGGCCGCCGCCATGAGGTTTCGAAAGGCCTCCGTCTCTACCAGCCTATAGGGCAGCATCTCCAGGCTAAGCAGTTTGGAGATGTGGACGTTGAGGGCTTGGGCGTGTGGGTTGCACTATACTTCCTTGTGCGCTCCAGCGTCTGGGGTATGGAGAGCTGAACGCTAGTGGATGCTGTGGGGGTGAAGATGGGGTTTTTCGCACGGGAGGTGTTTGGGCCGGGGTCCTGGTCAGGGGGCTGACTAGCAGATGACACAGGGGAAGGAGCAGTGGTGTGCCCGGCCGGAGGTGAACGGGCTTGGTGCCATTGAGTGGGGTGTTTAGCATTCATATGCCTGCGCATACTGGTGGTAGTTAAGCTAGTAGTGGTGGAACCCATGCTGATCCTGGTTTGGCAAAGGTTGCACACCACAGTCCGTCGGTCATCCAGTGTTTTTTTTTTTTTAAAGAACCTCCAGACTTCTGAAAATCTAGCCCTCGCCACGGGGCTTGACTACGGGAAAAATTTGGCGCTGATGTACCAGCTCTGGCCCTGCCTCTCCGTCTGGCCCCACCACTGCCTCTTCCAACCTGTTCTGCTATAGGACACTCCTCCGTCTCAGAAGCATTGTGTTCACCCGGCCTATCAACCCAGCTTGGGTCTGTCACCTCATCATCCTCCGATCCCTCAGTCTGCTCCCCCCTCGGACTTCCTGCCCTGACAACAACTTCACCACTGTCTGACAACCGTGTCTGCTCATCGTCAGACACCTCGGCATCGGAAAATAGCTCAGCAGCAACCGGACAAGTGGTTTGTGACTGTGGGAAGGGTCCAGAAAACAGTTCCTCAGAGTATGCCGGTTCAAATGCCAAATTTTGCTGGGAGGGGGCAGACTGGGGGGAAGGAGGCTGAGGTGGAGGAGCTGGAGGAGTGATGATTTCGGTGACATGGGTGGACTGCGTGGGAAGACTGACTGACTGGTGGACAAATGGCTAGAAGCATTGTCCGCAATCCACGACATCACCTCTTCGCACTGTTCTGGCCTCAACAGTGCTCTACCACGAGTCCCAGTAACTTGAGACATGATGAACCTAGGGAGTGTAGCTCTGCGGCCTTCCCCTGCTCCCTCATTAGCCGGTGGTTTCTCATCCCGCCCAGGACCATGGCCTCTGACCCCTGCAGTAGTTGGACGCCCACGTCCACGCCCTCGTCCTCTACCCCTAGTCCTTGGGTTAAACATTTTCCAAATTAAAGTGTAAACTTTAATTTTTTTTTTTTTTTTTTAAACAAAACTATGCGATCCTATTGCTATGGCTAGTTTCTAAACTACACTGACAGCACACAACTGGATTTTGTGCTGTGCCTGATGACTTTGAGTTATAAAAGTAAATAAACGTAAAAAAAAATAAATCAGCACTTCGGTGTTTGAGGTGGATATGTGTGTCACTAAGAGCTAAACACAACGGTCGCAAGTCTCCCTGCAAATTACTCACAATATGGTACTAGCTGCACTACTAATGGCAGCAAGCCCAGCCACAAGCAAACCAAAAAAAGGAAAATATAACGCTATTGTAGGCCTAAATAAGCCGTTGGGGTTCTCCGATGGCTATTTTCTAGCCTACACTGAAAGCACACTGCTTTGCCAGATTACTTTGAGTTATAAAAAGAAATAAACGTAAAGAAAAATAAATCAGCAGACTCTGCCTAATTCAAATCAAACCCCTAATAAATTGTCCCACTTCAGTGTTTGAGGTGGATATGTGTGTCACTAAGAGCTAAACACAACTGTCGCAAGTCTCCCAGCAAATTCCTCACAATATGGTACTAGCTGCACTACTAGTGACAGCAAGCCCAGCCACAGGCAAGCCAAAAAAAAGTAAAATAAAACGTTATTGTAGCCCTAAGAAGGGCTGTTGGGTTCTTGTAGAATCCTTCCTGCCTAACACTATTCTAATAGAACACCCTAACGCTTTCCCTGACTAGCAGCAGCTCTCTCCCTAACGGCATCCAGACAGAGAATGATCCGAGCAGCGAGGGCAGGGGCTAGTCTATTCCAGGGTCACCTGATCAGGCCAGCCAACCATTGCTATCGACGTGTAAGGGTACCACGTCATGCCGGGTGGAGTGCAGAGTCTCTTGGCTTGTGATTGGCTCTGTTTCTGGCCCGCCAAAAATCACAACGGCGGGAAGTACGCTAATGCTCGAACGAGCATCAAGCTCATCTCTAATAGACTGTCATTAGTCTCCGCCCACTTCATCTCTTCACACTTTCAGAACAGAAAATGCCATAACTTTGGAAAGAAAAATACGAGCAGCACAAAGTAGGTATCATTCTATTTAGTTTAAGGGGGAATCAAATATAATAATTTAGTAAAATCATTATAACTTTACAGTTACACTGAAATTTACAGAGTCCAATTTAGTACAAAGTTTTATTATATTTATTATATATATATTAATTTATTATACTGTGTGTGTAAAATATATATATATAGTAAATATATTCTAATACTAGATTAAAATGTATGAAAAAGCCACAATTCCTGATCATAATGAGTTGTGACTTCTTGAGCGTTCTCTAAGTATGGCAAGGTGGGGAAGGGTAAACAGGCGCAGGCTGTGGCTGAAATCTACAACAGATCTGAGTCTGTTTTAATAAGAGGCTAAGGCGCCTACATAAATCTGCTGTGTCATGCACTGGTGGGGTGAATATTAAGGTTGGTACACAATCATGCATTCAGACACTATGCAGTGTTTAGTGGATTGTAGGGATATAACTTGAGTTTCTGCTAAAAAAAAAAAAAAAAAAACTTGGAACACAAGGAATAATGGGAACTGTGGGCAGACTTTAGGGAAGGGTTGTCTCTACCCACTCACAGATCAGAAAATCCCATAACTCTGCAATGAAAAGGGCAAGCAGCATGATATGGGCAAATCACATGTGACAAGTCATATAGAAATTGTAGTTACACTAATAAATTGCCACCAGTGTTGTACTGTATGGAACTGGTGGACATAAAACAAGATGCTGCTCTGTGAGTGACAAGGTTTCAGTGGTGGTGATGGCTTGATTTGACATAATGAATTTTTGATGTGATGTTACAACTCCATGAAGATTGATCGACCGCTATCCATACAGTGAGGAGTACGCCAAAGGATTTCTTATCCAAAATAGAAAGGCAATCTGTAAGAACAAAGATAAATATTGAAGCCACACACAAATAAAGATCATACACATTGTCTTAAAAATAAAGTGGTAATGGCATTGCTGACAAGTTTATGACCTTTATATTAGGAAATCAATACAGAGTAAATGTTGTGTATACCAACCTGTGGCAACCGATCAAAACACATATTCACGGAGACGTTTTTAAAACAGCAAGAAAACTCTGGTGTAAAGGTTATGTGCAACTTTGTCATGGACAAAACATTTTTTAATGTTTGCGTACCTCAAGAGGGTGAGGTGCCTATGGTGTTAAAAGATTTCTCTTTAATGTTTGTTCTCTGTGTGTGGCTTTCTAAGTTCAGTTGGCATTATGTGTGGATCTTGTGGATGTTATGTTTATTTTTTTAAATAATTGTTTTGTTTTTATATGATTAGAATTAAAAATAGATTGAAAATTATATTTATATCACAGAAAAAAGCTGAACAGGATAAACCTGTAAGTACAGTGAGAAGTTTTGCTACTTCACAGGCAAGCCAGGATTACAATAGAACACTCATGAAAATAAGACAATGACCCAGAGTGCACCAGATAATTAAAGGAAATCTACCATTTTAAAAAAGTAAAATCATATAAAAATACTCACCTCCGCTACTCTTAATGTTGATCGCGGTGCTGCTCTTTGCTACTCTTGACAAACTGCTATCACCTAGAAAATGAACTTATAATTAGCATGCTTGAGCGTGGGTATGTAGCTAGAACAGTTTTACAGAACAACTGAGATGAAAAACACATTGGCAAATATTTAACAAAAGTGGCTATGAAAAAATATGCTCTAGCTGCTTATGGCAACCAATTAGAGCTCAGCTTTCATTTTCCCACAGCAGTTCATAAAATCAAAGATGAGCTCCTATTGGTTTCCTTTAGCAACTAGAACAGTTTTGGCAAATGTGGCCCATTACCTTTAAGGGATGGGGTAGGGGTAGATATATGACTTTAGGATCAGATCACCATTAAAGGGGTAAATCAATTTAGGAATGCTAGATAACAAGGTTAACCATGAAGGCCCAATTGCTAGGTTCTCTACCAATCATGAGAACTAGACTCCAAGGGATTTGTAGAATGGGGGTTCCATTCCCACTAATGGTCGGAGTGACAGGACAAGCTTGCTCAGCAATCTCGACCACTCCTATTCACTGTCAATGAGAGTGCCATAAATAGCTAAGCAATGAGATTAGCAAATTCTGAAAATCCCACATTATTGAATTGAGCGGCAGGGAACATGCACTTCCCACTACTCCACCTCTTCTACTCCAATTATTCAGATCAGTGTTGGTACCAGTAATCGGACTCTCCCAATCTCCTAAGTTGGTACAACCCGTTTCAGCCTAAATTTTCACCTGTGTGGTTCCCCCAAAAATATTGCATGTACTATTATTTCATGAACCAATTCAGCCAGTGAAGTGATTGGGTGTGGGTTGCATAAAAGCAGATTTTTCACCATGGACCAAAATAGACTACAATCTTGTGCATAAGAGTAAAATCCATTTCAGCAGTTTCTGTTATTTCCTTATTTCTTTTTTTTTTACATTCATATATAATATTGATATCATGTTATTTTTGATATTCATATGTTGACATTCTCTTCCAAAATGTTTCTTAGTGATACTATTTATTAGAAACATTTATAAGCGTGGATACCCTATTAATTAACAAAAATATACTGGAAAAGTCTAATTGCAAATATTGAATACATCTGTAATTCAACAGGTAGCTGCTAGGGCAAAAGATGCCTGATGTGCACGGTCAACCTGTTGCTGGGCTGACTTCCTTTTTCAATGTATAGTGAGAGGGCATTTATCCATTCGTGATAATTGTTTATTCTCCTGTCTTTCTGGTCAGATGCAAGTAGATTGATATATTGGGGCAGATTCACTTACCTGGTCCTGACGCGATCCCCGAGGTGCGCTCTCCAATGAGGATGAAGTGCAACGCGCTTCTTCAAGATCGTGTGTCCATTTTCCTGCATTGGTCGCTTCCGCGCTGAAGTCCGTCGGAGTTCACCTTCTTCTTCCCGGTGTATGTGAGGGCATTGTCTTGCGACACAATTTGAATTGTAAATCGCGCGCTTAGTCCGAATCAGTCGGGTTGTCCGTCGGCCAAGCCCCCTGATTATTGCACGCAAGTCGGTGCGATTGCGCCAAAATCCGATCCCGTGCGCCAAAAACCCCACTTAAATGCGGCGCAAATCGGAAATAGTCGGGAAACACGACGAAAATGCACCATGCGAACCCTTGGTAAATGAGCCCCACTATGTTCAAATTGATCAGAAATAATTAGAAACCATCCTAGATTGTTAAAAAGCAGACTAAACATTCATCCAATGCTCTATAATGTTGTCAAAACATGTTTGGTGAACTATAAGGCATATGTTTAGAGTGTTTATCATGACTTTTATGTGCACCTAGCATGTCTCCCTTCCTATACTGTATTTTATACAGTAATTCAACTTCTAAAATTTAAATTATTAAATTTAGTATTTCCTTGGCCAAAGATGTGCCAAACTAGACCAAAATTCTACTTTCATAGTAACCTACAGTCAGGTAAAACTCTAAAATCGGCTTTGAAATCACGCAACCATTGGCCAGTGCGTGTAGGTAGAATTGAAGATGTGTGTGGTTTTTTTTTAAACTATGACAACTAGTTTATTGCCTGCAGACTTTTATAACTGTCCACATTTTTCAAAAGACATGTCAATCCGCATTTATGATCTAGGCATAATAATGTTTGGATGTTCAGTCAGTAAAATATTACCAATAAACCAATCCTGAGGATCATTTTATTGCTTCATTTTACAGCTCTGACCTTGCTATTACAGGACACTGTCACTTCTACAATTCTTCAAAAGTACAGGTGCGAGGCAACAATCTGAAAAGTCCCCCCATAAAAGAATTCTTTACAGTCTTTTCTCTTCATAGCCTGCCAAAAATGTAATGAAACCTCTTTGTATCATAACCACAGCAGATCTATGTTCCTCTTTCCTAATAATGTATTTTTTATGATCTTGGAAGCAATAGTTGATATAGTTATAACTTCTAGCCTCATTAATCCTCAACAGATGTCAATTTGTGAAGTGCTATTTATTACTGGTATCTTAAATTGTGAGCATTTGCTTAACATGTAACTGAATCAATGTTTTTAAATATTTAAACGGTAATAAAAAAAACCCTAAAAATATAGAATTGCTCATATAGTAAATTACCCCATTCTGGATCCTCTTGTGAGCTACAACTGGCTAAATAGTAGATTTCTAGTAGTTATGTGCGCTGATGGACGCAGTGGCATCACTACTAAAATTTATAGGAGGTAATTATTAAAATTGTGCTAGTTTGTGTAAGAAATTCTGCAATTATGGACGTGCAACATTTTAGGTGCAAAAACATGCACATATGACCATCAAAGTTCTGTTCTGTTAAATCCACCCCTATAGTATTGTGGTAGATAAGGTTGAAAAAAAAAGTGGCCCAAAGTAAAGAGAAATTCCTTCCAAACTCCAAATATGCCAGTCCCTGGATCAACATAAACTATTCACAAAGTATTTTGTTCCCATATTGATATTTTTGCTCTACAGAAAGGCATCTGGGCCCTTCTTGAAAATGTCCAAATTGTCAGCCATCTCAACAGCGTGCGGTAGAGCGTTGCATTGTCTCACTTTTCTTACAGTAAAGAATGTGTAGAGGGCCCTTCATTGTCTCGGCTACAGGCCTTGTGATAAAAAGATCATTAGAAAGATCCCTGTACATCTCATTCAAATATTGCATTATAGTAAGGACAACCCTGGCCATCTGGTCGTCATTGTATTCTAGTCCCCCCATTCTCCTAATAATCTTGGTTGCTCTCCTCTTCACCAGTTCCATTCCTGTCCTATTTATAACACTAGTGCCCAAAACTACACAATATTCCATTTGTGGTCTGACCAGTGATTTGTATGAGGGCTGTGTCCTTATCATGATGTCCCCATAATTCTATTTGCCTTATTAGCAGCTTCCTGGCTCTGGTCACTAAAATTAAATCTTCCTTTCACCAATACCACCAAGTCTTTTTCTGCTGAAATTTTACCCAGTAATCCACTATTTAAACAGTCCTACTTGGCCCACTTTAAATGGTAATTACACTGTGCTCTATACTATTAAAAACCTACCCATATGATAGATGAGCAATAATAGGGAAAGAGCTGCACTGCGACAAAGGATCTTTGTCCAAAGGTAGAGTGCTTACGGCAAAATAGGACCTGTCATATTTTGTGTGCTGTCGTATCTTTGGCTCGGTTACGGTACTGCAGTGGTCAGAACTACAATCTTGCAGTGCTGGGGTCCTAGGTTTAAGTCCCATCCAGGTCAACAAAGAGCAAAGAGTTTGTATGTTTTCTCCGTGTTTGCGTGGGTTTCCTCCGGGTCCTCCGGTTTCCTCCCACACTCCAAAACATACTGGCAGGTTGATTTTATTGTGAGCCCCATAGTGACAGGGGCTGATTTAGCAACCTCTGCATAATATGTGTGCGCTATATAAATAAAAGACTTTATTATTATTATTATTATTAATTCTTACTGGTGAGGTGCTATGTGCTAGCTTTACAATGAATAGGTGTGAAAGACCTCTATAGAGGACATAAGCTGGGCATAGTGGGTGCTACCAGTTCACTACCTCTGCATATGGTCGTGTGCGTGGGGCCTAAATCTTTGTGCATTTGTGTTTTTTTTTATGGTAAATGATACAATTTATTCTTACATTGCTCAAAGGGTTGTTTGTGCTACTTTATTTATGTTTAACATTTAATGCCATAATCCTTTTAAAAACTTTTCAAGGAGGAAATTGTGTAATAACCCAAAACTCAAAAAGGGATGTATTAAAGAGAGAAATCATTTTTATATATACGGGACAAAAACCATAAACCAAAAAATACCAGATCACAAGATCATGTGGTCAGCTTATTTTTAGCTACGATAACCTGTGATGATTAGAGATGAGCGAACATACTCGTCCGAGCTTGATGCTCGTCCGAGCATTAGCGTACTCGAAACTGCTCGTTGCTCGGACGAGTATTTCGCCTGCTCGAGAAAATGGCAGCTCCCGCCGTTTTGCTTTTTGGCGGCCAGAAACAGAGCCAATCACAAGCCAGGAGACTCTGCACTCCACCCAGCATGACGTGGTACCCTCACACGTCGATAGCAGTGGTTGGCTGGCCAGATCAGGTGACCCTGGGATAGACTAGCCGCTGCCCGCGCTGCTCGGATCATTCTCTGTCTGGATGCCGCTAGGGAGAGAGCTGCTGCTGGTCAGGGAAAGCGTTAGGGTGTTCTATTAGCTTACTGTTAGGCAGGAGTGATTCTACAACAACCCAACAGCCCTTCTTAGGGCTACAATAACGTTATCCTTTTTTTTTTATTTGCTTGTGGCTGGGCTTGCTGGCACTAGTAGTGCAGCTAGTACCATATTGTGAGGAATTAGCAGGGGGACTTGCTACCGTTGTGTTTAGCTCTTAGTGACACACATATCCACCTCAAACACCAAAGTGGGAAAATTTATTAGGGGTTTGATTTCAATTAGGCACAGTCTGGCAGTTTCTTTTTATTTTACATTTATTTTTTCATAACTCAGCGTCATCTCATCTGGCATAGTAGTGTGCTTTCATACTTGGCTAGAAAATAGCCATAGGAGAATCCAAAAGGCTTACTTACGTCTACAATAGCGTTATATATATTTGATTTCTGGTTGATCTGCTGGTGGCTGTAGTTGTTGCAGTGCATCTACTAGCAAATTGTGAGCAATTTGGAGTGAGACTTGCGACCACTGTGTTTTGCGCTTAGTGACGCACATATCCATCGCAAAGACCGAAGTGGGAAAATTTATTAGGGCCCGGGGTTGTATTTCAATTAGGCACAGTCTGCCATTTCCTTTTTTATTTTACGTTTATTTTTTTCATAACTCAGCGTCATCTCATCTGGCATAGTAGTGTGCTTTCATACTTGGCTAGAAAATAGCCATAGGAGAATCCAAAAGGCTTACTTACGTCTACAATAGCGTTACATATATTTGATTTCTGGTTGATCTGCTGGTGGCTGTAGTTGTTGCAGTGCATCTACTAGCAAATTGTGAGCAATTTGGAGTGAGACTTGCGACCACTGTGTTTTGCGCTTAGTGACGCACATATCCATCGCAAAGACCGAAGTGGGAAAATTTATTAGGGCCCGGGGTTGTATTTCAATTAGGCACAGTCTGCCATTTCCTTTTTTATTTTACGTTTATTTTTTTCATAACTCAGCGTCATCTCATCTGGCATAGCAGTGTGCTTTTATACTTGGCTAGAAAATAGCCATAGCAATAGGATAGCATCGTTTGGTTTTAAAAACTAAAAAACACACAAAAAAAAAAAAAAACACAAAAAAACGTTAAAAAAAAAATTAAAGTTATAACTCTCATTTTCAAAATGTTTAACCCGAGGGCTAGGGGTAGAGGACGAGGGCGGGGACGTGGGCGTCCAACTACTGCAGGGGTCAGAGGCCGTGGTCCTGGGCGGGGTGAGACACCACCTGCTGATGATGAAGGAGCAGGGGAACGCCGCAGAGCTACACTCCCTAGGTTCATGTCTGAAGTTACTGGGACTCGTGGTAGAGCACTGTTGAGGCCAGAACAGTGCGAACAGGTGATGTCGTGGATTGCCGACAATGCTTCGAGCAATTTGTCCACCAGTCAGTCTTCCACGCAGTCCACCCATGTCATCGAAATCGGCACTCCTCCAGCTCCTGCACCTCAGCCTCCTCCCCCCCAGTCTGCCCCCTCCCAGCAAAATTTGCCATTTGAACCGGCATACTCTGAGGAACTGTTTTCTGGACCCTCCCCACAGTCACAAACCACTTGTCCTGCTGCTGCTGAGCAATTTTCCGATGCCCAGGTTTTCCACCAGTCGCAGTCTGTGGGTGATGATGACCTTCTTGATGTAGTGGAAGAAGTGTGTAAAGAGGTGTCCGACGATGATGAGACACGGTTGTCAGACAGTGGGGAAGTTGTTGTCAGGGCAGGAAGTCCGAGGGAGGAGCCGACTGAGGGATCGGAGGATGATGAGGTGACAGACCCAAGCTGGGTTGAGAGGCCGGGTGAACACAGTGCTTCTGAGACGGAGGAGAGTCCTCGACCAGAACAGGTTGGAAGAGGCAGTGGTGGGGCCAGACGGAGAGGCAGGGCCAGAGCTGGTGCATCAGCGCCAAATGTGTCAACTAGTGAAGCTCCCGTGGCGAGGGCTCCTGCGGCGAGGGCTAGATTTTCAGAAGTCTGGAGGTTCTTTAAGGAAACACCGGATGACCGACGGACTGTGGTGTGCCAAATTTGCCAAACCAGGATCAGCAGGGGTTCCACCACTAATAGCTTAACTACCACCAGTATGCGCAGGCATATGAATGCTAAACACCCCACTCAGTGGCAACAAGCGCGTTCACCTCCGGCCGTGCACACCACTGCTCCTTCCCCTGTGTCAGCTGATAGTCAGCCGCCTGCCCAGGACCCTGCCACAAAAACCCCATTGTCGCCTCCACGATCCTCCACAGCATCCACCAGCGTTCAGCACTCCATACCCCAGACGCTGGAGCGGAAACGCAAATATAGTGCAACCCACCCGCACGCCCAAGCCCTTAATGTGCACATCTCAAGATTGCTAAGCCTGGAGATGCTGCCCTATAGGCTAGTAGAGACCGAGGCCTTTCGCAGCCTCATGGCGGCGGCCGCCCCTCGGTATTCGGTCCCCAGCCGCCACTACTTTTCCCGATGTGCCGTCCCAGCCCTGCACCAGCACGTGTCAGACAACATAATCCGTGCCCTGACCAACGCCGTTTCTGACAAGGTCCACCTGACCACGGACACGTGGACGAGTGCTGCCGGGCAGGGCCACTATATATCGCTGACGGCACATTGGGTTAACTTGGTGGAGGCTGGGACCGAGTCTGACCCTGCGGCTGGTCATATACTGCCGACGCCGAGGATTGCGGGGCCTACCTCGGTCCAGGTGTTTCAGGCCTACTATGCCTCCTCCTCCTCCCACCCCTCCTCCACCTCCGAACGACCATCCGTGGGCATGGCGCCATCAGTCGCTAGCTCTAGGCACAGCAGCAGTGCCGTCGCTAAGCGACAGCAGGCGGTGCTGAAACTGCTGAGCCTAGGCGATAAAAGGCACACCGCCCAAGAACTATTACAGGGCATCACGGCGCAGACTGATCTGTGGCTGGCACCGCTGAACCTGAAGCCAGGCATGGTTGTGTGTGACAACGGCCGTAACCTGGTGGCGGCTCTGCAACTCGGCAGACTGACACATGTGCCATGCCTGGCCCATGTGTTAAATCTGATAGTTCAGCGTTTCCTCAAGACATACCCCAATCTGTCTGATTTGCTCACGAAGGTGCGTCGCATCTGTGCGCATTTCAGGAAGTCCAGCACAGATGCTGCCACTCTCAGGGCAGCGCAGCGCCGCCTCCAACTGCCCGCTCACCGACTGTTGTGCGACGTGCCCACGAGGTGGAATTCAACACTGACCATGTTATCCAGAGTTTACCAGCAGCGCCGAGCGATTGTAGACTGCCAGATGTCAACTTCCACCAGAACTGGTAGTCAGGTCAGTCAGCTTCCTCAAGTCTACAATGAGGAGTGGACGTGGATGTCTGATATCTGTCAGGTGCTGAGTAACTTTGAGGAGTCAACACAGATGGTCAGTGGCGATGCCGCCATCATCAGCCTCACCATCCCGCTGCTTGGCCTGTTGAAAAACTCTCTGGTCAGCATGAAGTCGGAAGCTTTGCGCTCCTCACAAGAGACGGGGGAAGAAGATTCCCTTGTTGATAGCCAAAGCACCCTTAGGTCTGTTTCTCAGCGCATATCGGAGGAGGTGGAGGTGGAGGAGGATGAGGAGGAAGAGGAGGAGAATGTTGGCGAGACACAAGAGGGTACCATTGCTCAGACCTTCACTGTTCAGCGTGTATGGGCAGAAGAAGAGGAGTTGGAGGAGTTGGAGGAGGAGGAGATGGACAGTCAGGCCAGTGAGGGGAGTGAATTCTTGAGAGTTGGGACTCTGGCGCATATGGCAGATTTCATGCTAGGCTGCCTATCCCGTGACCCTCGCGTTCAAAGAATTTATTCCAGCACCGATTACTGGGTGTTCACTCTCCTGGACCCACGGTACAAGCAAAATCTTTCCACTCTCATCCCTGGAGAGGAAAGGAGTGTGAGAATGCATGAATACCAGCAGGCCCTGGTGCACAAGCTGAAACAGTATTTCCCTTCTGACAGCGCTAGCGGCAGAGTGCGTAGTTCTGCGGGACAAGTAGCGAGGGAGAGTAGGCGAGCAGGCAGCTTGTCCAGCACTGGCAAGGGTACGCTTTACAAGGCTTTTGCCAGCTTTATGTCACCCCAGCAAGACACTGTCACCTGTCCCCAGTCTCGGCAGAGTAGGGCTGATCTTTACAGAAAGATGGTGAGGGAGTACGTAGCTGACCATACCATCGTCCTAAATGATCACACAGCTCCCTACAACTACTGGGTTTCAAAGCTGGACATGTGGCACGAACTGGCGCTGTACGCCTTGGAGGTTCTTGCCTGCCCTGCCGCTAGCGTCTTGTCCGAGCGGGTTTTCAGTGCAGCTGGTGGCATCATCACCGATAAGCGTACACGCCTGTCGACTGACAGCGCTGACAGGCTGACGCTTATCAAAATGAATAAAGCCTGGATTTCTCATAATTTCCAATCTCCACCAGGTGAAGGAAGCTCAACCTGAATAATTTATCCACTCCTCCTCCTCCTCATTTTCCTCCTTCTCCTCCTCTTTGTACAGTAAAGCAGAGGAAACTGGCTATTTTTTGACAGGGCCCACTGGCTCTAGCTATAGTACTTTATGCATGTAATTTTTCTGGAGGGCCACCGACCCGGTCCTCTGTTTTCAACAATTTTTGGGAGTGCCACATACAGGCACTCAATCTATTCAATTTTTCTGGAGGGCCACCTACCTGCTCCTCTGGTTTGAAAACTTTTTTGGACTGCCACATACAGGCACTCAATCTATTCCATTTTTCTGGAGGGCCACCTACCTGCTCCTCTGGTTTGAAAACTTTTTTGGACTGCCACATACAGGCACTATCCAAATTGAATTGTCTCCATAGCAGCCTCCACACGTTGTCTCCATTGCTACCTCCAAAAGTCGTTTATATAGCTGCCTCCATACATCGTCCCTTTATCAAACGAGGTGTGTCAGGCCGAAATTTGGGTTGTTTTCATGGATTCCACATCAAAGTTGTTAACCTTGTCGCCACCCTGCTGTGTTATCCACAAAATACACTGGCAAACTTTTACCATTTACGGATATTATTTCAGCGCTTCTTGCGCATCTGTTTACATTCCCCTCACCCGCCATATCCTAAACTTATAAGAACGCTACTACACTTGATCTTATACAAAAGGTTCTTAGAAGTGCTGTTTGGGGAGTGGCCTAGAGACAGGGGCTTGGATTGGCGAAAGCTCGCCTGGCAGCGGAGCGCCAGCTCCATGCGCATCATGCGCTTCTTGCGCATCTGTTTACATTCCCCTCACCCGCCATATCCTAAACTTATAAGAACGCTACTACACTTGATCTTATACAAAAGGTTCTTAGGAGTGCTGTTTGGGGAGTAGCCTAGAGACAGGGGCTTGGATTGGCGAAAGCTCGCCTGGCAGCGGAGCGCCAGCTCCATGCGCATCATGCGCTTCTTGCGCATCTGTTTACATTCCCCTCACCGCCATATCCCAAACTTATAAGAACGCTACTACACTTGATCTTATACAAAAGGTTCTTAGAAGTGCTGTTTGGGGAGTAGCCTAGAGACAGGGGCTTGGATTGGCGAAAGCTCGCCTGGCAGCGGAGCGCCAGCTCCATGCGCATCATGCGCTTCTTGCGCATCTGTTTACATTCCCCTCACCGCCATATCCCAAACTTATAAGAACGCTACTACACTTGATCTTATACAAAAGGTTCTTAGAAGTGCTGTTTGGGGAGTAGCCTAGAGACAGGGGCTTGGATTGGCGAAAGCTCGCCTGGCAGCGGAGCGCCAGCTCCATGCGCATCATGCGCTTCTTGCGCATCTGTTTACATTCCCCTCACCCGCCATATCCTAAACTTATAAGAACGCTACTACACTTGATCTTATACAAAAGGTTCTTAGAAGTGCTGTTTGGGGAGTAGCCTAGAGACAGGGGCTTGGATTGGCGAAAGCTCGCCTGGCAGCGGAGCGCCAGCTCCATGCGCATCATGCGCTTCTTGCGCATCTGTTTACATTCCCCTCACCCGCCATATCCTAAACTTATAAGAACGCTACTACACTTGATCTTATACAAAAGGTTCTTAGAAGTGCTGTTTGGGGAGTAGCCTAGAGACAGGGGCTTGGATTGGCGAAAGCTCGCCTGGCAGCGGAGCGCCAGCTCCATGCGCATCATGCGCTTCTTGCGCATCTGTTTACATTCCCTTCACCCGCCATATCCCAAACTTATAAGAACGCTACTACACTTAACTTGGTGCAGGCTGGGACCGAGTCTGACCCTGGGGCTGGTCATATACTGCCGACGCAGAGGATTGCGGGGCCTACCTCGGTCCAGGTCTAAAAAAGGCCTACTATACCTCTTCCTCCTCCCACCCCTCCTCCACCTCCTCCTCCTCCTCCGAATTACCATCCGTGGGCATGGCGCCATCAGTCGGTAGCTCTAGGCACAGCAGCAGTGCCGTCGCTAAGCGACAGCAGGCGGTGCTCAAACTGCTGAGCCTAGGCGATAAAAGGCACACCGCCCAAGAGCTATTACAGGGCATTCCACATCAAACTTGTTAACTTTGTCGCCACCCTGCTGTGTAATCCACAAAATATACTGGCAAACTTTTATCATTTACCGATATTATTTCAGCGCTTCTTGCGCATCTGTTTACATTCCCCTCACCCGCCATATCCCAAACTTATAAGAACGCTACTACACTTGATCTTATACAAAAGGTTCTTAGAAGTGCTGTTTGGGGAGTAGCCTAGAGACAGGGGCTTGGATTGGCGAAAGCTTGCCTGGCAGCGGAGCGCCAGCTCCATGCCAAGGTCCAACTAACATAGTTTTAACTGCAGCACCTTTAATCTACTACTAGTTCACTGCCTCCATACATGGTCCCCTTATCAAACGAGCTGTGTCAGGCAGAATTTTGGATTGTTTTCATGGCTTCCATGTTAACTTTGTCGCCACCCTGCTGTGTAATCCACAAAATATACTGGCAAACTTTTATCATGTACCGATATCATTTGAGCGCTTCTTGCTCACCTCCTTTGGTTCCTCTCTGCCACCCATTGGTTTGAAGCCTGAGTCCATTTAGGGTATGTTGCCATGACACTCTCTAGCCTGCCGCTGCTGCCGCTGCCTCTGCATGCCATCCCCTATAGTGTCAGGGTCAATTATTGGATGTTTTAGATGCTATCTAGCCTCATTCGGTCACTCTGTCATGGCCATGCTGTTGCCCATAATTTTGGCATAATGGTGCGATTAAGCAGCCTCAGAGGCATCCATGCATGCTGCCCCTGCTGTTTCCTGTCCATTTCCGTGGTGTTTCCATCCTTTTCTGAGGTTCCCAGGTGTTTGGCCAAGCTTCCCTGTGCAGAGCCTTGGTCCCCTTGAAAAATGCTCGAGTCTCCCATTGACTTCAATGGGGCTCGTTACTCGAAACGAGCACTCGAGCATCGGGAAAAGTTCGTCTCGAATAACGAGTACCCGAGCATTTTAGTGCTCGCTCATCTCTAGTGATGATGCATCTATCGATTTTTACCTCAGCTCTTTTTATTAATATACATTTTGAGTATGTGTATATAAACTAAACCTTTTAATTTGAAAAATAATTGGCACGTTTTCCACAGTTTTCAATTTTGGGTTAACTTGATGATCATTGTGTCAGTGGGACATTTGGGACAACAGACGAGACCTATTCCTTGGACAAGCTAAGCAGGTTATACGAGTTCCTTGTTATATATAAGATAGACTGCTGAGGCTGCTCTTAATCTGAGCACAAGTAAGTAGTAAGTTTGAGAAGCACATGTATGGAAAAGCTGGTGCTAGCTTCATAAGGCTAGCCAGGCGTTACCCATCGACATTCAAATAAAGGCCACGGTAAAGCAGTGATAAAGTCATATCCCACCAGAGTAATAGTTCCAGCAACTATTTCACCCTCTCAATAAAGGCATTTTTAAGCCCAAGCCAAGTACTAATCAAAAGAGAATCTTTTTATTTTTTTTGCGCTTTGTAAATAGCAGCAATAAAAAGAGAAAAACTAAAGTTTTCGTTCATGAGCTTAGCTTGAAAATCATTTCTGTGCAATTAAGAGTCATCTCAAGAGTTATGTATGTGGCATAATAAGTTTGTGGTCTAGAGAAAGTGAACATATAGACCACCCAGAGTTTCCGGAATAATACATAACTGAAAGCTGACAATTCTGCGCTGTGATTTTCTGTGATTTGATGAACAATCCCTGTCCACAACTCCACCAGCAGCCCCATGCTTCCCTAAATGCCAAGTTGTATGTACAGTATATGGAAATCTATTATGTGCAGATTTCCCCTTTTCCAATGTATTGAACATATGCATCTGTTATTTGCCTTCTCAAATGTGTTGATAATTGTATACATTTACTCAATGGTTTCATTTCCTTTATTTTCTAGGATGAAAATAAGTTTACATTTTTTTCATTTATGGAAGATCAATGAAACCATCTGTGATAGTAGTATTTAGGCTGGGGCCACATGGGCAATAATTGCAATGCAATCTCTTCTACATAATTCAACTAAAAACTACAATGCAATGTGTCTTGTGCTTTAAAGGACATCAACAACTATGATGAAAGATTGTAAACCACACACTGACATACAGTAGTGGTATATGTGTCCCCTCTGGCAGGATCTGCTCTTGTATAAGCTTTTTATGCCCTGGTTATTACAAAAAAGAGGCTTTTAAAATTATGCAAATGAGCCTGAGGGCTCCATGGGTGTTAATGGAACCTGAAGCCCCTCAGACCCTTTTGCATAATTTTTAAAGCCTTTTTTTCATAAAACAAGAGGATTGGAAGCTTAAAGAAAAGCAGATCCTGCCAGAGGGGACACACAACAGTTGGGCACATTTTACTTACCCGGCTGACGAAGTTCACCCGAAGTGCATTGTCCAACATCAATGCACTGTACCGCAATTCACAATGATCGTCCGCCCTATTTCCTGCATCTGTCACTTCCCTGCTCAGGTCCGCTTGTGTTCACCATCTTCTTTCCGGTGTAGGTAAGGGCATTGGATGCAGCACAATTTGAATATAAAGTCCCGCGCTCAGTCCGAATCAGTAGGATCATCCAACGGCCCATCACTGATTTCTGTCACATGAAAGTGAGCGCAATTGCGCCACAATCCGATCGCGTGTGACATAATACTCAGTTAGATACCTAACCAAAAAAAGTTTTTGCTAGCAATATACACAATTTGATATTAGTAGTACCAGTGGAACTTGTGAATACTATTTAAACCAAAAAAGAGTTCCACAAAAGGGAGTATAATCAAATATACATAGTATGTCCTCACCCATAGTGCAGCTGAACTCCACGCTGACCCCGACACACGTTTCAGCTGTCAAGCCTTCATCTGAGGGTGACTGAGATGAAGGCTTGACAGCTGAAACGTGCGTCGGGGTCAGCGTGGAGTTCAGCTGCACTATGGGTGAGGACAATTTGACTCTTTTAACCTTATAAGAATCCCTCTTTTTATGTGCACTTGCATTGTTTTTTGAGATATGTCTGATGGGGATTAGTTTCCACAATAGGTACTCGTTGTCCATCTCCCAGGTGTGCTTGCACAATATTTCTATGTTGTTCTTACTGCCACTGTGCTAAATATTACACATAATGTTAACCCACGCTGTCTAGTGTCGGGGTATATCTCCCCTGGGCACAGGTTTCTATTATCTTGTATGTATTTGTTGTCATGGTTTTAAAACTGTTTTGTTTACAATAAAACTATGTATATTTGATTATACTCCCTTTTGTAGAACTCTTTTTTGGTTTAAATCAGTTATATACCTGTCACAGCGGTGCAAATCCCGAAAATCCGACGAGAGTGCAATCCGCTTACCCTTAGTAAATAAGCGGCAGTATGTACGTTTGCATTCGATATTTGAAAATCTTCAGAAGGGAAGAGAATTAAGTTATTGAAGCTTTCCGATGTGTGAGAGGCCGGTCATTCGCATTAAACCAGCCCTCAAAGAGACCAGAAAACTACTACATTCCCGTTGTTGTTCCTGGATTACGCTGCATGTGGTTTTCACATAAAATATAACATTCCTCCCATCTTACCCTAGGAAGTAAAAATACAGGGTCAATTTTAGTAATAACAGGCTAATTAGAAGGAAGGAAGCCATGGATAATAAATATAAGAAGATTACCGTATACATAGTGCATTGAACTATGAGTAAGTCCCTGGTTTATCCCTGCTGATTTTGATAGTAGATTCCCTTTTAAGTTAAGGATGTTTGAAGATCACTTACCCGCCAATAAAACAGTGATTGGTACAGGTGGACTGTTACAGATTATTAAGCAGTTAATCATATGCTGCAATACTTAGTATCAGTATATGGTAGAAGCAAACCGACCCCTGGGTTTGGGTACCTAAACTAAACTTTTGTTCAGTGGAAGCAAGCACAGCTGTGCCAAAAAAGGATCGCGAGCGACACATTCCCAGCGCAGACACCTGTTAAATACCTGTGTAAGCCATGTTATCCCCGAAAAAGAGACAGTCAGACGAAAGGGAGCAGCACAACCCTTAGTAAATATTCTCGAAAGCTTGCCATCATATATACTCACTTTGCCTCAAAAAGGTATTGCCTGATTTCTTCCCTCTTCTTCTAAATGAGCCCTATTATGTCTACATGGGAGTCATAGTTCAAAGAAATAGTAATGGCTGTTTTGGTATAATGGAGCATGAGCTGATATACCATTTCTCATTCATGACTTTAAGATGTGTAGAAGAATGTCACACTTTTATGCTATCCTTATATACTTGATTTGTTAGCTTTAAAACTTCTATTCTGGAACTTAGCCTGAATAACAAACTCATGTGATCGTCCAGCATGTGCTTGTTATGTCTAGGAAGAGTGAGCTAAGAGAAATTGTGCTGTGCATTCAGAAATTGAACATGGTTTAATGAAAGAGATGGCAGCTTACCTTTGCTCCTATTGCACATGTTGCTGGGTCAATTTCAGTTCTGACATACAAAGCTAATATAAGTAGGGAATATAAATGTTCTATAACCCATTAATATTTTGGCTTGGAATGATCTCTGTGACCATATACTTTGTAGCAATTTTTGCCATTTGAGGGTTTCATTGGCCTATTTATTGTCATTTGGTGTGCTATTCAAAATATGTATGCTTATTTGTTTGTTCATTATTTAGATAGATAGATTTTTGTTTCAGTAGCTTTTTATTTTTTTTGTACACATCCCCCCTCCTGTATACACACTGCCCCCCTCCTCCTGTATACACACTGCCCCCTCCTCCTGTATACACACTGCCCCCCCTCCCCCTGTATACACACTGCCCTCCTCCTGTATACACACTGCCCCCCTCCTCCTGTATACACACTGCCCCCCCTCCCCCTGTATACACACTGCCCCCTCCTCCTCTTGTATACACACTGCCCCCCTCTTCATGTATACACTCTGCCCCCCTCTTCATGTATACACACTGCCCCCCCTCCTCTTGTATACACACTGCCCCCCCCCTCTTCCTGTATATTCCCTGGCCCCTGTAAGTCTCCCCCTCACCTCACTGATGCAGGTCTCTCTGTGTGGTCACTGCATTCCCCGGCAGGTCATGTGACCATGACGTCATCACAGGTCCTTTAACCTCTGCTGCTGCAGCTCCTGCCGGGGAAAGCAGTGAGTGACTGCACATGTTCTCATCGCGATCTGTGTCTGGAGGACACAGATCGCGATGAGAGAGGAAAGGAACCTCCCGGGCAGCGGGGCAGATGTCCTGCTGACCCGGGGAGATCCGGGGACCCGAGTGGGCCCCTCCAGTACCCCGGGGCCCCGGCACTTGCACGGGTTAGCCGGGTGCTGGCGCCGGGCCTGTCCTTCTGTAACACGTACGTCCACTGGAGGTGCTTTTGGAATATTTCTTGGTTGCAGCATGAATGAAATACTATTCTCGTGATGTAATTTTCTGGAGTGAGCGGAGCAGACCGCCTTCAGGAGGCGGGGTTACCTGAGTGCAGGAGGCTGGGTTACTATCTGACTGCATCCTACAAAGGAATAAAAGATAATTCTTCACTCATGCTGCAACCTAGAAATATACTAAAAACACCTCCAAGGGACATACATATTACAGAAGGAGATACTGTTTTTGTTTGTAGGTTTGAAGGGGGGGGGGGTTATTGTGGTTACAAGTTCGATTTAAACTTGTCATTTGCTCCAAAAGTAAATTTTTAAATTGGGCTTCACAAATGTCATCAAAATAAACGTTTGCAATTTCAGAAGGCAAATGCAATAAAATCTGAGATGCAAATATGTATATTAAGATTGCTATCACTTCGCATGGCATCCTTTAAATGGAAAGATGGGTCGTATCAAAATATTAATTCTAACACATCCAGATAATCTGATATTAAACATAAGAAAGTTGATGCGTATATTTAGTATAAGAAAAAATATCTTTATTAAGTAGAATTCATAAAAACAATTAAAAGCACATAAATATGTGCACATAAAAATCTCCCATCTCTGCATGTAAATAAATATACCAATATAAGGAGTGACCAACAAGCTACTTAATATTCTACAATGACAAAATATAAATAACTGGGCAGACAGTAGTAAAGGAGAGTCCACTGAAAAAGTATAAAAATATATGCAAGTGTTAAATATCGGAACTCTCATAAACATGTGCAATTAATAAATAAGAAAATTTGGTAAGATGTAGAAATTACCTTAAATGTATTAGAATCATGGTCCCACTATGTGGATGGGGGAATGACTCTCCTTTACTACTGTCTGAGCAGTGACTTATATTTTGTCACTGTAGAATCTTAAGTAGTTTATTGGTCGCTCCTTATATTGGTATATTTACATGTAGGCTCATTTATGTGCACATATTTAAGTGATTTAAATTGTTTTTAATGGTTTATACTTAATATAGATATATTTGTTACTCCTAAATATATGTATCCTCTTTCGTATATTCAATATTAGAGAGAGAGAGGCTTATGATGGAGACCGGGACAGACGGGAAAATGGAAAGATTTAATAATTGCCCATTTCAGGGGAGCTAGGTAGGGAGAGTAGAGGAGGCAGCTAAAAATTTTGCATAATTGCCCTTTTCAGGGCAGTGTGAAGAGCTGCATCTGTATACGGATACTGAACTATAGTGACTGCATGTCAATCTCAAACAGTTTCATACTGCAGTCCCTAAATGTCTGATCTCAAATGGTCTCGTATGCAGTCACTGCCTGTCTAATCTCAAAAGGTCTTATACCACAGTCACTGTCTCATGTCCAAAAGTATTATGCCGTGGTCACTTCCAGTCCAATGTCCATCAGTTTCATACCGCAGTTACTGCAAGTTTAATTTCAAGTGGTCTCATACTGCTGTCTGGGGTGTTGCACATCTGTTAACAAGATGTTAACATCCATGTTAACATAGTGTTAATACATGCGTGTGTTAACATGGTGTTAACCTATGTGTTAATGTTACATTTTAAAACGGGGTCCATGAAAAAAATCCTTCCTTTGCACCTGCCCTGGACCAGATGCAGATTTGGGCCTGAAAAATCGCAAAAATAAGCAAAAAAAAGGTGATACGTAAGTGAAAAATCGCACAAAACATCTGGAAAATAAAGATACATAAGGCACCTGTACAAGGTGCAAACCAAGGCCAACTTGAAAAACGAAAGCAAAAATCGCAAATACTGCAAAAGTCACAAAAATGAGACAATTTAACTAACAGAAATAGATACATCTCCCCCAATGGAACGGATTTACTTATCGGCATGAATTTTGATCAGTCTGAAATTGAACTAAAATTATTGTCTTGCCTCATGTTGTATAATTTGGCAAATCTACATTGATGCTGCTTCTTTTTGGCTCATAGTTAACACAAACTGGTGAATTTGAAGCCACATCTTCTTTTGACCACATTTCCTGTTTCTTGCACAAGGCATTTTCAATGGTTTTAAAGGGGCAGATTATAGTACATCAGGATAGTGGCACAAAGAAACGTTTTATTTTTTTTACAGATTTGAATCTTGTACACAAGATCATTATCATAATTCTAAAATGTCATTGATTTATACAAGTGACAAATCTTTTGCCTAAATGAAACATTAGATTGGATAAACTTTTCAAAGATGACAATCTGGACATGTGTGTAAAGCTCCAGCTTAATGAATATTGTATGGCATTAAAATAGTGGAGCATCCTGTTGCTGCAGATTGCATTTGCAACAGAAAATTATGTTTAATTTACCTCTAGCAGATATTGTTCTGGTAATAAACCTAATAGTAATTTATATTCATTTAAAAAGGCTAAATGTTGAGAAATATAATGTGTAAATGAACTTTAACTGTGTGATTTTTATAATCCCTTTTATTAAAAATTGAGCTTTTTACAGCCTGCTGTTTAAATACTATTAACCTCCTTGCCCTATGTTTATGATAAGAAGACTAAATCTCTCAATGTTGCCTTCTATGGTTATCACAAGTGGATAGAAATGCAGCCACTTGGAAAGAAAAAATTGTAGACATTGTATATAGGTATTTTTTCCAGGGATTTCCTAGACTCACCTGTAACCTCAAATACAAAAGAAGGTATTTCACGAAGATTATCTATCATAGGTGCGCATATAACTTGGATGTCGTAACAAAGCAACTCAAAATTATTTTGTGTTAACACTTTTTTTCTTATATTAATGTATATATATATCTTTGTCTGGATCCACATACTGAAAAGTGTATGCAGTATTGTCATAGGGCAGGTTAATGGAATTTTACCATAAAAATCTAGCATGATAATTCAGGGACACTTACTGATAGACCCAGGCACTGTGACTGTGGTAATCTTATATTTGTAATCCATGTCCTCCAATATTGTAAAAGCAACTTTTCAAATTATACTAATGAAACATAAGGGCTTTGGGAGTGTTACCATAGGGGGGACGTGCTGACGAAGCAGGGAGGAGGATGATATAGTCTATCAGCCTGTAAATCTGCAGCACGGAGGGGCAATGGAAATGCCCACATTTGCCCTTCAATTTTTAAAATTTTACTAAAGATACTGATTTCAGAGGGAAGTAGGGCATAGATAACAAATATAAGAAGATCTAGACACAGTCACTGTGCCTGGATCTATGAGTAAGTGTCCCTGGTTTATCAAGCTTGATTTTGATTCTAGATTTCCTCTAAAACTGCTTTTTTAATTTTCCTCTCACTGTTTGACAAACATACCTTAAATATTGCAAGTAGGTAAAGCAAATCTATAAAAGTTACCCCAGAAAATTGTGTGGCTCAAAAATCAAGGAAACCCATGCAAAGCCACTAAAATATCAATTGGTGAAATCATTTTTTGAAATTACCTCCACAGAATACCATATGTGAAAATATGAGCAGAAGCAGTAGTTGTGGAAATATTGCCAATGATGACCAACATCTGCATCATCCACAAAAACAAATGTATTCTACACACAAAATGTAAACTTGCCAAGTGAAGTTAGAAGTGAAGTTTTAACTTCAGAATGTACAGAAAGAAGAAAAAGTACCTTATATATACATTTCCCAGCCATCATATTTGACATTACAGGCAGGTTACATACAAGATAGGTTCTGTAGGTTTGCTCTTAAGTTGAATTTGTATGCAAGTCATAACTGTATATTTTATAATTGTAACCCCAGACAATTGGATTTTTAAAATGTTGAATTGTTATAAGAACCAGGATTAATAATAAACCTTAACTGAAGACACCTTTGTTAACTGTTACAGCAGTTTATTGTAGCCTAGGGCTAAAAGTACAGTAAATTACCAACATGCAGATGGCAGTTTGTAACTGGGGGTCGTCTGTAAGTTGGGTGTTCTTAAGTAGGGGACCACCTGTATATTGCCTATGTTTTTGTTTTGAAATACTGTATATATCTTATTTGAGACCTGTCAAATCAGGAACAGAGAGTCAGGGCAATGCAATGTGGTGTCTGTTTATACTCCTAGGAGCTGCTAAGAGAAATATAGTATTTGTTAAATTCACCAACATTCAAGGTAGTCTTTTGGTTATAGTGAGAGCAATATTGGATTTTAAAAATTTCATATTTGAAAAACAGATGTATGCTTGTGCAAAAGTTGGGGTTAGTTTAATTTTTTCAATTAATTTGTAATTTAACTTATCGTAACCTTCTTTTTTAACCCTTTTTTTACAGGACTCAGCCCTTTTTTCGTTTTTGCTTTATTTAATATTCCATGCAATGTACTTTTAAAAAAAAAAAAAATTATCTATTGGGGCCACCCAGACACCTGGCCACTCGGCATTTATATAGCTTGTGTGACAAAGTACAAGGTATTGTGGTTGAGGGCTGTTAAGTGTCACCAAGGTGTCAGGCCTTGGTAAAGAAAGCTGCTAGTCTTTGGCAGTAACCTTAGGTTGCTGACCCTTATTTAAAAGTAATATAGCTGCTTGTTGCAGCTGATCCGGGCCGGCTTTTACAGTAGTCTGAGAGCTTGGTGGGATGACTACTCCCATGTATCCAGGCCAGGTGTTGCCTTGCATTATTAGCCAGGAGGTTTAGCAGAGGTGAGAGTTTATGGTTCCCTGCCTGTAGTATTGGTCTGGTGTCTTTCTCCTGTTTTTGCCTCAGGACTGGGTTAGAGTCGCTGGGGGACTCTGCTGTAACCTTACAGACTGTGTGGTTAGAATAACCTGTCTTTTGTTAAAGCCTTTTGCATGAAGAAAAGTCAACTTCATGTTATGTCTTCATTTTGCTAATCCAACAATCATAGAGCAAAGAAAAAGCGGCACTCACCGATCACGAGCAGGAAAACTTTATTCAGGAAGGAATCAGGGCAGGGGTGATGCACGCCACGGAAGGCGACGGGCCGTTTCGCGCTAGAAGCGCTTTCTCAAGCCTCGGCCTTCTGAGAAGCCTGGATGAGCACCCCGCAGCAGTAGCTTTTTGATTGCCGGTCCCAACGTGTGGCTGTGACTGTCGGGCGTGGACTTTTGTTTTGTACCTGTGTTCAGGTGGTGACAGTCATTCCACTACTCTCTTTGATGTCTTCATTTTGTACTCAGCTGAAAACGGTTTATTTTCATTAGTGACTTTCTATTAATAAACCTTCCCTTATTGGACATTACTGTTTTGGTGACCTTTGTGACGAAGCAAAATCCCCAAACTTGTTATTTACTAATTATGCATTGTCACTTTAGTGTTGCCTACTTGTCATTTGTATAATAAATCAAGTTCAACGCAAACTTGTTCCATAAAAACCAACAAAAATAAAGTCTGGTTTCTGCAGCTCCTGGCACAGATTTTCCAGCAGCCTACGTTAAAGCTGCCTAATACTATTACCAATTCTGTATTATCTGCAAAGGCAAAATGCACAATAAAAAAAGTGTTCTGAAAAATGGGAGCAGTTGGTTTGTGCACCATTTGAAATATGTTTATTATACAATGTATTTAAAATAAATATATGGGTAACTATGCAAATATTATGGATTGAAAATTTACTGCAGTTTTTGTCTTCAGAGCCTGTGCAGAATAATGTGAATTAATGGTAGAATTAGTAGCTTGACCATGCTGACTTGAAAGGTGTAGGATCAAAATTAAAAAAAAAACTGTTCAATCTTTTATATGTATTTCTAATTCTTTTTTTTATATTTCAAAAATTTTCAAGTCTCTAAAAGAATTACCAAATTATTATTAATAACCATCATATTATATTACACATGTGTTATATATTTCAGATTAGATATTACAATACATAATACAAAGCAAGGGCATACATCAAAGATTTTCCCTGACCTATTTCTATTTATCACTGGTGTAACATGTGTCTATAGGTTACGTGCCAATTTGCAACTCAGAACTGATAACGGTCTTGATTTTAAGAGTGCTGAAGTGGTGTGAGGTCTAATAATGGACTTTGTAAATACATAGCAGTCATTAATTCCTTGAAAGGATGCACAACAAAGGAGACCTTTGATGAAACAAGAGATTTATGGTGATGATTCAACATCATACCATTTAGTCAGTAAATGGCATTGTCAATTCAAATATGGTCAGACTTCAGTGCAAACCAATTCCAGGGCGACCACATCCTGCTATCTTCACTTGCATAAGATATCTGCTCGTTGAGTTCTGTGGCAGCTCACAAGTTTCCAGAAACAGGAACAAGTCGAAAGCTCTTGGGCTCTATTGGCAATGTGACAAAGAAACCAGTAAGACTTTTGCAACAGACAGAATTGTAAAGATCCACCTTTCATTGTGTGATCAGAGACTAAAGTCCAGTTAATACAATGGAAGCAGCATGTCTCACCCCCTCCATGACCAACCCTTGCTAAGCAAGGTCATGTTTACAGTATTTTGGGACCAGCACATAGTGAATTTCCTAGCAAAGGTACCATGATCACTGGCGCATACTATGCTTTACTGCTGCAGAAATTGCAGGAGGGCATCAAAACCAATGGCGTGCTCACCAAAGGTGTCTGCCTTCTGCAAAACAGTGCTCCAGTTCACAACTCTCATGTTGCCCAAATGGAAGCATGCTCCTGTGACTATAAAATTCTACTTCATCCCATATCTTCATCTCATTTTTACCCGATTTTGCACTTCCACCTCTTTCCAACACTGAAATTTTTTTTGAAGGGCAAGAATTTTACAGATTAGACTGATTTCTGACTTCACAATGTGCCTTTAGGAGCATCTTGTTGATTTCTACAAGCCAGCAAACAATGTGTTCCCCTATGTGGTGCATTTGTGCAGAAGGAATGATAACTGTGCCAATTTTTCTCAGTCCACAGGAAGGGGATCAGGGGAAATGCATCCCTCATATGAACTACAGTACAGTTGACTTATAATCCATTCTCCTTCTGAAAAGCATCATAATATTCATCTTCCCCATTGCCATTGGGTATAAAGAATTCATCACTTTGATGCTAACAATGTTTTTTTCATAGACAAATTGGGAAATTCTATTGGAAAAACACCTTGCTACACATGATAGGAGGGAGGCTTTCCTGATAGTTTAAAATATTCCTTACAAATTTTTTAAAAAATTTTAAAGCACCATTTTAAAATTTGAGTGACCAGTCACAACAAGGTCTGGTTTGAAGCAACTCACCAGGTGATTTTAGTTACAGAAACTTAATTCTTCAAAAAAAGAGTTGACTCTTCTGATGACGGCCCAGCATTAGCGAAGAGGTGAAACCCTTGGTTGGGTGGGCATGGCTGAGCGTACCTGCTGCGATTTTACTTGAAAGTGTGACCTAATAATAATAATCTTTATTTATATAACGTCATCAAATTCAGCAGCACTTTACAAATTATATGGGAAATGTACAAACATAATATTAATGAACACTTGGAGAGAAAAAATAACTGGACCGCACGTCCACACATCATACAATGATCTATTGCCTCCAGGTTACATCTACAAAGTGAACTCCAGGTTCTTAGTTAAATTTTGATCAAAGTGACAAGGTGAAGTGGGTTTATTCAATTTGATAAAAATGTAACTAAGAACCTCAAGTTTGTTTTTTAAATGTAGCCAAGCGGCAATAGATTATTGTATATTGTGTGGATGTGTGGACCAGATCTTTTTTTCTCTTCCAATGTTGTACAAATTTAATATTACATTAGACTACAAAAAGTCATATGCAATAATAGGAGTATATTTTGTTTTGTATTCAAAATAAATGTTTGGTTCGTGTTATATAATTTTGTGCTTGTTGTACTATGGTAATTGTAATTCTGGTCTTTTTTTTTGCATCCCTTATAGAGTACAAGAGGGATTCGGTGTGGGGGAGAAGATAGTTCTCATCACCTTCATCTCAGCAGTCATCTTGATGACCATTCTGGGTAACCTTCTTGTAATGGTAGCAGTATGCAGAGATAGACAGCTAAGGTGAGTAACATTTTTTATGTTATTGGTAATGTTTTGAGCTGGCTAAGGTTTTATTATTTATATATATAATCTCATATTGTTCGGTGGCAGTTCTATTGTATTAAAACATTCTTTCAACATTAAAGGGATTGTTCGGAGGTTGAAAAACATTGCTGCTTTCTTATAAAAAATAAAAAAGGTTCCTTTATGACCATGGGTAGTAGATGGCCTTGCAACTCGTTTCCATTCAACTCTATACAGCTGAGCTGCAATACTGGCACAAATCATGGCAGAAAGCAGCCAACTTCCAGACTAACCCATTAAGTATTGGAGTCTTGTGTACATCACTACAGTTCTCTCCTGCAATTTTAGGTACATTTTTAGATTGTTCCGTAGTACAGACTATAGCTTTTATCCCAAGCCACAATTGAAGCAGAGTATTTGATAATGAACGATTTCTTACTATACAATGAGCCAGCCTACACTTGGAACATCCTTACAAAATGTGATCTGAGAAACCGACGGTCTATCAATTTCCTGAACCACAAAGAACCTTCTCCTCTAGAGAAATTCAACCACTAATTAGAGCTAAGAAATTCACTGTCATATTCTTAGAGGCTCATTATATGAAGACCCGACCCTGTCTTTAATTTTAGATAAATATATCAGAGAAATTAGCCTTTGGCTGCATTTTCCTCTGCTGGTTTCTCAGCTTGACACCTGTCCGGATTATTGGATGCAACTTAATGAAATTGTGATGTATATACAGTTTGTGAGATGAACAAAAACTGGAATGTTTTGCAGGAGAGAAATCGTGGAAGTTTTTTTTACAGTTTAGTGTGCCATAACAGTAAGGATAAATTCATGTGCAATTTAAACTCATTACTGTCATACATCTTCTCTTCTTTACTCCGACTTTTTATGTGTGGTCTAGGACTAGTGGTTAGATATAGCTGATGTGCAGTGAATAAGTATATACCAATAAATGTAAGAATAAACCATTTCAAGAACGTCAATTGGGTTTCAAGTTCACCCAAGCTGTCACAGTGGCATGAAAAATCCTTCCAATGTGGAAGGAAAGTTTCCTGCCAGTAGATTTGCCAAGCAAATGGTTTGTGGATTAATTTAGAATTAACTGCAGCAATTTTTGAACTTTACAGCCAAAAAATACTACGGTGACACAGGCTTCCCCACCCCCTTGTTTTTGGGCATAAAAGGTGAGAGGGGAATATAAAAACAGAAAATGTTCTGAGAAGGTTGACTGGTTCTGTGACATAAATATACAGAAGCATTTTGTTTTTTTAAAAAAAATAGACTTGAGTTCTTTTACCAGTGAAATTGAGCAACATGGCCATTTAAATACATTTTTGTTGATATTTTAATGCAAACAAAAGCAGTAGGGGGAATGTATTAGCTATGTCGCTTGGTTCCCCACATTGCTGAATGGCATGCCAAAATTACAAAGAAGTTTTGGTCCACAAGCCTGTTGCAGGCTATATTAAATTTAACAAAGCACTCAGTACCCTTTTCAAAAAAGCGTTTGTAAGGTGGGGGAAGGAGGAAATTTACTGGCCTTGCCCCATGAATTGTGACTTTTTCATGCCTTGTCCACCAGAAAACTGTCATAGAAGGCAGGATAGATGCCCCCTAGTATCTTTATTCATTTATATGATAACATTTGCATAAAGAAACATACTTTCTGTTCACACATACCCTGCTAACATACCCAGTTAACAAATAAAGGCATGGTTAGGAAAATTATACTCACTTCAATTTTTATCACGTATCTCTGTAATGGAACCAACAAAGGAGCGTGATCCAGCTCATGTAGCAGACTTCATCTGTAATTCTTTATTTCAGCATTAAATAATGACATAAATACATCTCACAGCCAAAAAACCTAGTGGATGGATAAAAAAAACATTCAGTTTCGAGCATTATATCACGTGCTTACTCCTGGCTAGTATATAATATGTTTAACACTCTTAAATTGCATCTTCCGTACTGATGGTTCACATAGTATTGTACGATTTGGAAACGAGGGAGACAAAGCACCACTTAAAATCAGGAGCCACGCACATTCAAGTGATTGTTGAGAGGTGCCAGGAGTCGGGCGCTTCATGCCCATTGGCCCTTTGACAAGCTTACTCCAGAAAACATGCTTATTTGTGAAGTCCTGATGTTCAGATTTTGAGTGCTGAGTACTAATGTTACAGTCCACATATTGGTAAAAACACATGCTTGTGTTTGATAATTAAGTGCTCTTTTATTTACATGTTTTTAACATAAATGTTTCTGTTGTATTTTTAGTTTTACTACACAATAGTTCTGGTTTCAGAATCAGCAAGTGTGACCACCTCTGTAAAAGTCTTCAGAAGTGTTCATAGCAGTCTTCTGGTCTGGAGCATTGAGGGACACATCAACACAAAGCAAAGAATACATTTTCAATTACTTTCAATCAGAACTAATTGGTGCTCCCAGATCATGTGGACCTTAAAGGAAATATTCCACTAGGACCAAAGATTGTAAACCAGGCACACTTGCATGCTGGTGTGTGCCCCTCTCTTGCAGGATCTACTCTTCTTTTAGCTTCTTATGCCCTAGTCTTTACAAAAAAGGCTTTATAATTATTCAAATGAGCCTGATAAGCTCTGTGCTCCATAACTGTTGATTGAGCATGGAGCCCCTGAGGTTCATTTGCATAATTTTTAAAGCATTTTTTTCCCATGAAAAAATAAGGGTATAGGAAGCTAAAAGATCAGTAATTTCAGCCACAGGGGGTGCACACCAGCATGTCAGTGTGCTTGGTTTACAATCCTCGATCCTGGTGGTAGATTTCCTTTAAAGGAAATCTACAATCAAAATTAAGCATGGTAAACCAGGGACACTTACTATTATGTTGGTGTGATGTTAGTAATTTCTTGTATTTGTTATTCATAATCCCTTTCTTCTAAAAGCAATATTTAAAATTATGCTACAGAGCCAGAAGGGCATTAGGGGTGTTACCAGTACCCCTCCATGCTGTAGCTTCACAGCCTGTAAAACTATGCAGAGACAAGGGTGAGGCATGCTCCTGCACAATGTAGCAGCCTGTAAAAGTACAGAACAAAGGAGCTCTGGTAACACCTCTGAGCCCTTCTGGTCCCTAAGCATAATTTTAAAATTTAATTTTTGAAGAAGACAATGGATAACATGTATAAGAAGATTACCACAATCACAGTGCCTGGGTCTGTAAGTAAGTGTCCCTGGTTTTTCATGATAGATTTTGATGGTAGAATTCCTTTAATAAACTAATCTACTGCTGTAGACATGTGAGACATTGATGCAGTGAACAATGACTTCAAGTTGTTGCTGGTTAAGGTGATTCTACTGATTCATGTGATGTAGTTATTTACTCACTGCTTTACCATTCTGACTATATTTTGGTAAATAAATAATCCCATATTGGAATCTGTTGCGTGATGGTCTTAATCTGAGATTAATTTATCTAATTATAAAACATTATAAATCCAGCTGTTTCATTATGTTGCCAATGAGGACTTTAAAATTCTCAATGTTATGTACAGTGAGATGACTATAAATATAAGTGCACTATATCAACACCATTCTAATAAGGTGATTTGTTCTTATATTTTATGTACAGGAAAATCAAAACCAATTACTTTATTGTGTCGCTTGCGTTTGCTGACTTGCTAGTATCAGTACTGGTGATGCCATTTGGAGCTATCGAGTTAGTACAAGATAAGTGGATTTATGGAGAAATGTTCTGTTTGGTACGTACTTCACTCGATGTTCTTCTTACAACCGCTTCCATTCTTCATCTCTGCTGTATTTCTCTGGACAGGTATGTAATGGATTCACAAAGTCCACAATTAACCTATAACCTTTAATAAATTATGCAAACATATGACACAAAGTATTTCCTCTGCATCAAAAATTGGAACATGTGTTTTGATGTTGCAGAGTTTTTTGTTCTTTATCCATAGCTTCTTGACATTTGAGCTACATTCTTTAAGATGCTAATTTTAAAAATCTGTTCCATCACTATGGTAACATGGATCTCTTCCCTATATGTGTTTAACAGTAGAGAAAAAGTGTGATGCATTTTAGGATTTTATTGTCATAGATTTAAGTGAATATAATAGACTCCTTTCACTCACTTTTATGAGTTTACCCACTCCTTTTTTTGAAACCTCCTTTATTAGTATTTCACGTATTACAACAGTACAATAAAAAAGAAGGATACATTTAATAAGGGTAGAACATACAGCATTGCCTTAACTCTTTCACAAATTCCATACTTAACTTTAATCTATTCATCACGCAACCTATAAACAATTGTACATTATCCCCTCTCCCATTCCCTCACACCCCACCCCCAGTAGGGAGAAAAAAGCCTTAATACCATGTCGACCAGATACTATGCCATTTAGATTTCTGCCTAATCCTCCTGTAATACGTTTTTATACTGGCCCACTCTCAAGGTAAGATTATGCCATAGTTTCTTTGAAGGAGGTTCTTTGTCGTCCCATTTACATGCCACAGAAACTAGTGCAATGTTCATCAATTTTAATATTACATTTTTAAAAAAAATTTGGTTAATCCTATATACTCAACTGAACCGAGTATAGCAGTTTTCACTAGTGGCGTGCAATCCAGACCCAAATTCCCAGACGTGTACTCAAACACCTCTCTCCAAAACCTCCCCATCTCCGGACATTCCCATACAACATGAAGAAAGTCTGCTTCCGTCTTATTACATTTATAGCATCTTGAATTTTCCCTAATTTTCATTTTAAATAACAAAACTGGGGTATAATAGACTCTATACAGCATATTAAATTGTATGATCCTGTGATTCCAATTAAGTGAACAATGTTTAATATTCTTATACACTTCCCCTACTCCTTGCTATCAAATATCCCAATATCCAATTCACATTTTACTTTAGACGCGTGCAAGAATTTATTTGAATAATCTTTTACAATATATTTGTACACCTTAGACACTATTTTTTTTAGTGTTCCTTGCCAATTTAACAAACTCCAAACCTGCATGTGTTTCTTTCTTTAGCTTAATCAAGTGTTTGCCTTTTCTTAGTGCATTTGAAAGTTGCACATACCTAAACATGTCGCCTCTCTGTAACTCCTCAAATGCCTCTACCTTCTCTTAGAACACCACTTGTAAAATATGTATTACCCCCTTCTTAATCCAAAACCTGCTATCAGATATCAATTTCATATCAGGCAAGCTATCATTGAACCATAGCGATGTTTCTTCCTGAACACTTTGCACTACAAATATTTTTTTTTTTTTACTTCTATCCATGATCTAAAAAGAGATTTACAGATTTCCAATTCTGCAAATGGTTCAGCCAGCAGAATAGAAGATTTCAGTAAATCTAAATGATTAATAACTTTGCCATCTGCCAGTTGAACTAAACGCGACATAATTGAATTTGTTTCCCACTTTGCCAAGTTTCCTATCCAAGCTGCCAAATAATATCCCTTAAAAAATGGTAGACCTAAACCTTCTTCTTCAATTGATTTATTCTAACCCTCTTTCTCCCCGAAAGCAAGTCATTTAAAATCTTCTCCAACAACTTGAAAAAACCTTTGTCTATCCAAGTAGGACAGGCCGATAAAGTAAATAAGATTTTGGGAAGTAGAATCATTTTAATTAAGTCGGTATTATCAGCTCTCGTCAATGGTAATTTACCCCAAGTCGTCACTTTGCTACTTACTACTTATATCAGAGGTCTTAGATTCATCCTCTCAAAGTCACTTAATTTTTTTGGGAAAACAGTACCTAGGTATGAAAACTGATCAACGCATAAAAGTTCCTCATTGTTCAAGAAGAACCCTTGCACTTCTGGGCATAATGGCAAGAGTATAGATTTCTGCCAATTTATATCCAGTCCAGAATACCTCCCAAATTCTTTAACTAAATCAAATACTCTCGGGACAGATTGCAAGGAGTCACTCAAATATAGCACCATGTCATCGGCATATAAGCAGATCTTGTCATTTATATCACAACACCCTCCATCCTGAATCCCGACATCTTCCCTGATCATAATGGCCTAGGGCTCTATATAAAGTGGGGATAGGGGACAGCCTTGGCGAGTACCCCTGGATAATCGAAAAGATTCGGAAATTATATCCCCCATTTTAATTCTTGCCACGAGACAGTTGTACATACTCTTCACAAAGCCAATAAATTAGTTCCAAACGCCAAACTTTGCCAAAAATTTCCAAAGGAAACTCCACTCCACCCTGTCAAATGCATTAAAAGCATCTAAGGACAGGCTGGAGTGGTGGTCCCCCCAGCCCATTTCTGTATCTGAAAATATGCTAAGCATACATTTACTTATTCTCCTGTCTGGGATAAACCCTTTCTGATCAGGATGTACGATGTCCTTGATTACTTTTTGCAACCTAAGCGCTAATGCTTTGGCCAGAATTTTAATATTTGTATTCAATAAAGATATCGGGCGAAAAGATCCCATATGCAACAAATCTTTTACCCACTCCTTTTTAATGTGCATTTGCATACTTTATTAATAAATTCTACAAAATAACCGAAATATTGGCAAAATATTACAATCACCTTGTCTTTCAGAATGTATTAAGGTATAACAGTTCAATACTTCTGTACTAGTTCAAACACTATAGAGCTCCAAACAATTGTAAAAATGCATTTTTAAACAAGTTTAACAAGTTTAAAATTTTATTAAGCATTAAAAAATATATGTACAATATAGGTAAATAGGTAAATATTTTCAAAAACATTCATGCATTTCAAAATGTCTTATCTATCAAAATATTAAAATAATAAAATGCCTTAAAGGAAACCTATCCTCAAAGTTCAGCGTGATTAACCAGGGACACTTAGGCTATATTCACACTGCCGTTGCCCGCCCGTACCGTACCGTAGCGGGCAACGGCAGTGTACGGGGAGAGGAGGAGGAGGTGAGCGCAGCTCACCCCCGCCCCTCTCCATAGCAACCTATGGTGCACGGCGCCGTATTACGGGAAAAGATAGGATATGTCCTATCTTTTTCCCGGGTACAGAACGGTACGGTGCCTCACGTGTGCTGCACCGTACCGCTCCCGTAGGGTGCCGTGCGCCCATAGGAGTGTATGGGGGACGTATATTGGCCGTATATACGTCCTCCATACGTTCGTGTGAATGTAGCCTTAGGGTACATTCACACAGCGGTATGCCCGCCGTGCGGGCATACCGCCGTGTGCTGGAGAGGAGGAGGAGGCAGCCCCTCCTCCCTCCATAGAGAATAGCGGCGCACGGCCGCACACACGCCAAAAGATAGAGCATGCTCTATCTTTTTGCGGTGTGCGGGCCGGATCGGTGCCACACATGTGTGGCACCGCATCTGCGCCGCGCCGCTATTGCCGTCTATGGGGACGTACATGCGGCCGCAAATTTGCGGCCGCATGTACGTCCCCGCAGACGGCCATGTGAATGTGCCCTTACTCGTAGATCCAGGCACCCTGACTGTGAAAATCCTCTTTTAATTGTTATCCACGGCCCCCTTCCTTCTAAAATCAAAATTTAAAATGTGAATGAGCCAAACAGCCTCCTAGGGGTGTTACCAGAGCTGATTCGTGCTCTGGCTTCATATTCTGTTAGACTCCCCCCCCCCATCTCCTCATTCAGCACTTCCCCCTCTTCTTCTTGATGTAATCTAACAACAGCAGGTAAAGTTTCATTACACGGTGGGGGGAGTGCTTATGGTACACTATAATTTTTGGTGTTTCCAACATACTGCAGGTTGCATATTTCACAGCCAACCACGTAAACTACATATTTACTATTGCAATTAACTAAAGACTATAGTGTACACTTTGTTGGTTTGAAAGTATCATATATGGGCATGTATTACAGCAGACACCACCACAGCCATAAAGATCTTTTCATTTAATTGAATTACAGGCCTCTTTATACCTCCAGAATCGTAGATGGTGATACAATATTACTCATTGTACGGGTGTGTTTAGATAAAAATCCGCTACCTGGTAGCAAAATATATATCTTTAAAGAGAAATATTTTTTTCATGAAATTCAACACTTCATAAAATCAATGCTCTATGCAGTGGTAACAGTTGTCATCAGATTTTTGAGTATCAACCTCATTCATGTTCTCCAACAGCATCCGTCTGCCCTTACGAGTGGCTATTTTGCACGCCACATAAGTAGAATACATAGAATATCGTCTTTTAGACAAACGATTGAAGATGAATTCATCTTTTTTCACAAAATCAGACTCCATGCTACAACCGCATTTTGCTCTAATAAAAGTTGTGAGCAACATGATGAGGATGACATACAGGAGAGTTTTCCCAGAAGTCAATCTTCTGTTTAACTTTGTAACAACTTTGCCTGTTGATGAGTCCCCTCAACAGGTAGAAATGGTATATTATTGGGATGGGTAACTTCAAGATTCAAGTTGTTATTATTGATATATTTGAGAAAATCAAGGATAACGCTGTTAGGACCCTTTCACACATAGTGTAACATCAATAAATCTGCCCCTATATGTTGTCTACTGTACATTAGTATACATTACTATACTTGCTGATACAGTAACTAA
Organism: Engystomops pustulosus; assembly: GCF_040894005.1. NCBI lineage: Eukaryota > Metazoa > Chordata > Amphibia > Anura > Leptodactylidae > Engystomops > Engystomops pustulosus. The sequence continues at coordinate 71,750,640 of NC_092414.1, forward strand.
AAAGTTACATGAAGCTTATTTTATTGCTGGGCTTCTTGCATGCCTGTTTGCACAAAGCTTGACAAAGCTGTCTAGCATGTACTTTCTATTAGTGTGTGTGTGTGTGTGTATATGCATATATATAATGTCACACACTCAATATGTTCTGATGTTATAGCACAACTGTGACACTGCACCTATGTAGTCAAATAATGTCTCCAGCATTATGTTAGTCTGCAACCAGAAATTAAAGAAATTAGAGAACCCGTCAGGCAAATTAACTCACTAAACTAAATATATTTTCATAAACTGCCATTAGAAAGCATTGCCTCTATCCCTTCTTTGTCCCTCTACATGCCTGTAAAGTTAAGCAATGAGGTCCTAAAGCTGTATGCAAATGACCTGTGAGATGTCCAATGAATCATTATCATCATATTCAACCTGTCCAGCTTATTCATGTGTGAGGCACAGCCACATACCCAGTGCTTGACTGACAGCCTGTATAATGGTGTAATGTCTCCTCCACGTGCTTCCTGGTGCCGGCGGCCCCTGCAGCCTGTGTGTGTATATAAGAGAGACAACAGCTCAAGGGACCAATGTTATAGCAGAACCTGTCAGGTACTTGTGTAGCTGATGTCTGTGTCTCACACATGTGTATTAGGAGCATGCAGCATGTCAGCAGATGAAGCACAGACACCAGCAATGCTTTACTATACATTACACACAGACATGAGCAGGGGGAGGAGAGGGGAGGGGGAACAGGGGTGACATCACTGCCTCTGACCATGTGACCCGCCTCATTTACATAGTAAAGAAAAGCTGATTTTTTAATAATTAATGCAGGGGCGTAACTACAGTGGTAGCAGCCACGGGTGGAGCCCGCAGTGTCAAGAGGCCCCATCATCTGATGTGACACTAAAGAATGGTGGATATGTACCATTATATATATAAAGCTCATGTATACATGCTGTATATGTGTGTGTGTATCTGTCATGGGTATATGCTGTACATATACAGTATATGGTGTATGGTGTGTATATACTATATGTGATGTGTATGTGCTCTATATGTGTATGAGTGAAGAACTGTATGTTTATGTATATAGGTCTATAAATGTGTGTAAAAATATGAGTGTAAAATGTACATTTTTAAGGGGGCCCCATTCAGAAGTCTGCTATGGGGCCCTGCCTCTCCTAGTTACGCCCCTGGGTGTATGAATTGACTAGATAAAGGCTGCGATGGAATCCTTGTCAGCTGCTCCAACAGGTAGAGGTGACAGAAATAGTGACAGAGACCTGATGACAGGTGTCCTTTTAAAATACATTTTGAAAAATTCCCTTATCTTTTTATTCCAATATTTAAATTATACAAAGTAAGTAGATGCAGAACACACAGAATTCTTTTGTTTCCCAGGAAACTAAAAATAGATGAAAAGGTTCTTGTTTACTGTACACCATGCTGGTAAAGGCAGATATTTATTTTTCTCCCCGGGGAAAGTAATGTTTTGATCAAACCATTAATTACATTTCTTTCTACTACTGTACATAGATGTGCAAATGGTACATCAATGGAGAAACATGATGGCTTGCCACTAAATAACCACTGCCGAATGTTATTACGAATTGCTCTTTGAGTGAGAATGGCTGAGCCTAGCTTTGTAACATTGACTTGTCAATTGTTATAATTGAAATCTGCTGTATTGTGCAAAGATACCACAGATGATATTTATCTCACACAATGCATCAGCCCTTTGGATCCAGCTGTCAGCACAGAGGACGTATTCATTATCTTGTGTTCAGTCCAGCTCTGTTTTTTGTGTGCACTGTATACTATGAAAAGGTAGGAGGTCCTACTGGGTAGCATAACATGGACACATAAATACAGTAGCAGTAGGGAAGAAAATCTGATATCACAGACCCATAATGCACTGTATATATTTTTTGCACATTTAAATTTTAAGAAATCAACTGAATCACTTACTGCTAATATAGTCTGATAGAGGTTGGACCAAATTATAAAGGTATCCCCAGGGTAGGCAAGCACTTGCTGATTTGTGGGGAGTGTCTGTTTTTTCTTGTTTTGCAGAAAAAAGTAAATGTATTAGTAAATACATTAGAGTAAATTCACTTTTGTTAGGACTGCCAGAGATTTGATAACTTGGTAACATGGTCTAAACCGCAAGCTCGCTGCCCTCGGGACAATAGTTTGCTGTCCCTACCTCCCCTTAAGGCACTAGTACGTACTATAATGTTCCTGGTGCTGCAGAGGGTGTATGGAGATGGCTCACATGCTGAGCTCTCTTCACACACAGCGGTTGTTGGCTGTATAATACAGCTGACACCCTCCAATTCCTGCCACACTCCGTTCTTGCACCAATTGCGGCAGTTAACCTGTTAAGTTCTACGGTCAAACCTGACGCGGTACCTAAATTACCATTTCATGGGCACCTCCTTCTTGAATGGCCGTTCGCCACCCCTCGTGACGTCATCGGAGGATGATGATCGGTCGCCATGGCAGCCTACAGTATCATTGAGACTTGTAGGCTTGCCATGTGTAATGATCTTTAGTAGCCAGCAGATGGCAGGCTATTAGGGATCAGCAGTAAAATTGCTATATACTGCAATACAGTAGTATTGCAGTATATAATATTAGCAATCAGACCATGCAGGGTAAAAGTGCCCTGGAGAATCTGAAATAATGTTTTTTTTTGGCCAATTTTTTGTGGCCCGGCCGACCCTACCTCCAGTGGCCTCTGGGTAAATTGAGTTTGAGACTTCTGGTCTAAACTGTTTAGGGATTCTCCCTCAGTTCTTTGAATAAGTTGTAATTCATAGAACATATCTATATTTATATTTTTATTATTATATTATTATATTTTTACTCTAACTCTTGCCTTGGGGAAAGTGTTTACTGCTGTCTTACTGAGTATTTGACTTAAAACATTAAGAATATGAGAAAAGTCATAACAAGAATATGGGATAAATACAACACAGCCTGTGTGGGAAGCAAAACACATGAATATCTTCATTCTTACTTGACCTGAACCATTTATAACCCTTTAGAAAAAGGCTCTGAGTGTAAATACTTCCCCATACGATAGATTGTTGTGGGAAGTATATATTTACAAACTGAATCTATAGAATATGCAATGTCAGAACTACAAATATGGATATTATAACTAATCATTTTTCTCTGAAAAAAGGTATTGACCACATGGCCCTCATTTATCTGACAGACCAAGGATGTAAAAGGAAGTCCTGATGTCAGCGAGTGACATGGCACATGGGAATATGGGTAATTACCCTGGTAAACGTTTCTAATAGTGGCCAATACCTTTAAAGGGGTTGTCCGAAACTTATCAAAAAAACAAAAGGTGGCCGGGGAGGGGGCTGCTTAAAAAAAATAGATGTACTTAACCTCAGGCGCCTTCCGGATGTCCCCCGCTGCTGTTGCTCCATTCCCCGCTCCATGTAAATGAACATGGCCGCAGGAGCAGTGGTGGACTCAGCTTCCAGCCAGCCGTGGCGAGCCAGGCCCATCCGTCTCTATTCACAGCATTGTATATGTGGAATAGATGGTTGTCGGGTCCGGCCGGAAGCTGAATCCAGTACTGATCCTGCGGCCATGTTTGTTTATTTCATGCGGGACCGGAGCAATCAGAATTCACAGAAGAAAAAGATCCGGCCTCACATAGTTCTCCTCAATACGGCCATTTAAAAAAAAAAAAAATTCTATAAACATTAGTTGCTACCACCAAATAGTTAATTAGTGTAGATGATTGTAGTTCACAGCCCTGAAATGAATGCACTACTTCAGTAAATGTGTTTAGCACAGTCTGATAAATAATCTTGTGCAGGAGTGAGGTGCAAAAGGAATTGGCAGAAAATACCAGCTGGAGATAGAAAATCCCAAGACGAAGTGAATCATCTAGAATGAATATACTTGATAAAGCAAGATTTTATATTGCCACAATAAAGAGACGCAATTGTGGCGCAATAAAAAATGACAGTACTTGTGCACCCCTGTGGCACCGCTGGAGACAACATAAGGCTATGGCCTCCTGATGTTTCTGGCGGCCAGACTGCACAGTGTATGATTCTGTGCCAGGTTCTGTCTGGCATAGAATTTGCTATTAACTAGTGACTGTTAAGCTCGTAGCGAGTGAGCAGTACATGCCCTGTGCTGGCTCACTCCGCTGACGGCTTCGCCCCCCCCCTTCATGTCCCTCCATACCCATTTGCTGTGGAGGAGGGGGAAGTGATCACAACTAATGGTGGTTAAGTGATCTACTAATCTTTTCTCTTGTTAAGGCTTCCCACCATTCGTAAAGGTTCTGTCTCTGGTGCATTCGGTTCCATTGTGGTGTTCCTTGCGCACTAAACCAATCCTTGGTCATTAATTCATGGATTGGAGCCAGTGATTGGCTCAGTGGTTACATACACAGCAAATGTAACAATGGCACCACCAATCTCTCAATACCTGAGGCATTTGAGACTTTTTAATTATCTTTTTTTTTTTCTTTTGTTTTCGCATATGGGATTTATTTTAATAATCTGAATCCCTTTTAATATTCTACAATCTAATTAATGACAGTAAACCAATTGCACCTCTGCTTTATTCTGGCCTTTTATTAGCATTCAAATATCTTTGCATGTGTAGATTTGCATTAGCATCTTTTGAATATTGGGTCATTATACATGAAAACCCCCTGCTTTGTAAGCGATAGGTTGCTCTATAGAGTGCGTTGTGGATTCTCTTATCTGGCACCAAGACTTTCCCCTACACCCCTACAAATTTATTTTTTATCACTACCTGGCATAAGAAGAGGTGTGTCCTGCTTGGCCGTACCCTCCCACCTACTACAGTTTATGCATTATTATTCAGCAGTTCATGCCTTGTCACCAAAGTGATGTCATCTAAGGTCCTATATCCTTTACATGTATTTATCACATGTATGGATCATATGAAATCACAGCTTGGGGAATTTCTATTCCTCCCCAATCTTCCATGGAGGCATGCTGTAATTTCATGTGATCAGATTCATACCTGGTGTAGATTTTGCAAATGTTAAGGCTATAGGGCCTTAGCTGGCATAATCCTGATCACATGACCTAAATGTAACACCAGTCACAATGTAAAAAAAAGTAATGTAATATTTCCTATAAGTAAATAGAGCTTTTTATGTCTGTAGTTTAATATTGACAGACGGTCACTAAGTAAAAGGAGGCAGGGCAGAGATTTGAAGAGACAAAATAAGGGGGCATATTTCTCTGGCAGCCGAAGAGAGGAAAACAGTCAAATCCAGAGATAAGAGTCACAAAGGCTAATATGCATAACAGAAACATGGTTGTTATTAATTTATAATGTCTCACTGGCAGCTTATCTTAGGTGGTATGGAGAGGACTTGTAACCCTTTACCAGGAGGCATTGTTGGTTTGGGGGTAGAATTCTGGTGACAGGTTTTCTTTAAATGTCAAGACTCAAAATTTAACATGAGAATATCATACACCACCACCAGCCTACTATCATTCCATAGTGCATTCCAGGGGCATCTCTTCTTCAGGTATGACAATCATTGGCCATCCACATTGGATTCATTGGACCAGTATATCTTTGTTGCTCCTTGGTCCAATTTGGATGTTCATGTTTCCACTGTCAGTTGAGTACAGGCAATTCATACTGACTTCTTTCATAGCCAGAATTAATTTTTTTGCTTTTGTTTTTATATTAGTTCTTCAATAGTCCAGGCTAGACTTCCTTATGCATTAAGGAATGATTTGTGTGGTTTGTTGGGATCCCACTGTCAGTTTTCCTCACTTGTGACACTGTTGGTAGCTACTAAACACCAGAAATATCCCACTAGATCTTTTTTTTATGATTACTATGATCCATCTGACTAGCATTCAAGATATTTTTTTGTCAGTAGTATTTAAGTATACTGACCAGAGACTGCACAACCCTAATTACCAAGTGCAACTGGGAGAAGGGGTTTTAACTCAGAGCTGCATACTGGGCTGAAGCACTGTGTGAGAGACATTGCTCGGGAAGGCTAGCCAGCCGTTTGTTGCTGTGAATACGCTGTTTTGCTAGAAAGGGAATTGCTGATGTACAGGTAGTGCTCAGACGAGTCAGCTTTTGTTTTCCGTTTTGTATTATTTTACTTACCTGTTAAGCTGCATTGCTTTGGCTGCCTATAAAAGCTTGACCCTGCTACAACATATATGTATATAATTGTAGGGGTTCAGCTCACTGGTGAGAGCCAAGACAGTTCATAGAGACGCAGAATCAGACTTGTATTTCCAAAACTGATTTGATTTACAGTCTTTATTTTCAGGTATATTTATAGGCCTAACAAGTACAGGCTCATAACCAACAAAAACAGAATACTAAACAAAAGACCTACCCGTCTGAACTCTTGCGAACACTGTAGCTTTACCCTCTCTGGCTACTAAATACAGAATAAAGGCAATGGCAGTCTTCACCTTCAGGCTTGCTTAAATCACAGCATCACCTCTATCTCTGATCAGAGAGACCTCCCATGGTGCAGCCCTGGTCCAGGTACAGGCTAACGAGCTGCATTAACCCCTTACTGACATTTGCCGGGTGCGGTTACATGGAGAGGGCTCACGGGCTGAGCCCTCTCCACAGCCAGTAAGTCTGCTGCATATTGCAGCAAAGGCTTACCGGTAACACCCGCGATCGTGGAGCAGCAATGTTATCAGAGAGTGGTGGTCCATCGCCATGACAGCCTCAGGTCTTCCGAAGACCCGAGGCTGCTTCGTGTTACCCCTTTCATTACAATGTGCTATCAGGAAAATCCCCATATACTTCCATACTGTAGTATGGCAGTATATGGTAGGATCGATCAGACAACCTAGGCTAAAAGTACCCTAGGGACTCTGAAAAATAGTAAAAATAAGAAAAAAGTTACAAAAAAATTATAATAAAAAACATAAAATTTCAAATCACCCCCCCCCTTCCCTAGAACTGATATAAATAAAAACAGTAAAATCATAAACACATTAGGTATCGACGCGTCCGCAAATTCCCGATCTATCAAAATATAACAACGGTTTTTCATTGCGTTTAACCCAGTAACGAAAAATAGCGCCCAAAGTCGAAAATGGCACTTTTTTGCCATTTAAAAAAATATAAAAAATTCTATAAAAAGTGATCAAAAAGTCACACAAGAATATGCCGCAAATGCGTTTTTTTTCACCAATTTCACTGCATTTGGAATTTTTTTCCCACTTCCCAGTACACAGCATGGAATATTTAATACCACCATTTTAAAGTGTAATTTGTTACACAGAAAATAAACCATAACACAGATTTGTACATGGAAAAATAAAAAAAGTTATAGATTCTTGAAGGTGGGGAGTGAAAAATGAAAACGCAAAATCGAAAAAGGGCATCGGCGGGGAAGGGGTTATCACTGCCCCAGAACCTGGATTAATCATTAATGGCCATCCCTTTACCAAGCATAGGTGAAAAACCTAGCTGGAATATAGATGCCATTGATGACCTTCCATCTACTGCCTTACAATATATAAAAATACATATTTACTCATGGATTTCTATACAATACCTACACTTACCTACAACTTTCACATAATTCTGACATTTTTTGCCTATGGAATATTTCCATACAGTACCTAATGCATCTATGCAGCTTTCTAATACTACCACACAGAGTGTACATTTTCTTTCATTTTGTTTCATTTTTTACTCCCATGAAGTTCATGTGCTCAGTTACATTGGAATCCTGAGACACAACCAGCAGACTATTGCTCTACATCTTCTCTGTGTCCTCACTGATCCAGATCTGTTAATTACACTAATTTATGTTCTGGAATTAAGTTTGTTTAAATAATATTATCGTAAATTGTGTTATGCTGCTGTTTTAGTGTACAGACATTATGGACAATGTGTTTATGGTAAATTATATTATTAAGTTGTCTTTCAAATTATAATCAGTATAAATAGATTTACAGAAGAAGCATCTTGCCAAAATGTACCATGGGATATGCGGCTGGCATAGAAAATTATGTAGCAGGCTAATCTGTTTTATCTGACGTTTGTTTATCTGTTTCTTGATTACTATTACCATAACTGGGGATCAGAATATTTGAAAGGCAGGAGCGTATTAAGACTGCCGTGGGCCCTGGGCTGTATGACTATTATAGCCCCTACAACTCTGGAATCCCTTCCTACATATGATGCTAGCATCAGCTTCTTGGGGAATGGAGGACCTGCTGAAATGGCTTGTGTGCATGTGTATTGAGAGCAGAAACAGATGTATGAGGATGTTATGGGTGAAGGTCCTTCTCAGTAAAATATCTGGTGGGTGGTTTGGGTGGACATGGGCCCCTCGAAGGCTGGGTCTACTAGACTGTGTCTGCTGTTGTACTCCTTATAGGCTCCCTTCACAGTGTTTCCAATCCTCTTTTCTAATGTCTTCATAGGGCTGTTACATGGGTCCACTATATAATTTGTTAATTTCACTTCATAGGTCCATATAATTCTGTTAATTTGTGCATCAGATCTGCGAACAGGCCAGGATTTGTGGTTACAATATGGATATGCAATGTCTGAAGGAGAATTTATGGGTACATGTGTAAAAAATGTATTTCATATCCATATCTAAAGATTTCTTTAGTTTTTCATTCACACTATTGCATAACATTATTTTTATTACATAAGTATTCACAGTCCAAATTGAGTTGAAATCTTATATGCTTTTAGAAACCATGTGTAAACTTATCAATTTGAAAAAGTTGATTCCTCTTGTGTTTCCTTAGCTGCTTTCTTTTTTCACAAATGAGTGTGTGGCGGGTGGTTATCTGAGCAGTGAGATGCTAATGAGAACTCAATACAAACATTTTGTGGGCTGTTCTTGGCAAAAGTATTAGGGGCCTGGAAGCTTAAAAGGGATGTCCAATCTCAGCAAATAATTGATATAAGTTTTCCAATACACTTTCTGTATATTGGTTTTCTAGATCTCTGCTTGATCTCATTCTACAGGAAACTTCATTGTTTACTTCCTGTGGTTTAAAACTGGTCCGTGGTCATGTGATGTCACATGACGATAGGCTAGGCTCATTATCATGCGCAGCTCTGATTACTCTCTGTGATACTGGTGAGCCATGCACCTTTTGACATCTGTCAGTACCAGTATTACAGCTGGCACAGAAGGTTATAGAAAATTGTTTTGTATACCAAGGGTTCATAGCACGAAGCATTGTATTCACAAGGGTTAAAAGTTTATAGCAGTGAACACAATACAGTGGCAAGGTCTTTTTTTTTTTTATTTCAGCAACAACATGGGGGTGTTATTGTCCACTTATGGCAGTATTATACACAGCATAATAATGAATAATAAAATAGAAATGAAACTAATAATAAAATAATAATATATTTTTTTTCACAATAAAATTTCCATTTGGTTTAAAGGAAACCTACCACTTGTAGTGGCAGGTTTCCGATGAAAATACCGGGCACCAGCTCAGGGTGAGCTGGTGCCGGAGCTTATTTTAGTTAGTGTTTTAAACCGCGGTATCGCGGTTTAAAACACTTTTTAAAAGTTATAGCCGGCGCAGGCAGGTACGCGCTCGGCGCTTACCGTGCACGTGGCTCTCATTCACTTCCTATGTAGCCGCGTGCACGGTAAGCGCCGAGCGCGTACCTGCCTGCGCCGGCTGTAACGTTTAAAAAGTGTTTTAAACCGCGATACCGCGGTTTAAAACACTAACTAAAATAAGCTCCGGCACCAGCTCACCCTGAGCTGGTGCCCGGTATTGCCATCGGAAACCTGCCACTTCAAGTGGTAGGTTTCCTTTAAGTGGACCTTTAAAGGAAATTTACCAATTCCATTTGTGGTAGATTAACCAATAACTCTGCTGGGTAGATATCAGCAGTGTTAATAGAAATATATGTTTTTTTTAAGAGCTTAATCCTGCAAATGACCGCTAAAAAAAAACTTATATTTTTATGCAAATTAATCTGAAAGGCTTCAGGGGGACATCACCAGAGCCCTTCCAGGCTGGGGCAGATGGTGGGAGAGCGAGCAAGAGAAGGGGCAGGGAGAAGGGCTCCAGGGGGCGAGTTATTGCCAGAGCCACCGAAGCCTAGAGGGGCTCTGGCGGCACCTCCCTGAGCCTCCCATATTAATGTTACATAAAAAGTTTTATTAAAATGTCATCTATGCTCCTAATATACATATATTTTTTATTTACGCTGCAGGGAATTACCCAGGAACGTAAATAGTTAATCTATCACAAGATAGATTGCATTTTAATAAGATTATAGAAGGTTATAGGTTATAGGTTATTCAGGGCAACTGTTTTCTTAAAGCAATAAAGTTCATTTATTGATGCAAATCTATTTATCAAGTCAACAAGTAAACCAAAAACAATAAAAAAAGACAAGTCTGTAACACTTTTCTTCTTGGTTTTCCTTCCTTAAGATAAAAAACAGTATAGCAGCTTTTTTTTTACAAAATAAGGAGACTGTACATGTACATGAAATCAAAAGAATGTTTCACCTTAAAACATCTTAAAACACAAAGAAATATTAGTACAGGTGGTCCCCTACTGAAGAACACTTGACTTACATACGACCCCTAGTTACAAACGGACCACTGGATATTGGTAATTTATTGTACTTTAGTCCTAGGCTACAATAAACAGCTGTAACAGTTATCACAGGTGTCTGTAATGAAGATTTATTGTTAATCTTGATTCTTATGACAACCCAACATTTTTAAAATCCAATTATCACAGAGATCAAAAAAGTTCTGTCTGGCATTACAATGATAAAATATACAGTTCCGACTTACATACAAATTCAACTTAAGAACAAACCTACAGACCCTATCTTGTAAGTAACCCGGGGACTGCCTGTAGTTATAATTAGTTGAGGGTATGTGTCTTTGCACTCTGATCGATTGATAAAACTAAGGGGCAATAATACTTCTCCAAATGCCATAACAATTTATCTTTTGACTGGATTATCTTGGTATTCTCTTACATTAGCGTCTTTAGGAGATTACTGCTAAGGCCCTAGTAATGCAAGCACTTTAAAAATACAAATATTGAAATCATTTATCAAAACTGATTAATAGGAAGAAAGTTCTATAATCCTTTTACCGCACAAAAGTGCAGGGGCCATTTTTAATGTGTAGATGAAAAGCGATTTGTTAAACAACATAACATTTTCTTATGATGATAGTGTAAGACTTTACTGCGTGATACTATGACAAGACCATTTTATAACGGATAGACATTTATAGTCAGAGAGTTGTAATGAATTCACTGAATTGTGTTCCTTTGATTAAAGGATCTGTGTAATTCTATCTTTTTTCAGAAGTTCACAATATCCTCTTATCAGTAAAGAAACACTCTAATGTTTCTCAGCTTTTGTGTGTATGTTTTTGACATGTCCCATTGGTTATTGCCAATTTAAAACACGTAAACATGAAGTTTTAACCATACAAAACTGCAGGCATTTGATTCAGAGCAGTGGGTAGGGACTGTGCTCTAAGATGTCACACACCAGTGCACAATCCAGCTACAATCCTAGAACACACTGGAATTTCACAGTCTGGCTCCTAATAACAATACAAATAAAGGTAAGGTTAAACAGATATCACAGACTGTTATCAAACATTGGCTGCAGATTTTTATGGTCAAAACTCCTGGTAGATTCTTTTAACTCTTTAAATGTTTATTAGGCATGAAGCATCCTGTAAAAGATTTTTTAATGTTGAGTGGAAACCACAGGCACAGTTGAAATTCAAGATGGCTAAAAATTCTAATGGATGGTGCGATTGGCTAATGTGATCCTCAGAAGAAAATCATTATTCCTTTATATTATGATTCCAGAGAACAAGACAAATTCGAAAATACCAGGATCATGAAACTATATTAACCCCTTAACGACTTGGCCCTTTTTAGTTTTTTCACTTCCATTTTTCACTCACCACCTTCCAAAATCTATAACTTTTTTATTTTTCCACATAAAGAGCTCGGTGATGGCTTATTTTTTGTGTAACAAATTGCAGTTCATAGTGACAGTATTTCAATATTTCATGCCGTGTACTGGGAAGCGGGAACAAAATTCCAAATGCAGTGAAAATGGTGAAAAAACGCATTTGCAATGTTTTCTTGTGGGCTTGGATTTTACAGCTTTCACTTTGCGCCTCAAATAACATGTCTACTTTATTCTTTGGATCGGTGCAATCATTGGGATACCAAATTTGTATAGGTTTTATAATGTTTTCATATATTTACAAAATTCTAACCTCCTGTACAAAATTTTTTTAAAATTTTGCTATCTTCTGGCGCCAATAACTTTTTCATACTTTGGTGTATGGAGCTGTGGGTGGTGTCTTTTTTTGCGACTTTTGATGGTGTTTTCATTGCTATAATTTTTAGGACTGTACGACTTTTTGATCACTTTTTAATATTTTACAAAATGGCAAAAAAGTGCCATTTGCGACTTTGGGCGCTATTTTCCGTAACGGGGTAAAATGCAGTGAAAATACATTTATTATATTTTGATAGATCAGGCATTTTCGAATGCGGCGATACCTAATGTGTTTAGGATTTTTACTGTTTATTAATATATATATATATATATATATATATATATATATATATATATATATATATCTGTTCTAGGGAAAGGGGGGGTGATTTGAATTTTTAGGTTTTTTTTAATTTTTTTTTAAAAACTTATTTTATTTTTACTTTTACTATTCTTCAGACTCCCTGGGGTACTTAAACCCTAGTTTGTCTGATCGATCCTATCATAAACTGCCATACTACAGTACTACAATGGGGATTTTCCTCCTCCTCCATTACAATGTGCTGGTAGCACAATGTAATGAATGGGTTAAAACGAGACAGCATTGGGTCTTCGGAAGACCCGATGCTGCCATGGTGACGGATTGCCGCTCCCCGATGATGTCACATCATTGTCCGTAGAGATCGGCGGGAAAACACACGCCAAATATAATGTCTAGCCAACCACTATCCCTCCTCCCTGGGTTTTCTCAATCATGCTACAAAGCCCAATTTCATTACAGCATTTTTACACTGCCTGGGGCTGGGTACTTTATTGGCATGTATTCTGGCATTCAGCTAAGAGGGCCTATGTGAAAGGAAAAAATGCAGTCAGCTGGTTACTGGCAGGGGTCCTAGGACTATATTAGTCAAGGCAAAATGGAAAAGACAGCTACGTTTTAGAAAGTTGTGATTGGATATCAGATCATATTTTCACGGTGCTGTACAGTGGTGGGCCCCATAAAATAATTTTTACTAGTGAGTCTTAGTCTGACACTGCACAGCCATAACAATTCATTTTGGACAACTTTTGCCTGAACAACAACAGCAGCCATGATGGCCCTATATTAAGACTCCATTGCACTTCCTCTATATATCCAGCTGCTGTCTTTCATGTTTTTATGTTTTTTTCTTTATCTTCCAATCTCATTTGCCCTTCTAAGGGAAGTATGCTTTCATGTGTCTTTCTACAGAGAAATAATCCATTAACTTTCGGGTCTGTAGTGTTCCCCTGTAGTATTAGCGCAGGACACACTTTGATTACCATTTGATCAAAGTGTCTATCATTTAATTTCATGCATTATGAACCAAACATACCTTGAGAATGCTGTAGCTACACTGATGCAGAATCATATCTTGGTTAATCCCTGAGTTGAGTGGTTTTGCTGAAATTCAGGATAATGAGTCTCTATCGCTCCCTTGCTTGGCTCAGCCCTTCTCCTCTTATACTGCTCAGAAGAACTATGTATTCACCAGGCAGAAGTAAGCAATCATTGCACCATCCCCCAGCTGCTGTGTATGAGTGATCCAACACAGGTTAATTAGTTCTGTCTGGAAAGTTCAGGAAGCTTTTTGTAATGTGTTTTTGAACTGCAAGTAGTATGCAGCATAGCTTTCCCAAGGTCCTGAATGTCACAATTGTTTTTTCAGCAAAACCACTCAACTCAGGGATTAAACAAGGTATGCTGCGGTATGTTTGGTTCATAATGCATGAAATCAAATGGTAGATTTCATTTAAAGGGAACCTACCACCACATATCTACCTATAAAGGTTAATCGGGTAGTAGGTGCATCTATAGGACGTGAGGATAGCCCCTTTAAGGGTTATTCCTCACGTCCCTGCAATTTTTACAAAATCTACATATTAGGGAATTAAAAGTTAGTAAAGAGGCTGCTGGGGCGAGGAGTAGCCGGAGCTGAGGCCACATGGCGTGGCTACTCCACCCCCCAGTAGCCTCTTTGATCCTCCTACCAGAAATCTTTGGCGCGCAGCTGCTCGTCCGCAAAACCTGCCATCTGCACATACACAGAACAGCAGGCCCGCGGCTGCGCGGTCACTACTCCATAGCATAATAACATTAATCAGATAGCAACTAAGGAAGAGTCCAGGGAGGACTTGAGAACATGTATTGCGTTTATGAGTAATGTTATTATTTCACTACACTGATTTTATGGTCACATGACCTTTTAAGCTAAAATTACTTTATATGTTAAGTAATCAGTGTGTCCTTCACTAATACTATGGGGGAACACTACAGACTGGAAACTTTCTGGATTACCAGATTGTGAACGCATCGGCCCCAGGAATTGGAGTTCGATGGATACCTCCTATAGCGGCAGACCACCCACCTGATAAAACCTTATATGCGTTGTGCCAGTCTGCACAGCTGAACACGGTGAGAGTACCCCTTTTTTCAGATAATTACGGTACCATACCAAGTAAATAGTCTGCACATGATAGCGCTCTTTTTTCTCTTCTTTTGTACTATATTTACAGAGAGAAGCAAAGGCTTCACAAATATCTCTGTAACCCCCTTTCCCCTCCAACACACACACACACAACCAGGTAGGTTTACTGTTGCTACTGTTAGTCTTTCCATTTAGCTGGCAACAAATCTTTATAGGAGTAGCAGATTCAAATATAAAACTTAACTACTTGGGGGATATTGCCAATAATCATGACATCCATGTAGCTAGATATATGAACCAGGCTCATGGAGTGGATGCCCAAGCCATCACTTTCATGGGAATTGATTTGGTGTCACCTAAGAGAAGAGTGGGCAACTGGAACAAAGATATTTTTAAAGAGAAGCGAGATGGATCTTCTTACTAGACACTGGAGCAGATTTATCAAGCAGTCTGAAAGTCAGAATATTTCCAGTTGTCCATGGCAACCAATCACAGCTCAGCTTTCATTTCACCAGTGCTCATGAATATTTTAAAGGGGAGCTGTGATTGGTTGCCATGGGCAACTGGAAATATTCTGACTTTCAGACTGCTTGATAAATCTGCTCCACTGTGTCCCTTAGAATAAGGAACAAAATTATTGCCGGTTCATTTGAACTATCTGGTGTCCTTTTGGTGACTTTTTACTTACTGTTTAATTGGGTTACTATTGCTGTTAGTAATAGACAACCATTATTCTCCCTTAATTAACAAATCCATTTGTTTTTATATTTCTCTAATACCTCCCTGTCTGTTAATACCATTTCTAATGTTGTATCTTTACCTAATGTGTGTTCGCCATGCGATAATGTGATTCCTCCGCAGTGTACTCACAGTTATGCAGGTGTCAACACTGTGGTTGTAGACGCCTCCTTTGGTTGGTGAGGTATCAAGTGACTGAGATGTATTTGGTTTAGGGCACGCCCCCTGAAATGTGTACTATGGGCAATTTGGGCATCTGACATCACTAATGGATATTTCATTTACATTCATCGCCAGAGTTTAAATCACATTGGCAGTATGTATTTGTACGCCGATGTGATAGCATTGCTGCGTGAGATTTTCATTAGTGGGTGTGTGCACCACTGCCACAGCCCCTCCATAGGCCCATCTATGCTTCATATCCTACCTATTCCCTGATGACCGTGTTATGTGCATCAGAATCGTATCGGGAACCTCTGTGGGATTGTGTGGGTCTCTTTTTTCAGCTAGGGATGTATTGTGGGCACTGGTCTTGTTAGGACAGCAGTCAGATCTACAAAGGGTTGTTAGGAACGAACCTTGGATGATACCAGTACGTGGTCCTCATGTACACCTGAGTGTTCCTTCCCCCTAGCCCCCCCCCCCCACTCCTTCATTGCATTGAACAGTGATACCCATCTTTTTTTTACTGTTTCATTCATTTTGGGGTACTATCAATGGCATGTACTGTGAAGGGGTCACCGCAGTGACATTTATCGTGTATAGTCTTGTCTTTGCAATATTATCTTTAATTAAAACCATGTAATAAGAATTCTGTATTGTTTTGTCATGAGCTGGGAGTATTATATTTCCATCTTCTACAGGTAATGAAAAATTGACTTGGCCTTTGCTACATCTACAGCAAAACTTTTCTTGGCAAGAAGAAATGAGTTTTCCATCTTCTCCAGGCTGAAGAGAATGTTAATGAACAAGTTTTCTTCACAGCAATGTCTGATTTTCTGACTCTTTATGAAAGGATGATAATTCTACTTCCTGCCATTCTGGCCTGCAGTCGAGAAGTGAAAGTCACTTCTCCAGATTTGCATTATGACTCATTATTTAATTACCAGTGGACTGACTCTTCCATCCACCGCTGCAAATCTTCTGTTAATTATGAAAATTGCATCTTGCACTTAGGTTTATCCAGCCTTCACCTTATTTCCGTATATATATATATATATATCTCTACAAGGGCATACAAATTGAACTTGTTTGGATTAAGGCAATTTAATAAAATGTTAATACTCTGACATAAAATTTTGATATTTTCTAAGGTATGGCTCATATGTTGTGTCATGACGATTTTCCATTTTGTCTCCATTTGAAGCTAAAGGAAACCTACTATTAGGAATCTAGGATCAGAAGTAGATGTGATGGTAGATTCTTCCGGCCTGGCTCTGTCCTAATCTGTAACTGAATGATCCTGGAACCTAAATTTGTTAAAAACTTTAGTTATATGTAAATTACCTGCAGAGGTTACACCTAGGAGCCTGACTGAGCACTAGGATCTAAGGCTACTCCACGCCCCAGTAACCTCTGCAGTTAACCCCTTAAGGACGCAGCCAGTTTGTAACGATTATAACTTTTGAAAACTGTTACTTATCAAAACGATTCTGAGATTTTTTTTCTCACATGTTGTGCTTCATGTTAGTTGTAAATTGTGGCTGATAAGTTTTGCGTTTATTTACGAAAAAAGATTAAAATAAACTTTTTTTGACAAATTTGCCATTTTTGAAATTGAAAATCATCGCATTTTCAGGTAGATAGATATACCACCTAAATAAGTTACTAAATAGCATTTCCCATATGTCTAATTTACATTTTCATAATGTTTGAAATGTCTGGATAATTTATTTTGATGTCACGCGGCTTACAAATTGAATATCGGTTTCACGTATTTTCAGAATTGACTATTTTGGGGATAAATACTGTTGTGAATGAAATTTTACATATTTAACATCAAAAACCCCTATATAATCCACCCATTTTCAAATCTGTAACCCTTAAACTATCAGAAACAGCTTTTAGGAAGATTGTTAACTCCTTGAGATCTTCATAGTAATTGAATCAAGGTGAAATTTAGAATGGTCAAATTTTGTCGGTTAGCCCTAAAATTTACACATTTCCAAAAAATAAAAAAAGAAAAACCACCTTACAATTTGTTATGCAATTTTTCCCAAGTACAGAGACCCCCCACATGTGGCCCTTACTTGTTTTATGGGCGCACAGCAAGGTGCAGAAGGAAAGGAGTGCCCTGCAGCTGACAGTATTTTGATTTTCTTCTTGGCCCCTTTTGTAGGCTATAAAATTTTAGCTTTTTTGTTATTGAGGCCATGGCTTGTTTTTTGTGGGATATGTTGTACTTTGCAACAGTATCATTCTGCAGTAAATATGTTTTTTGTTCACTTTTTATTGCATTTTTTTGTGGGATTCACTAGGTAAAAATCATTATTTTTGGAGGGTTTTTAACCGTTTTTTTTTTAGCAGTGTTCATCGTATGGGTTCCATAATTATTTACTTTTATTCTATGGGTTGTTACGGACGTGGTGATACTATATATGTGGGGTCTGTGTTATGGGGACTGCAGTATGTGGCAGGATCGAGCAGACAACCTAGAGTAAAAGTACCCTAGGGAATCTGAAAAATAGTAAAAATGTAGAAATTAAAAAAAAAATAATTATAATAAAAAATCTAAAAATTCAAATCACCCCCTTTCCTTAGAAGTCATATAAATAAACAGTAAAAATCACAAACACATTAGGTATCGCCGTGTCCAAAAATGCCTGAAATGTTGCCAAGTCACTCCAGTACGCATTCATTGACCTACACTGATGGGCAAAAGTTTTGAGAATGACACAAATATTATATTTTCACATGATCTGATGCCCTCTGCTTTTAATGTGTGTTTGTCAGATGTGTTTATCACATACAGAAATGCAAGTGCAATCATATTATGAGTAACAAAACCTTTTATTGACAGAATGAGTTAATGCAGTAAGTCAATATTTGCAGTGTTGACCCTTCTTTTCAGGACCTCTGCAATTCTCCCTGGCATGCTTCATCAACTTCTAGACCAAATCCTGACAGATACCAGTCCATTCTTGCACAATCAGTGCTTGCATTTTGTCACAATTTTTTGTTTTTTGTTTGTCCAAAATCTCTGTTTTGTTCCCTGAGCCATTTAGCTATCACCTTGCTTTATGGCAAGGTGCTCCATCATGCTGGAAAAGGCATTGTTGATTACCAAACTGCTCTTGCTTGGTTGGGAGAAGTTGCTCTTGGAGGACTGTGAGAGAGCCGATTCCCTTGGCTGAGAGGCAGCCCCACACATGAATGATTGCAGGATGCTTTACAATTGGCAATGATGACTGCACGTGTTTCTTTAGAGAAAACCATGGTTAACAGAAGAGAAACAATGATGCCAAGCACCAGCCTCCTTTTAAATTGTCAGGGGGTGTGATTCTTACTTAATCATGACAGATTGACCTCCAGTCCTGTCCTCATGAACACCCACACCTTTGTTACTGGAGCAATCACTGAAACGATGTTAGCTGCTCCTTTTAAGGCAGGCCTGCAATAAAGTTGAAATGTGTTTTGGGGGAAAAAATTCATTTTCTGGGAAAATATTGACTTTGCAATGAATTGCAGTTAAGCTGATCACTCTTTATAACATTCTGGAGTATATGCAAATTGCCATTATAAAACCTGATGCAGTAGACTTTGTAAAAATTAACATTTGTATCATTCTCAAAACTTTTGGCCATGACTGTATTATCTATAAAGAGCTCCCCAATTCCTGATATGGGTTGTCTCTGAAAACCAACTCGGCCATAGTGGGGGATTGTGTAGAACATCAGTGATGTGGAATGGAATCATGTGCCGCTGTCAAGACAAGGCGCAGTAACCCTCGCTCCTGAACCCATTGATACTGTTCTTGTAAATGTAGTTAATGTATATTTTACTGTTAATTGGATAAGAGATGATGATCACTTTTCGACAATGTGCCTCATAACAATATATTATAGTCTTCTTCTGTGAATTGTATACCCTTGATTGGATGCCCGACAACCACCAACAAAACTGTTTCCATTTATTTCTATTGCCTGCAGTAGGGACCACTGACCTGCTTCAATAGTTCTTCTATATCATGTTTACCAAGAACAGTATAGCAGAGCTCCTGAACATTCAAATTTTCTGATCTTATTGAGAGTAGATGGTGTAAATTACACAAACAAGGCAAAAGAAACACAAACAACCCCATTGCCATCAATAGAACAGCTCCGCTCCAACAACCCAAAACTTTTGTTAAAAATTGTAGTTATAAACATCAAACTAAGGCTCATCCACACGATCCCACGATGCACACATATGCAATTTGCGATCCCGTTTTATGGCCACAAAAACGGACCATATGTAACCCATTTACCACTGCAAAGACATATGGTGGGCTGGTGCCCACATGGCTTGGTCTACTGGGCAAACCACTGACAATCTGGCCATTTTTTTGTACTTTCATAGACTTCAATGGAGAGATCATATTGCAAAAATGGCTTTTTTTCAAGGTTGCAGTCTGATGGCCAGTTCACGGTGCAGTGAGAAATACAGTGACCAGATAATTAGCCATATTTCCTATTAAAGTTTATAGGGCTATTTTTAAGATGCCACAAAAACCTGTGGTGGTCATTTTCTACGTCTAAATAACCTGTTGTGTGCATGAGGCTTAAAAGAATTTTGCTCTGCCATGTCTAGTGTTAAACAGGGAAAAGTATCAAGTACTGCAGAGGTTAATTGCAAAAAAAAAACTATGCATACATTTTAGTGGATTAGTTTTCAGAAATGATATTCCCTTAAGCAGAATAAATTTTGCCATTTTACCATGCAAGACTGTAAAAGTAATGTGCTAGATACAACTTGCACCCCCTACCCTGCACCAGCTGCCCTGCATGTGTAGATATTTTCATGGGAGCTTATAGTGTGGATCAGGTAACATGTGGAAACCTCTGTGTATAGTCTCCTATAGTCTCACAATTTAACTAATGTTTTATACCATCCAGTAGCTTATTGATGCTCTTTCTATTGAAATCATTCAAAAAAATGCCTTTTAAACATATACTACATATATTTTATACAGTAATTGAGGCTTAAGATATAGAGGAGTTAACTATACAGAATAACTTAAAATATACACCTTCTCTGTAATGACATTCCAGCTCCATATGTAACATATTAACAAAACATTACAACGTGACACATGGTTATGAATGAAATGACATCATGCATTACAAAGCTGTATCGTGAGCTGTAATATCTGCATGCGGCATATGTAAATATTGTCATCTGTCACAAAATGGCATTTCATACTAACACAATTAGGTTGTATTGAATTGTGTTATAGCTTAATCATGGATTCCCATATGAAACCTATGTCATGCATTGTTCATAAACCAGACTAAAGGAATCATTTCACATTACAGCTGTCACTTATAATACTGAATTCTAGACGGTCTCACATTCCAACGTAATAATAGCAATTACAGTCCATACAGAAAATTCTGATGTGATATGTGCAATGTTACGAAGGCTCGCTTTATTATTTTTCTTTTATATTTTATTATCACCTTCTTAAAACAATAAAATATATTATTCTGTTGTACATAGAATCCTATAATCATGAGTGTTGGACTGGGTGTTCACTAGTTTGGTAGTTAACTTTACAGAAGAGAAAGATATAACACAGTGAGTAAGGAGCTATAAGCTCAAGGAAATCTATGATACATGTTTAAAATACATTTTTGACATCACGCAACTGGAGATGTGAGAACCTGACTGACAGACAGGAGATGGCTTGTTATGTAAAGAATGTAGACATGTTTTTCTAACCTGTGGCGAAAAAAAAAGTTTGTCAAGGTCAAAATAGGTGGTTTCGGAAATGTAAATGTCCTTATTGGCTAACCTGTGTTTATAATTATCCAAGCTTTCAAGACTTGTTACATTCATCCTTTAGGTATGATTTTTCTAAGAAAATACTGTGTATAGTGTAGCTATAACCTTCCTGAGACAAAGAAGTGGTTTATTCATGGGGTGATGGTCAAGCCATGGATTTTGCACTAAACTGTAACTCTTTCTGATCAGGATTTTTTCGATGTTTGCTAAATTTATCTGCTATATTACAGCCACATACTGTAATATGGTAGGAATAATGTTAAGCTATTTCACAATCTATCTCCATGAAGCATAGGATCAACAGTGTGACAACACTATCCCCTGCTGTTCCAAGTCTTGGTGGTTTACACTTTTCTATCTTGCCTGTTTACATACATAGAGGTCTAATAAAAGTACCTTTTTTCTTGTTCTGCATGTTCCAAGACATTCCAAATAATAATCTTTATTTATATAACGCTGTCAAATTCCGTAGCACTTTACAGATTATGGGGAACATATACAAATAAAATAAGACATTACAGAGTAACTATATTGTCGTATGAAACCATAGAAGTGAGGGCACTACTCGCAAGAGCTTACAGTTTGAGGATGAGGGGTAAACACAAGTGGCATAAGACCTTGTATAATGGTCTCACCATTCTTTATAAAGGAATAAAAAATGAAAAAAATGTGTATAAATGTAATAACCATTAAATAAATAAAAATGCCAGGAGCTAGATATCTGTTGTTTGCAGGGTAACAAGTAAGAGTTGAAGGTATATGTATTTAGGGATTGTGATAGTCTTGCCTAAAGATATGGGTTTTAAGAGCACATTTTGAAGCTCTCAAGGTGTGGTATTAGACCGATAGACCAGAGTAGAGCATTCCAGAGAGTTGGTGCAGCTCGGGAGAAGTCTTGGAGATGTGTGTGAGAGGTTTGAATAAGGGAAGAGAATAATCTATTATCACTGGCAGATTGAGGAACTCAGGTTGGGTGATAGACTGAGACGAGAAATGGGAGGTACTGTATAAACTTCTCACTTCCTGGTCCTCAACTGGCCTTAGTCTGTTTTTGACATTTAATGAACACTCAGTAGTTTCGGTCCCAATCTTTATCATCTTCTGTCCCAAAATAAAACAATTATGCTATGGTTAAATCCATACCTATTATACTCTGGCAAACATGTTTTCAGAATTTTTTGCTGTATTTTTTAGATGTCCATGTTCTGTAGTTTTAAAATGAATTCTGAAATCTGGTAGTTTTCTCAATGACTCTTTGAATAGACTGACAGCCCCTTCTGTAGATATCACATGTCAGGGATCGTCCTGGTATTTTCATATGTTTCTTCAAAAATCAAAATGAAAAAAAATCCAATTTATGAACTTTTCACCCTTTTTAAAGCAAAGATCCTAAGCAATGTTCTACCAGGCATTTATATTGATTTCTATTTATATTGATCACTCTTTGTATAGATTTCTTAACATGTGTATGTGGATGATTATTAGGTGCACAGAAACCCTTCTATTGAAATGCTAGAAATAACAATGGCTAGTGTGTGTTATGTGAATTACACAAAGCCAATCCATAACATAATATATAATATATCGTATTCATGCTGTACATTTAGCTACTGTTCTTTTTTGTTTTTGTTTTCTAAGATACTACGCTATCTGCTGCCAGCCTTTGGTTTACAGGAACAAAATGACCCCACTGAGAATAGCATTGATGCTTGGAGGATGTTGGATTATCCCAACTTTTATATCATTCCTGCCGATTATGCAAGGATGGAACAGCATTGGCATCCTAGACTTGGTGAGTTAAACCATCAGTAAACATTGGATAAATCAACAGTACAAGAGTGAGAAAGTTAATTCATCTTCCAAAATGGAAAGCAAGTTGGCATAGGAATCAAATTATATCTGTCCATAGAGATAGATGAAAAGGGAAGATAGATGGGGAAATAAGTCATCTAGTGAAAGAGAAGTAGAACAGGACAAACATAGATGCTACAGCTAATAGCAATTTTTCTGTCTCGCCTTGAGTACTTTATTTACAGCAGTCCAGATCATTACTCCTCTGCAATGTCCTATATGTTGTTGCTTCTTGCTTCTGGGTAATTACAGCAGCTTGTCTTTATCTACAAGGACGGCTGAGAATTAGAGATGGCAGCTTTAGGTGGAAAAAATGCTAACATAAATTCAGAATAAAAGTTGCATGTGCTTTAATTGGCAACTCAGAGACTGTTATTATTGATTAGTAGAAAAAGAGTTGCAAATGAAATGTGGCTATGGATAGCAGCCTACAGAAACTGTGTATTTTTGTTTTGCATGTATAGTGCATATATGTTAAAGGAAATTTACAGTTAGATTTTTTTTATAAACCATTAACCATTGCAGTGTGATTAGAACACTGTATATTAGGAACTCTGTTGCTGTACTTCACTTATGAAATGAACTTTATTTTTAAGTAAATATAACACAAGTGGGTTCTCTGGGGGCTCTGGCTATTACATGCACCGACCCCCCCCCCCCCCCCCAGAGCGCTTCTCCCCGCCTCCCTGCTTCTTCTGCTGGAAATCTTGTGGCAGCATATATTACTTCACTGCTGTCAGAATAATTCCGGCAGACCGGAGGAGTGGGGAGCATCAGTGAGCTGGGAGGCGGGGGTGTGCTTTTAGGCGGCATTACCAGAGCCCCTTTGGTCTCCAGGAGATTTGTTTATTACTCCCCTTCCCCAAAGCACTTGAAATGAAGCTCATTTTGTAAGTAAAATATAGAACCAGAGCTTTTAAGAAACTTAGGGGCACATGTATGATGTCTGCCTTTCTCAATCTGTTTTTTTGTATCTTAGTGGTTTTAACTTCTAGATACATGTGGTGTATGGTATTTAGTGAATTAGCAACTTTTTAAAATAAAGTTGCAAAAAGACTCCAAAGGTCACAATCAACTTGAAGTTAATTTCTACGCCTGGTCATCAGTGCACCCGTAGATTCGCACCAAAATCTGCACCTTTTTTGAGACTTTTTCTAAAATTAACAACTTTCACCTCTGGATTTAGGTTATATCTCAGGGAACACTGCAGAAAACTAGACAATGGAGAACTTTGAAGGGAGACTGTGCAAAAAAGTAACAAAGTCTCAAAGAATAAAGAAAAAGCCAAGCGAAAATTTTGATACGTATGCCCCATAGTGTTGTAATAATATTGCTTGGATGAAACCAGCAGTGTTAATGGTTAATAAAGAGGAAATCTCATGCTATATTTCCTGTTATGTGTACATGTACAGTATGTTCAGCATAAGATAGGTTGGAATAATTAGAATAGTACATATTGTGCAAAATTAACTAAATATATAATAAATATTTTAGAAACTCCTACCATACAACTGCTGCATGTTAATAATCTATTGTAGCCTACGTGAATGGAGCTAACTGCATACCAGATACACTTCTTTTAAAATATTGCAAATATAGTAGATGTGATAAACCCTTTCATTAAGTCTTCAGGAAATACAAGGTCTTTTGAACTCTGTTTATTTGTTACTATTCTCATAACCTACAATATAAACACAAGCCAGACACTGCTTCTGTCTCTATGAAAACAAGTCAACCATATGTTCTACCAGTTCCATTGTCGCTTCTTTAAGAAAAGATATGTTTTATTACGATCAGCAAATTTGCATGATATTGATACCGACTTCCCAGCTCTTTCCACACTCATGTTGTAGCTTTCCACCAGCACATATTGATCTTACATTAATTATAATGGGGTCAGTTGAGGTTCCACATGGTTTGAGTGATTTTTCAGACTACTTCTGTGAAAGTACCTAAAAGCCTGACAAACTGTTTCACAGGTGATATGAAGTGTTACTAATGCAGATTAAATTGCTATATGTTTATTGGTCCAAAATATAACTAGACAAGTATACAATTAATAGATCTAGGTGTACATCTTTCTAATTTTCTAATTTCCCATAGGAGACTTCTCGTACACTCATCTTGAGAACATCATGTGCCTAATTACTTTGAGGAATGGCAAATTCACTCTCTACAACGCTATTGGCATTCTACGGCTTATTTCTTAAACAACTTCCTCTAACTTCCAGGAGCAGAAAATCACTTTCTTATTTACCAGAGTCAGAAATATTGGGAGTGAAAAATTCTTCCTGAGAAATCTGAGTCATTTTGCTTATAGCACTTTAAAAGTATTATTGTACTATATTCCATTCCTCTTCTATAAATGCTCGACATTTATGCTGTCAGATAAGCATTAAATTAATTTCGGCAATATATTCAGATGCTGAAATTTATAAGAATGAGTCATAGAAATTACCCGGAACCAAAATGTAAACGGCAAAGTGAAAATTATCATAGTCCATGCAGTAGTAGAATCTGTCTGAATGACTGTGGGAACAAAGGGAGATATTATTATTAACTAAACTGAAAAGAGTGCAGCAATCTTACCCGCACCCTATCTGTAATAGTCTGTTTCCTTCTTGCTCATCCCTGCAGATTAATTCTCAAAAAGGAGTAATAGAATAGAACAAATTAAATGGAATATATTACACGCTTATTTCAGTGTGATGGTCTAGCGGATTTAATTGTACCTGAGACTGGAGGTTTACAGATTTAAATTAGGCATTTTTTTCTCGATTTTGAACAGTGTTTTTAAATGTTTTGTGGAACATATATATATAAATCCATTAACTAGTAGAAACCCACAAAGCCAGTAATTTATTAGGATATATACTCGAGTTTAAGCCTACTTAATTTTGCCACAAAAACGCGTGACTTCAGTATAAGCCTAGGGTGGGAAATGCATTAGTCACAGCCAGTATATAGTCAGTCCCCTAGTATATAGCTAGTCAGTTCCACTTCCCCCCTAGTATATAGCCTTCTAGCTCCTGCCCTCCATATATATAGCTAGCCCCCTGCCCCTGTGCTCAGCCTTACTAAAGTTAACTCACCTTTCCGACACCCCCGCAGGTCTTCTCTTCTTTGGTCTGGCAGCGGAAGGTCCGTGTGATGCTCTGGCGCACAAGCTGTGATGTCAGTGTATTCAGTTGCTCAGTAAATTTTATCTTGTTATAGGAAATCTTAGGCAGCAAAACAAATCTTTTCTGTCAAACACCGTTCCACCAATTCTAAACCACATACAGAAAAAAGATTGGACCAACAACCACCTTCCACAAAAATGTAGGGCTTAGAAAGTCTGTACACCTTTCTGTAACCTTTCAATAAACTTCATTAGTTTATCCTGAATGACCAACAATATAATTATTTGTGTAAAAGAGTTGTATTCTGTTGCCCCTTGTACCTCTGCTGCTAACAATAATAATCTACTCAAATGATATAAAACAAAACATGATCCTTTGAAGAATTATGTACTTCTATAATCAACACTAGAAAACTAAATCTTGTCAGATACAACAAAACTCACTTATAGAATGTTTTGTGTATCTACACTAGGTAATACACAAGTATCCATAAGAATCGGAAGATTTGATTTGTTTCATTGAAGCACCTTTCTATGTCTACATCCATTGGTAGTCACTTGTTAATATAGATATATATTCAGTCATCCCCTGCCCTCCCAGTATACAGTCATCCCCTGCCCTTCAGTATATAGCCAGCCCCCGTGTCCCTCAGTATATAGTCTGCCTGCCCATATCCCCCAGTATATAGCCTTCCAGACCCTGCCCCTCAGTATACAGCTAACCCTTCCCTCCCCAGCATATAGCCAGCCTCTGCCCCCCAGTATATAGCCTGCAACCCCTACCCCCCAGTATATAGCCTGCCAGCCCATTTCCCCTAGTACATAGCCAGCCCCTGCCCTCCTAGTATACAGTCAGCCCCTGTCCCTCAGTATATAGCCTGCAGCCCCTGCCCCCCAATATACAACCAGCCCCTGCCCTCCAGTATATAGCTTGCCAACCCCTCCCCATTATATAACCTGCCAGCCCGTGTCCCCCAGTATATAGCCTGCCAGCCCCTGTCCTTAGCAACCCCTGCCTCCCCAGTTTATAGCCAGCTCCTGCCCCCACCCAGTCCATCCCCCAGAAACATAGCCAGTACATCCCCCAGATATATGGCCAGCCAGCCCCTGCCCCGGATATGCCAGGCCTATAAAAAAAAACAAAAAACTGTACTCTCCTTTCCAACGCACCTGCATGTCCTCTTCTAGCTTTGGGTGCTCCGGATCCCTCTTCGGGTTCCTCTGTCTCCTCTTCAGGTTCCTCTGCCTCCTCTTCGGGTTCCTCTGTCTCCTCTTCAGGTTCCTCTGCCTCCTCTTCGGGTTCCTCTGTCTCCTCTTCAGGTTCCTCTGGCTCCTTTGGGTTGCGGCTGGCACACGCAATGACGTCAGCTGGTTGCCGGTGTCATAGTGCGCGCTGCCGGCATCGCGTAGGGACCCGAAGAGGAAAAAGAGGACCCGAAGATGGACCCTTAGCACCCAAAGAAAGAATAGGACCTGCCGGGGCATCAGAAGGGTGTTAGTGTTAATTTTTTCATAGACTCAAGTATAAGCCGAGTTAAGGTTTTCAGCACAATTATTTTGTGCTTATACTCAAGTACATAGTGTAATTCATTGTAGAGCAGTGTTAACTGTCTAGCATGCTCAAGCATGTGCAGACAGTTTACAATTAGACCCGGAAGGGATCTGACTGCCCAAGACATTGGGCAACCCTGGGGCACTCGGCAGTCCTCAGGGCTGCCGAGGAGAGGATTGGATCCCCCGGTACGCAGGGGGAAGACCCTTACATGCCACAGTCATTCTTGACCGCAGCGTGTAAGGGGTTAACACTCGTGATCAGAGCCATCCCCAATCACGAATGTCAGAGCATGGTGTCAGCAGTAATTTAGATCATCCTGGTGCAGGAAGTATTTTCCCACAGCGACGTACTATTACATCCTCGTGTGCGAAGGGGTTAAAAAGTCACAATCTCTAAAGTCCAAACGGCACATACATCCATAATGAAAAACCACATACATCTGACAGAGAAACAAAAAAAAATTAACAAAGCAAGACTTATGATACATGTTTACATGAGATTAATCATTATACCCATAACATTTTACTCTTTTCTTTTTTTCTTTTTATTCAGATAGAAAAGAGAAAATTCAGCAAAGACTCTAATTCTACATACTGCATCTTTATGGTCAACAAGCCGTATGCCATAACTTGTTCAGTGGTTGCTTTTTACATTCCTTTTTTTTTGATGGTGCTTGCTTACTATCGTATTTATATCACAGCCCGCGAACATGCCAGACAAATTGGAGTTTTACAGCGGGCTGGTGCCCCAGCAGACCATCGGCATCAGCATCCTGATCAACATACCACTCACAGGATGAAGACCGAAACCAAAGCTGCTAAGACACTGTGCATTATCATGGGTTGTTTCTGCCTTTGTTGGGCCCCATTTTTCATCACCAATGTGGTTGACCCTTTCATAAACTATACAGTACCAGGGCAACTGTGGACAGCTTTTCTCTGGTTAGGCTACATAAATTCAGGGTTGAACCCTTTCTTGTATGCCTTCTTGAACAAGTCTTTCAGGCGTGCCTTCCTCATCATTTTGTGCTGCGGTGATGAGAAGTATCGAAGACCTTCCATACTGGGGCAAACTGTCCCTTGTTCCACCACAACAATAAATGGATCCACGCATGTACTTAGGTAAGTGCATTATGAAGCTGTCAGAATATTTTTTAGTTTTCCTATTGCTGTTGCTCAATGAATAAGAATAGTGTTTCCTTTTATGGAATGTGTAATTTTTCACACTGTCTGCTAAACCATCTGTGGTTTTATTTGTTACAATTATTAATCTGAAATGTAGTACAGAGAAATAACATAACTGGATTGATCAATAAAATATAGAGGGAGATGTGTAAGTCACACAATTTAAATATTGGCAATGATTGGTATGCATGCGACACAGTGTTGCCTCCTCATCCCTCTCATCTGAATTAAAGGGGCAGTCTTATAAACAACACTACTGAACCCAAAGGGGCCAAAGCTGACCCCACTGAAAACTCTGTAACAGCTGCACAATCTATTCAAGTATAGTCCTTGTCATATAGGGAAGCGACATCTCATTGGCCGGTATAGACTCCTGAATAATATTGAGCAGACCTGAATGAGCCTGAACTCTGTAGGTTTGATCTCCCTGGACTTGATCCTGAACTTCATTAGCTGAAACTGATCACTGATATTATCTCTTTAAATGACACTGGCAAAGTCGCCAGCAGCATGGAAAGATTACACATTGTAATGAATAGCACATTGTAATGAATGTGTTAACACGAAGCAGCCTTGGATCTTCGGAAGACCCGGGGCTGACATAAAGACAGATCGCTGCTCCCCAATGACGTCATTACACGATGGCGGCGCTGGCACCGATCGCAGGTGTTACTGGTAAGCCTTTGCAGCAATATGCAGCAAAGACTTACCGGCTATGGGGAGGGCTCAGCCCGTGAGCCCTCTCCATGCACCCGCATCCGGCATGGGACGTACTATTACGTCACATGTTGGTAAGGGGTTAAATTGCTCATCACTATATTCTATCTTCTGTAGGGTGAACTAAAGTGAACATGAGCAGCAGCAATTGTTATATGGGGGCAGGTAATGGGTAAAGGATTCCTCAGTGGGATCCCTTGCAATTGTACCTAAGCATTTAATAATTTTTAAGGCTTTGACTGGCTGTCAAATATGGATTTCAACATGTGTGACCCTTTGTTCTCAAGACTATGCTACACCTCTGGGTTCTAGCAGTAGCTCATACATTCTTAACAAAGGCTAATGCCTGTGTGTGGGGATGCATCTGACCTGCCTCTTGAAACTGGAGTCATTAAATATCTCATTATTAACGTTTTGTAACAAGAGGACATACAGATCATTAAAGTTTGAAGTGTCAACAATAAATGGCCTCTATAAAAGCTTTTAAATAAGCTTTTTAATAATGAATATTACATTCTTAGTCCAGGTTTAACCGCTTTTAAACCCTAGCATTAAAGGGAACCTGTCAGGCACATATAGCCCACCAAACCGAAGGTCCTACCTCCTTTACTGTAGTGAGTTGCTCTGCATGATGATGTTGAAATGGGTCAGCGTCTCCTGTGAATTATAAATACGAACCCCCTCCCCCCACTCTGCATTGTAATCCTGTGAATGTACCGTAGTCAACGGGTGCTCCTGAGTCGAGTCGGGGTGAAACGCCCAATTCCTCCACTGTCCCTTTTTTAAACAACCCCCTGCACGTATTCCTTAAAGCCACAGCACAGAAACAGGCGTGAATGACATATGTAGGAGGCATGTTTACAAGAGGATAGAAGAGAAGGAGGGCTTTGCAGTCTGTTCATTTTATAGTTGACAGGAGCTGACAACTCATTTTAATATCATCAACTCACCACAGAAAATAAGGTAGGACCTTCGGTTTGGGGGGCTATTTGACCCTGATAGGTTCCATTTAATAACAATAAGGACATTTTAAGAAAACTAAATGTTATTTGTTGAAATAACAGTGACTTTACTGTTCAAGTTAGAATGCAACTTAAATGTGTGCAATGTGCTCCACAATCAGAGGAAACTGATTTACCTGTTATTGTTTAGAATGGTTTTCTTTCTATAGTTTGCAATAAAATGTACCTTTCATATATCTAATGAAACTATGAGAATCTAGATACAGTATAAATAGCAGTGCATATATATCAGCATCTGGAACTGCAGGTAGTCAATGCTGCTGTGGTTTAGGGTATACTTTAATGCCTACAGTACTTCGCCTTTGGCCTATGTAAATGTGATTTCTAAGTTTGTGACTTAAAAACTTTTTAACAATCCACCTTTCCAGAAAAGACTTAGCTGCTGTAACTCACTGCTCCCACCTCTCTTTTCTATATAATTACTTTGTATTCTGATACCTCCTCCTTGTTAGCAGAGGTTCATCAGAGAATGAAGCACTTCCCTCCAATTGCATGTTACAAAGCTTATTGTGTATTAATATATTATTAATTTTTAATTAATTTGTTTCCAGGTTATTTTTGTTCAGAGTTGCCCTTTGTGGGTGACATAAGGAAGTTAGACACTGAGGGGGAGATTTATCACTGCTTTTAGGCCAGTTTTCTGCTAATGCGCCACCTCCATGCCATGTGGACGTGGAGGGGGGCATATAGGAGCGTGCTAGAACTGGGCAAAATTCGGCAAAATTGTGTTAGCTGGTTTTTATGCAAAACTACGCCAGACTACACCATGACATATGTAGGAGGCATGTTTATATCAGACCTGGCGTAGTTTTGCTCACTAGTTGCGCCTCCTGACGGATACATCAAGAGGCCTAAGTCTCTTGATGCAAGAAAGGGGGACGTGGCCGCTGTTATACATATGATACATCTCCCTCTGAATATGAATGGAGAACAAGGTGAAATATAGATACTTCTGGATGCTCCAAAAGGAAAATAAATGAAAAGTGATTTTGTTTTTATTTGTATGAAAATTTTTCTTTTTAGCTATAAAGTTTGAGCCTGATGATGTCCAAAAAACCATATTGATATGCACGTAACCCGCTTCATCATGATCAGTGTATTTCACACTATGTAAAACATCCTGGAAATGTTACTATGACATTGCTTTTAAATACAGAAAAATATCTATTTTCTACTTCTTTCAAGCTGTGGTAAAGTTGAATGTGTTTGTAATCGGGGGACATTCCGTATCTAGCAGAGAATTCAGAGAGGTGACTTTAGATCTTTTTTTTTTTTTCAGTAACTAGATATTTTCTATTATTAAAAAAGCAGAGGGTTATAATTTATAATGGTTTTGACACCTTTTTGGATATATAAGAATGTTAGATCACATAGTCAAAAAAGTAACACCAGCAAACATTGGCACACATTTATTGAAGTGTTTGCGTCAGATTTTTGTCTGACTTAGTAACTAAAAGAATGTACAAACTGCTTGAACGCAATGTTCACCTAAACGGGGCTTGTTGGTGCTTAATCGGACCGTGCACCATAATTGTGTCCAGCGAGCGCCACAATACTGCAGCATGAACAAAGTTCACCTGTCAGTACCTGTCCAGCAACCGCGCAACCACAACCAGGCTTGGCGCTAGCTGTCAGCCTAGGTAGGTGGTGGCGAACTCGCCCTGCGGGCTAAGGCCCTGCCTAAAGCAGATAAACCGCCCTGGAAAGGGCGTACCCACTATCAGGAACCTAATTGACGGTCCCTGAGTGACCCTACAAAGTGACAGGAAAACCTATTTAGTCTGGCAGCTGCTGGATGGTGGAGCGGACAGGTAACCGGAATACAGATATAGGACAGTGTTCACACTGGTAACAGAAACCAGCACTAGACAGACAGGAAGCTGGGGGTAACACTAGGAGATAAACGGTACTGAGGGACAGCAACAGATACAAATAAACCGGGTCAAAACCAAGATGGAAGCAAAGGTACAGATTCGTATAGCAAATAGAATGGTCAGTAGGCAAAGCAGAAGTCCATACACAGAATAGCAAGAAACGCAATGGCAAGAGCACTAGATACACAGATAGACTGCAATAACCAGCACCTAATGAAGGGCTGTGCAGAATAAAAGGCAGAAATGGACACTACTGACTGGCTCAGCTGTCCATCACTCAAACCGCAGCTGCAGGCAAAACAAGTGCAAGGACACACCCAGCTTTCCCAGGAGCTCCAGAAATGGAGCTGTCAATCACAAGCAGCACTGGGTGGGATTTTCAAGCAAGAAGCTTGAAACTTGATCCCATCAGAACAATTTGCGAGTTCTGACATCACCAAAAAAAAAAGGTTCACACTTCCTGAGCAGATTAATGAAGACCATGCACCACAATTCATGAATCTGCCCCCTGCACACTCCACAGGTACAGACTGTACCCAATACAGTTTGCACTATTTTTGATAAATGTTGTCCTTTCTATTTACAGTTGCTGTCAGATTCAATTTATATTTTTACAGTTTTAGGACTAGGAACATATCTGTGCCACCCAAATCCCAAGAGATTTTTGTGTAAAAGAAATTTGTTTCTTTTGAAAAAGGTAAAAAAAAAGAACCACTTCTCACATGATGCATCTCACATTGCTAAATGGAATAACATTCTCATCATCCACGGTGATGGTTTACTCACTGTAAATTGGTAAATCTATTGAAAATGAGTCAATTTAGGGCAAATTCTTTATTTCTTTTGAGTCAAGTGGGACAGGTGGGTCGGACCAATAAACTAAAGTTTTAACCGTAGAAGACTTGCTTGAGTTGAGGACAGTAGGTCTAAAGATGCCACAGTGACAATAATTACTTTTTGTATTGATGTTATTACTTATGATTGAGCACCATTAATTCCATAATGATGTAGTCTTGAAAAGAGGTTTACAGACAGAACATTAAAACAAGCACAAAGTTTTTACAAAACACTAAACTGAACTTCCGAAAATGGAAGGAGGACCGAAGAATCTGTATCAGATGTCATACAGTAGAAATATCATGTGCAGAAAACAGTGGGATTAATGTGGTAAGACTGGCCTTTTCTCTTAGTAAATGAAGGCGCATGATTCACCAGGTCAGACCTGTGTATCTGTGTATGCGGTACGGAATATGATGGCGCTATATAAATAAAGTTTATTATTATTATTATTTTGAAGTGGAGACTATAGTATATGCGGCAGGCCAGGACCTTCAAGGCTTCCTCCCGGAAAACAAACCGAACTGGCAGGAAAGGGGAGAGTTAATTGCCATTTCTGCCAAAATACTGGCAGAGCAGGCAAAATAAATCTACCCCAATTAATGTAGTTTTTTTTTTTTAATGTAAAAGTTCCAAATGAGATTTAATACAGGCAGTCCCTGGGTTACATACAAGATGGGGTCTGTAGGTTTGTTCTTAAGTTGAGTTTGTATGCAAGTCGGAACCGTATACTTTATTATTGTAACCCCAGTCAAAATTTTGTTGGTCTCTGTGGCAATTGGATTTTAAAAATGTTGGGTTGTCATAAGAACCAGGATTAACTATAAATCTTAATTACAGGCACCATTGATAACTGTTATAGCTGTTTATTGTAGCCTAGGACTAAAGTACAGTAAATTACCAAAATCCAGAGGTCCGTTTGTAACTAGGGGTCGTATGTAAGTCAGGTGTTCTTCAGTAGGGGACCACCTGTAAGGTGGTCATGAAAAGTCAGTATATGCCAAATGTTTTTATTAAACCAGGGGAGTTTCAACGTCTGCAAAGTGCCGCTTATCTCTTAAAGAGAACCCGTCAGGCAAAATAACACCCCTAAACTAAATATATTTTCATAAACTGCCAATAGAAAGCATATTGCCATTAGCATATTCAAGCTGTCCTGCTTATTCATGAGTGGGAGGTACAGCCACACCCCCAGTGCTTGACTGACAGTCTGTATAATGGTGTGATGGCTGCTCCATGTGCTTACTGGTGGCCACGCCCCCTGCAGCCTGCGTGTTTATGTGTGTGTGTATAGGAGAGACACAACAGCTCCAGGCAGCCATGTTACAGCAGAACATGTCAGGTACATGTGTAGCTGATGTCTGTCTCTGTGTATTAGGAGGATGCAGCATGTCAGCAGATGCACTAACTATGCTTTACTATACATTACACACAGACATGAGCAGGGGGAGGAGAGGGGAGGGGAGCATCATATTTATGGGCTTTGTTTTTACAACTTTTACTTTATGGTCTAAATTAAACATCTCTTTGCTTTGTTCAGCATAATTATGGAGATACCAAATTTACAGTGTTTGTTGTTTTGCGTCAATGTCTAAAATATTAAATTCTATGTTTGTAAAACAATGTGGAATAAGCCTACTAGTATAGCTGTAGCAGGGCACTTCACTGTCACTCGAAGTCATTGTGGCAGGCTCCTATAAAAATCCTGAAATAAAGCTCACCATAAAAATGTGTGTTGTAAGAAAGTAAGCCAGCTTGTGATGTACATCACAGTTTACAATTGACAGTTTTCTCGGAGAAGCCTTGAGCTGTCATTATTCTGATATCTCCCTATGAATCTTTGTGTAATTATTGCTTCTCTATTTCAATATCTTTCTATGTCACCAAGTATATTTTGGTCTACTATTACAGAGAAAGGAAAACTACTGCATATGAGTCAGGTATCATTTTAAGTGAATTCATTTTTGATTGTTTTGTGTTTCATCCCTCACTGCATATGAAAAGTGACATTCTCTTGCTCCAGATGCTGTTACACTAAAGCATTACATTTTTTTATTTCTTTCCTGTAGTTCTTTATCAGGAGATCTCTGAAAAATTCTAGTGTTAAATGGATATTACAATTATAGGAGTGATCACTAGGGAAGTCTGTCCTTTCGTTTACCGACTGTCATGTTTATGATTTTCTTTTTTAAATTATACCAATTTATAATTTCTCATTTAAAACATCACTCCAGTAACTTTCCCTTTATTTGTGATCTTAATGTGATCAATGTGCTTTCCTGTTGTCTCAGGCAACATACTGGATGGGCTCTCCACAGGCATACTTGTCGTCAGGAATGTCATCTGTAGCTAGTGACAGGTTCTAATAGCCTATGCTATGATTATTAAAAAAGTCCTTTGTCAGCATTTTGAATAATTTCATTCGTTTATACTAATTTAATTCACATTACCTGGCTCACTGCCTGCAGCATATGGTGAGTCCCTGGGGAGGGGCAACAGCAGACTGTATGTGCCTGTGTTTTCCCCTCCACACTCATAAAGCTCCCTCTACATTTCCTGTCATTTGCAATGAGCAGGCAGGGGAGGGGGATTGTATGGAGGAGAGGAAGAATGCAGGGGAGACTGCAGGGACTCTACACATGGTGCTGGCAGGGAGCCAGGTAATGTAAATTAAACTACCGTATTTTTCGGACTATAAGGCGCACCGGATTATAAGGCGCATAATCAATAAATGCCTGCTAAAACTTCTAGGTTCATATATAAGGCACACTGCATTATAGGGCGCACCTGATTATAAGGATGAATGACCAGCAGGTGGCAGACCTGTGCACAGTGCAAGGCAGCAGTTGTCTGTAAGTACAGTTCATATACAAGGCGCACTGGACTATAAGGCGCATCTTTGATTTCTGAGAAAATGAAAGGATTTTTTGTGCGCCTTATAGAAAAATATGGTAATATAAAGTACTAAAATAATTCAGAATTTTACTTTAGGTATTTTTAAAATCAGCATATAATAGGTTATTGAAACCTGTCACCAGCTAAAAATGACATTCCTGGTGACACATGTGCTTAATGTCAACTTTTTGCATCAAGAGTTTTGGGACCCCATACAGACAAATTCTTTTGTGGTTTCCCCCAATTCCAGTGCACCTTAGTGTTTACCATTGGTGGTGAAGTGTTGCTGGTCACTACTTTGACTCAACCAGGCATTCTGGATTTGGAACTACGCAATTGCCTGGTGCTCATACACCTTTTCCTGCATATGTAAAGTGGAATTTGACCTAGTTGGTACATCACATATGAGACGTGGGTGAGCAGACCAAGATTTCTCAGCAGTGCACATAGGTGAGCAACAGCTGGGTGCGAATTCCTAAAATGCAAACACATAGGACGCACTTTAAGCAGCCGCTCTGGCATGTTTGTATAGTTGGTCCTGGGACCTTTGCACCATCAAGTTGATCACATGTGCAATAATGTACATGGGACATGTGTTAACCTGGCCCGGCCCTAAGCATTTTCAGGGTTCCGACCTTTTGGCTCACACCACATCTGTCTGCTCCAGGATCCCAGGTTTGTGGTCTTTCACCGTGACAACTGAGTTTTAGCATGGCCTGCTGCTGTTTCCCCATGGCTTTGCTAAAAGTGGGGATGTGAGCGCTGACTGCATGGGGAAGCCAGAGAGGAGGTAGAAAGTATGGTGGAGGAGGCAACGAGTGATATCTGGCAATTCTGGGTGGGGGCAGAATGTGATCCAGAGTGCTTCCTGCCTCAGGACCAGATGCAACTACATTAACTCAGAGGGTAGTTAGGGAGATGGGCCACACTGCAGACACCCTGTAGGATAGGCTTTGTTTCTTGGCAGGGGCAGTAGCAGGCAACGTGGCTATGAGCTGAATGCTGCACTTCGGCATCCTTATGGGCTCCTTGACCAACACATCTTTGTTCGAAGTATCATTGCCTTCAAACCATGACACCTCATCATCATCCCTCACTCTTTCTACCACTGAGCCTTTTATGATGGAGTTATTAGCACATTTTCAATCTTGGTATTAGGGCATGCTATTCACTGACAACAGCAAATTTAAAAGCGAGTTGTAACTGCACGATATTCACTGACAAGACCACCTTTTTTTGCTAATATTCCTGTCTTGTCTCTCCAAGTTATGCTCTATAAGCATTAGGAATACACCTGCATTAGAGCAGCCTATGAGTAGAAAGCAATTATTTCACACTTCTACCTGTCCCTAATAACAGCAGCCTGCTGTCTATATCTAAGTTCCCTCAGAGTGCAGTCACAGATTGCAGTTAACACTGTACAGCTACCTTTAACAATGATGGGCAGATGCCACCTAATCAAAATGATCCCATTCCCGAGACTTCTATACCCATTACAGACGATCCCAATGCTCTTAAAACATGTAGATGTAAATAAAGTAATGAAGGCTTTCCAATCCTTTATTTGGAGAGGGAAGAGACCGCGTATAGCAGCACGAAAACTGATGTTAGGTAAATGGGAAGGTGGAGTGAATCTCCCTAACATAAGGGGATATAACCTGGCAAGCCTCTTCCGTCATGTGAGGGACTGGATCCATGGCACGGACCAGTTCTCAAATACTGAGCTAGAACAGCAGCTAGCAGCACCCAGCGACTTAGTGGCGCTTTTGCACACAAAGTATACCCGATGGCCCACGATAGCAAAGAAATCAATAGTGCTGAGGGACACCCTGATAGCATGGAAAGAGGTTAGAAAATTGTACAAACTACCCTTCTTACTCTCCAAACACATGCCCCTATGGAAACATAGGGAATTTACGCCAGGCATGGAAAGTACACTATATCGTCCATGGAAGGAAAGGGGACTAAAGAAGGTAGGGGATCTGTTTCATGAGACGGAGCAACGCTGGCTTACTGAGCAAGAGTTGCAACAGAAATATGCTTTAACGGGCTGCATACCATTCACGTATCACCAGATACACAATTTTTTGAGGAGTAGGGTAGCGGACATAACAAAGGAAACTA
Organism: Engystomops pustulosus; assembly: GCF_040894005.1. NCBI lineage: Eukaryota > Metazoa > Chordata > Amphibia > Anura > Leptodactylidae > Engystomops > Engystomops pustulosus. The sequence continues at coordinate 71,789,272 of NC_092414.1, forward strand.
CCGAAACGTCCTTTACCACGCTGCTGGGAACCACACGGAGTACGCGCTCTATCTCCATGCTATACAGAGATATAAAAAGTCAATTACTCCGAGGAATACAACTGACAGTGGGTAAATGTTGGTCGCGAAAATTCCCAGATAGAGAAGTATTGGAAGGGTCTTTAAAGGGATGGGCTAAAATACGCAAATGTGTGCAGAGCGAGCAGTGGAGAGAAACCTTTTTTAAAATCCTCCATCATGCTTATTATGGCTTCAACCTACCCAAAACGCCTGCTAAACCAGACAGGATTACAGAATGCCCAAAATGCGCCTCACCAAACACTGATGTATGGCATGGCCTGTGGCAATGCGAACAAGCACAAAATTTTTGGAAGGCAGTTAAGGAACACATCAAAATTCACTGGAAAATTGACTTACCCATGGACCCACTACTTCTTATCTTACATGACGAGGAAGGGGAGGAAGACAGAGATGAGGTTATAACACTACGCTTAGACCTACACGCCTTTCTCTTGGTGGCAAAAAGGTGCATAATGACACATTGGATACAACAGTCCATGCCCACAGTCACTGAAATTATAGCCCAGATGAGACACCTGATACGAATGGACAGACTAGAAACTTTGAGACAAAGACAAACAGACAAAAGGGTTTTTCAAGAAATGGAAAACATTTATTGTTACACATATGGATAGAACCGAAATAGTGGAACTGGTCTCACCATTCCGCTTGACACAATGGTATAATACAGAACAACTAAGAGGCTCCCTGGGAGCTCTGCAGGTGTAACCTAGTAGGAGGTATAATCCAGGGTATGAAGACACCCTCCTCTCAGGAAACAAGTAGCGGGTCCAAACACGACTAATAAGGTCGCCTCCCTCTGGGGCAAACCCTTTAAAAGCTAGAAATCAACCCACATGAAAATGTTAACACAGTGAATCAGAACAGCTGGAATGTTGGAATTTGTTTATACTTTTTGTTATCGTGTTTCATTCAAGACATGTATACACAATTGTATGATATTGTTGATATATTATGTAATTAATGTATATCTAAAACCAAATAAAATGTGTTTTAAAAAAAAACAAAACACTGTATTGTAATCATCTTTGAGGTGGTTTTAGATGTAGTTTTGTTAATTTAACAAGTGAAAGACATTTGTGGAAACCAATTTCCCTTCAAAATCAAATTCACCCTTTTAGTTCATGTCTTTCACCTGCCAAATTAACAAAACTGCACTTAAAACCACCTCAAAACTGCTTGTGATGCAGTTGTAACTTCAACGTGTGACTGCACACTTAACAGGACAGTTTTTGTTTTTTGAGAAGTCCCTAGTTATCTCACTGACTATATAATTAATCCAAGGAATAGAAAGCACTCCAAAATAAGGAATCAGGGTGTCTTATTCCATGTTGCTACGTTTAGGTGACTCGGCACCTTTTTTAAGCATCTCACTGACTAGGAGCTGCAACCTCTCCCTCACTCTGTCTTCTGTGTTTAAAATGGTTACTGGGCATGTGACCCAGCTCTTATGCTGCAGAGTCACATGAAGACAACACATACTCTAATTCACTGTTATTAACAAAAATACAGCATTTCACATATATAATTCCACACGGTCTCTATCAGTCCTGGTGTCCACTATTTCAGTTGCCCCTGGTTTCCGAGTCTGGATCTTCTGACTTTAGAGTCGGCAGTCATCTTGCTTTTCTGCCTGATGCTGTGGAGCTGAGCTTTTCTCTGCTCTCTGCCTCTAGCCCCTCCGCCTGCATTCCAGGACGAGCTCACATTCACTGGGGGATATTTACATAAATTGTCAGTGTCTGCATTGGCTTTGTTACCGACCTGCTCTCGGAAAGAAGATACACATTTAATATTGTGGAGCTGTGCACATACATTTCTGGCGCCGAGACCATTTTCTGTCCCTGGGACCAAAATCTGTACCGAGGCAGCAAACCTCCTAATGTGAGTGCAATAGCATGGTTTTGTGTCCCTGCTAGACCAAATTTCTTTTGGTCTACTTTCCGCTAGTTTACAGTGCCCAAAAATGGCTGCGACACATATTATTTGTGTCTGAGTTTCCACTCTGCCAAAAGCACGCCCCTTTTCGGAGTGGAGTCGGAGCAGGCGGAAAAAGTCTTTTTTTCCGGCACTGCCAGCTAATAGGTTGGAAAGCAGAACATGCGGTGAGAGCCCCACAAAACTGGTGAAAACGCCATAGTAAATGTCCCCCACTGACTTCCTGCTGGCAAACAAGACATAACATTGCATCAAGAGGAGAGCTACAAACTACAGACGGATAAGTTCTTTATCCGGGGAGGGAGTGTGATAGAGCAGAGATGTAGTAAAGCTGTCTGTGTCATTGTGTGTAATATCTATCTCATGGATTTCATCATCTTATCCCTGATCTGCCTCATCTCTCTTTCTATGTGTCAGATACTAGTACAATGTTCAGAAGGTAAATGAAAGTGTAAATAAAACTGTTCCCTGATAATCTAGTCACATTATCAGCTCACAGAACTGAATGGATCTGCAAACTCTGCAATCTAACACTGCCCAAAAGTGAGTTACAGGAACTGGAACAGCAATAAAACTGATTGAAATTGTAAATAATGGGTTAAAAATTCTCTTTATTGTGTAAATATCACTAGTGGATTGAAATGAGAGATTTTTCTTTCATGAGTAAACCCCTTTAAGACCAGCCAATCACAGGCATACCTACAGAGGACATGACTGTGGTTGCTAAGGGGCTGCAAGCTATTTGATTGGCTGCTCAGCAGTCGGTCAAGCAGCTTGGGGCTTCTGCTAAACCTGTGGACGACAAACCTGCCAAATTTGGTACAAACCTGAACTATGCATTTTGGGTCCACTCATCACTAATTGTAATAGTAAAACCTTTATGGAAGAAATGTTACCACGCCTTGGATGGGATTAAGGACAAATTGACACGACTGCTTATATTGTCATTATGTTCTTCTATAATAGAAGAGCATAATGGAAACTTTATGCAGAGAATAGTCTTCTGTTCACCATCCTTTCTACATTGGGTTATAGTTACGGAAGGGGAACTTCCATATTATTTCATATTGTTTATAATAGCCAAAAATGGTCCACTTCAATGTTTGCCAATATAAATTAAATTGGAGATAGGGAAGGGTACAGATGGAGGTGCGAACTGGACCTGAATAACATTTGTTTAAAATTAATGGAATTTTGACTGTTCCTATCCCACTTAAATTATTTTATTAAAGTACACTATGTGAACATGTTAACTACTTATTTGTACATGCCCTTCACATACTTTACTCTTGCTAAATGTGCATGAAAGCAGTTGTATATTACTGAACAGGTGTAAATGACAACATTTCTAAGGTGTCTTAATACATATTAGTAGAGATGACAACATTCTGGAAACTGTACCTTGAAAAGGAAAGAAGGATAAGTAGGTTACTGAACTCCAGTTGAGATGACAAATACACATATCACAATAGGCTTAGAGGGTTTAGTATTTTTTTTTAAATAGTTTGATGCATTTTTAATAGAAAAAGGGACAGGAGCAGCTGTTCTTTATTCTTTGCCTTTTCTTATGCAAGAGAAAAATAGTTTAACCTTTTGTACTACCTTTAGATTTAATTGGTGAGCTAGAAGTTTTAACAATTGTTACCGCAAGCTGTAAAAGACTGTAGCCAAAAGGGATCTGTATCTAAAGGCACAGCATTGTGCTGCTGGCAGGGGCATTTGTTTTGTTGTGAAATATGACTTTATGTGATCAGTATCAAAAATGTTGAAAGGCATAAAAAATGAAGTTGATGTTTTTTCATTGTTTCCTTTGGACTTATTTTGTACAGCTTGCTGGTTTTGGATTCCTAACCATGTTATTATTTGAATTTTTAAATTACACTTAATTTCTGGTCACGTCCACAATTCAGCTGGAAATAGTCACTCTAGATAATTATTTTTTATTTATAAAAATCTCTCTGATGCAGCCTTAATTTAAAGAAACCTCCTAAGTATTCTTTTTACAGTTAAGTCAAATAAAAAAGTTGCTATAAATTATTATTTCATAGTTTCATAGTTTATACAGTTCAAAGACACATGTCCATCATGTTCAACCAAGGAAAGGAATGAATTGGATGAGGAAAGGATGTATGGAAAACAATTATATGTAAAATGTCAATGTTATGTAGGTGTAAAAAGGCATTGAGGCCCTTCTTGAAGCTCTCTGCTGTCCCTGTTGCCTCTGCGCGAAGGGGCCAGACAGAGACAGTGCCCTCATGTCTTTTGAATTGATCTAATTTGGAACAACTTTCCACCATATTTTTGTATGGACCATTCATATATTTATATAAATTAATCATGTCTCCTCTTAGTTGTCTCTTTTCCAGCCTAAATAAATGTAGTTGTTTTAATCTTTCCTCATACCTCCATTCCCCTTATAACTTTTGTGGCTCTTTGTTGTACCCTCTCCAGCTCCATGGCATTCTTTTTAAGGACTGGTGCCCAGAACTGGACAGCATTTTCCAGCTGAGGCCGAACGAATGCCTTGTACAGTGGTAATATTAAATCCCTATCCGTTCATACCATATTGATACATGACCAGACTTTTCTGGCTTTAGAAGCAGCTGATTGACATTGCATGATGTTATTTAATTTATGATCTGCTAGTAACCTAGGTCCTTTTCAACAATAGGGATTTTTAGTGCATAACATTACATTTTTCCACATTGAATCTCAAGTGGTTGAACAAATACTCAGTTTGTCAAAGTCACCATGCAGTCTATGAACATCCTCCATAGACTGTATTACACTACACAGTTTGGTGTCACCTGCAAAAATAGACACAGTGCTATTAATCCCTACCTCTATATCATTAATAAATATATTACAGAACCCTTGGGTACACCACTCATAAATGGTGACCATTCCAAGTTGGAATCATTGACCACAACTCTCTGGATACGATCCTTCAGCCAGTTTTCAATCCAATTGCAAATGATCCCTTCTAAACCAATAGACGTTATTTTACCCATCCGGCATCCATGAGGGACAGTGTCAAATGCCTTTGCAAAGTCCAAGAACACAATATCCACAGCTGCTCCTCCATCCAGGCAGCTGCTCACCTCTTCATAGAAGCAGATAAGGTTAGTCTGACTACTACTATCCTTAGTAAACCCATGCTGGCTGTCACTTATTATACTACTTGATGTCTCATACTCCTGTATATAGTCTTTTAGTTGCCCTTCCAATAGTTTCCCCACAATAGCAGTTAAGCTTACAGGCCTGTAATTGTCTGTCTGGGAATTATTAGAGCCTTTTAAAAATATTGACACCACATTCGCCTTGCACCAGTCACTTTGTACTGTACAACACATTAGGGATTCTCTGAAGATTTTAGACAGTGGTACAGCAATAACAGAACTGAGTTATTTAAAAACTCTGGGGTGTAACCCATCTGGTCCAGGATCCTTGTACACATTTATTTTATTGAGCTTAGATTGGATCAGGTCTACCTTTAGTCTAGTATATTACAGGATGCATCACCCACACTGGCACTATCTTCTATTGTATAAACAGAGCTAAAACCCCCATTTCCATCTCCACCTTCTCTTGGTCTCCAGTCACCAAATTCCCATTTTCAGAATATAGGGGTCCAACCTGCTCTGACAAATTTTTTGGCATTAATATACTTAAGTTTTTCTTTTTTTCTTGTTTTGCTATCTTTCGCCACGTCTTTCATTTTGTATTTTGTCTGATTTTATTTCCTTCTTACAGATTTTGAAAGTGTTTTGTAATTATTGAATGCCTCAGGTGACCCATCAGATTTATATTTTTGAATGCCGTCTTTTTAAAATGTATTGCCCTTTTAACTGTAGCTGTAAGCCACACAGGTTGTAATCTAGCCCATCAATACTTGTTACCTATTGGAATAAATTTAGAAGTAGAATGACCCAGTATGGATTTGAATGTCTCCCGTTTAACATTAGTATCATCATGTGACAGTATCTGATTCAATCTGAAATGTCAAATGATCCTGCAGAATGTTGATAAAATGGGGGAAGGTAAGACAATGTAGCAGTCTATAAAGCCAGACCCCAGGGGCGTTAGTGTAGTCCCACAGGCCCATTAGCATAATTTTAAAAGTTGATTTTAGAAGAAAGGAGGCCGTGTATAATAAATATATACCTGTGCCCCTAGTTAATCATACTTGATTTTGATATTAGATCTATGCCTTAATGTATGAGTAAGTATCCCTAGTTTATCATGCTTGATTTTGATATATTTCATTTAAGAAAGTTTTGGCTTCAAGTAAAGCAGGGAATTGCCTTTGCAGTAGCCTAACACATAGGGGCAGATTTATCAAGCTGTCTAAAAGTCAGAATATTACTTGTTGCCTATGGCAACCAATCACAGCTCAGCTTAATTTTACCAGTGCTCATGAATATTTTAAAGGGGAGCTGTGATTGGTTGCCTCAATCACTGGTGCAGAGTAGGTTGTGTTGACTGTGCGCCCCAGACCTGCCCTGCATCCCGGGCGTTTGCACACCTCGCCCAGTGGTAGAAATGGACCTGTATATAAGTAACAACAAATAATGTAGAATAATACTAGTAGAGTATGCAGAGTTGTAGTGTTGTTAAAGGATGTATTGTTGCTGTCTTTTTTACTGATATTGCCAAAATGTCACACGATATTGATAAATTTGTTATATCTTTAAGCGAGTTTAGAGGTGTTTATTCAATTTATTTCCCCTATCTCCTCGCCTAGCTAATTTTGCCTAGTTTACTGCAACATCACTGAAATGTGATAAGCAAATGGTCATTCAATGGACACAAAACATGCTTAGCTGTAAAATTTTTGGTGTATCTAAAAGTTTCAAGATAGAAAGCCTCTGAGCTCCTTTCAAGAAGAAAGGGTCCTAGCAGTGCACTAAACATACCATTATGCATAGAGCCGTTTGTTAAAAATCACTCAATTATCTGCACAAAGAACATACAGGTCATAAAACTGATAGTTTAGAGAACCGATAATACAGTAATTTGGATACACTGCACTACCTGTGGGCGATATAGCGGTTTAAAACACTAGCAAAGGTAAGCTCCGGCACCAGCTCACCCTGAGCTGGTGCCCGGTGTTTACATCTAATACCTACCATCAGCAGTGGTAGGTTTCCTTTAACAAGTATCTGAGAGGGGAAACATTTTGCCTGGCATTGTGAAATATAGTACTATGATACTATCACAGAAATATCGGCAGGACACGATGCCTGGCATTGTGAGCTGCTCTCTGACTGGAATTTTAGTATTCATGTTAGTAAGCAATAAAATCAGTAATAAAAATCAGCAATAAAATAAAATCATCCATACCCTAAGGCATTTTAAATGGTTATTAAATACATTTCAATAGTACAGGGTTTCAAATTGAAAGGGAGATTTGGGTTTACAAAGTGGCAAACAAATTCACACAGCAAATCACTTAATTACTGAATGCATGCATCTCATTATGAAGACATGGCACAAAGCCTCTCCAGCAATGATATGAGGAAATTAAATTAACATATCTGAGAAAAACAAGGCATAATGTAATATAAGTATTAAATTGTGCCATAATTTCCACATTAAAATACATAAAGAGTTTTGGATTCACATTAATAATGAGCAGATAGGGCTGCATTTTATTTTGAAGGAAATCAGGTTCCTGACCCACCAACAGGTTGTTATGCAATTGGGATTAAAGCCTGAAACCTAACAATATCAAAACAGTCAATCTTATCAGTCTTGAGATAATGTATACAATAACTTGATAAGCATTCTAGACTCCTCTTCTTGGCTTTGGATCAATGGCAGATGAAGCTGAAGAAGAGTGGCTGTAAAAACAATAAAGAGCTTATACTCGCCTCTCAGCGCTCCCATTCAGCCATTGTGCGGCCCATCACTGCCAGTCTCCCTTTGTTTGTAGGGTCAGCAGTGGTAACAAATCTTAAGTGCAGACTGCTACAGCAGCAGTTAAGGCTGTAGCAGGCATGTAGCTGTCAACTCTGTGTCACTACCAGCCTTTGTATGCAAACAGAAGCCAGCATTGATTGGTGGCGCCACAGCTGAATGGGAGCATAGGAGCATTGTTTTACACCCCCTGAGCCAGCCACATATAATAAATACCGTATATGCCTCAAACTTTTTGCTTGGCTTTTTCATTCTAATGCGAAGTCACCAATTTACTAAAGAGCAAATGTCACATGTGTCAATAATGTAAAACCAAGATACATCTGACCATAAAAATACATGTTCCACATTGAATCCTTCAATGAGATATCCAGTAGCATAGTAATCTCCATGATTAGAGAAATCCCACAGTTGTGCAGGGGGCTAGATGACGATGCAAGTGAATAGAAATAAATAAGTAGAGGAGCAGGGGTATATAGGAAGTTAAATACCATATATACTCCTGTATCAGAAAAAAAAGGGCTTGATGCGGCTCCTCCTCTTCTGGAGGCTTTATTGCTGTATTAGCCAGCAGAGACGCATCCATGTGATCTGCTGGCCGGCGCACACTATGATAAATTTTCAATAAAATTGAAAATTTATAGGAAACCATTGTGGAACTGGCATATGATCAATAAAGCCAATAAAAAATTTGGTCTAATCATACGATGACTCCAATAAAGTTTAAATACATTCTGGGGTTACGTGGTATACCAGAATGCTAATCTACCCTAATATTAAACTTTGGTTTTCTCATGGAATCTGTGTTTACATCACTTCCTGTAAATGTTTTGTTTAACCTGAAGATTCATTTCAGTACCAAAAATTTTACTCCTGGAAGTGAGTAAAAAAAGAGACTAAACTCCCTAGATTCTTCTGCACTGATACTGTACATTCTAATTGTAGTTTGGTTCCCTAATATGATAGCATAATAACTTACTCAGCCATTTCCACTGTACTAGTCTAAACTTCATTATTTCTGGATAAATTTTAGAAATATAAACATGTAAGAAAAATGGGCAACTGCCTAACGTCTCATTTGAAATGCAAGCTATCTTATGCTGAATAAAGGATATATAGGGGCAGATTTACTTACCCGGTCCTGTCGTGATCCCCGATGTGCGTTCTCCGACGAGGATGAAGTCCGACGTGATTCTTCAAGATCGTGCGTCCATTTTCCTGCATCTGTCGCTTCCCCGCTGAGTTCCGCCGGAGTTTACCTTCTTCTTCCCGGTGTATTGTCTTGCGAAACAATTTGAATTGTAAATCCTGCGCTTAGTCCGAATGAGTCGGGTTGTCTTTCGGCCACGCCCCCCAATTTGTGCAAGTCGCGGAACGATTGCGCCAAAATCCGATCACGTGTGCCAAAAACCCCACTTAAATGCGGCGCAAATAGTCGGGAAATAGTAGGGATGTATCACCAAGGCTAAGTTTTCAGTACCATCAGCATTTCCGTTTTATTTATTTCTGTTAAAAAAGGGGAAAAAAATTATAAACTGAAATAATTTGAACATAACGGATGTCAGTTACTGTTCGTTTTAAACATTTTTTATGACAAATCATCAATCTATAACTCTATATCTGACAATAGTATATACTAACATGTTGCATATACTATTACTGTATGTTCTTTACACACACAACCCACACTAACATCTAAATTTCTATAGGAGTATCTAAACTAAAATAAAATAAAATATGGTAAATGATTCACCCTTCATTTGGAATATACCTCAGAGTGCTGTCTCTTCATTGAATTAGTCTATCATCTTTCTCTCTGCCTCACTATAAATCTCTATATCTAGCTATCTATCTATGGGCTCTTTCACACAGGCATGGTTTTTCACGTCCGTGGTTCTGTGATTTTCACAGATGCTTTACTGAGCCATAGTGTGTTTTTTTTTATTTTCACTGATCTGTTTTTTCATGGAAAAAATTGTGAAACCTGTCCAATTTTTTTAATGGATGTGGATCACAGAATGCATTAAAAGTCTATGGGTATGCAAAAAAAAAAGGTGACTGGTCATTTTGTTCCACTGATGAGGCTGGGAAACCAGGTGGTTTTTAACAAATGTTAAACCTTTTTTCTGAGGATGTGGAGACAAAATAATCAAAACTGAGACAAAATGAAGACAACACACAACAGATTCACAACGAACATGCAACACACTCCAATGGGAATCTGCCCTATCTAACATATATAATCTATCTATCATCAACTACCTGTCTATCTCTCTTTCTGGTATCCAAGACCTACAGTACTCCTAGGTCTCCAGAGAATTACATCACAATTAGGAGACAGGGCTGGGACAACAGATGCATGGAGTAGGCAGAACAAACTGGTGGGGTTACAGCAACCTAGAAATTTGCTAAAAAGACCTCCTGAGGATTAACATATTACAGAAGGAGTACTGTTTGAGGGCTTGGGGGGGGGGGGTTGTGTGGTGACAGGTTCCCTTTAATGAAACTTTGTAATTTTGAAATTATTTATTCTTATTAACATTGAGTTTTAGATTTTCCAATTAAATATAAGAATATATTCTTAAAAGGTTTACTTTTTTTTACAGTTTTTTTAAAACTTGGAAAATGTATTTATTTCTTCTCTCGTGTGGGAGTCTCTTTTGCAGTTCTTTGCCTCCGTAACTCGATAGGAATCATGATCATGCAGTATAAATATTCACACTTAGTTTTCTAATTACCATCTCATATTTATAAATTGTCTCATTATTCAGATTTTTTAAGCTTTTGTAGAAAAAAATATTTTGTCTTTGCAGTCTTTAACTAGCATAGCTTCTGAAGTCATTTAATGAGAAGTATTTGCAGAATCATTTTTGTAGATAATGGGATATTAAGTTATCTTGCGTGGAAGATTTTGCCATCACAGGAGGATCAGAGTGACGGTTCCATTTTAGCGGAATGTTGTATTTGTACCTCGTGTCTCTGTATGCCTGGTATGAAAGCAGTAACCTGTGTGGGAGTGAAGGGCTGCGTTTGCTGTTCCATAATCAGAAGCTTTTTGCTGACTTTCTCTCATCTTGGTTTTCACAGCAGGGCACCCAGATGCCACAGCATCTTGCACAGTTCAACTGTTTCTATCTCTGTAGAAAACCACAGATTCTAAATAGCAAGGTTGCTTGGAATTGATAAAATATGTAGCGAGTAGACAAAGCTCAGCTGCAAATTAGATTTGTTAAATGCATGATGCATTCCAAAAGCTAAGTGTGAGCCATATTTAAAACTATATTTTTAAAATCTATAAATGCATGTGGATTGCTCTTATTGAATCTAATATGATTCAAAGGTTTCATTTAATGAAATAATGACATTTCTCTATATAGACTGTATAGACAACCCATTAAGATCCATAATAAAGGGGAGAAAAAAAATCTAATAGATAAATAGGGGAAAAGAAAAAGTCGAGAGTCCGAGCTGTAGGCATACTATAACATCTAAGAAAATGTTTTTTTTCACTTTTACAGTCTTTATTTAGATATTAGATAGATTTAGATTTTCCCACCTGTGATTATGGTACCAAATGTGTGCCATGTACAAAGGCCTTGCAGTCCCAGTTCTGGAGATAAATTAGCTTCTGTATGTCCTTAGGACTCCAAACCGTCATATGAGAGTGCTTATCACACAGGGGTGGTGCAAACAGTAATGACTAAGCAAACCCCTGTTCCACTAAAAGTTAACATACATCATAGATCCAGAGTCCTGCTGCCGGTGAGACACGAGACCTGTGGATTGTGTTTTTAACAGAAAAGGGCAAGTAGTATATGGATGACTGAATTCCAATAGGGATTGGTACTTACCTAGCTAAAGTTTTAGGCCAACCATTTCAAGGGTTAAACTTCAACATGCCCTGTCTGTCTTTCCCCTGCCTTCACATGTGGGTGCATTTTTACTTTACCTTGAAATACCTGAGCTGACAAGCCCCAAAAGTGATCGAAAAAAGAGAAGCAGCACCATCTAACTTCATATACATACATTTTAAAACAAAGTTGCCTTATGAGCACTATTGTTCCCTTAATTTTACTCTAAAATAAAATATAGTTTCATAGTAGATAAGGTTGAAAAAAGAGGTTGGTCCTTCAAGTCCAACCTATTAATTGTACATTATATAGTGCTGATGCAGGGGAAAAGGTAAAACGCATCCAAGGCTGATGCCAATTAGCCCAAGTAGTAGTGAAAACTAAGAATAACTACATAGAGAAACAGAAACTATATACTAAAAGAAATGCTGTTCCCCTTACAGGTTATATGATTCAAGCCTCTCTTGAATATGTACAAAGTATCCACCATACCAACCGCCTGTGGCAAAGAGTTCCACAGTCTCACTGCTCTTACAGTAAAGTGTCCCTGCTTATAGCGATGGTAGAATCGCCTTTCCACTATGCATAGAAGATACAAAATATGGAATACATTTATCATTAGGCACGTTTCCTATACATGTTTTTGGAGCTTCTTTGGTGCTGCTTATGTGTCTTTTGCACATCAGATTTATTTAAGTGGCTTGATCAGTGTGGTTTTTATTTTGGCACATGAGGTTGTGATGTCCATGGTGGATAAGCAAATTATTCACCTAAAAGTTGCAAAAGAGGTTTAATCCGTTCCTAAATCTTTCCCATTCTACTGGGGTACTGGAGTGGATTTGTGCCTTAAAGGAAACCTACCACTTGAAGTGGCAGGTTTCCGATGGCAATACCGATCACCAGCTCAGGGTGAGCTGGTGCCGGAGCTTATTTTAGTTAGTGTTTTAAACCGCGGTATCGCGCTCGGTGCTTACCATGCGCGCGGCTCTCATTCACTTCCTATGTAGCCGCGCGCACGGTAAGCGCCGAGCGTGTACCTGCCTGCGCCGGCTATAAAGTTTAAAAAGTGTTTTAAACCGCGATACCGCGGTTTAAAACACTAACTAAAATAAGCTCCGGCACCAGCTCACCCTGAGCTGGTGCTCGGTATTGCCATCGGAAACCTGCCACTACAAGTGGTAGGTTTCCTTTAATTTATGACTTTGAAAAATTGTGCATTTTAAATCTGAATTCACAAAATAAATCTAAAAAGTTGACAGAATTAAAAAGATAAAAGGGTGGCAAAAAGTCACCACTTTAATCTGATCTAAATTAATATTAAGACATTTTGAATAGGGAAAGCCAATGCTACTCCCACTATAGGTGCTTGTGCTAACATCTAATTTTTTGTGATCCGTTTGGAAAACCTATTATAGTACAAGAATCTAAGGAGAATTAAATGTTAAAACCTAGGACTTCAAGGCAGCACTTCAGCAATGGAGAAGAAAATACCAATTTCTGGATTCTCTCCTCTCTTCTCTTTTGTTTGGATTCCTAATGAGACCTTGGATTGAAGTGCGTGGCATATAATGCTGCTCAAGTGGAGCTGCATTGAAGAGTTTATATGTTTTTCTTTATGCCTAGGTGCTGTCAGTAACAATGGTTCTTGTGAGAATCAATATATCTTTTTCTTTACGTACCAGCCAACTGGGAATATATTATGATCCGTTCTGCAGCAAGAATTCAACAAACAAGTATTTAATCAATTTAAAATCCAAAATTAAATGAACATCCATGAAGCATGACTTTGTTAGCTTAACCATCAATTATAAGCCAATTAATTTCCATTTTTTTTTGTTTTGCCTTCAAAGGTTTTATTTATTTATTTCTTCTACTTGCAAATAGTTTTTTCAGATTCAGGTACATGTTTTTACATGTAATTTATTCTCCATTTATATGTTATCCTGTTTTTATATGTTTAGTAACCCGGAATCACTTCCTGTCACTATGACCATGTAGTTCTCTCCTTTAGCAAAACAATTAACTTTAAATTAACTAGTTCTAACCTTGTGATCAGAATTTTACCACCCTGACTAACAATGCTAAGAGGCTAAAGGATCTGAGATGATGTCTCCCTGGTCACATGACATGAACTGCTTAAAAGTAAAGAGTTATAAGAAATGGGGAGGAGTAAATGGGAGGGGCCGGTCAAACAGGACACGCCCATTATGATGCTATGTAATATAAGATAAAAAGTGATTTATGTGGATGTAAGGAAAAAATTTTAGATAAAGGAAGATTGGTAGTTAGTTAATAGAGCTATATAGGAACCTGTCAATGGCTGTATTTGTGCAAATGTATTTGCAACACTTTAAGTTGTTGCAAATATAGCATTTGGCAAAACCCTTAATTTAGAAGTGGATTTGAACATTGTGTTTTTATTTAATTAATGATCTTTGTAGATGGCAGCTTTCTCTCCCAATAACCACTAATAAAGGTTAAAGTGCACATATTCCAAAAGGGGGCTTGAAGACAACTGGGTGTTGATGCTCTCACTCATGTTCATTATGAGAAAAAGCTAATCCTGAGCCGGGTTGGGAAAAAAATTGTCTGATATACAGTGGTGATAAACCTATGGAATATCTGGGCACAAACCCCAGCACAGAGTTTGCCAGGCAGGACTCAAGATGACACACCCACCACATGGGGACACTGCCGGGTTCAGCTGGCACACCCACCGCATGGGGACACAGACATTTTCAGGTGGTACACCCACCACATGGGGACACTGACATTTTCAGGTGGCACAGCCACCACATTAGATCACTACAGGTTAAGCTGGCACACCCACCACATGGGAACACTGCCGGGTTCAGCTAGCACACCCACCACTTGGGGACACTGAAATTTTCAGGTAGCACACCCACCACATTGGGTCACTGCAGGTTAAGCTGGCACACCCACTACATGGGGACACTGCCGTGTTCAGCTGGCACCCCCACCACATGGGTACATTGATATTTTCAGGTGGCACACCCACCACATGGAGACACTGCTGTGTTCAGCTGGCATACCCATCACATGGGGACACTGCCTTGTTCAGCTGGCACACCCAACACATGGGGACATTTCCAGGTTCAGCTGGAACACCCACCAAATGAGGACACTGGAGTGTTTAGCTCACCCACCCACCACACGAGTACACGGACATGTTCGGCTGGCTCATCCACCGCATGTGGACACTGTCCTGTTTAGCTAGAACACCCACCATATGGGGACACTGCCACTTTGATCTGGCACACTTCCCAGATGGGGGCACTGCCACTTTCAGCTGACACACCCACATCATGGGTACACTGCTGCGCTAAGCTGGTGCAACAACCACATAGGAATACTGTCACGTTACGCTCCCTATTACTTCCATATGCCATTAAAAAGTTTATTAAGACGCCTTCATCTGAGGCAAATATACTTTGACAGTGAATAAAAAAACCTTCATCTGAGGCAAATATACTTTGACAGTGAATAAAAAAACCTTTATTGTTTATGTTTTATGTTTATTCATGTAAATCAATGCTTTTTTTTATTAGGTTCTATTCTTTAGAAAAGCTTTAACTATCTAAAGGATCCTAAATCAATAGATAAGGAGGACTGGTCCTATTGTTGCCATAGCAACGTACCAATCCATTGCTAATATTCTGTAACATACTCATAACCAACATGATTCAGTGTTATGCCAAGCAAAAATATTGCTTACCACTAGTAAACACGGCAGAAATGCTATCCATCTGACAGACATAACAATATAAAATATCACCTCTCAAAGTGAATTCCTGCTGAATGTGGCATTTGGTGTTCTTTCAGCTAAGTAGGATATTTCTGCTCCATCCCTCACAACTGTCTAGTTTTATTTCTGTTATATACAGAATGTGTCAATCACATTTATTTGCAATAAAACAATTACAACAATTTGGGTTGGAAGCTGTCTCTGTACTTGTTTTTGTGTATCTTTACATGTACTATACATAGTTCACATAAAGCATTGTTCTAAATAAAAAGTTAAAGGGATATTCCCATTTCAGCAAATTAATGTTATTGAAAGATTACACAATTTTCCAATATACTTTCTGTATCACTTCCTCATGGTTTTCTAGGTCTCTACTTGCTGCCCTGCAATAGAAACCTACTATGTTTAATTACAGTGGGCAGACAGGTGCACAGCTTATTAGTATCACCGAGAGTAATCAGAGCAGTGATGTAACAAGCCGTGCACCTGTGTGACCATGGTCAGATTTCTGTCCACTTGTAGTAACCAAGAAATGTATTTATAGAATGACAGCAAGCAGAGATCTAGAAAACTGTGAGGAATTTATTCAGAAAGTATATTGGAAAATTGTATACCTTTTCCTCACACAATAAATAACATTTATTTTCTGAAATGGGAATACCCCTTTAAAGGGAACCTGCCACCACAAATCTACCTATAAAGGTAGATTGGGTGGTAGGTGGATCAATGGGACGTGAGGATAGCTCTTTTAAGGGCTAATCCTCACGTCCCTGCACTTTTTTGATAACTTTAATATGATATTTCTTCAAATTTACTTATGCGGCTACCGGGGCGTGGAGTAGCCGCATATGAGATTACACGAGGCGGCTACTCCACGCCCCGGTAGCCACTTTACCCCTCCTACTCACCTATCTTCGGCGCGCAGCTCCGCGCCCTCGTCCGGCGATCCTGCCGTCTGCACATGCGCAGAAGAGCAGGCCCGCGCCTGTGTTCGGAGTTGTGACCGCGCAGGCGCGGGCCTGCTCTTCTGCGCATGCGCAGACGGCAGGATCGCCGGACGAGGGCGCGCAGCTACGCGGAGCTGCGCGCCGAAGATGGGTGAGTAGGAGGGGTAAAGTGGGTACCGGGGCGTGGAGTAGCCGCCTCGTGTAATCTCATATGCGGCTACTTCATGCCCCAGTAGCCGCATAAGTAAATTTGAATAAATATCAAATTAAAGTTATCAAAAAAGTGCAGGGACGTGAGGATTAGCCCTTTAAAGGGCTATCCTCACGTCCCATTGATCCACCTACCACCAAATCTACCTTTATAGGTAGATTTGTGGTGGTAGGTGCCCTTTAAGCTACTTTGCAAATATATTACTTTTTGCTTACTAATATCTCCTAGTATTTAAAAGCTTTCACTGATCATTTATATTCTGGCCATTATTGAATTTACACAAGGCACATTATCTAGGCTTAAAGGGGCTGTTTCAAGAGCAGAGATCTTATAATTACTTCTGATCATAGTGCACATCACCATCAGAAAAAATTCAGGTTAACTAATATGGTGGATGTACAAAGTTTCTACTTTATGGATTATATGAATAGATGATTTAAATTGTTTCTATTCCCACTTCTCTATTTATGTAAATTAATGCATTTCCCCTTGATATATCCATTCTAAATTGTCTTTTTTTATGATTCCTTGTTGGTATACCATTTGGTAAAATTATTTAACATTTTAAGTAGGAAAACAAAGTAACAGCACAATAATAGCAAAAAAATCCCACAAACCCAGCTGTCTGATACTGTATATCACCCTTTAGAGGGAAACTGTCACCGGGGACCTCATTTTAACTAAAGACAGGTTATAGAAGCCCATCACACCTGGAGTGCAAATCTGCCTTTCTGTAAACATTTGCATTACAATATAATTGTGTATTATAACTTACCTTTCACCCTGACATAATCCTCTGTGTAGTCCGATGGTTGGGATTTGGTTTGGATGCATTTCAAAAAACAACATGTGACTTGTCTCTTCTGCAGACTGCTCAGCTCTTTTGCCCCCACCTTTGGCTCCAGTACAGCTCCTCCAGTACAGCAGTCTGCAGCATAGACAAGTTACATGTTGTTTTTTGAAATGCATCCAAACCAAAGCCCAACTCCTGGGACTACACAGATGATTCTGTCAGGATGCATGGTAAATTATAACACACAATTATATTGTAATGCAAATACTTAGAGAAATCAGAAAGGCATATGTGCCATACAGGTGTATTGGGCTTCTGTAACCTTTCTTCAGTGGAAATGAGGTCCCTGGTGACAGATTCCCTTTAAGATTAATCAAGCAAGTCAAAGATAAAGATAAATGACCCCTGGATAGGCAGGGAGCCCTAGTTAGACCTCCTTCGCATGGCTGTCACATGCCCCCATAGTCCCTATCACGGCATGGTAAGCACATCACTGCACCGTGACCAAGTCGCCTATGGAGGGAGGAGGGGTGACAAGAGCGCATCCCTCCCAACCTCATCCTCCTTTCACTGTGCTTGCCCCAGATCCAGTCTTAGCAAGCACACGGCTGTGGGAATGCACCATTAGAGGACTAATAGGTCCATATGGTCTGCTGCTGTTTTTCCAAAGTGGGATTTTCTAGTATTTCCTTGGTAATAGCCACTGGATATCCCAACGCTTTTACTGTTTGCATATGTAATAGTAAAAGCTACAGTACTGAAGAACTTGAGAACCTGAACCTTTCAAAAATTTGCCTCACAAATCAATTTTTTTGCATTTAAAGGAGTTGAATTTATCTCGGCCACTTTACTGATATTATGTTAGTGTACATTTGAGGACCTAATGCAATATAATGTTTGTAAATAGATATTTTGTGATCATCACAGATTGAGATTAGGTAACTCCTAATGCCACAGTGGACCCGTACAAGTTTGGGTTTTGCCAAACCTGAAAGGCTCAATGCTCCCAATGCAGAGTGTTGATGATGCAATAAAGTACTGCCAGAATGTAAATGCTGACGTGCACAGGCGGGACCTAGTTAAAAGGATCTCTACCTTCAGATTTCCTGATGGTAGATGATTACTACTAACCTCCATGTCCCCTTCCCCTTTACAGTAATCTTCTTTTGGTACATCTTGAAAGTGCCACATTTAGTACACTCTGTAGGCAGATCCCAGAACACCTCGGCTCATTTGAATATTTAAAAAAACTTTTTTTTTTTTACTAAAATGGGTTGCTTTGAAGTTATATTGAAAGAAGAGAGGGGAGATGGAGTGGTGAGTAGTAATAATCTAGCGCAAATCTGATGGTAGATGTCCTTTAAACTCCTCAGGGTTGGGCTGGACCCCAACCCAGACCCGTGCACAAACTTTACACTTAAAGGGGTATTCTAGTCTGGGCACTAAAATTTGATTAACCCCTTACCGTCATGTGACATAATACTACGTCCCATGCCGGGTGAGGGTGCATGGAGAGGGCTCACAGGCTGAGCCCTCTCCATAGCTGGTAAGTCTTTTCTGCATATTGCAGCAAAGGCTTACCGGTAACAACCGTGAGCGGTGCCAGCACCGATCGCAGGTGTTTCCCCGCTGATCGCTGCCGTCGAGCTTTCCTGTGACGTCATCGGGGAGCAGCGATCCGTCGGGGAGCAGCGATCCGTCGCGTCCGACTATCCCCGATCTATAAAAATATAATAGTGGTTTTTCACTGCATTTAACCCCGTAATGGAAAATCGCGCCCAAAGTCGAAAAAGGCACTTTTTGCCATTTAAAAAATTTTTTTAAATTCAATACAAAGTGATTAAAAGGTCTTACGGTCCTAAAAATGATAACATTGTAAATGTCAAGCCGCAAAAAATGACACTTCCCAAAGCTCCGTACACCAGTATAAAAAGTTATTAGCGCCAGAAGACAGCAAAATTCCCCAAAAATGTTGGTACAGGAGGTTTTAATTTTTTTAAATGTATGAAAACATTATAAAACCTATACAAATTTGGTATCCCCATAATCGTACCGACCCAAAGAATAAAGTAGACATGTCAATTGGGGTGCAAAGTAAATTCCGTAAAATCCAAACCCACAAGAATATGGCACAAATGCGGTTTTTTACTAACTTCACTGCATTTGGAATTTTTTTCCTGCTTCCCAGTACACAGCATGGAATATTAAATAACACCATGTTGAAGTGTTATTTGTTACGCAGAAAATAAGCCATCACACAGCTCTGTACATGGAAAAATAAAAAAGTTATAGATTTTTGAAGGTGGGGAGTGAAAAATGAAAACGAAAAAAACGAAAAAGGGTTGCGTCGTTAAGGGGTTAATCTGCCAAATATATATTTCTTCAATTAGATTTTATTAGAAAAAATTAACCTGGGTGAGGATAATTTCTCATAAATGTAGCCATATGGTCCCTTAGAAACAAGACTGTGTCCTTGGATATGGCCATCTCTGCTGAAGGGATTGCCCAAAGAAACCAAATGTATATGAAATGTCCAGGAGTCACTACAGCTGTCTTGTGCTAATTATTGCTGAATCCAGGTGGTCAGGCAGTACTGAATAGCGCATGTCTGGCCACTGCTGGTAGAGTGTGGGGTGGTCATATCAAAGAAAGCAATCTCATTTCTAAGGAACAAGTGGCTACTTTTATGAGAAATTATCTTGTGAAATGAGAAATTATCTTCACACATTAACATTTTTTTAATAACATCCAATTGAAGAAATGATTTAAATTAAATGTGAATGTCCAGATGGAAACACCCCTTTAAAATTTATGTTGATTGTACTATGTGCTATGGCCCGGGCGAAAACATGTTTGTGTGCAGACCTATAGGAAATATAACTGTTGATTCATTGGTGTTGGTATACATACATATCAAAAACAGGTTTTTTTATGTTACCGTACAAGTTTTTTTTTGTAAAAGGTGAAGAATGGTATGTCACCCTATACTTGCCCACAGCATTATTTTAGCTGTACATCCTTAATAAAAAGAAAAGCAATTTGATATTAATGAGAGTCTAAGTTTAGTGTCTTTATTATGATAAACTACATTATAAACTATACATTGAATACATTAATTACACTTTTCAATAGCCATTTTAAAGATGGTTTGGCTCTTTATTTAGTCTTTCACATTTTCCAGATATGAGTTTAGAATATAACTATGATAGTTTCATAAGATGGTCTCAAACCTTAAAGATGTTTTGGTTAAAAGAGAGGCCAAGTCTTCATGGGAATATTATGTTCCATGTGCTAATGATGAGCACATCAATACTGCCTGTCTAAGTATTATGTTAGTGTCTTCTAAAAAAAGTGCGCTGTACCTTGTGTAATTATATACATTTTTGCTAAAATGTATATATGGAATATAGGCAGGATTGATTAATTAGCTGAGTGAATTCTTGTCACATTCATCTTGGCAATCACTGATTTCTAAAAATGGCACTAATTACCCAGTCTACGCTAAGGATTCTCTAGGGTGGTTTTAATAATCGAATTAAAGGAACTCTACCATCAAAATCAAGAATAATAAACCAGGTACACTCACTCATAGATCCAGGCTCTGTGATGGTAATCTTCTTATATTTGTTATCTATTACCTTTTAACTTGTAGCTGCACAGGCTATTACACTGCCTAACCCTTCTCCCTCAGCACTTCCCCCTCCCTCTGTCTGATGTCATCTCACAGCAGCATTTGAAGTTTATGCACACAGTGGGAGGGGGAAGGGGCAACTTGCACATTGTAATAGCCTGTAAAGCTGCAGTAAGAAGGGGCTCTTGTACCACTCCCAGGAGCCCTTCTGGCTTTTTAGCATAATTTTAAAAGTTTTCATTTCAGCAAAAGATATTAATCTCTGCTTACTGTCCTTCTATAGAAAGCTTGATTCTTCATTTCCAGTGGACAGAAATATGACCATTGTAACCCAGGTACACGGCTTGTTATATAGCTCTGATTACTCTCTGATACTAACAAGCTTTTTATCCACTGGATAGTAGACATTTTCTATAAAATGAGATCTAGAAAACCTTGACGAATTGATAAAGTATATTAGAAAATTGTATAACTTTTCACCATATAAACAATGACATTCATTTTCTAAAATGGAAATACCCCTTTAAATGGACAAATAAGGTATAGTGAAACTTTTCTGCTAAACTATACATCAATCTGCCTACTGCTCATTGACCTGTTGAAAGCAGATTGTACTTTTTCATTATAAATCTTTATTTACTACACTTATCAATCTATAGTTTCAGTTGGAAATGTCTCATATGGGCTCGCGCTATATATTAGGGGGCATAAAGGGGAATATAACCTGACCTGACCTGAGGATGTACAGCATCAATATATACTGTGTGTGTATGTATGTATATATATATATATATATATATCTCATAAGGCCAAAGTGTGGGAGGGGACGGCAGGACAATGAATCTCCAAGGTCCTGCTGTCTACTTCCTCCAAAAGGTTTTAACCCCTTTAGGATGCAGCCAGTTTATATCTTAAGGCTCAACCCCATTTTTTTGTAATCTGACGTGTCACTTTATATAGCTATAACTATTGAACCCTTTAACTTACCAAAGTGATTTAGAGATTTTTTGTTTTTTGTATCACATTGTACTTCACATTAGTTGTAAATTTTGGCTGTTAAGTTTTGTGTTTATTTATAAACATTTTTTTTTTAAATGGCGAATGTTTTGAAAATGTTTCTATTTTCATAATTTCAAATTATTTCATTTTCAGACACAGTTTTGCCACCCAAATTAGATATTAAATAACATTTTCCATATGTCTCCTTTATGTTTTCATATTTTTTAAATGTGGTAAAAAAAGTGGCTGTTAGAGGTCACTATCCATGTCTCTGTAGACTCTGTCTCTGTAGGCTTTGTATCTGTACACTCTGTCTCTGTAGACTGTAGCATGCCAAGGCAACTGATCGGCCCCGTCCAATGATGTCATGGAGGGCACAAATCGGCCATCCAAGATGGAGGCACCCACCAGTGGCTCTGTTAGGTGCGTAATAGGTTAACTGCCAGCACCAACCTTGGCAGTTACAGGCGGGTGTCAGTTGTGTTATACCCATGAGCCCATGAGCTTTCTCCATACACCCCCACAGCACTAGGACATAATAGTACATCTTGCTGTAAAGAAGACGTTAATTACTCCATTTTCAAATCTGCACCCCTTTAAATCAGAAGCAGCTTTTAGAAAGATTGTTAACCCTTCGATATCTTCATAGTAATTCAAACAAAATGCAGGTAAAATTTAGAATGGTCCGATTTTGTCAGTAATACATTCATTTAGCCCTAAAATTTACAGATTCACAAAAGATAAAATAGAAAACCCATCTTAAAATTTGTTATGCAAATGGACAGAAGGGAGGGGGGTCATGCATTAGCCACTTTTGCTCTGTAGAATTTTGTGGTTTTTGGTTTGTTCATGGATGCACTTTTGTGAGCTATGAAATATTTGTTTTTCCGTTAATGTTGCAATGTTAGGACCTTTTTTTGTGGGATGAGATACATTTTTAGTGGTACGATTTTGAGATGGATACATCTGAAAATGTATTTACTTTTCTTGTGGGTGGGTAGAAAAAACATACATTTTGTCATTGATTCTTTACTTTTTTGGGGGTGTTCACTGTATACCCTAAGTAACTTGTTAAATTTAAATACCAAATTTATTTATTTTTGCTTATATTTTACAAATTTTGCAAAATAAAGCTAATTTGGGGGAAAAAAATCTATCATTTTTGTATTGCCATTTTGCAAGTGTCATAACTCTTTTACATACTGATCTATATAGCTGTTGGAGAGCTTGTTTTTTACCATATTTGTATTGATACCATTTTTGATCACTTTTAATTGCATTTTATGTGGGACAAGACAGGAAAAATCAGTTTTGGTTGGTTTTTGAAAAAATGTTTTACTATGTGCATTGTGCAGGATATTATGGTCACTGCAAATTTATATGTGAGATTTGTATGGTGATTTCACTTTGGGGGATTTTTTAATTATTTATTTTATTTTTATTTAAAACCATTTTTGTTTTACTTTTTTAAAAACAAATGAAAGAGAGCTAGGGACCAGAATCTCCATTTACAGTGTATTGGAGAACTCTGGTATAAAACCGGGTTGGTGGCAAAATTTAGGTTCTGTTAGGGTAGGATTTAAGTTGTCCTCTTTTAGTGTGCATTGGCTGTGTTTCAAATTATTAAATTATTGCATGTGTGCACAGTCGCAAGGAAATGAATCAGACCTCCGCTGATACAAGACATGCTCATGCCATTGCCCGGGGCAAATCAGCACTGCGCAAGCTTTATTTGTTCTATCAGTCTACATAGAAAAATAGGAAAGAAGCAGAAGAGGAGGAGAATACTAATCATAACAAATCAGGTTCCCAGATCTTGATTGGAGAGTTTCCCTGCTGTCGAATGTTCACGTCATGCCCACATTCCTTTAGCTTTGATGTTTTGGGTACATTCCACAATGCCAACACCATCTTAAAATGTATTCTGTTACAATGCTTTTAGGAAAATAAGTAGAAATGACAGGATTTGATCTATCAGCTAGGTTTACCTTAACAGTTCGACAGGTTTGTCAAAATATTAGGAAAAAATTTACTTCAGGACCTGGACTTCTGTATAAACAGGTATACGAACACCATTGAAATCAAAGGGGACACACATTTTAAAACCCAAAATTGGCCAGTGCACTTGGGCCATTTGGGACCTACCAATATATGCAGCTCACCCTGACATCTGCTTGCACCAAAGGGACTTGGAGCTGGTAGACACGGAACACTTCCTCTCCTTTCAGCACCAGCTCCATCACCACCACTTACACTTCAGTGTGCCTTAATACCTCATGCAGTATCATTTGAGGATATAGGCGAAATAATAAAACCTGCATTACAAAGTAGTTCTGTATGATACAAATAGGTCTAACAGTGGTAGTTTACACAAATACTTATAAAACTTCCCCTTGGATTTTACTAAATAATGCTGCAACTGCAAACTATACCTGGACAGTGACTTTAAGATTTTGATGGAACTTCAAACTATACTGAGATAGTGCCTTTAAGATTTAACTAAATGATGCTGGAATAGAAAACTATACTGTGCTTTTATCTTTCAGATAGTGCTAGATGATGCTGGAAATGCTAAAAGTAATGTCTGGTCCTATACCAGTGATGGCGAACCTTTAAGAGACCAAGTGCCCAAACTATAACCAGAATCCACTTATTTACTGCAAAGTGCCAACATTGTATTTCAAGCAGTAATGTATTGCTCCCTGTTCTTAAACATCTATCAATCGTATCGGCCCCTGAGGCCACATATACAGTTGAACGAAGGAGGGCACATTCAGACTATCATTGTAGCTTCTCACCAGGGTCTCTCTGTACAGGAAGAATGTAGGGTCCAGTAGGATGATCTACAAAGATACTGCAGTTCTATCAATACTTCCTCACTTTTACTGTAGTTCCAAAGAGCCAATGAAGTGTCGTTTTAAAATAGTACTGATTGCAGCATCTCTTAAATTGCCTGGGTCTGCAGGAAGATTTGGTGAATTTGGTCCTGTTTGGTGAGCTCTGTCTTGGGGTCAGTGCCCACAGAAAGGGATCTGAGTGCCAACTCTGGCACCCGTGCCATAGGTTCGCCACCACTGTCCTATACTATAGCAGCCTACCAGTAACTTAATGCAGTTCTTCACAGTACACTAAAAAGGGAAATTATTTCCACCTGTCCCTAATCACAGCAGCCTCATGTCACTACCTTTGTGCCCTAAAAAGGACAATCATTGGTATTTGAGCTGTCCCTATCTGTCTGACTGATCATATAAAAATCATCAACCTCTCCCTAGCTCTATCTCTTGTCTGTAATTGCATCTGGATAGTGACCCTGTTCTAATACACCATATTCACATGTCCCATGTGGCCAATTACAACACGGGACATGCATGTAGCTACAAGCTGGTTGATTGGTTGCTCAGCAGTTAATCAACCAGCTTGGCTCTTTTTCACCAAAACAAATTTGAACAATGGCGCCTGTTCAGCTCTTTTTTAGTCCTATACCATGCAGTGCAGTGTAATTTTCCATTATGGTGAAAATGGTGAATTTGAAAGCAGGAAATTTATATCTTCAATTACAGATCAATGATAATGCACAGATGTTTAATGCTTGAAGATTAAGATAAAGCTGCAATGCTGCTAACTTTCTACTTGTCAAACAACAATTCAGCTTATCACATCAAGCAGTCAAAACAGCATTATATTGTCTATTTATCAAGAATTCTTACCATAAGATTTAGTTCAGTTTAATTCTATAGTTGTCCTATGAAACTTGTTATATAACAACATTTTATGTCGCTGATTTTGTTTTTAAAAATGTACAGTGTGTGAATACTGCCATCTGCTCTTACACCCCTCAACTAACTGTACTCCCAGTACTCTCTTTTCTGTCAAACCATTTGTTTTACAATTCTCCTATCTGCAAAGCTGAGAACTCACTTTTTGACAGATGCCAATTTTAAAGGCTCGAGGGAGAATGTTACTTCTGAGGCCCCTATACATACCAAGAGCCATTAAAGATAAGAATATCATCTTTCAAAGTGCATCAGGCTTGTGACTCTGTTTACTACAGAACCTTCTGTTTTCTTTAAGCATATGTATTACAATATAATTGTGTGTTCTAACTTGTCTTGCTCCCTTACAGAATCCCCTGTGTAGTCCCAAGGGTTGGGCTTTGGTTTGGATGCATTTAAAAAAACAATATGTGACTTGTTTGTGCTGCAGACTGCTCAGCTTTTGGCCCCCAGCATTGGGCTCCTGTACAGCTCCTCCCTTGTACATTTGATGTCAGCTCACCAGGCTATGAGGAACAGGAGGGATGACATGTACAGGAGTGCAAAGGTGGGGGCAAGAGCTGAGGAGTCTGCAGAACAGACAAGTCACATGTTGTTTTATGATATGCATCTAAACCAAAGCCCAGCCCCTAGGACTACACAGAAAAGTTTGTTAGGGGCCACACAATTATATTGTAATGCAAATGCTTAGAGAAAATAAAAAGGCAAATTTGCACTGCAGCTGTAATGGGCTTTTGTAACCTGTCTGTACTAAAAAAAAATGAGGTCCCTGGTGACAGGTTCCCTTTAAAGACATGGGAATGAGAGCTGCAAATTAAAATCCAATCCCGCCTTTTCCTTTAGTTGTTTGTATCTCTAGTTCTGCAGCTTACCAAACCACAAGCCTGTTGTGATTAGCAAGAGGCGATCCTTATCTTTTATATGATACCAAGCATGGTTCTCGGTACAGTACTATGGTAGAACATAGCCCTAGATAGAACTGATGCTTCTCTTCAAGTCTCTAAGAGTTACTTAGCTCAAGCAATATGTGCCCTAAAAGAAGAAACCATGGCAAAACCTAGGTCAGGTGAACAAGCACTCATGCATGTTTAGTAGTGGTTTTCGTATTGAAACTGCCATGCCACCCATTTTATGGCCAAGCTCTTTCCTATGATGAAGTCATGAAGACTTTTATTTTAGTTAGGACATGTGAGAGCTGTAGTGCTCTGGCTATTGTTGTGGGGAGTTTTGTGACTTCTTTGATTAGTCCACGTTGTGCTCTTGGGGTTATTTTGGACAGCTGGCCACTTCTCGGATGGTTTCAAGATCTCAATCAAGTGTGGCAGTAATCAGACATGTGTAAGAAACAAATTTTATTTCTATTTTAAGGGGAGGGGAAATTAATTTCCACACAGGGCCCTGTAGATTTGGATTAGCTTTTTTCTTAATAATAAAGACCTTCATTTAAAAACTGCATTTTGTGTTTACTTATGTTATGTTTGTCTTGGTAATCTGAAGCATTAAAGTGTGACAAATATCTTAAAGATAAGGAAATCAAGTAGGGGACAAATACTTTTTCAAGTGGAGGTAAGCTTTTACCATAACATTTTTTTTTTATCTGAGCTGTGCGTTAGACACCATGGTGCCAACAGTATTGCAGAATAAATTGCCTCAATGAAGATGGATTGCAGTTTGATACACAAACGGATTACCTTGTTGGTACACCACCGCGTGTTCAGTTAGGAAACATGTAGTCTATATAGCTAGTCAGCTGTGTTTGCGACCCTCAGGGTTCAGTGCTTACATCCTTCCTGTTCAGCATCTATACTTCTGACATTAAGCATAATTCCGAGAACACCTTTATTCAGAAATTCTCAGACGGCAGTGGTGGGTTGCATTAGAGGTGATGATGAGAGAGATTTCAGGGAGATTGTGGCTAGATATGCCTCCTGGAGTAAAACAAATGGTTTACTGTTAAACATCTCCAAAACTAGTTGGTGATCGACTTTAGAAGATCACTGACTAGTATGTGTGATTCATTGTACAGTATATAAATGAAAAGGTATATCTAGAGGTATACCTGAAAAACAAGCTAGAAATTAAAAAACTGTATTTCTTACGATTGTTACAAGCCTTTGATATTTGCAATGGTATATGAATGCACAATAATTTTTAGTAATTTTTAGGAATTTTAAGTGATATATGAATGAAGATGATGAGTGATCAACCAATCACAGCTCAGCTTTAATTTTATAAGCAGCTATGGAATAATTAAAGCTGAGTTCTGATGCCATAAGAAACTAGAGCAGTTCTGATAAATCTCCCATGGAGCATATGATAAATCAGATAAGAATAGTAGACATAAGTGAAATAGGTTTGCTAAATACTGAAATAGCTATCTATTACTACTGACTTTCTGACCTGATTATTTTTTTCAATCGTAGTAGAGATAAATTCTGTTTCAGATAAGTTCCTAATGAGGATTTGGCAATACAGTGAAGAAAATCCTCATATGTGCTGCAAGTTTGAGGCTTAGGAATCTGTGAGGCAGTGCACGAAGGCAGAATGACTGCAAACACTATAGAGCTTCATTACTCTTATGGATTATGGATCTTATGTCATGCTTATACAAACTAATGGAACTTTCCAGAGGCAATAGGAGAATAGTACTGGCCAATACACTTGTAAGAATTCCTTATTATGTTGTGCGGATTCCTGCTATGTTAAACTGTAAATTGATGTACATAAATACGTGTTAACAAGCATCCAGGTTGCTGAACACAACCAAGTTTATATTATCAAACTCATATCCAGTTTACTGTCCAGAATCCAGCACACATGAACTGAATGTAGCACTTCGGTTTAGTTTGGCCAACTGGGTGCAGTGCAGTACATCTGAAAAATGTTAGGGCTTGACTGGGCCTGTTTTTTTTTTTAACCAAGTTTAGCGGAATGCTTCTTTATCCTATTTCATTATTATTATTTCTTATTACCGTGTCCTAATAAGCTTCTTATCTATTATAATAAGCCTCAACTCAAAGAGCAGACGGATAAGAAATTGACACGCCTGATGTCTTCTTAGCTATATTTTATACAGCCCAGTTATCAAGTAAAATATAATCCATGTAAGGGGTTAACCGAATCTACCCCTTCTTACCTGTCTGCTGGCTGCTTGTTTACTGACTTCATAACTTCTATGAAATACAGTTATCACAGCAGTGAAAGAGAGGAAGAAAAGTTTTTAGATGCTCTTTCATTGAAAGACATTTTTCATCTCATTTTGTTGTTGGTTTTAACTCCTCATCTGTGTGGAAAATTGTACTTTCTAATGTCAGTATTATATATTCCATGCATTGTACTGGGACCTGGAAAAAAATTGCAGTACAATTGACAAAAAAATGCATTTTTGCAATTTTTTTAGGGGTTTTTGTATTTTGGGCTTTCCCTGTGCGGTCCAGAGGACTCATCTGCTGTACATTTTTGGTGGGTACGATCACAAATCAAATCTTTAACATATGTATCTTTATCCTTTAATGCATTAAATAAAAATGTGAATCTTTTGAAAAAGGTCACATTATGACCATGTTCTGATGTTAATGAAATAACTTTTTCATTCTTTGGTGTACGGAGCTGGATAAGTTAACATCATCTGTGCGCCATGCTGACGTTATTGATATCTTTTGGAGACTGAACATTTGGACAACACATAATGCACAAGATTCTGCCATCCCTTCCCCACGTATTATACTGAGATGCAAAGGCTAAGGCTACATTCACACTGCCGTATGGAGGACGTATATACGGCTGACGTATATACGGCCGATATATGTCCTCCATAGACGGCAATGGGCGCACGGCGCCCTACGGGAGCTGTACGGTGACGCACACGTCCTATCTTTTCCCATAATACGGCGCCGTGCACAATGTATCTCTGTGGAGAGGGGCGGGCCCGCTACAGTACGGTACGGGCGGGCAACGGCAGTGTGAATGTAGCCTAAGAGAGATTTTTCACCAGATCTTGACTATCACTTGAGACTGTTACATGTGGAAAAGGAAAGCCTGAGCAGTGAGTAAGTGTTACACAGGGTGGATGAGGGGTTAGTTAGGAAAGCAGCAGGAGTTTTTGTATCGGGCTAAGCTAACCACTGTGAAATGGCTTAGCTTAAGGAGGAAAGAAACAGGACTTTGTATCAGACTGAGCTGTATGCTGTGAGACAGAAGGGACTGGCTGTGTTAGGGAAGCAACAGGAACAAATAGCTTGAATAAGGTGGGGAGGAGTTGAACGTAGACCATAGAGAGAATTTAGTGGGAAAGCAACTAGGGAACTGTGCTGTGCTTAGCCATACTTACAAACTGCCTGGTACAAAGTCTAGGACATGTTTAATTCATCCTTACTAGTAAAATTATTCTAATCTCTAAATTAAAGAAACAAAATGGAAAACATGTGGATAGCCTTTAAAAACTGGCTCAACAGACGATATACTTTGCATCATTCTCCACAGTCTGCAATGTGTCTTTCACTAATTTCTACCAATGTTCAGAAAGCGATGGTTTTCGCCTCACACAAACCTGAAATTTCTTGCCATAGTTAATTATGACATACAGAATAAGAAAACAAACCACTTACATGATGTTTACTCAGTGACATAATTACTGTTGAGATAAGATTATTTAACAGATCTGACAGTCATAAAATCTTCCTTTACAACAACTTCTGTCTGTTTGTTTTATCCAGCTTTCAGGCTTATTCAAAATGTTTTCAGTATTAAAATGGCAGCAAATATTATAAATAAAAACTGTTTTAAAGTGTCACTTTATCTGTGATGTGTATATACTGTATGTGTGTGTGTATATATATATATGCTGTATGTTTGTATATGGCACTGTATGTGTGTGTATATGGCTCTATATGTGTGTACATGAGTGTGTGAAACTGGACATTTCCAAGGGCCCCCTTTTTTCTGATTGTGGACTTTTGTGGTCAGATGTATTGATCCTTTAATACCCCTTGGGTACCTGGGTAAATGTCCTGTCTATATATCTATCATTTATCTGTCTAGTTATCCATCTCCTATCATTTATCTATTTCCTATCTATATATCTGTCTAACTAACCATTTATTTATGTAGCTTTTTGTCTATCTATTTAGCTCTGTATCTTTTCTCCTCCTATCTAACACTTATCTATCCATCAATCTTCTCTCTCTCTCTCTTCTTTTTCTCCACTTTGTCTTAAACCGGCCCTGGTGATTATAACTCACAGGTGTGTGTATACTAATTTTTAAAGGGGTTTTCCCACAAAAGAAAATTCTCACATCTCTATGATCTGTGATGTTAACACAATAAAGATCCATTTAACCCCTTACGTTACAATTGTACTCACTTTGCTATTTTAGCTCTTTCTAGGCTTCTCAGTGCATAATTCCAGGGTGTGAGTGGGGACTCTCTTAGCAGACATGTTATGAACCACCTAGTTCTGTGGGGTGACAATGTGGTTACATTGTTGGGGTACAGGTGTATATAAACTTTCATCTGGCTTCTGACATTGTTCTAACACACTGACACATAGAAAGAGAGATGAGACCGATGAGAGATGATAAGATGCTTATTACACAGAGGCTGACAGACTTTTACACTTTTAGCTATGCTATCATACAGGAATCCAAGATGGCTGCCGGACCCTAAAGTTAGAAATTAAAGGGTTGTGGCCAAGGGCAACTGAAATTGTTTACAGCAGGACTGATAGAGACAGGTTGGACTTATATCTGTGAAATGCTGTATTTTTGTTAATAACAGTGAATAAGAGAATGTGTTATTTTGGTATCCTGAGTACATATAAGAAACTTGTCTTTGTGGGAATAACCCTTTAAGTTGGAAGTGGAACCCAGTTCAGGAGCCTGCTATCGTGCCTTGCCCATGCCCACTTTTTGTTTTAGAAATGAAAAATTCTCTGGAAAGAGAGGTGAGATTCACAGCATTGTTAAATTTGTTTTGAAAGGGGGAATCTCATATGACAATTTGGTAACAATTATTTTAAAACCATAGCTTTGCTTTCAGTTTAGAAATATTTAGTTAGGTTTATGTCAAACCCAGACAAGTCAAAGCTCATCTGGGGCTTTTCATTTTCAATAGGCATTTCATTTATTTTGTGAAATAGTGCACAATAATTGAATCTGTAAATCTGTACAGTATATCACATTTGAGGTAACTTTTAGTTAAAATTTATACTGATTAGAAAATTATTTAGCATTATTTTTGAATACGGTTCATTGACTGCCAGTGTTCACATAAATGTTATGTAATTTTAACAGCTATCATTTCCAGAAATTTTTAGTGTGAAAAAAAGCTTTTAAAAGCCGTTTCTAAGTAACAAAGAAAAACATTTTTTTATTGCAACACTTCTCTACATTATCATGAAACAATGAATATTCATAGATGTCAGCCTGCTTGTATAGTGTTATTAGATCACTGCCAGATTAAGAATTTTTGCTTTGTATGAAAGCTATAGAGAAAGTCCCATGATTTGTTACGGAAAACATTGCAGGTCCACATATATTACATTAAAACAAGCACAATACTCACAAGGGCTCACAATTTATATGGGGAGGAAGGTGGAAACACTAGGCAAAGATGTGAGGTTATTGTGGATTGTACTTAATTTTAAACAGGTGGGTTTTCAAGTTATGTTTGATGGTTTGGAAGGTGGGACAGTCTGACGTGTTTAGGTAGAGTGTTCCAAAGAGACTTGGAGATGGTTTTGAAAGAGCATAATAAGAGAGTGCAGCAGAAGGTGGGAAGGTTTAGGGGAATAGTGCAGAGTTGTATGGAGAGGACAGATTGTGGATATACAAACCCCATCAGGTTGACATCCACAAACTCTGAGATGCGTCGTCCATCATTTCTACATTCATTTTAAGCAAAAACTGCGGATAGATAAAATATTATCTGTTACATTCCCTAATTTGCTTTTGTAAAAGAAAAGCTGCCATCAACTTCAAGTATGATAAACAATAGATGCTGACTCTAAGATCAAGAAACTCTGGTAATCTTATATTTGTAAATCCATGACCTTTATCTTCTATTCCAGATGTGCTAAATGTTGCAAATGACATTTATCTGTGCAAATGGGCTAAAATTTGCGTAATTTTTTTGACACAAAAAACTCCAGACAAAATCATACTTAAGGAAAACTTAGAAAATAGAAAGAAATGACATTAGCAGACGTAAAAAGACAGACAAAAACAGAGATAAAATAAATGGCCGCCTATCGGTTATAATGAGTATGAGGCACTTGAAAAGGCTCCATTGGATACTAGTTTAACTATGATTTCATAATAGTCTTTTAGTATTTTGTTTGATTTTAGAAGCTATGTTAATACAATGCAGCAAGGTCCAAGTTAAAATAATAACAAAATCCGGACCAAAAGCATCCTGCCAATGGGATGGAGCTATGTAATGGCTTGGCTAAGAGGAAATGTTTGCTTACAAAGCCTATAAAACACAAGGGAGGAGGTACTTTACATTTGGATCTGTGACTAATCTTTTCTTCTCAGCATATTTCCTACTGTTTGTTTTCAGTTTGAGCAGCATGATTTGGGCAGTAAAATATCCCACATTTCATGCCAAAGCTGCCAGTTTGGATTGGAAGTGAAGCAGAAAAGGCACGTACAGTGAGTCAGACCAAGAATTCATTTGCCTTTCTTTTATTTAGTCCCATTCAGTGCTGAACGAGTTAATTGTATCTCTTTTTTTGTGTCACTCAGACAAGTTGGAGCAGCTTGGAGCAGCATTTAACAGAGCTTTCATTTTTTTGTTCTCATGTAATGGATTTCATGTACGTTGCTTAAACCTTAAAGTTTATCTGTTGTATGGAGCCCATTGTTCATACAAATCTATCCTTTTCCTCTGTCCTCATCTATGTATCAGAAAATCTTTCAACAATCACAAAACTTCTTTCCTAGATGACAATGGCCTATACCCGCTCAATGCACCCTATAGCCACTGGTTGTATCAGAACAAACCTTGTTTCTGCACAATAGGGACAATTGATTGGGACCAGAATATGCTCTTTTCCCCTGAGTTCTTTTTCATTAGAAGAAAATTGCCTTGGAAAATGTTTGAACAAAGACACTTTGTACAGTTGCCTTCAGGAAATGCTCAAATTGTCATACAATTGCTTGTAATTATTTTGACACAGCTGTTCTTTTTTTTTTTTTAAGTTACAGGCGGTATAATACAGAATGGACTTTATAGCTCTCTGTTATTGAAAACAGAAAATATTAATTGTGGCAAGTAGCTCATTCCAAAGATTAAAAGGACCAACTTGTTAAAGGGAACCTGTCATCAGAAATTGAACTAACAAAACCACTACCAGTATGTTGTCATGCAGCTGAACACATTCCAGCATGTGTTTCTTTCATGACCCAGTGTGCTGGCATCGTTCAGGAAATCAACTTTGAGGTGTGATGTAAATTGGGAGGCAGGTGTTTTAGCACTGAAGTCAAGCTCTCTCTTCCTCAGAAGGCACCGTTCACTGTTCCCCACATTGACCTCAGTGTTATACTCTCTGCCTCCTTGACTTTATACAACCAATTTACATCTCACTTTAAAGTTGATTTTATGGATGAGGCCACCACACTGGACCATGAAAGACATATACAAGAAGGTGTTACGCTGCCTGACAATATACTCTGAACTAAGCAGAGAACTATGTATGGCATAGACGATTACATGATTCTGGGGTGATTGCAAATTGTGCTCCAATGAATGTTTTGAGAGACATATGTTCACAACTACTGCTATATATCTCTGGGTAATGTGCCAATAGAAGTAGCTGGAATGGACAGGATATCACCTTTTGCTGACCTCTGTAATTGGTGTTAATAGAATCTGCCCCATCAGACTATTTGGTTTTATGATAGAATATGGTTCTTGTGGATACTGGTTTTATGGCCCAAGCATTCATATTTAGGGACAATTACCTTTCGTAATTTTGACACTTCCCTATCTTTATTACCGCACGATCCAACCCACAAAAGGAACGAAAACAAACCATAGAAATCTTTAACCACTTAAGGACGCAGCCATTTTATAGCTTGGGGCTCAGCCCCATTTTTTGGATTCTGACTTGCGTCGCTTTATATGGTTATAACTTTTATCAAAGTGATTCTGAGAATGTTTTTTCGCCACATGTTGTACTTCATTTTAGTGGTAAAATTTGATTGATAAGTTTATTTACCAAATTATTTACAAAAAAACTGAAAAAATGATGAATTTTTAGAAAAATTAACGTCATGGGGAACGACGATCCTTGGCATGGGCACCGCCATCTTTTTGAAGCCGATGTGCGGGTTAACGATATGTGATATGCAGGTTAACAGGTTAACAATATGTGCGATATGCAGCAAAGACTTATCGGCTATGGAGAGGGCTCAGCCCGTGAGCCCTCCCCATGCACCCACAGCCGACCCGTGACTTGCTATTACATCACAGGTCGTGAAAGGTTTAAAATGTGTGTAATAATGATAATAATAACACATCATTTTAGCAGATTTATTTATCTGAAACCAATTAAAAGTTTATTTGGATGTGAGTTTGGGATCAGTGTCCTGCTAAAATGTCCTCCCTTGTATTATGGCATCCAAAGAGTCCAATTTAGGTTTTCTCCTATTAATTTCCAGGCTTTTCTAAAGGTTCTTGAGCAAACCTTTAATTGTGTTTTAACAATAGCGTATTGCATGCATATAAGCCATGGAAATTGAATACTTTAATTGTCAGTGGATTGGTGATATGGTTAATTGGCTCCAGCTCAACTTTTTATTAATAAACATGTTTTAATTTATTATCATCCAAAGAGTTTTAAGGAAGCTGCACCATCAATCAATCTTTATAAATATAGATATAATATTTTGATCAGTTTCATTTACAATAGAAGCGTGGTGGCTCTTTCACCTTGCTGGTCGTGGGTCTTTGCTTTATTATGATCAAGGACAGCATTGGCACAGACTAATGTCCTTGTGCCTTGATTTCTTCTGGTTTCTCTGATGTCTTCCTAAACTTAAAAAAAACCATACTGATGAGTTAAATGCCTTCGTCCATAGTCTTATGTGTTTAGAAATCAAAATGGAATGTGAGATATGTTGACGATATGGACAGATGTAAATGAGAGTCTCTGTACAATGCTATAAATTATGTGGCCACTTTATAAGTAACAGGAAACAGAATAATCTACAGGATGTATTTGAATTGCAATAATTGCATATACTATACAAATTTAAGGTTAAAATAAATTTGATCCTCCTCAGAACACTTAATGGGAATGCAATGGAAGGACATGAAAAAGAACAGTGAGGCCTCACACTGAGACCCCCAAACTGTCATTGACTATTATTGAGTCCACCCTAAACAATGTCCAATAACTAGGCCTCATTCCCTCCCTAGGTCACAGTACACACACAAAACAGTGCAAATAAACAGAAAGCACTATATGTGGGGGAAGAGGGGGTGGTCATAAATTGCCTGGAGTTATAATAGAGAAACCATAACATAATTGACATATGACACTGTTGCAATTTGTTTTAAAAGAATTGATGTGGAAAAAAGATGCAATCTGGTTGGCACTGAGAGAATGATATCAACATGTAACATACAATGTAATATGCCCTATCTCTATATTCTTGATAGGGCAATCTGGAGGTATCATGTATGATAGAGTACATAATTATAGATATCATCTCATCTTGTCTAAGTCCTATTGTATTACTAATATCCCCTTTAATGATTCCCTTTATATTAATGTCTGTCTTTCTTCTTCTTCTCCCCAACCCTTTTGTTTTCACTTGTCTTCACTCCTCTTGGCTCTTCTATCTTCCCCTCTACATATAAAGTGGCTGTTCCACTGTCTCCAAGTTTCTTCTGCTCTTCTGCAATAGACCAGTTCCTGTGTGAGTTCTAAACATGAGCTGTAAGTCTTTTTTTGCACCCTGCTTTTGTGATTTTGTCTTTTATGT
Organism: Engystomops pustulosus; assembly: GCF_040894005.1. Taxonomy (NCBI): domain Eukaryota; kingdom Metazoa; phylum Chordata; class Amphibia; order Anura; family Leptodactylidae; genus Engystomops; species Engystomops pustulosus. Next base: position 71,826,169 of record NC_092414.1, read on the forward strand.
TGGCTGCTAATGTATGTCTTGTCTGTATTTTCCCTTTTCTATAGCCATTCATGATAAACTTGCTGTATCAGCTGAAGTGCATACCTGAGCATGTATTCCCTGTTGACAGATCATAATTATTTGCTCCCAGAACAGAAGGCTCAGGCATGTTGAAATTGAACACCCCCATACAAACTAGATGGTTAGTGATTACTACTCATATTGACAGAAATCATATATGGCCGCCTTAAGCTTAATGAGTTCTGAACAAACAGATCATTTCTACAGGCAATTCAAATCGAAACATCTACAAATTCTAAGCATCTAAAACGTGAAAATCAATATTAATATCTAAATTGAATGAAGAATGATTAAGTCCACAAAAACTATAGGAATCTGTAACAACCAGACACACGTGTTCCCATCCCATGTTCTCCAGATCTCCAATGCCACCTTTAGCTGTAATTGTAATTCTTACCCCATGTCTGTCTGTAGTCAAATCTTGCAAATCACACCCACCTTTACTGCCATTGCAGGGTAATTTGCATATTGAAAAATATGTCTATGCTCCTAATTAAGCCCCTTCATGGTCCTGTTATTGTTTTGAGAGCCAAATTTGACCTGATACATTTTGACGAGATGCTCCATTTAACATGACATTGTGGAAAGTAAAAAAAGAAAAATGCTCATGGCATATTAATTGTACCTATACAAGTACACTTGCATATTCCTATGTATAAGCAAATGAGAAAAGCAACATTTATATCAAAATCTAATTTATTGGACACTAAAAAATTATTTTTTGTGGTGATGTTTCAAAAATGTCTTTGATCCTGAAGAAGTTGATGTTTTATTGTGACTTTCTGACATTAAGCATTTTTACTATTAATAAAACTGTATTTTGGTACTATTCCATGTAGCAGGTAAGGCAGAGTTCGCATAATACCGTTTATTTTCTTTCTGTTCTACTGACAGAAATGTAACATGACAAACACAAATGAATTCTAAATGTTCCTTTCTAACATAATGGAATCCATTTGGCTATCATTTAGGAGTCTGGCATTTCGCTGGCCAAAAAGTTCTGTGTGCGATAAACTTTCAGCCACAATTTTGTTATAGATTGTGAATCTCCATTTGTAGCTTCAATATCTAATTGTGGCTGCAAGCAGAATATATGCTGCTTGATATAGTAAAAACAAAGTAGTTGTAGTTTTCATTTCCCTCAGTTCCCAAAATAAGACGTCAGATATAGATCTATAGTATGTTCTGTCAATATCTGAAGTTTTTGATTTGACAATAAGACGACTTCCAATATTTGTGAATTTGATCTCTGTAAAACGCCAGTCATTTTTAGTCTGTACATTTGTCTATTGATTAAACATTGATCTAGTCTGAGAATCCATTGAGCAGATATGATGAGAGATCATCACAATTTCATCATTTTCTGTGTTTTATACCGTGGCTGAGCCTCTTCTGCAGACTTTCATGCCGTCAATGTTATTTATTTCATTCAATTAAAATTGTAGAACAAACATGCACAGATCTGCTAAACAAACTGCACTTCTAATTAGATTTCTAGCCGTTTGATACCGAGCCCAAGGAGTGAGCAATATTGAAAGTTTTATATTACATATAGACGCCTGGAGAGCTTCCAAATGTAAATATCATTATTATAGGATTTGTAGATTTACAACCATGTCCATTTATGTAACAACAATAATATAAGGAATTTATCTACAAAACAGGTGACATTAAGCTAATGTACATAATTGTCCATGCATAATGGTGCAACATGCGGTAATTATTGTGTTTTAATGTAGCAATATTAGGTGGACTTAATACATAATTATCTGGCTTTTCTCCGCATAGACAGTGTTAACGCTGTAGCTGCTTTTCTAAACTCCCACTCACTGCGTGGGATCATACCTCATTATGGCAGATTTCTCTGTCAAACATTCTTTTTTTTTTCTCTGTAGTCTCAGTGGGACCACCCTTCATAAAAATAATTTACCTCGCCACCCTTTCACTGAATCCCGATCATAAACCTCATTCATGAACGAAACCAAGCTGTGACTAGTGTGACTAGTATTATACACAACATCTGCGAGAATATAACCTGTGCTGTATGGTGCTGAATACGAATAATGACCTTTCCAATCATACTCAGGTGATAGGAATTTTGTACGTATGGTGTCATTCAGTAAGAAAATAGATTGACTCAGGGTACTAGATGTGTCATACAATCAAGCCAGCAATTGAACCATGGAGCTCCTATAGAAGAAATCCTATATTCATTTGGTTTCCATGCTGAGAATAGGTTTACTGAGCAACCCCACTGTCCTTTGCATTTCCCCATGCACCGTGTTATACTTGCTCACAATATACTGCAAAGAATATTGTTAGTATGTACCTTCTCAAGAATTCTAACTATTGTATAGTGCAAGACCCCATCAAAGTGTAATCCTTACTTATACAATTCTTTTTTGTGTACCTAAATCTATTATCACTAGAATTATGTATTCGGATGGGCAACCGACTTATTACAGTCAGTACAAACATAATAGTGACAATAAAATACCCTAAATTCACATTTGTTTTCTTACATTATTGGCATAATCTGGTTACAGCCAAGAAACATTGTTTGTACAATTTCCAAACATACCGAAATGTCAACCCAACTGTATCTGACTTAACGGGGTTGTCAACTTTCAGCAAATAATTTCTATTATTTGTGTAAGTAAAGATTATACACTTTTCCAATATACTTTCTATATCAATTCATGCACATAGCTTTGCTATTCCTATTGAAAAACATTGCTAGTACTGTGGGTCACAATTTAATGACCTCAAATGTGATATTGTCATAGGATACTCTTTCAGGTCAGTCCACACTAAGTTCGACTAATGCGGGACATGGTTACTTTATTTAAAAATATAAATGGTCCATACAAAAATTCAAATCAAAAGACAAGGGGTACTGATTCTGTCTGGGGAAAACAAGGTTTAATCACCAGAGGAGCCAAGGTTCACCATTTCACCAAATTAATGTTATTGTTTGTATGATTCAAAATTATACAATTTTACAATATACCTTCTGTATCAATTCCTCATGCTTTTCCACATCTCTGCTTTCTGTCATTCTATAGAAAGCTTCTATGTTACTTCCAATGGACAGAAATCTGACCATGGTCACACAGGTGCACAGCTCATTATATCACAGAGAGTAATCAGAGCTGTGTATTAAAAGAGCTGTGCACCTGTGTGACCATGGTCAGATTTCTGTCCACTGGAAATAAATAATGAAGCTTTCTATAGGAGGACAGCAAGCAGAGACCTACAACACAAGGAGGAAAGTATATTTTAAAATTGTATAACTTTTCAATAATCAACCAATAGCATTTACTTGCTAAAATGGGAATACCCCTTTAAGAACTGTGAATCTGTGTAATAGCCTGTCACAGGAGCTGGTCACAGCAGAGACAGCAGAGAGCTTCAAGAATGGTCTTTTCACATCAAAATAAGATTGATTGTTGTTTTATGATATAGAATTGTTACCCTAACATCCCTTACCTTTCCTTGGTTGAAATTAATGGGCATCTCTTTTTTTTCATGCATACTAACTATGCAACTATGTAATTTCATATGTTTTAGATCTTTTCTGTTAATTTGAATGAACTATAATGTTAAGCTGACGTAACAACGCTTAATGCTGCTATTCTGTGTTGTTCCATTTCCTAAAATATTTATAAGATTGAGAATTAAAGAGTATCTGATGTAAATAATGTGATGGTTCACTTGTGCGATCACTATTTTGTAGCAGAGTACTATACTGGCAGGATCCACAAATGTGTAGAGTTATTAAACACTTCTTACAGTGGGAAAACCACATATTATACTTAAGAAAATGGAACAATGTCAACAATCTCAAAGCTAAAAGCAGCCGTATGCTACTAACGCTACCTGTAATTGTGGTGACAATGGGGCATATTTACTTACCCATCTGGGGGAGTTATGACGATAATGCATTCTCACTAAGATCATGCAACCAATATCCTGCATGTGTAGCTTCCCCGCTCAGGTCCGCCGGATTTCACCTTCTTCTTCCTGGTGCATGTAAGTGCTTGATCTTGCGACACAATTTTAAAGTTAAATCCCGCGCTCAGTTCGATTCAGTTGAATCGTCCGACCACCTGATTTCTGTCGCATGAAAGTTAGCACAACTTCGCCAAAACATCCGATCGCGTAGGACACAATCCCCTGTTAAATACCTGTCACAGCTGTGCAAAACCCAAAAATGTCAGGAAGTCCGACGAAAGTGCGTCTGCAGAGCCCTAGGAAATAAGCCCCAATATGTTTATGGAAAATGCTGAAAAAATAAGGATATTAGTGAGGAGACTGCTGAGCCTTAGGCTATGACAGTGATGGCGAACCTTTTAGAGCCACAGTGCCCAGACTTCAAACAAAAGCCACTTATTTATTATTTATTGCAAAGTGCCAGCACAGCAATTTAAGCAGTAATGTATTTCTCCTTGTTCATTGACAACTTTCAATCCTTCAGTCTCCTAAGGACACCAATGCAGTTTAAAGGAGGAGGGCAAATTCTTGTATCATTGTAGGAAGATTCTGCAGGCAGATTCGAAGAGTTTTGTCTGGTGAACTTAATTCCGGGGTGATGGCCTGAGTGCCCACAGAAAGGGCTCAGAGTGCCGCCTCTGGCACCCGTGCCATAGGTTTGCCACCACTGGGCTATGAGATAAATCAGACCAAACCAATCCCATCTCATTGGCAATGCAGAATAAATATTCAAATATAATTCTCATCTAAAAAATAAAAGCTCTCATACACTTTTATTGAACTGATGACATTGCATCTGATGATTGCAGTTGTGTTGTAGCTGTTATGCATGAGGTCTTTACGATGTTTGTTCTACTGCATTCTGAAGTATATGTATGTTGTTGGCAGAAGGTAAAAACAACATAATACATATCCTTGTGTTTAACAGTAAGACTACCAAGCGACTTGCCAAAATTGGTGAATATGAGCAATGTAATCTTTACTATTTAAATAAAGTCTTCCTGTGTCTTGTGGGCCCCATCATTACTTACAGGCAATAATGTTCATACGCTTAAGACAGGAGATCATATTTAAAAACTTAAACTTAAAAATACTATTTTTTTCCATTCATAAAGTACAAAAAAAACGAAGATTTCTGATTTTCTATCCAAAATCAAGACAATAATCAATCAATTCAATCCTGCAAAAAATAAGACCTCAAATTGCTTTTAAACATAAAATATTCCATGACATTAAAATATGCTCAAAATGGAGGCATTAATGTAAGAAAAGGTCCCCAATACTTCTTCTCTTTGATTTAGTCATTTAGACAGTGCCCTGATACCTGGTTTGTATGTGTACTAACACATAGGTTATGCCTAGTCAACCAATCAATGGCTGCAGCACTGATTGGCTTTGGCCATTGACTTGTTTGGCAAGCATTTCTCCTTGTGTAGTCAATGGGGCAAATTTACTAAAAAGAGTGCAAACTACACCAGTTCCGCCTGTTCTTCATGAATCTGACGTTTCCTGCACTGCCCCGATAGAGTGCACCAATTTTTTTGGGTACACTTTTTACATGGGGCACGCTACACACTTATATTACGCTTTGTATGTCAAATGTGGCGCACGGTCCGACTATGCACTATGAAATATGACTATGAAATTTGTGTCACGTAAAGAATAGTGCAGCCACGACACATATGTGGCACAGACAATTCTTAAATACATGTGCAACTAGTTTGCACTGAAAAGAAATCCAACAGAAAACTGGCGCAAGGTCCTCAGTAAATGTGCCCCATTGTGCATTTTTATATTGTATGTTGACAATTCTTGGGCTTATATCTGTATATACAAGGGTGCCAGCAGTGACCTATATGGAACTTTATTTTTTTTAATGCATTGCCAGCAGCTGTAAACCCCTATTGGAAAGGAACTGTTACAAATGCAAAGAAGCCCTCATTCATGAATGGGTAAATGAGATTACCTGATAATAATGTACCTAAATTAGGTTACCTTACCAACCCATGCAATACTATAAAATATGTGATGAATCCCTATGTTATGTGCTGAAAACTTTCTTCAGTTGTTTGTTTATGTTGGTGTAGTCTATATTCATGCCTGGTAAACAAATTCCAAAAAGTTCTGGTATAATTCTGTCCACTTGTAACCATCATCTAGGGTACTTTGCAACTTCTCAATGTGGTGCAGATGGCAGCGCCATTTTCTGAGCTATAACACTATCAATGTCATAGCTCTTTGAATGGTACTACCATATGTGCTGACAAATCAGCGTGTGGTGTATACTAACGTCATTCACTCAAGAAGAGATGCTGTCTTCATCGGAGATGGGTAATGATAATAACTTCTTTCATTGCATATTGCCACTTATCAAAAAGGTGGGTGATGATAATGACTTCTTTCATTGCATACTGCCACTTATCAAATTTTGTTGAAATCGCATTTTTCATCTTTTATTCGGTTCACATCTTCTTTTTATATGTTGTACAAGGCCTATCAACATTCACCAGGTAAGTTAGCTAAATGCGACAATAAAGGAAGAAGCTTATGAGACATTGCTCTCTGCTGAGAAAGCTTTTGAAGCTCTGGTTTTCTTGATCGGCTGCCAACTGAACTGCTGAAGAATCCTGTGTAGCTCTTAAACCTTGTTTAAAAGAGAAAAAGATATATCTTGGCTTACGAAAAGCTGTGAACTCTACAAAACACACTTTGCCAGCATCATTGATGTGCCCTTATGAATGCAGCAGCATTTAGGGTTAGATGGGAGATTTCTGGGTTCAGTGGCCTTATTAAAGATATATATCTCAAACTTGGGCCTCATGCACACGACCGGATTTGCATGTTGTGAACTAACTGCACTAACAACGGCTGATTCACAGCACCATAGACTTCTTTTGTGCACTGCATGGACTGTGTCTCACCATACTTTGAGCTTTCTGAGCAGCTGTGCCACGAATTATAGAGCGGGTTCCATACCTGCATGCATTCATGGTGTAGCCGGTCATTTCTTTAGGAAATCATTGGAGTGAGCGGCGCTCACCAGCCACTCTCAGATGGCCCGCCAGCAACAGTACATAACCCATCTATATGCATGAAGCCTAAGCTAAGCTCACAGCAGTGATGGGGCTGTTCCATTTTAGGAGCAGAACTTCCATTAGCATGTCCATTATTTTACCCCACCAATAAGCTCTACATGTAGGATGTTTTTCCCAGCACCTTTAAGCGGAATATGATGAATCCCTATATTATGTGCTGAAATCTTTTTACAGTTGTTTGCTTATCTCAGATTTTTTTTTTTTGGGTTAGTCTGTATATATGCACTAAAATGTTTATTTAAAAAGTTCTTGAATAATTCTATTGACTTGTAACCATCATCTAAAGTACTTTGCCTCCTCTCAATGTGGTATAGATGGCATGACCATTTTTGAGCCTAACAAAATTTAAGAGGAAAAACTGTGATCATCACAACAAACAGAAATACCCTGACACTTAGGCAATTTGTATAGTTGTGTAGGTGTAAATGTATGATTTGCTAATTATATTGCGTGCCCAGATCCCAAATCCAACCTGCCACAGTGCTTTTCCACCCTTCCTATTCATTCTCTTAATTAAATCACCTTATATTTTTTTTAATTAATGTCTATTCTGTGGAATGCATCTGCAAACAACACAGAATATGTGGGCAGCAGTAATGTGTTGCTGCTGTAGTATGTTAATGGTGCGTTTTGTGTGATTATTATTCTGAATGCTGTGTAGAGGCAGCTAATTACTATACAAAGGTAATTGCAGTATGGAATCCTGGATTCATTCTAGTTTTGTGCAGCCAAGAAATACCTTGTACAGCTCCATGATGCCATAAATTGAAGGTCAGGTTCTGAAGAGCTATGTCTTTATAATTTGTTTTCAAATACAGAGCAAATCAGAATTCACATTTTCTAATAAACTTTATGAAAGATCAATCAAATACAATCATTGTTGTATACAATACATTGAACATAGACAACTTATACTGAAATGAATGCAACTCTAACTTTTGTATTCCAAGAAAATTAATATTTAACTATTCTATGATAATTTCTATGATATACAACCAATTTTCAATATATATATTGTCTTGACAAAGGCTGACAAACAGCCGAAAACGTTGCTGGAGGTGGAATATTTACAGAAAATTGCCTCTGGCAAAATTAGACCACCCATATCCATTAAGTTCTGCTAAGTGGAGGTGGAATAAACACTTTATTTGTTTGTTCACAACATTGGAGTGCTGCCGTATTTCATTTTTCTGGAAATCAAATTGACTCTGACTGGTGTGAGTAGAAAATTAGCACCCGTTACACTTTATTGCTGAGGACTGTGCTGCAGAATTTTCATATATATATATAGACCAAAAGTTTAGACAAACCTTCTCATTCAAAGAGTTTTTTGTATTTTAATGACTAGCCAAATTGTACATTCGCACTTGAGGCATCAAAGCTATGAATTAACAAATGTGGAATTATATACTTAACACAAAAGTGTGAAACAACTGTAGATATGTCTTATATTCAAGGTTCTTCAAAGTAGCCACCTTTTGCTTTGTTTACTGGGTATACTGAACCAGCATGGTTACCACAGCATCTTGCAGCAGCATGCTATTCCATCTGGTTTGCGTTTAGTTGGACCATCATTTATTTTCCAACAGGACAATGACCACAAACACACCTCCAGGCTGTGTAAGAGCTGTTTTACCAAGAAGGAGAGTGATGGGGGGCTACTCCAGATGTCCTGGCTTCCACAGTCACCAGACCTGAACCCAATCGAGATGGTTTGGGATGAGCTGGACTGCAGAGTTAAAGCAAAAGGGCCAAGCATCTCTGGAAACTTGTTCAAGACTATTGGAAGACCATTGCAGGTGACTACCTCTTGAAGCTCACCAAGAGAATGCCAAGAGTGTACAAAACAGTAACCAAAGCAAAAGGTGGCTACTTTGAAGAATCTAGAATATGAGACATTTTTCAGTTGTTTCACACATGTGTTAATTCATAGTTTTGATGCCTTCAGTGTGAATCTACATTTTTTATAGTCATGAAAATACAGAAAACTCTTTGAATGAGGTGTGTCCAAACCTTTGGTCGTGCTATGTAATGTATATTTTGCCTGTTTTGCAATATTTAAATAGAAGCTTGAGGAAGTATATATAATGTCCTGTTCAAGGGGAAATTCTTAAGTATTTGCACATTAAGTTTAGTTAACAAAGAGGACCAGTTCTAAAGTATAGAATAATAAATAATATACTTGAATCCATTATACATTGTGCCCCTAATCAAATTTGATTTTATCCACCAGTTCAAAAGATTTGCCCACTGGAGGTTTAATTCCAGAGACCCGTCAACACACTGGCCCACATTTATCAGAACTTGTGCAGTCTGTACTTTATGCAGTTTGCTTGTGGAGTGTGCAAATTGTGGTAGATTAATCAAAACTGGTGCACCATCTTCATTAATCTGGTGTCCCCTGCACTACTGTGGAAGTGTGCATCATTTTTTTGTGCACATGTTCATGCTGCAGAATTGTGGCGCAAGTCAGTAATAAACTGACATGCAAGTCAAAGTCTGCCTACTGGTACTACTTGCCGTATACAGTGGAATTCTCCCTCTCCCTCCCAAGCTGGTGATGGTGTTCCTGCTCCTCCCCATGCTGCCACTGAGCTCTCAATTACCTATGGCAGTGGTGGCAAACCTATGGCACTGGTGCCATAGACGGCACTCGGAACCCTTTTTGTGGGCACCCGGGCTATCGCCCTAGCACACCAGACAAAACTCAAACTTCCTGCAGTTCCAGGAAGGGGGAAGTTGTAGGAAGAGGGAGAATTAGACAGGGTCGAATTATTTTTGAAGGACCTCCTGCTGGCCCCACGATTCTCTGTGTACAGAGGAAAACTGGAAAGAAGCTAAAATGGTGAAAATTTTCCATCTTTCTACTGTGTTGCGGTCCTCAGGAGGCCAATATGATTGAAAGTTGTTGAACAGGAAGCAATAAGTTACTGCTTTAATTTTTGGTTGGCACCTTTCAAGAAATAAGGGGGGTTTTGGGTTGCAGTTTGGGCACTCGGCCTCTAAAAGGTTCGCCATCACTGACCTATGGGAACTCTGCCAGTAGTGCCTGCACCAATTTGGTGCTTGTAATCCATTATTTTTTCTAACACTCTACCATTGGAATTAATGATGCTACACAATCCTACTAGTGAGAATCCAGCAGGATCTCTACCTAGTAATTTGAATTGATTATCCGTGAAACTCGGATATCAATCACAATCACTGGAGTATAAAGTGACCCATTTTTGCAAGACTACCCAGAGGCAAGGGCAAACAGTGTTTGGTGACTCTAAATCTCTCCATTGATCCCTGTGAGCTGCTCTGGGTGTCATCCTGCTCTGAGAAAAACTCCTCCTCCTCATCCCCCTCCCCTTACTCCTCCAAGTGTTCCCTGGATGGACAGTTCAGTGCCTGACAATTGATGTATCAACCCACCATGTGGGGACTGACCTGACATCTGTTCCTCCTGTTCTTCCTACTGCTGTGCCACCATTACATCCTCCGTCATTACCAGAATAGCTTTTCAAGCAGGAAAAATGGGGATGGTAGTGCTGATATTGGCATAATCAGCACTGAGCGTATGGTTGGCATATTTGAAGTAGTGAAGCACTGAGAAAATGTCCCTTATGGCAGCCCGGTCATTGGTGGTGAAGAGCTCAACAGCTGACCCAGGTGTTCTGGAGCTGGAATTTAAGAATTTCCTGTTGCTGCTCACACACCCTTTCCTTCATATGCAAAGTTGAATTCCACCTAGTTGGACTTGAGGCATATGAGGCGGTGAGTGGGCAGGCCAATGTTCCTCTGCAGTGCAGATAGGCAGGCAACAGCAGGCTTTGAACATCAAAAATGCACATGCTACAAAATTAAAACAGCTGCTCCAACAGGTCTGTGTAATTTTCCTGGGACATTTGCACCACCAGGTTCATCAAATTTGCAAGGCAAGGGATGTGTGTCAACCTGGCTCTGCCCAAAGCATCAACAAGGTTCCAGTCATTGTTTCAAACAACCTTGCTGGACTTTAAATTCAGAAGCATTAACTCCCCGTCTGCTCCTGAATCCCAGTCCACAATTCCAGGGCAGGGTGTGGTCTTTTACCCAGACAGATTAGTTTCAGCACGGCCTGCTGCTATTTCCCCTTGGCTTTGCTAAAATCTGTGATGCAGTTGCTGTGCAGGCGGGTGAAGCAACAGGAGAGGAAGGAAGTGGAGTAGGAGGCAAGAATTGATATCCGTCAATCCAGGGTGGGGGCAGAATATGAGCAAAAAACACATCCTGCCTTGGGACCAGTCACCACTAAATTAACTCAGTGGGCAGTTAAAGAGATGTAACGTTCCTGCCAGTTCTTACTCGTCCACATGTCACTTGTGTGGTGCACCTTGGGACATTTTGCATGCCTTATTTTGTACACCACTTTTTCTGCAAGGCGGGCATGGCCTGCCGGGAAAAGTAGTGGCAGCAGGGAACTTCATACTGTGGGACAGCTGCCACCATCAGATCTTTAAAGCTGAATTTAAAGCTGGCCACTAGCCTGATTGGGAGTATTTCAAAGGCCCATACTTTGGAAATGCTCAAATTCAGGACCAGAGCTTGTGCATGACATGGCCTGAAAGTTCTCTTTCTTTCCATTATTTTGGGGATTGAAAGCTGAATGGAGGGCAATGTAATGTCCCCACCAGTGGTCCCCCAATGCAATGAAATGTTATTAGCAGAGCACCCCGCCCAATGAAATGTCCCCAGCAGAGCCACCCACCCAATGAAATGTCCCTAGCTGATCCCCCACAATGCAATGTCCCCGGCAGTGCTCCATAAACCCATAAAGTGTCCCCAGCAGTGCCCCCTCATACAATGCCCCTAACAGTGATCCACTCATTAATAAAATGACATACGTATGTGTAAATTCAACCTAAGAACGAGTTGATTACTAGATTTTTTTGCCCCCCATTATACTGCTTAACACCTGATGGAGCCATACATCATGGTGTAATTAAGGATGTATAAATGGTTTAGTGCATAATTCAGCAAACACCCACTTCCAACATTGATTGTTGTCCCCCTATCAGGTCATTGGTGAAGTAAATGTAAAAATAAATAAATAAATAAACTAGGTTCAAATCAACCCCCTTTCCCTAAAACCCGAATAAAAATATTCGGGGCTTATTTACAAAGGGTTCCCGCCGGGGATTGTGTCGCATGCAATTGGATTTTTTTGCGATTGCACTGTCTTTCACAGGACACAAATCAGGGGGGCGGGGGGGGGGCCATCGGACGGATTCGGACTAAGCGCAGGATTTAACATTCAAATTTGTGTCGAAAGCCAAGCACTTACATGCATCGGGAAGAAGAAGGTGAACTCTGGCGGACCTGAGTGGGGAGCGTAGGATCTACGTGAATCGCGGCAGATGTGCATTCCGATGGACATTCCGGATCAGGGATCATGACTCAGACAGGTAAGTAAATGTGCCCCATTAGGTATTACAGCTTCCCAAAATGCCAGATCTATCAAAATAAATAAGCAATTATTCCAGTGGTGAGCCCTGTAAGGGAAAATAAAGTCAAACTGTCTGAAGTGCCATTTTGCCATTAAGCAACACATACAAATTTGAATTAAAAGTGACAAAAAGATCATACAGTCCCCAAAACAGTAACAATTAAAATGTCAGCTCATCCCTCAAAAAGCCTCACACAGCTCTGTATATCAAAGTATGAAAAAAATTTTGTGCGTCAAGGAAATGCCAAAAATATGTTTTCTTTTGTCAATTTCAATGCATTTGGCTTTTTTCCCCTCATCCCAGTACATTGCATGGAATATTATATGAAGCCATTACAGAGTACAATTTGCTATGCAGACAACAATATGTTCCTGTAAACAAAAAAAATTAAAAGCCTTTGAAAGGTGAAAAGCAAATAAGTTAAATGGAAGAAGGGGCTTCGGCAGCAAGGGGTTAAAGCTGTTTATTTTGTTTTTAACTTTTATTTAAAGTTGTCCTTAAAATGTTCTATATTTAATTCATGCAGCAATATTAAGATATAAAAGCTCCACTTAAAGGCTTTAAAGATGTGTTGTTTGCTTTTTTTTATTACACATGGCATTGTACCAAATGATGTCATCGCTGGGTATTTTTAGCTGTCTGTTCTAACTTTAATTACAAGTAGTGTGTTCAGATGAATTGAGTGAGCTGCAGTGAGTCAGACTGGAAGGGGATTTAGAGAAGCTTAAGAGCGCTTTACACTGCCATTCTACTTACTGTGATGATGAGCCCTTTAAGAACTATACTTCATTCACTGGTCTTTTTTAATATGGAGTGTCACTTGTGATATTATTGGCATTTGGCATTCTACTTATCTTGCAGTTATTATTATGCTTGTACAAAACCTTCTGCAAGTACTGTATGCCAACATACGGTATGCGTACAGTACATACACAATTTTCATGGGAAAAATTAAATGTCCTCACTCAAAATAAATGTTGCCATGGAAAGTCTTTGCTACCATAATCCTCCCTCTTCAATCTTCTTCTCACTCAATGTTTGGGGTGGTTTACGGCTTTGCCTTATCTTCTACTACTGACGCTTCTACTTTAGTAAGACTTTAGACGTGGTGTACAATGTATCAGACTCTAAATTGTTGCATTTTATAAAAATAAAGAATGTAAGTAAACTGACAACTGAGTGTTTCCATTTTAGGTTGTCTCCCTACTATGTCTGTGTCCAATAAGCGCTGCTTTTAGTGTGGTAACACCAGTTGTCTATTTGTTCATAAACTTCTAGGATGAATGCAGAGGAACTTCCCAACGCAGAGCTAGAAGGGGGAAGCCAAGTTATTTCATATAGGAAAATATGATTAACATGTCAACAAAAGTGTATTTAGGAATAATCAGGGCCATAGAAATAATAATATGGCACCAATAAGGGAATGAAGAAAAGCTTACATTTTGCTTTTGATGTCGGCTTTAATCTTTTGACCTGCACGTAGTTGGTGCCAATGGCCACTATCCTGCTATTTACAGATGCTTATTGGGTTCTGCTGGTGGGCTCCCTGTCAATGTCAATCTGATACAATATCCATTGGCACAGTACAGAATAAATAATGCATGACAGTTATGTTGCATGCTGAAGAGCATTAAAAAACCCTTAAGATTGCGGAATTACAATTTTGGCATTGCTTACATCAATGAATTATAAATGCTTGATTATTGTATCATATGAAACTCTGAATTCCTTCTTCTAACCTTCAGAAAGTAGCATTATAGTGGAACACGATGGGGAAAATAGAAAAATTATGGCTCTTTGAATAAGAAGAGTCCACTGCAATCTGAAACAGATGGGTTCTGTCAGCAGATATTACCCTATTAAACGAACGCCATCAGTTCTGTATGGAATGTCTTTTCTAGAATGAGCCTGTGAAATTACCCATTACCTATAAGAAATATCCTCCAACATGATGTGAACATGAGCAGAGAAGAGTTATATTTTGCCTGAGATAAGTGAGGGGCATCAATTTAGTCACCCCTATCTTGGGTTCTATAGTAGAAACATGCCTTTGTGTTCCATTAAGAAGGGATCGTTATCTGAGATTGCATTTCCAACTATGTCTTGAGCTTGATGCAAACTGAAAGATGATATTCATATCTTTAATAGGATACCAAAGCCAAGTTTCTCAGTGCACCAATCTTCAATTCTATAGTTCTGACCCTTCCCCTTAAGCCTCCAAAAGTGACTCCCCTCAGTAAAACTTAACTCATATTTGCTTATGCCTTTGGGGATTGTTACAGTGATTTTTTTTTTATAGGTAAAAAAATGGATTGATGACTGTAAAAAATGATGAGGTATGAGTTTTTTATTGTAACATTTATACATTGGTAAACTCTCAATTCACTAATGTATTCAATTCTGCATAATACTAGCAAAGTCAGTACATTTTTTTGCTGCTTAGCTGCTTTGTGAGTCTGCTTCTTTTAACCTTTGGGGAGGTCATCTTGCTTGGCTGCTGTTTTAACCCTAGGAAACCTTGTGAAACTAATGTTAATGTAGCATTAACGGGACACTCTCAAATGCTTTACCAGAATGATGTATTACGGTATCTCTGTAACAGAGGAATAATGCTTTGCTTGGGGGAAGCCGGGTAATGGGTATTTTACAAATGCTGGATTATTATTAATGAATGCAGTGTAATAATGTGTTTGTGTAGAGACATACACTAAACTAAATTAAATGTCTGACATTTCATTTCACTTAATTTTTTTTAACGTAATATTGAATTTTTAGACTAGACAGTCTGAAACTGTGATTAGCACATCCTATAGGCGCTTTGAATTTTCTTTCTAGCCCCTACGATTCCTGAGATATAAATCCCAGTATCTGGCCATTATAATCTTTACAACTGTCAGCGATGAGGTGTTGAGGAGGGGGTGTGTGCTGATCTTCTCTTAAAGCAGTAGACCGTGTCAGAGAAGCTACTGTGAAGTACAGTGTGATCTCACTATGCTGATCTAGAGGTTGTGATATCCCTGCTCCTTTAAGGGTTCATTAATGCTTTAAATTTGCTAACATATGCATTGTAAATGCAATTATATTGCATTAACAAAGTCTTAATGTTGCATTTACATCACATTCACATTGGGGTGGATTTAATCACCACAGATTACCCCTTGACAACAGTACACCAGTACCTTATGCAGTCTAATCTATTATTTTACCTTTTTATTGTTAACCAGCATGCCTCAGATTTGGAAAAGTGGAACTTATATTCTTTAAAGAGAACCCGTCATGCAAAATAACCCCCCTAAACAAAATATATTTTCATAAACTGCCATTAGAAAGGATTGCCTCTATCCCTTCATTGTCCCTCTACATGCCTGTAAACCTAAGCAATGAGGTCCTAAAGCTGTATGCAAATGACTTGTGAAATGTCCAATGAAGCATTAGCATATTCAAGCTGTCCACTCTATTCATGAGTGGGAGGTACAGCCACACCCCCAGTGCATGACTGACAGCCTGTATAATGATGTGAGGCTGTATAATGATGTGCTTCCTGGTGCTGGTGGCCACGCCCCCTGCAGCCTGTGTGTGCATGTGTGTGTATAGGAGAGATACAGCAGCTCCATGCAGCCATGTTATATCAGAACATGTCAGATTCATGTGTAGCTGATGTCTGTGTCTCTCACCTGTATATTAGGAGGATGCAGCATGTCAGCAGATGCAGCACACACACTAGCCATGCTTTACTATACATTACACACAGACATGAGCAGGGGGAGGAGAGGGGAGGGGTAACAGGGGTGACATCACTGCCTCTGACCATGTGACCAGCCTCATTTACATGATAAAAAATATGTGATTTTACAATGAATAATGTATGAAATAACTAGATAAAGGCTGGGATGGGATCCTTGTGAGCTGCTCCAACAGGTAGAGGTTACAGGACTAGTGGCAGAGACCTGCTGACAGGTGTCCTTTAAGCTAATGTGGATTATACAGTCTTGGAGGTGGGCAGCTGAGATAAAGTCAGGCTATCCAGCCTCTCAGCGCCTTATCTAGCATATCTTGTATTCCGGCCCACTCGTGATACATAACGCTGTATAATGTGTTTGCACAAAGATGGTGTAAACATAATGTTGACTGAATGTTAGTGGAATGTAAACCCACTTTGGCAGATGTATCAGGTGCTGAAGCTCTGGGTATGCTAAAATGATTTATACTTTGACTGAATAAGGTATGTAAAAAAAAAGTGTTAATGGCTTAGTGTTCAGGAAACACAGACCTAAGATTTATAGCATAAATGGCTACATTTTTTCTTTTACTACTTTTAAATTCATCTCACAATTTGCCCCTGTATACCTGAACTATTAGTCTGTATTTCCCTGTGCTTAGCAGATGCTCTGCTTCAAATATCTTTTTGCAATATGTAAACGAAGTTCATTTAGACATGACAGTTATTAACATATTGAACACAGCTCTAGCAAAGTAATGAAAAACAAATATGTTTATTGCTTCCTGTCAAGTGTTACTTCACAAAGATTGAAAACAGCAAATTGAATTCAGCAGCCCACCTAACATTAACATCCAAGATACAGATGTAGCATTCTGTAACATTACTTTCTCAAGTGTCAGAACTTTTCTCAGGGACAGTGAAAGCAACAGAAAAGATATGAGCAAAGTTAATGCTTTGTTCCTCAGTGTAATAATGCTACATCGGTAATTGAAAGAAAAATGTCTGATGTAGTGTCCTAAATATAAAAACAAAATTGTAAAACAAAGTTGCTTGTCTGCATCTTACATAATTGTAAATAGGGAAACCCGGACATCTGCATAGCCAGAAAGAGCATGTCCATCTAAAAAAAATTTATATATAACATTTGGCACTGACCTACTCAGTAGTTCCTTAGTTTTCCTAAAATACTAAAAAGGTTATTTCACTTTATTAAAGATTTTCCTTGGTATCAAAATATTAAATAATAATGCTTAGAAAAGGCCATTGGTGACACCCAAGCTGAGGATCTAAGGAAATCAACCATTTAAAAACTAAAAAAACACCTACAAATACTCACCTGTGTTCTTCTTCATCTTGATCCCGACGGTGTTCTACGCTAAGCCTGACATGCTGGAATCATCTAAAAAAGAAACTTATAATTAGAAGCATTTAGACGCAAATTATTATGCACATATCTGCACCTCTCTCTCCCATGCTGGGAGCCCGAGAGAGGGAGATGACATCACACGAGAGGTATGAATTCACACCTCTCATATGATGCCACCACCTCTTGCTCCTGTGCCGAGAGCATGGGAGAGGGAGATGTGCGGGCGTGCATACTTAGTAGCCTGGAGTGCCGGACATCTTGTCCCTGCGCTCTGTGCAGCTAATTATAAGTTTCTTTTGTAGGTGATCCCGACATGTCAAGCTTAGTAACAGACAGTACCAGGATCAAGATGAAGAGGAGCGCACGTGAGTATTTTTAAATGGTTGATTCCCTACAGCCAACTACATGCCTTGCCCTTACTAACTTGAGGGAATACAGGTAGAAAAACTGATGTAAACAATGGAGACTGCAGTATTGTTCCCTTACAACTTCTGATCAGCCCTTAGACTTTAACCTCTTCCCAACGATGCCCTTTTTTTATTTCTTGTTTTCCCCTTTTTCTTTCCCCCTTCTTTATACATAATTTTTTGTTTATGGGGCTGTGCGAGGGCTCGTTTTCTGTGTAACAGTGATGGTATTGCATTTTCCATGCCATCTACTGTGAAGCAGAAAAACAATTCCAAATGCAGTGAACTTGACAAAAAAATACTTTTGCACCATATTCTTGTGGGCTCTGTTTTTCGGCTTTCATTACACACTCCAAATGACACCTCCCTTTTATTATTTGGGGTGGTGCGATTATGGAGATATAAAACTTATATAGGTATTAATAGGTTTTAAAAAATTAAGATCTTTTGTACTAAATCAATTTCTTTATTTTCCAATATTCTGACACTAATAATGATTTCATACCTTGGCATATGGAGCTGTGTAAGATTACATTTTTTTGGAGACGTGATGGCATTTTCATCGCTTTTGGAGACTTTCACTTTCTACTTTTTAGTTTTGGGGGGGGGGGTAAATTTACAAAAAGTGGGGAAAAGTATTTCTTGTTTATTATTTATTGTAATTTTTTTTTTTCAGTTTTCAAATTGAATCAAAATTACTAATTATTATTACTATAAATTCATTCCCTAATATGTAACAGTCATTTTGATATATAAAGAGGCAGATTTGTGAAAACTGTCCGAAGGTAAGAGTGCAGAGTGCAGTGCAGAGTTGGACTAGACAGTCTTCTTCTGCACAAGATTCATATAAGTGCTGGGTGATAAATAATGGCGGCTCCTATTAGTTGTTAGTTATTTTTTATTAGTTATTTTACTCTTAATGTTTAGTCTCGTGCAAATGCAAATTTTTATATTTTATAAAATAATTAAAATATAATTGTTTATTTCTAAAAATTTGTTTACATTTTGTGTGTATTATTACTTTAAAAATGTCCACCAGGGTACTTTGATGACCTCATAGGGTACATATAAAGGGTTTTCTTTTTTCTTTTCTTACAAGTTTTCCAATGTAACTGGATTATCTATAAAAGCCCCAGTTAGAGAGGCAAATGTCTAATGCAGAGCTGTACTGGGTCTGATTAACCCTTGCATTGATGGTTGCCAAAAAAATTGTTGATTACTCGTCATGAGTTTTCCCTTTGAAGTTTGGATTGGCCAAGTTTGGCCAAACCTAAACTTGAAATTTGTTTTGGGTTGAGTACTGAACAGAGCCACATCCCCAGTAACATCCGTGGTCTGTGCTGGCACAGATTGTAGGTGTTTACTGTCTAAATGCCATCAGCAGAGTCATTTCAAATTTAATGTGCCACCCCATTTTGAGATGAATAAGCGCTCCCCATGTTTTCATGTAACTTACCAGTACCATACCAGGACCTGGACTTCCGATGCAGATGCAGTTTGAGTCTGCTCAACACTAATGATAAGCTGTTGTTACAGAATAGAGAGATGGGTAGCTAGTGAATTTAGACTATTCTCTTATATACAGTATATTTATATATACTTGATCTGTTTTTTCTTGGTTTATGGAAGTTTAATTATATTCTTGATAGCTTTACATATTTGAATTAATGTGGGCAGCATTGAGCTATTATATAAATGATAGGTATTTATACGAAATGCTCATATTTAGGTGGACCCTTAAACTAACATTTGACATTAGGAAATGTTATATCAAGAAACAGTGCAAATATTTACCAGAGTGATAAAGTCCAGGAGTAACATGAGTGATCTGTAAATTTTTACTGTCATATGAAGTATGTAGCATTGGTAGCAGAGATAAATTGGAGTGGCCATTAGCTATATCGGTTAACCTAAACAATGTGGAACTAAAGCTGCATTATGATTTTACATGGATATATTGGGGGTCATTTACTAAGGGCCCGAATCGCGTTTTCCTGACAAATATTTCTGAATTGCCCCGGGATTTTGGCGCACGCGATCGGATTGTGGCGCCGGCATGCGCACGACGGAAATTGGGGGCGTGGCCGAACGAAAACCCGACGTATACGGAAAAACCGCCGCATTTAAGAATGGAAAATGTGTAGCTCGGGACGTGCTTACCTTCACTCAGCCCGAGCAGGTGAACTCCAGCGCGTTCAGATGCTTTTCAGCGCAGCAGCACCACCTGGTGGACGGCGGAGGAACTACCTTTTTAAATCCTGGCCGGACCCGAATCCAGCGCAGAGAACGCGCCGCTGGATCGCGAATGGACCGGGTAAGTAAATCTGCCCCATTGTCTGCAGACATTAACTAGCTAAGTATTTATAGATCCGTAAAACAGTAGAGTTAGGCTGTTTGTTGGCTGCTCCTGGTTGTCCTAGTCTAGAGGTGAGTGGACACTTATTTGACAAGTATTATTGAGCCATAACTGTGTTTGGGTACTTTGGCACCACAGTGATATTTTGCCAAGGTTACCTGTCTCTGATGGGGTGTTCTCTTCCCCCAGTATTGTTTAGCGGTAACTGTGGCAGGTACACTGGCGGCAGGGTGAGATTTTGGAAACTGCTTTAATATAATGGTTGAGTAATAAGGAGCACATGTGCCTGAGATGAGCAGGAGCAATGTCAGCATCCGGATGTGAGGTAATTCTTCTGCCAAGATTGTAGTGTAAACAGCGGCCATTACCTCCATTGGGAAAGGACACTGTGCCATGCCCTCTGCAGGAGAGTTGTATCTCCTGCAGAGCTGTGTTACCTTTGGCACGTGTCATAGGAGTGCATGTTTAGAGGAGTTTTGGTGTAGATAGCCATGCTAACATGTTTGATTTATTATATGTACAGGCAGTCCCCCGGGTTACGTACAAGATGGGGTCCATAGGTTTGTTCTTATGTTGTATTTGTATGTATATTTTATAATTGTAGATCTGGACAAAAAAAATTTTTTGTCTCAGTGACAATTAATGTTTCTAATTTTTTTTTTGCTGTAAAGGGACCAAGGAAAATCAATAAAGCTTCATCACAGACACCTTACAGCTGATCATTGCAGCCTGGGACTATAGTAAAGTTTCACCAGAGGTCACAGGGGGCAGAGGGGTCCGTCTGTAACTAGGGGTCATCTGTAAGTCGTGTGTCCTTAAGTAGGAGACCTCCTGAACTATATTTAAAGACATATTTACCATGTTCAGCATACAGGACAAATGTAAATTACTAGTAGGCCAGTTTAACCCTGGATGCAACCAAAATAATGCACAACCACTATACCAGAGGATATTCTAGTGGGGCCAGGCTATAAGGTCCAACAGAAAACAAACCCATTTAGAGGTGACTGGAGAAATCCCTTGAGGATTACAGCATTTTTCATAGAATCATTAATTAAGCTTGTGTAATGGATTTTATTCTTTACAGATATATCCTATATGAAGGGGTACAGGTACATTATTAATGCAGTGTGGGTCCACTTGTCCAGCACTGGTAATACCTGTGCAGATTTGTTGAAATAATATGGAAGAGATCACAGAAAGAAGATATAGTTGAAGCCCTTTGGGTGTCTCTTGATATCTGTGATAAAGTTTTTGCATAAAGAAATTCACTTTATTGTAGAAATATGTTTTTGATTGAAAGATTCCGGAAACCTTCTTTCGGAAGAGACAATGGAATAATGTTTACAGGAAGAGAAGTGGGAGCGATTGCCTCCAGCTTTGTATATAAATGGTACTTTGGTATGTTCTTACTTACTATAAACCTTTTTGAAACATGTGCTGAAGCAGTTTAGCATCTTGCTAAAGCGTACAATGTTTATGCTGTGGGATATTTAGTCTATTTGATGTAGAAAATTGTCTAAAACTTGACTCTTTACTAAAGACTAGGATGATTTTATTGCAAAAATATTTGTTTTATAATAAAAATTGTAGCTTATAGCTGGCAACTTGTTGGCAGTAAGCACAATACCTAACAAGATTGAGTAATTAAAGGACACCACCATGAAGGACATATGGTCACAAGTTCCATGCTTTTACAGGATAGCTGAAAAAATGATTAGAAACAGAATCATGGGGCAAATAGTTATGAAGATGGATCTGTCAAACTTAATCGATCAAAATTGATCCATGAATAATCCATGAAGACTTGACAGTAAAACCAAACAGAGACCAAATTGCACTCTTAAACGGACAGGCTTAAGTGTGGTCAGTGGACATTGTGGGGTCTGAGCAGCTGGCAGAAATTCGGATACAGATGTAGAGATTGTTAGTAGGACTAGTTTGACCTATTAACCAGACGTGATAATACGTACTGAGTGCTCGGTAATACAGGAAACTGTTCCTTTTCTGCATTAACTAAATGAGTTAACTCATTTTTAGCCATGTTAATCAGTGCTACTTCTGTTCAAGAAACAGGCCTGCAGTCTGGGAATCATAGTACAAAAAATCTATTTGCCTATGCATCTTCCTTTGGTAAAAAAATGCACATTTTTATGAGAGTGGTTGGGGCATACTGCAAGCTTTAGAGCTTCTTAAAGCTGATATTGAAGAACAGGAGACATGGCAAGAGAGGGCAATGTGGTGGGCAAAGAAAGGGTATGGTGGAGTTTGATTTTATGTGCCTACTTACAATGGATGTAGTGGAGACTCTTTAACGCAAGTCTATCACAGTAACCATTCATGCTGTTGGATAGTTCCTAGCAGTGTGACTATGGTTATATGTTTACTAGAAGAATTAATACTATAGATTTACTAAATATATTAACTTTATTTAAATGAAGCACAAGTGCTTTGTGTGGTGTTACCAGAGCCCAGAGTCTTGCTCTTACATGACCCCGAAGCCCCTTTTCCCTGCTCCCTTGGCCCTGTGGTAGGTTTCCTTTAAACACTCAACTTTTTGTGTTGGTAAATATTCGATTCAGGGACAATTTATTGAATCTGGTATTCTCTATAAGGTCTTTCACTTTGCACGATCTCTACAAGTTCTACTCTGTTATTCCTACCAGTCCCTACTGCTGTCTTTTGAAATATGTTGTCTTTTGCGCTCTCAGTTGAAAGGTATACGGTATGTTCAGCTTCTCTAATTCCCGGGTGTTTAGAGATTTCTGAAGTTGCAAGTGGGGATTTCAATCAGAGACTGCAGCCGAATAATGCAATTATAATGAAAAGCTAATCATCTTGAGAGCCAATTAACTACTTTCAACACAACTTTCTGAATTCTGCACTGACATAAAGATTACACATTTCCTTAAATTATCATGTTGTACAATGATTGTACCTAGAATGCTGCTGGCAGTGTGAGCCAAATATTCTACAGGTAAAAGGCTAAGTTCACACTACCCTTCAAACCTCAGTTAAAAAAAAGTAAAGCAGGAGGTTTATCCTCCGTTCTCAATAAAAAAAAAAATATCTATTGCCATCAATGTAAATTTTATGTCATCATTATTATCAGTACTTTTTTCTGTTTGTAAAAAAAAAACCCCATGGATAACAGATACCTGCCTAACTGACCACAAAGGATTACATAAAACTTATATTGATGTCAATGGAATTTACAATTGAGATTTTAAACCTACGTTCTTTACTTTTTTTAAGGAGGTAAGGAATGGAGGAGTGAACGGCAGTGTGAACTAAGCCTAAGCTGGTATTTAATATTGAATTATGACAATGTACTAGCATATTGATATTTTAACATGAGGCACAGCAGTAGTTTTGGTAACCTGTAGAGTTAAGTGGTAATTCAGAAATTCATGGAAAAAGACAGAACTGACCATAAAAGGCTAAAAAATTTTATTAAGAACAGAGGATAGGTTACTCCCATAGATTTCTTTCTAATGCTGCAATCCCTATAAACCAAACTGCTGTACTCTGTAATTGTCACAGGAGGCAAATGAATGTCAAATAGATTACAGCAACATCATTAAGAGCTCAATATAGTAATAAATATTTAACAAATATGTAATCCTTTATTTATAGTAGTGTATGGCCCTCAACATTTGCATATTTGCAACAGTAACATTATCTTAAAGGGGTATTCTGGGAATATGAACGTCTGATACGAAACCCCATAATGATATAAATAAATTAATTAACAAAATGTCGTTAATCACAAAACAGAGCTCGAATAGGATTTTATAATTCTCAAAATCTTATGGTCTTTCTAAAGTAGGCGGAATTATCTCCAAGTCACCTACAACTACAAGTCCCATGATCCTTCAGTTCTCAGTAACTTCTCCTCCCTCTTATGCTATGCTCCCAGCGATTATTTAAGACTGTCTTGCTCTGTTACCATAGTAATGATTTGTAACTGCCATCACCACAACACTGGCCATACAGGATCCACTGCAACCACCTGACTACAGCCAAACATAGTGATGATCATATGACCTGCCCAGGAAGGGGCAGGACATGTGATGTGGACATGTGACCAGCGGCCATCTTCTGTCCTGTTTTTTCTCTGCACAGAGAAAATCAACAGACTGATTAAAGGGCCAGTAGTATTTTAACTCTACATTATAGTGTATGTCCACAAAATATTTCTGCTAAGGGAAGCAAAATTTTACTATTTTAATATGATTTATGCTGAGCCTGAGGAGTAACGCTACAAACTGAATATTGATATTGGATGGTTTACAGGTGCTAGTTTCAAACTTTTATTTTTAAAATTTTCCTCAACATAACTGTACAAGGTCTTCATGCTTAGGTTTTTTGGGGGGGAGGATGCATTGTATTTTTCAATCTTTTCATCATAAAGAGCAAATAACATTTTTTGATTTAGATTTACAAACTTTCTCTGCAAGGAAAGGACCAGAAAGAGAAAATATGTATTCTTCTTTCTGTCTGTAAAATGAAAATTGTGCCTCCAACAAAATATCAACGGATCATTTTAATGAAGCCTTGTGACATACCATGGGCCATATTCGGCCCTCTAACTATCTCTAACCTGCCAGCATGAAATCATTGAAAAAATTTAAAACAAAATTAATTGTGTAACTAGAACACCAACTACAATGTGATGGATGAATGAAATCAAGGACTTTGACAAAATACAACTACATTGTAGGCAACCGTTTTTTTTTCTACCTTTGCATCTTTTGCTCAGTTTATAGACCTTATACACCTTCAACTCAAATGCTTCAACAAATGACTTGTATTGCTAGGAGTGATCTCTTAGCCCTTACATATGTCAGGTGATGTAGAGGAGGTATTGTATAGGTCGGAGGAGGAGCATGGAGCACACTGGGTTGGAGGAGTGATGGGTTACGTAGCAATGATGTTTGAGGAGCCTTGAGCTCCCCTGCTTGACCACTTGCTTATCCGCAGAGGCATCATTAGTACAGTGCATGATACCTGCTTAATGCTTGGCTTTGGAGTCCTCCTGGTCAGGTCTTGGTCCCCTCATGCTGCATGCGGTGATAGAGTTGCTATCCCTCTAAAGCTATTCCAATTCCACATTTCAGTGCCGCCGCCGGCTTTGCGTTAGCGATGGGTCTTTGCTGTGATATGCCCTCTTCATACACCCTTCATAGCTCTGTGGCGGGTATATCCGTCACAGAGCGTAAAGGGGTTAATTAACTTAATTAACGGTATCATTTACAACATGTTTTTCTTTTCTGAGGATCTTTAGGATTATCTATAGCATTTTTGATAAGGATGTGTACAGAGGAATGAAAAGTTGTTGGGGCTCGGTTCAAGTTGTTGGGGCTGAATTTTGTTCAGTGTTTCAGGTTATCATGCAAGTTTTTTTTACTGCGTTTTCATGTGCATTAAAAAAAACCTGATGAATGTGGTCTGTGTTTCCTATATTAATAGATCAGTGAAAAACGCCCTGCACATGTACAAATGAGTATTTTTTGGTGTATATTTTTGGTGTATTTTTTGAGTATATGTGTATTTTTGTCACATGCCTACTTATGTTGCACAAGGCTATTGGGCATTGTATTTGGTTGTGCTAACCAGTCCTTCAAGTTGTTGCACATGTACATGTATCTCAGTGTGCCATGCACTTCTATGCATCCCATAGACTTGTATTTGGTGTTTTTCACAGGTGTCATTTGCAAAAGTAGAGAATGCTGCAGGTTTCACATGCATTAAAGAAAGTGATTTCTAAAAACTATGCGTCAATGTTGAATGGCACAGTCATTTGGTTGTGCAATATAAGCCCATAGACCTCTACAGGTATCAATATAACTCTCTATGCAGATTGGGTGTTGTAATAAACCCTAGTTGTGTACATGTGGAACATTTTTTAGAAATGTTAGATTTCCAACATAATTTTTTTTTTTCTTCCAGGTACACCGTTTTGTATAATGGACATCACCAGGAGAATGAGAAACTTCCTATCCATATTGACCCAGAGTCACAGGAATCCTGTTTGTAGCCAACTCCTAATATCCAGCATGCTGGATCTGAGATCAGAAGCCAGAAGTGGTGAAGAGCTGTTGGCAACTGCTTTCAGTGGGGTAAAAAGAAACCAGTGCACACATAGCATGTGCCGTTCCAACAATGCCTCTTCCTGCACGTCTCTACTCTGATGCCTCCTCTTACATGGGGGGATGAACATTTACCATAATCAATATATGGATTTCCGTTTCAGTGCTCACCATTTCGCAAGTATAGCTTTAGACTCTAAAGACCATAAAGCATTTTTAATAAAGGTGTACCTGAAACCCAAAAGAAAAACAACCAAAGACTGGATCAGCATGGCAAGTTTTGCTTTCTTCAGCAAAAGTGTGTATATGTAGTGTATGTACACATATCCTAAAACACATACACACATACTACTGCCCCCAGTGCCTAAGTGATGGAAATTATTGGACAGGCAGCAACAGTGTGGAGAGCATTAAGACACTGATGAAATGGGACGGAGGACAGAACCAGTATATTATATGAAGTATCTGCATGTATGGGTTTGTTCAGAGTTACGTTATTCATTTCCGTATAGGTTAGGCACATCCCTCTGATGTATTCCTGTAGCGCTTGGCTGCTCAGCAGCCTGGTAAAATCTGAAGGATCTTCCAGAAGCTTTGCTGATTTGTTGTTCTAATGATGTCTTGAAGGTCAGTTTAACGTGCACAATATAACATTGCTGCTAATAATGATATATGTGGGAGACATGGGCTCTGTATTGGTATCTGTCTGGGCATAAAATAATGTGAGTCTGCCCAACAGATGGATAAACCAGAAGTTACAATTCGCTGATCACTTGGACTTGGATCACTATATTGCACCTATTAAACTTTTTGAGGGAGAGGTCATCAAGTTTTTTTTCAGCACTTTTTAGGAGACCAAACTAGGATTGGGTGAACAAACAAATCACGTGCAGGTCTTTCTATCATATCTTATCTCTTTCGTATTCACTATGTGGCTCACTATAAGACACCTTAGAGGAAACACATTTTCTAGGACAAAGAAATAAAAATGAAACTATTAATGTAATGAAGCAACAGACAATCCAGACCGTTGGTGGGCTTTGAAGTCCTTGAAGAGCGTTATATGGCAAGCAAGAGTGTTTTTCATAGCTGACTGCATGATATTTAGATTTTTTTTTACGGATAGAGTTAAAAAGTTCAGAAAAACTATTTAACATTCCTTCTCAAACTATTGACAAATCAATTGACTGAATTAGGACATTTACAATTAAAAGAAGAATTGAGGATACATACACAAACAGCACAAGAAATGCAAGCTGTCTGATGCAATGTTTAGGTCCTGATATGGTATACTATGGTATAAGTACACATATCCCATGCCTACTATCTCAAAACATCTCACAACCATTTTGTACCTAAGTGACCTGACACAGTGCTTTATTTATTTATTGGTTGGTTACCATCTTAAAATTCTGGAGTTCATCATTATGGGTACATTCTTTCTATGCCACAGATATTGTTATCCCATGGGTTACATGTCTTTGTTAATTCCTTCAGTTTGATCACTCCAGCATTTTGTGGGTGATTTTAGGTAAAACCCTAATTTTAAACATATTTTTCTTCTCTGACTTAGCTGGTCCCTACCGACCATCTGTTGCTCTACATCTTCAAAAAAGTGTCCATTGGATAGTTCTGCTGCAGTATTTTCAGGTCCAGGAGAGAAAACATTAGCTATCATCTCATTATCACTTCCACCAGATAAAATGGAACATGCATTGGACAGATAGATAAAATGAACATTTCAATATGTAGGGCCATTCAGAGCTGTCTTTGTTATTTGTAAGAATATTAGCCTTCAATTCATTCTGTTATATTTATTGACTTGCTGTAAGACTGTATTGCAGAAAATAAATATATATATATATATATATATATATATATATATATATATATATATATAATGAAGAATTACATGAGACATGAGTTACTGTTACAATGTTGGCACTGCTGTTCGGTTGGCCGGCAGAAAAGGAGTCCTTACATCACATTTCAGTGTGGCATAAGGAGTCCCATCCACTGCACCATGCTCAGGCCATGCATCTGACCAGCAGGCAGGTCCAAATGTAATCATGTGCAGGGGGCCTAATTTTAACTAAGAGTGATTAGTAAAATGCTAATGTGAATAGATAACCTCCATAGCTATCTGTACTAAAGAAGCCTGCACGATGCCATACTACTCATAAATAGGTCAGAATAAATCCTATTAATGCAATTCAAAAATGAAGCTTGAGTTACATTTTCTGCACAGGAAAGAGGGTTAACTGATCCTTAAATGGTCACTAACCAACTTTATATAAACATTAAGTTCCAGTAAGTATAAGAAAGTTTGTATTTGTGGATGAGTAGACACTTTCAAGTTCGCCAAACTTGATCCTGAAATTTTGGATCAGGTCCAGGTACACAAAGGTCATCCTCATCACTAAAACCAGCAAATGGTGCTGGGACACAGCGCAGTTGTTACCCTTTACATGTCGCCAGCAAAGCCACCGGTGTTATTCAAATGCTGGTGGTGCCACCATTTTCCATAGGATCGGCGCTCCATTGACATCATTGGGGAGCAACGATGGTAGGAAAACTGTTGCGTGCCACCAGCCATGAATGGTGTCATTGGCATTGCAGTGTTTGCAATATACAGTATGAACCCTCAGGTCTGCTCATCCCTATTTTTAATGTCTCTCCTCAGAGAAAAGTTCTTTCTCCACTTCTCCACCTGACTCTTATCATGCCATTCCTGATTATACCATTATATTATTGCGCTGAAGTTTCTTTGAAAACATTTTTGTGAATAAGAAGAGGAAGAGGAGTGAACAGGAGTTAAGACCACTATTCAAGTCATATAATGGCCTATAATAGCAAAATTGCACAATTACTGTACTACTGATTTATGAAGAGTGTTTTGACAGGTTCGGTACAGTATGCCTTATCAGTATATCACGTCTCCCTCACAGGTCACATGTACTTTGGACATGTTTCTTTTGTTTTGCACTACTGTATTCTGCATAGTCTTATTTGAAGCTAGCACAAGGATAACCTTATTTAGTTCCTATATGGAAATACATTGGGTAGATTTTCCACCGTAGCTTTTAAATGTGAGATGCTTCTAAAATTTTAAATAATTGAATTGTACCAATTATGGACATTTCACAAGTGTTCTTCCTTGGTAGAACCCCCTGAAAAAAAAAGTAGCAAACGAACCTAACCTAAGTGTTTTTCCCCAGTGCTGATTGTTTCTTACAGTTTTGTTTCTGGTTTCTGCTGACATTGGCATTTGATATCTTCACAAGTGGGACATGACTGACTAGCTTCAGCAGTGATGTAACAGCTGTAAATTTGTGAAGAAGTCACCACTTCTTTTATGAGCTCTAAAGAAAAACAGAGGTGGCGGTAAAAGTATTATGGATTTATCTGGCATAGAAGGGCTCACTGCCGTTGCCCGCCCGTACCGTACCGTAGCGGGCAACGGCAGTGCACGGGGAGAGGAGGAGGAGGTGTGCGCAGCTCACCCCCGCCCCTCTCCATAGCAACCTATGGCGCCATATTACGGGAAAAGATAGGACAGGTCCTATGTTTTTCCTGGGTACGGAACGGTACGCTGAACCGCTCCCGTAGGGTGCCGTGCGCCCATTGCTGCCTATGGGGGACGTATATCGGCCGTATATACGCCGGCCGTATATATGTCCCCCATACGTTAGTGCACTGTGTGAGAAAAAATGCAGGCTTCGGAATTAAAACATAACGAAAAATTTTCCTCAAGAACAATTTTACCAATGGATGCAATGCAATGAATTTAAAAATGTTTTTGAAGGTGTTTGCAAACTTCAAGTGAATTAATAGCATTTGGAATACAGATCTTTGATTCCCACCATTAATATGTCTATATTTATATCTCAAGTACCGTACTGTATTCTCTATTTTATTTATATCTAAGTAAATCACAGATCCAGATATACCTGGAGTTGATACTTCATTAGGATTATTATTTCAGAATAAACCTGAAATGCACAAATAAGGTTACATGAAATGCTCTGAACTGTACAAATCATTTTGTATGTAATAATTCAGTTTTGTAAATATAAAATACTTAAGGTAACTATTACACAGCGGTGTTTATCATTGTGAAAACTGTTAAAAAATGAATGATAATAAAAACCAACTTCTCTGATGATTAAATCGTTAACATGCAGATTTTCTCAAATGTTAAATTAAGTATCATGAATCACATTAAAATGCAAAATACTGTAGTTAACATCATGGACAATCCATATTTATTTAAAAAAAAAAAAAAACTCTTAAGATGTGTGTTTCCCAAATATAATGAAGTTTTCACTTCATTTGAATAATTGATGTTAAACACTCTCGGGTCATGCTCTGTCAGAGCCCCCTTAGCTACATGATTCTGTTCAGTGCAGAAATTCAGTCACAGAGAACAGTGGCTGTATGTGTCTATGTTAAGTGTCTATGTCTATGTTAAATTCCAAGACTTGAGCTATTAACTCTGTTTATCTTTATCTTCTAACGGTCTTGTTTTGCAGAAAATCATCTTTTAAAATTATGTAAATGGACCTTTACATGCTCCTTTCTTGGTTATCAGGGCCTCTTTTGGCTCCATCTGTACAAGGTTTCAGTATCTACTCCACTGGTTTCTATAAGGCTTTCGGCACACAGTGATGGCTGCATAATTTACTATAGCAGTAGTTCTGCAGCCATCATAAAATGAAATTGGTTGGTTTTTGATGCATTTTATGCTCCGATTTTGATCTCTTAAGCAATCCACAGCAGAAATCCATAAATCCTTTGTAGATTTTGTCCTCACCAGGAATTTTAGTCCTAAAAGTGTTTTGTTTAAGGCTCCATTTAAAAATTCAAAGCCACATGGATATGACAAACATTGAATCAATTAAAACATTTTTTACTCAAGATTAAGGAGCAAATTTTGAAGTTACAAAAGAGGCAAAATACCTAATTTTGAGGTTTATTCACATTACGGACATTTATATCATATTCACAGAACATAAGATCTGATAGATCCAGGTCCCGTCTCGTAGACCCACACACAACCAACAAGGCAACAAGGGGAAAAGGAGAGGCTGTGCCACTCTCACTATTTGCTTAGATGAGGCAACTAGTTTGGAAGTTATAAATAGTCTCTTAATGATGGCAAAGCTCTCAATGGTTACATTTTATGAATTTTGTGACTCTCCTAAAACAACCTATATTGTCACAATACAGCCTTATAAGGCTCTAGTTATCAGTCACCTGATAAGAAGGTCATGCCTTTGACCACACAGATTTGTGTTGATAGATGTGAGCTGTTCCAGTTGAGGAGTTGCCCAAGTATCCTGGATAGGGCCTAACTTGCTGATCAGTGGGGGTCTCAACGCGGCACTCGTCAATTTCCATCAGTCATGTTTGGTCGACTGCTCCATTAGTCTGATGGAGCGATAAGGGGTCTGATGGACCCCTCATTTTTGGGATCTGTGCGGGTCTCGGCACCAACTTTATTTTGTGGGAAACCCCCATTAAGTAAATTAGAAAGTTTACTAATTTTGATTAATTTATTTGTGAATTTAATGACGTTTTCATAGTTACTTTTTAAAGAGAACCTGTCAGGGCGATTTGGGACATTAAACCACCTGCAGTGGTTTAGCGTCCCAAATTGCCCCCAACATGGTTTCTTAAAAAGCGAACTTATTGTTGGTTTAGGGTCCCAAATCAAACTGACAGGTCTTCTGCAAGCCCAAATTTAATAATGCTGCAAGGACCTGTATGATTCACAGATTTAATCTCCACCATGTGACACTTAAACAACCTATCACTTTGTGATCCATAGCATGACTTGTGATGCTTCTTTTCACCATATGTGTGCATGTACAATATAGTATTATTATAATTAAAATATTGAGGGTCATTTACAGTAAGCTACATGGTTTTTAAAAATTACCCCATTTTCAGTGGAACATGTGTTGACACTAAACAAATTGCTAATGATATGCTTTGCACCACATTTTCTAAGGATGTTAGACACTTTTTAGTCACTTATAGGGCAGAGGGGTTTGACATTGAAAAGGTTGCAACACTGTAAGCCACACTATCTTTCGGTAGTTATAACTAAGCCTACAGAAAAAGGTGTAATATTAGACTGGACTGTTTCAAACTATATAATATTTGCAGCCCAGCATGAGCCACAGATGCAGTCTAAGACTGTCTAGTCTAATCTTGCACTTTTCTAGTCTAATCTCCCATTAGGTGCATATGATATAATTGTGACCATATTATATACTTGTTACCTGTACTTTCGTACAGTGCATTGACTCATGTAGTAACTATATAACATATACTGCTTTATTTGTACATTAGGCATTCCCTATATAAACGCCCATGTGTGCCTTTCTTAGTGGTGTTCTTGATGTTCTACATTTTATTACTTGGCTGTTACCTATAGGAACAAACAGAAAATGAAAATTTTTGATTTATTTATTATTTGTGACATTTATGTTTCCTTATTATAAAATGTACTTTTTATTATTGTATTATGGAGTCTGCAAATGAAAAGATCTATTTTTCATGACCATTCTGAACTTTTCATAAACTGTCTCATGAATTAAGTATATTGTGTTTTCAGACACAGATGTAAAGTATATGATAAAACCATTACATTTTAATATGTGCATTTTGTTCATATCTGCTACATCGAGATGTCTCTATATATAAATAAAACATTGCTTATTTTTGTGAAGTTAGAAAAATGTGTTCATATAATTTCAATATTTTACTTTTTAAAATAAAAGGTTTAAAAGTATGGAAAAAATCATTTTTATTAAAATAAAACCTTCAAAATGAAGGAAGACTGGAAAAAATTGTCGTTGATAAATGTATCAAGATAGGGATAGGAATTGATACATCATTTTGCTGTTAGGCTACATTGCCTTGTATGGGGGACATATAAATGTATATACGTCGGCCGTATATATGCCCCCCATATGTGTGTGTGTGAATGTAGCCTTATACAAATCAATATTGTGTACAGTTTTGGGCACCAGTGTATAAAAAGGACATGGTAGAACTGGAAGGTGTACAGAGGAGAGCAATCGAAATATTTAGAGGATTGGGGAAACTAGAATACAATGATAGATTCCAAAACTTGGGGTTAGACAGCTTATAAAAAAATGACAGCTAAGGGGAGACCTCATTACAATGTACAAAACCCTGAATAGGCAGTACAAGGATCTCTCCAAAGATCTATTTATACCTAGCCCTGTGACCAGGACAAGGGGGTGTCCTCTACACCCCCCCCCACAGTCAGGCCCCCTTCATATTTTCTCTCTTCCACAGTGAGCCCCCATTCACATTTGCTCCTCCCCATAGTCAGCCAACCTCCATATTTGCCCTCCTCTCCTCAGTCAACCCCCCCAACTTATGTTTTCCCCTGTCTTAATAGTGTGCAGTAGTATTAGAATTGTGATCCAGTAAAGTGGCGCACTCGAAGTAGGATTATAAAATGGAGTTTAATGAGTCTAAAAGCACAACGCGTTTCGGGATTGGAATAACCCCTTTATCAAGTGACAAAGACTAAGAGAGGTGATGATACATAGAAACAGGTGGGGAAGGGGGGGTGGTAAAGCGTATAAAAGAGCAAATTCAATTAGTAATTTCTAATGGTACGGTTCCTAGGTATGTAAGAGAGGTACGATGTATAAGATGAACAGAATGGGTATATGTACACCAAATATAAATCGAGTATCCAGATAAAGTGTAGAGTTACCAGATCATACTCATAAATATCAGAAAGTATACACACATAGGTATAAATATACATACACATATATATAAAAAAGCATACACGTCGGGAATAAAAACAAATGTGCATGAATATATGGAATGGAGTACATAAATAAATAAATAGAATTGAGTATATAAAAACAAATGTGCATGAATAAATAAAGTTGAGTACATAAAGGTATTGGATATCCATATCATAGTGTGCAGACCTAGAATTGTCTTCTACAGGCTACTGTCTGTACAATTTTTTTTCCTCCAGGTCAAGTGATCATGACATAATCACAGATATTTAACCTTGAAGGATATAGCAAATGTATTTCTGTATAGAAAAACATTTGCTGTATCCCCCTCGGCATCAGGACCTGAACCATGTCAGAGCACATGTTTCATTGTGTTTTAACTGTGAACAGTGGCAAAAACACAATAAAACTGGGCCAGAAGGCTTCAATACCAAGTATCCAAGATGACATCACCATCAACAAGTAGGCGGCCTAGAGGGTGTGATAGCATGACCGTTAATGCTTTTTCGGGCAGGACCAAATATAAAGTTAACATGGAAGGCCTGGGGCGATGCATTGCCACCTTCTGTTCGCAAATTGGGGGTACCACCGTAGGGGGAATGCATCCAGAACTATTTATTCACTGCGGTAAGTACTGGGTTTAGTATAGGTTAAAAGGCTGAGATTAGTGTTAACTCCAACCCCAACCACAACTGAAGAAATAGAGGGTCAACTATATATACAGATGGAGCAGGCTGTGCAGGAGGGGACGGTAGTGATAATGGGAGACTCTAACTTTCCAAATATAAATTGGGTTAGGGTTCTTCCTAAGTGAAGGGGAGACATTTTAGCAACTTTTTGCAGGATAATTTTATGCTACAGCTTGTAGAAGATCCCACAAGTTGATGCTTTGTTGGACCTTGTGATTTCTCAGTGTTTGGGAAACCCCCTGGGAAGTTCAATATTTACAGAACATTTAACAAAATCTGTAAGAAGGAAATAAAATCAGCCAAAATACAAAATGAAAGACAAGTGGATAAAGATAGCAAAACAAATACCAAGAAATTCTTTAAGCACATAAATGCAAAAAAAATAGGCGAGATCAGGTGGGACCCATATATACTGAAAATAAAGCTTTAGTGACTGGAGACCAAAAGAATACTGCCTGGATGGAGGAGCTGATGTGCATATTGTATTCTTGGACTTTGTAAAGGTATTTGACACTGTCCCTCATAGACGCCTGATGGGTAAATAATGTATGTATTAATGATATAGAGGTAGGAATTAATAGCACTGTGTGTAGTGTAATACAGTCTATGGATGATGTTCATAGGCTGCAGGGTGACTTGGACAAACTGAGTGTTTGGTCACCCACTTTGCACACAAGGTTCAATGTGGATAAATGTAAGGTTATGCACCTGGGGGCTAAATATCCACATGCAACATATTTCCTTGGGGGAGTACCTTGTTGAGAAGGACCTGGGGGTACTGGTAGATCACAAATTAAATAACAGCATGCAATGTCATTCAGCTGCCTCTAAAGCCTGCAAGATCTTGTCATGTATCAAAAGTGGTATGGACTCTCAGGATAGGGATCTAATACTACCACTGTACAAGGCATTCATTCTGTAGGTTCATTGTTTACTTCCAGTGGATAGAATCTGTCCATGGTCATGTGATGTCACACAGGTACACAAGCATTTAGTATCACAGAGAATAATCAGAGCTGTGTAATACTAACGTCTCGTGTATCTGCGTGTCTATCACATCACATGGACAGTGCTCTATCACTGGAAGTGAACATAGAAGCTCTCTATAGCAGGACAGCAAGCAGAGATCTAGAAAATAGGATCTGATACAGAAAGTATATTGGAAAAGTTTATAACTTATTTGCTCAAAGAGCACAACCCCTTTAAGCATTTTAAGAAATAGTTGCTATGGGAAACAAGTCTTGCTATGAGCTGCAGCGTATTTTCTTCCCTTTGCTGCCGTATGCGATTATAATGAGGAAACCTTATGCATTTTTATACTTTTAAGTTTCAGATGTCTGATATATTTTATAACATAAGCAGCTGAACCTCATATTGTTATAACATTTCCAAGGTAAGATTAATAGGACCGCAGGCTGACAGAAAAACTACAGTCATAAGTCTTTTCCAAATGTTCTTTTCATCACATTCCCAGTTGGTTCAAAGACAGAATGTTTTAGGCTCTGACATTTACATGATAATATAAGAGTTATTGAATATACACATTCATATCTTCTCTCCAAGTTACTGTCAAATTTCCTCCTTTAGCCATAAAGCTACTTGGAGCTCATCTGCTAAAGCTGCTTTTTCTACTGCTGCAGAGTTGCTGTTTTCCAAAGGTTTCCTAATACTGTACACGTAGAATTAATAAAACATTGCAAACTAAAAACCAGAGGTTCATACACAGCCTTCTACTTGTCTGCTCGGTGAGATTTCTCAATACATTTGTCATGAGTCCTTGGTTTCATTAAAACTACTACATGAAGGTACCTGAGATATTTCCCAACTTAAAAAAATGACATATTAAAGGGATTGTCCACTTTCAGCAAATATTTGATATGGTTTGTGTAAGGAAAAGTTATACAATTTTCCCATATACTTTCTGTATCTATTCCTCACCATTTTCTAGATCTCTGCTTGCTGTCCTGCTATAGGGAACTTCTATGGTTACTTTCAGTGGATAGAATTATGTCCATGGTAATGTAATGGACACGCAGCTGCAAGAGCTGTTAGATCACAAAGTCTATTCAGAGTCGTTTGATACTAACGACTCATGCACCGATGTGTCCATCACATGCCCATGGATAGATTTCTATCCACTGGAAACATGGAAACTGGTAAACATAGAAGCTTCCTATAGAGCAGTGATGGAGAACCTTTTGGAAACCAAGTGCCCAGCATTTTAGGCAGTAACTTATTGTTATCTGTTCACCCACATCTTTCAATCATATCGGCCCCCTGAGGCAACCAATACAGTTGAAAGAAGGAGGGCAAATTCAGACTCTTGTTGTAGCTTCTCTCCAGGGTCTCTCTGTAGAGAAGAATGGCGGGTCCAGCAGGAGGACCTCCAGAGATAATGCAGTTCTGTCCACACCTTCTCACTTTTCCCGCAGTTCCAAACAGTTAATGAAGTGTTGCCTTAAAATAGCGCTGAAAGCAGCATCTCTTTAGTTGCCTGGGACTGCAGCAAGATTAGGTGGATTTGGTCCTATTTGGAGAACTCTGTCCTGGGGTGATGGTCTGATTGACCACAGAAATGGCTCTGAGTGCCACAGGTTTGCCACCACAGCTAAAAAGGGACAGTAAGCAGGCATAATAAAAACGGTGAGGAATTGATACAAAAAATATGAGAAAATTGTAAAACTATTCTTTACAGAAACAATATCAATCATCTTCTTAACCCCCATAGTGCAATAAGAAGTACCTGTACGTTTTATTGCGCATTGGGGAGTATGAAGAGGGCTGACAGGCTGAGCCCTCTTCATACTCACAGGCAGGGGTGGACTGGCCATAAGGCCGATTGGTTTCGGGCCAGTCCTCTACTGGTGGGGCCGGTGCAAAATTAAAAACACATGAAACTCACCTTTCCGACGCCCCGACGCTGCGCCCCTACCTGATGCAGTCCGGCCGCGGTGACAGCTCTGTACGGGCCGGCGTCGCACAGACCATGACGTCGGCAAGCATAAAATGCTAAAATAGAAGCATTGAAAACATCATCAAAAGTCACAAAAAATGACACCACCCACAGCTCTTTACACCAAAGTATGAAAACGTTATCAGCGCAAGAAGACAACAAAATGAAGATTTGGGGTTTTTTTGTACAGGAGGTTTTAATTTTTGTAAATGTATGAAAACATTATAAAACCTATACAAATTTGGTATCAACGTGATCCTATTGACCAAATGAATAAAGTAAACATGTTATTTGGGGTGCACATTGAAAGACCACAAGAAATCGCACAAATGTGTTTTTTCATCATTTTCACTGCATTCCGAATTTTTTTCCTGCTTCCCAGTATTCTGCAAAGAATATTAAATATGATCACTATAAAGTGCAATTTGTTATGCAGAAAACAAGCTGTCACACAGCTCTCTATATGGAAAAATAAAAAAGTCATAGATTTTTGAAGGTGGGGAGTGAAAAATAAAGACGCAAAAATAAAAAAGGGCCTGGTCCTTAAGGGTTTAAAGGGATTCTGTCAGTAACGCTGATCATACAAAGACTGTGTTGGGTAGCATTCTTGGAGATTTGTATTTCCATGATTGTAGGTGGACGTGCTGCACTCTTGAGACCTCTTCACTGAACACAGTACAGCTGCAGGCTTCTGGTTAGATTTTATAGAAGAGAGGAGGCGTTAGTGAATAGCTTGCATGCAGAGATCAAAGAATCTGGAAGTTCAAGGAGACACCTCCAGGGCTCCAAGTCCAGCTACAATGCTGAAATATAATTGCATTTGCCATAATCCTTTGAAATTCGTATGGGCGACTCTTGGTGCCACACATCCCAAAAAAATCATACAACAAAGAACCAGAAGAATAGATAGGATGTGCCCAAAAAATGGCTATGAACCAATTAATGAAAAAGTTTAGAAATTTTATTAAATACACTGAGCACTAACATTTCAAAATATTTAAAATCAGCACATGAAACATTGTGCTAGAAGCAGTGCATGAAAATAACCTGCACTGTGTAATCAACCTCCTTCAGATCATGGTAGACCTACACTTGGCGTCTATTCATATAGCAAATAGTATAGACAATGACTGACTGTGCACGAGCAAGCCAAGGAAAATGTGATACAACATATGTCCTGAAATCAATAAATGATACCCAACTCCAAGGATGTATAACACAGCAATATGGATAATAGGAAAAGTTGATATCACCAAGTGTATGAATAGAGGAGATCCAGGGCGCTGAAGGAGGTTGATTACACAGTGCATGTTATTTTCATGCACTGCTTCTAGCACAATGTTTCATGTGCTGATTTTTAACCCCTTCCTGACATTTGACGTAATAATACTGCATGGCAGGAGGTACGTCATGCTTCTGGTACCGGCCCTTACACGTGACCGCGGCGTGCAAGGGTCCCACTGTCATTCCTGGGATCTGCCAGTGCCCCCGGGATACGTGGCTTCTTCCAGGAGCGCAGCATGCTCAGTGTGTCACATAATACAGTGTAATACATCTGTATTACACTGTATTAGCTGAAGACGAGCTGTTTTTTTTAATAAATAAATGCAACACATACCACCAAAATTTTTAAACTAACATGAAGTACAAAGTGTCACGAGAAAACTATTTCAAAATCACTTGGATATGTTAAAGCGTTCCAAAGTTATAACCACTTATAGTCACATAGGGCAGATTTGGAAAAAATGGACCGTGTCAGGAAGGTGAAAAGTGGCTCCAGCCTTAAGGGGTTAAATGTTTTTAAATGTTAGTGCTCAGTGTATTTAATAAAATTTCTATACTTTTTCATTAATTGGTTAATAGCCATTTTTTGTGCACATCCTATCTATTCTTCTGGTTCTTTGCCATAATCCTGCTGCTACTAACAACACACACAAAACTATGAGCTGCTTCCTAACACTGTCTTCAGATTTGCACAGTCAAAACTCCTGCTGGACCCCCTGTAAGCATTATCACAGTTGGTTTTCATTCCATAAAGTCAGGAACTCATGATATGTTAAACTGCAACTTTAGGGTATATTCACACTGTGGATTTCCATGACATAAAGCCTAAGAGCAGATTTTGACATGGTATTTGACTTTCTTTTTCTGGTGGGGAATCTGTGTCCTGCTATGGGATCTAGTTCATACAACCAGGGGGTGTAGCAATCACGGTCACAGAGGTGTGACCAAGACCGGTCCTAGAGCTGGAGGCGGCCCACATCTGCAAGCCGACAGATCACGGGTCCACAGGGATAAATAATTATGTACTGAATCACACATCTTGGAAAAAAAAAACTGCATCGCAGTTAAAACAATGCATATTTGAATTAAGTCACTCTGTGCAGCTGTGATGTGCTATCTGAATATTAATTAATATTAATAAGGGGGAGCTACAGAACAGTTTATAAAATAATAAAGGGCTGTTGCACTCTATGTTAATTAATAATGGGGGGCTGCTGAGTTTTTAAATAATTAAGTGGGTCTATTGAGAAGTTTATCAATTAATAAGGAACTGCTGAACGTTATAGTAAATTTTTTATTAATGTAATTATAGAGCTCAGTAGCCCCGCCCTTTATTAATGAATATAAAAATCAGCAGCACCAACTATTAATTAATATAATTATTAAATTAAAACATCAGAATGATGCTATCCTGGACACTAGACTCATTCAGGCTATACATTAACAAAGACTTCCGTAGTCTTCACCACAACTCCATAAAAGAGATCTCATGCAAGTCAATATATCGTATAAAAAAATTCTTCACATTTATATCATATTCCAGTTAAAAGGGCTATACATCACGACCTTCTTTTCATGCGCAGTCCATAACTTATGGTGAACGAGTTGTGAGTTAGCGTCTAGCAGTCCACTGGATTATGAAATAAATGTGAAGAAATTTTATATGGTATATTGGCTTACATGAGATCTCTTTTATGTAGCCCCCCCCCCCCTTATTACACAAATACAGGGAATACTGAACCCTAAGTGGAAAAAGGGAGTCTGATGAACACTAAATTAATAAGGGGAACTGATGAATTCTATATTACTAAAGTTAGGTGCTACTTTAAGCTATATTTATAATACAGGACTGCTCCAACCTATATTAAATCATGAAAAAGGCACTGCCCTACTACTTTAAGTAATGATAGATGGCAGACCTGGTATGCAGCACATTTATTGCTACTATAGGTGGTCCCCTGCTTAAGAACACTCGACTTACATACGACCCCTAGTTACAAACGGACCACTGGATGTTGGTAATTTATTGTACTTTAGTCCTAGGCTACAATAATCAACTGTAACAGTTATCACAGGTGTCTGTAATGAAGCTTCAGTGTTAATCCTGATTCTTATGACAACCCAACATTTTTAAAATCCAATTGTCACAGAGACCAAAAAAGTTCTGGCTGGGATTACAGTGATAAAATATACAGTTCCGACTTACATACAAATTCAACTTAAGAACAAACCTACAAACCCTATCTTGTATGTAACCCGGGGACTGCCTGTATAAAGATGGGATGTAGTTGTTTCTGGTAAATAGTTATTTGATCCCTATTGATGCCATAAATGCCATATATTCCCCAATGGTATAATTGTATTTATGTGGCACATTCCTTGCTGGGTATGGATAGATATATTTCTGTGTTTTTTTACATGTGTTTATACGTGTATGTGTGTAGAGTATGTATAGTGCTGCATAGAGTATATAATATATGTGTGTATGATATATATATATATATATATGTCTAAGGTATAATGTGTTGTATTCTACATGATAAAAACTTCCATATTTTAACTAGCCTTCTTTTTCTATAGCAACATAATCAGGCACACAATGCTGTCTCTTTTTAAGAAAGTCTCTTGTTAGTTAGGTTGTGAATCCGCAAGTTCAGAGCCTAATAAATTGTTTATTTTGAAACATGCGGTCTCCCCTGCCATCTCAATGCTTTAGTATTTGTGGCTGTGTGATTTCTGTGACTGTAGCAAGATGTAAGTTGCAGTAAACTAATTGATGACAGCCTGTAGTAGGTGCTGTAAGTTCCCCAAGCAAACGTTCCCTAGTACTTGGGCACTGTGAGTATTTCAGAACTAAAATTAAGAACAGCTCCCAAGATTCTTTTATAGCATTTCACCCAGTAATGTAAATTCTCCCAGCCCCCTCATCTTACTACCAGTATTGTAAGCCTATTCCATTACGCCTCATTCAGTCCTGGGTGGCACTACACATTAGGAATATTTAACATCTCTCTTTCATCTTGTATCTTTTTTTGGAAC
The DNA here is from genome assembly GCF_040894005.1 of Engystomops pustulosus. Classification (NCBI taxonomy): domain Eukaryota; kingdom Metazoa; phylum Chordata; class Amphibia; order Anura; family Leptodactylidae; genus Engystomops; species Engystomops pustulosus. The sequence goes on from NC_092414.1 coordinate 71,868,494, forward strand.
ATGTGGTCTCCACTCTCCCTTTCAGTCACACAAGTTCTATACCCCACACCTTACTCAAATTGTCCTGATAAATGATCTGCCATTGACCACTCACTCCAACTCCCCCATGCTCCACTTTGTTTGCCTTAAGGATACTTAGGTATTGTGCAAGTTTTCTACTGTCTATATTTTTGACCTGCAATGTTCATATACTTCTGTAAAGCACCTGCTGACCCTATTGTATCAAACAGCTTGTTTTGTAATATAAGAGACCGTGTTATAAATCTTCGTTATCAATAAAGCTTTGATTGATGAAAAATAAAATAGATGACCATTTCCCCATTTTATTTAATGTATTTACATAGGAAACCTAATAAAAGACCCTCAAAATGGAAATATGCAATTATCTTCCTACGCCAGAGTGCAAAAACGGGGACAAAAACAGGACAATGCAGAGAATTGTCACAAAATAGGGGTCAGAATTAAAAGCACAAAGTTGTACACAATCACTAGGCAAATGGATAGTCAGATAATCAGGCAAAGGGTAAAAAAACAGAAGACAGAATAAACACTAGCTGGCACAACAAAAGACTATAGCAGGCAAAGAGCACTAGTCCATAAAAACCTTTTATGAGATGCCAGGGCCCTGGACCAGAAGATGATTGAATCAGTTCACTAACTTCAGACAGGACAGCAATTAGAGTGGGAGAGATTGTGTGAATCACAGCAGAAAAACTGTTAGCAAACAAGAGAAAAGTTCACAGGAGACAAATAGACAATCCCACCAGTAATGGTAGTTATGTTCTTCCAAGCCACAAGTCCCTCCAGCACTGCCTATTATAGAATTGAAAAACCTATGACAGTCACTGGGGATTCAAATACCAGCCTAGATGAAGTTTCCTTAAAGGACATATACCACCAGGTTTACTGATGGTAGATGTCCAAACGTATCCATGCCATATATTCTAGGGGATGGAAACTTCTTTATTATCTACAGGGACCTTCGTATTAGGGTAGAGAACATCTTTATAAAAATATGTTAATGAGCCTTAGGTGCTCCGACCAGATCACTGGAGCACCTATCGGCTCCACCATCGGATCATGTATGCACGCCCCCCCTCTGAACTTCACTGCCTGGTACCGCCAAACATTCATGATGTCACACTGTCAGACCAGGAAGAACCAGGAAGTGAAGTATAGAGGAATTGGCTTGCATACATAATCCGATGGTGGAGCCCATAGGTTCTCCAGTGATGTTGCCGGAGCATCTGCGGCTCATTAACATATTTTTATAAAGATGTTTTCTACCCTAATCCAGAGGTCCCTGAAGATAATAATGAAGTTTCAATACTCTTTAAGTGGATAACTATAACATTTTTGAATTTATCGACTAGATGGTTCGAAAACCTGTATTTTTACTACAGTAAATGGAATTTCAGCTTACCAAATCCATAGACTCTATTACCTTATTCATTTATTGAATTGTATATATGAAATTTCCCAAAACTTTTCTCGTCAGTCAAGTCATGTGATCTCATTGTGAAACGTTTAGAATTACATTGCTTTGGGTAACTCACTAGAGGTTTATCTCTTACTTCCTTCTGATGAAATTACATAGGCTTTACCACACATATCTCTATAGAGGGAAGCACAAACTCCTGAAATAGCTATTAATTAAGTTACACTGTTTTAAATATAATTTTTCTTCATTTTTCAAGAGGGCCTGTCACGCAGAATAAACCCTCTAGGAGCTGCTTACTAAAGTAAGCAGCTCCCTGGCACTACCCCAGCAATAGCAGTCTTAAACTGTTAGCTTTATTGGAACATACCTAAATACATAAAGCTAGCAAACACTTCAATGCCATAGCCCTCAGAACTGCAGACCAAGCTTACAGCGGTCTGGCATATTCATGAGGGGGCGGTCCGAGGCACTGCCCTCTCCTGTGCTTCTCCTCCAGGCTGCCTCTTCCACACCATAGGCCGGCGGTGACTGCCAAGCTTCAAGCAGCCGTCACCACCTCCTCGGACCACCCCCCTCATGAATACTCCAGACCGCTGTTCCAAGGGCTATGGCAGCAATTTTATGGTATGGTAATTGCCCATTTGACGGTATTACAAATATTTTATAGCAGTGGTGTTAACCCATCGCCTGCTGGACATAGTCCCACTTTACCTGTGATAACATTATGCAGAAATAATAAAAGAACAATTTATTTGGTAACCAGTGTAGAAAACAACCGATTATCAGGCTTTTGTTATATGAACATTCAGAAAAAGGAGAATACAATAGATGATGTTGAGGTGAGGTCTGGGGAAGTATAGGAAGGGCTTGTGATATTCAATATAATAGTAGATCAAGTAGGGTGAGTAAGGAAGAGCTTGAAATCACCTACCTTGCAGATATTATCATGTTTCTGAGAACCACTCTGTGGTTGGAGTGGGGGATAATGCATCTTAAAAAACACTGTGCCAAACCTGGGTCAGGGTTGATGATCTTTGCTGCAATTTTGGACTTGAATTCAAAACCTGCAATCCAGAAGAGGTTACACCCCCACCAAAGATGAAAATAGGAACCTGTTTCTCCACATCCTCTGTAGCACATGACGGAGTAGAAGGGAATTATTTTTGCCAGTTTAACAGGAGAGAAGTACCATTGGAGAGCTATTTATATGCCATCTTCCAGTGAGCTGCCACTTTGAGATCCATTTAGTCCATGTCAGTGCTAGAAAACAATCTATAAGTTACACACAGTTATAATGATGGAGATGGTGCAGACCCCTGGCTGTTCATTTATGATCTCTCAGATTGTATCGGAGAAAATAGCAGGAACACACCATTGTCCTCCAAAGTGCAATGATGGTACAGTCTACAGCTATCCTTATGAAGCCTTCCTGATGAATCATGGGTAAAAGAACAAAATGGAAAAATAGAATTCATGATCATAAGCGTCATAAGTCTTATTTGGACTCAATAGAAAGGGGGGGGGGTTGCCCTAAATTTTTAACACCAATGATTCCTTACATAACATTTTTCAAAATAAAAACTGATGGCATCATCTCATACATCTTTGTAGGGACCTGATACCAACAAAACATGCAAATAACTTCTTGTAGATAATTCTTGTGTAAACTGTCCTTATCAAGAGGCAGATTATAAATGAATTACTAGACACTTCAAAGCCATTTGTGCCATTATCTTAGAGGTATACAAGGTCCATTACCTTTCACTCTCTTTATATTATCGCTATCTAATATTATCCTGAAACAACACTGATCTCCTGAGGCTGTGGACTCTGCCAATGGAGGTGTTTATTGACTGGACAGATATATTTGCTCATTCTAAAAGCTTGAAGAAGAAATGGCTTCATAGTTCATTCGGTTCTTGTTTCAATATAAATATTAACATATCGCAGGACAGAAGAATTCTCCAAAACTGAACTACAGCCTTGGCTCTCATTTTGAATAAAATGAGAAACTTTGCTTTCAATTCATCCGAGCCATTTTGGTTACAGAAGATGTATTAAATAATTTGATGTAAATCACATTCAGGAAATACTGCAGAAATGAAATGATATGCCTATCTGTACATGATGTTGGACTTCAGGTCCAACTATCATCGCATGTGAGTGCAGCTCATCCCCCATTGACCACAGAAGGACGCTATTCTCAGGAATGGGAAGTGTTATATCTCAGCGCATGCACAGGGCTGTGCATTCCAAAACCATGTGTGTGAGCCTACAGGTGTAAATAGGGACGTGTGCCAGCTGCTGAAACACCTATGTAATGTTTTTTTGCAAGAACACTAATTCTGCAACAGAAAATCCACAATGTATGAGCTAAATGCCAATAAACCCTTCCAAGGGAGCCTGATTACAGGGTAAGTTTCCATCTACATTGGATGCTCTGTTTGGTTACAAATAACGTATCAAAAAGTTGGAATGGTAGGACTTTTTCATTGTTTTCTTATTGTTGTAGAGAAAAGATGTTAACGAAGCTTTACATTTAATATTACATGTACTCAGGGTTCATTGACCCACTGAAGGATTTTGTTGTATTTTAATATATCTTAATGCTGGTAACTTTTTTCATTTTCACTTTCAAATTTACATTTTTCTGTGATCGATCAACATTGGAGGGAAACAGTTTGAACATAACAATAAATAGCAATTTTTTTTAATAGTTGTGTTATGTTTTGGTAAAAGCTCCAAAGATTTCACTGATGGAATGCATCAATGTGGTTTCTGACAAGAGTCTTAATACATTTGTGTAGTATATTAACCCCTTCCCGACGTGCGCCGACGCGGCCCCTTCCCGACGCGGCCGAGCCCTCTCCATAGCCGGTAAGTCTTTGCTGCATATTGCACCTCGATCGCCGCCGGCAATGCTGCCGGCGGCTTCAAAGAGATGGCGCCGCATGGGCGCCGCCATCTTGTTGTGGATCGCTGCTCTCCGATGATGTCACGGGGAGCGGCGATCCGTCGCCATGGTAACCTCGGGTGTTCCGAATACCCAAGGCTACTTCGTTTTAACCCATGCATTACAATGTGCTAATTGCACATTGTAATGCATGGGGAGTAAAATCCACATATACTGCCATACTGTAGTATGGCAGTATATGATAGGATCGATCAGACTACCTAGGGTTAGAGTACCCTAGGGAGTCTGAAAAATAGTAAAAGTAAAAATAAAAAAAAGTTTTAAAAAAAAAATTATAATAAAAAAACCTAAAAATTCAAATCACCCCCCTTTCCCTAGAACTGATATAAAAATAAATAAACAGTAAAAATCATAAACACATTAGGTATCGCCGCGTCCGAAAATGCCCGATCTATCAAAATATGATAATGTTTTTTCACTACGCTTAACCCCGTAACGGAAAATAGCGTCCAAAGTCGAAAATGGCATTTTTTTGCCATTTTGAAAAATATAAAAAAATTAATAAAAAGTGATCAAAAGGTCACACAGTCCCAAAAATTATAGTAATGAAAACGCCATCAAAATTCGCAAAAAATGACACTATCCACAGCTCCGTACACCAAAGTATGAAAAAGTTATTGGCCCCAGAAGATGGCAAAATAAAAAAAAAATTTTTAATTTTTTTAAATGTATGGAAACATTATAAAACCTATACAAATTTGGTATCCACATGATCATACCGACCCAAAGAATAAAGTAGACCTGTCATTTGGGACGCAGAGTGAAAGCTGTAAAATCCAAGCCCACAAGAAAATGTCACAAATGTGGTTTTTCACCATTTTCACTGCATTTGGAATTTTTTTCGTCACTATGAAGTGCAATTTGTTACGCTGAAAATAAGCCATAACACAGCTCTTTATGTGGAAAAATAAAAAAGTTATAGATTTTTGAAGTTGGTGAGTGAAAAATGGAAGTGAAAAAACTAAAAAAGGCCAAGACATAAGCTCTTAGGGCTTCACTTTTTAAGTCTTATCATGAGCCCCGAATGAACCAGAAGAACTTTATGCAACGTCATTAATAAATCTATGTGTTAATGTTTACAATATGTAGACAAAAGTCATTTATGCCATGGCCAAGTTAGAGGTAGTGAAAGAAATGAGAATGTATCTAAAAAGGAAGTTGGTAGAATTGTAAACTAAATGTTATAAAAACTTTGAGAGAAATGTGATTGTTTTGCACAGAAAAGATATAAGCATTTAGAAATGCATTTGCACCTTGAGTAATGCAATATTGTGCTCTGTTTCAAGCAATAATGTACAATATATCTCTTATTGCTTCTTATAATCTGAATCCCAGTATCTAATGGAAGAGCATTAGAAGCATTTTTTAATAGAAGAAATGCAAAAAAGTCCAGTTTGTTTAGCCTACACAGTCCACCACACACTAGGAATAGTGACACTACTTAGAGGACATCTACCACCAGGATTTTGGCATTCTGGTGTGCAACCTCCTGCTGTTCTTTTAGCTTCTTGTATCCTGGTTTTTATTAAAAAAAAATTAGCAAATTAGTCTGAGGCTCTATTAACATCTATAGAGCCTGGAGCCCATCAGGCTCATTTGCATATTTGTAAGCCTTTTTTTCTGACAAACAAGGGTATAGGAAGCTTAAAGAAGAACAGATTCTGCCAGAGGGGTCACACACCAATAAGTAATTGTGCTTGGTTTAGAATCCATCATCATGGGGTGTAAAGGTAAGGTTCCTGATAGGGCATACCAGGGGCAGTGTGGTGATCTTATTCCTGATCTGGATGACTTGATGTAACCAATGGTTCCCTTCCCTAATGCTGTATGAGGCCCCGCCTGGATGGGTAAATCCTAACCAATTCTCCTCCTGTTATGGACAATTTTCTACTAGTAAGGTACTGTTAGGACTTTAACCCCTTAGCGCTCTGCGCCGTAGCTGTACTGCGCTGAGTCCCGCGAATAGCGCTCAGCGCAGTACAGCTACTGCGCAGAGACGATGCCGGTTCAGCGCTGTATAGCAGCCGAACCGGCATCGTTAGCCGCGGGATTTCAACGGTAATCTACCGTTGACATCCCCGGCTAACACCCGCGGTCGGAGTGGGCTCCGATCGCGGGTGTTTAACCCGTTAAATGCCACGGTCAACGCGACCGCGGCATTTAACATGCCTTCTGGGGGTCTTTACATCACAATCGGCCCCCCCGCACCGTTTTCGGGGGGGCCGATTGCTGTTTTGGCACCTCTGGGGTCCGATCGGGACCCCAGAGAAGCCTGGAGGGTTTACCTTTAAGATGGCGTCTGTGACGTCATCTTAAAGGCAAAGTGTCAGCCTATGCATCTGCATAGGCTGGCACTGATAATACCCTGCAATACATTAGTATTGCAGAGTATTATCAAGAACAAGCAATCAGATGATTGCTTGTTCATATCCCATGGTGGATCATGTAAAAAATGTAAAAAAAAATGTTTTTCAATAAAAAATTACTTTATAAATCACTAAAAATGCCCATAAGCCCCAAAACATATAAAGAGACATATAACACTCAAAAAAGTCTAAATCATAACACAAACCCCACATATATAGTATCATCGCGTCCGTAACAATCCATAGAATAAAACTAAATAACTATTGAACCCATATGATGAACGCCGTAAAAAAAAAACGTTAAAAACCCGCCAAAAATTATGATTTTTACCTATTATATCCCACTAAAAATGCAATAAAAAGTGATCAACAAACCATATGTACTCCAGAATGATATTGTTGCAAAGAACAACATGTCCCGCAAAAAACAAGCCATCAACCAGCTCTGTAGCCAAAAACGTAACAATGTTATGCCACTTGGAAGACGGCGATGCAAAAATGATAGATTTTTCCCCACATTAGGGTTTTATTTGGCAAATTTAGTAAAAAATAGGAAAAAATATTCATGTCTGGTATCCCCGTAATCGTATCGACCCATAGAATAAAGATAACAGGATTATTAGGCTATACGGTGAACACAAAAAAAAAAAAAAGTAAAAAATCCAGTACAGAATTGATGCTTTTCTACTCATGACCTCAAAAAAAGTTCCAAAATTTTCAACAATAGGTGATACCAACCCCAAAATGGTAACACTGGAAAAAGCATCTCGTCCCGCAAAAAAAATGCTGTCACATGGCCCAAATAACGGAAAAGCGAAAATGTTATAGCCTTCAAAAGGGGGCAACCAGAAAACTAAAATCCTGGCAGCTGCAGGGTGCTCCTTCCCTTCTGCGCCTTGCTGTGCCCCCATAACACAAGTAATGTCCACATGTGGGGGGTCGCTGCACTCAGGAGAAATTGTAGAACAAATTTTATGGTGAGTTTTCTCTTTTTATCTTTTGGAAATGTGTAAATTTTAGGGCTAGATGAACGTATAACCGACAAAATTTGACCATTCTAAATTTCACCGCCATTTTGATTCAATTACTATGAAGATCTCAAGGGGTTAACAATCTTTGTAAATGCTGTTTCTGATAGTTTGAGGGGTGCAGATTTGAAAATGGGTTGGTTATATAGGGGGTTTTGTTGCTAAATATGTAAAATTTGATTTCAAACAGTATTTATCCCCAAAATAGTCAATTCCGAAAATACGGAAAATCGCTATTCGATTTGTAAGCCGCGTGACGTCAAAATAAATTATCCAAACATTTCAAAAATTATGAAAATGTAAAGTAGACAAATGGGAAATGTTATTCTGCAAGTTATTTAGGTGTTAAATCTATCTGCCTGAAAACGCGGTGGTTTTGAATTTCGAAAATGGCAAATTTTTCTAAAAATTCATCATTTTTTTCTTTTTTTTGTAAATAAACGCAAAACGTATCAGCCAAAATTTACCACTAAAATGAAGTACAACATGTGGGGAAAAAACAATATCAGAATCGCTTTGATAAGTAACAGTGTTCAAAAGTTATAACCATATAAAGAGACGCAGGTCAAATTTCAAAAAAAAGTTGCGAGCCTTAACCTGCAAACAGGCTGCGTCCTTAAGGGGTTAAGGTGCGTTGCATACATCCTCGTGCCTGTATACATATGTCTGTTTGGGGTGGGTCTGTGGAGGGGGAAGGAAATTAGGTAATTTACCATTATACATCTATTAATAGTTCTGCTGCTTTATTGATAAGTGATATATACGCCTCCTGTCTTTTACCTCATCGGGCAGACATTCATGTCCATAAGATGGCTGTAGATGGATGGTCATGTGATCTCCAACTGACCCTCTATCTGCAGCCGTATCTTGATCCTATTCGGATATCAAGAACATGTTGAAGAACTTTTAATAGATATGTATATTGGTAAATTACCTAATATCCTGCCCCTACACTTACACATACATTACAAAAAACATGAGGTAAAGTGGCCAACCCCTTTAAGAAACAAAATTTCCCCAATCATATTAGCCAGACATGTCAGAAAACCAATGCATTTAAACTATCACTAATGCACAAGATCCGTATTGTTTTAAATGTATTTCAGCACAAATAGTAGTTAACAGATGGGATGTTTGCTGCGCTATTTTGTACACTATTTAAAAAAATTGAAAAATAAAGAGTTGGAGAAAAACCAAAAAACAGATGGGCTTGTGGCTGGGACAGACAGCAGTGAGGCTTAACAAGTACAGTTTTATATCTTTAATTGCAGGGAAAATAACAGCTGCCTACAAGCTTAGAGAAGAATACAAACTTCTCAGCTCGCCCTGTGGTGTTGGCAAATTATTAAAGTTAATATACCATATGTTATATAGCGGTACTTACCTGGCCAATATAACTTCAGGTACTGGATTGCTGAGATATATGTATAAAGTCATGCATCCAAACAGTTACAAGTCAGAAAAATAACAAAATAAAACATTTGCATTAAAAGGGATACAGATTTAAAAACATTACAAAATGAATTCTACCATTTTGCCTGGTTGGTCTAAGCTGTGGGTAATTAAAAATTAGACCTACCTTAGTATATGGTTATAAGACTTTCTCCAAGGTCCTTGGTATCCTGGCTCGTACAAGTCAGAGAAGCGTGCTGCTCTTTAAAGAGTTATGGACTTTCAAAGAAGTTCGGAGGAGGAAGATATAAAAGTTGGTTCAAAGTTGGTGAAGAAACCACACACAACATCAAAAGAAATTCAGTAGGAGACATCTGATGTGATGGCTTCAACCTGTACAATATTCTCCACACTAAGGGCTCATTCACACTGCGGCCGCATGTACGTCCCCATAGACAGCAATAGCGGCACGGCGGGGATCCGGTGCCACACATGTGTGGCACCAATCCGGGCCGCACACCGCAAAAAGATAGAGCAAGCTCTATCTTTCGGCGGATGTGCGGCCGTGTGCCGCTATTTCCTATGGAGGGAGGAGGGGTCACCTCCTCCTCACCTCCAGCACACGGCGGTATACCCACACGGCGGGCATACCGCGTGTGAATGTACCCTAAGTGTATTATTGAAATCAGTGACCCAGTTATATCAAATAGTGTGGATTGTATTTTATGGAGCTGAACTGAATAGTGAAGTATAAGATGTTTTCTTTGCTATATGCTAATCTCTATACTGTTCCATTGATGTTAATTGTTGGAAAGAAGTGATAAAAGTATATTCACCCCTTCAGGACACATCCCCATTTTTCAAATCTGCCCTGTGTCACTATAAGTGGTTATAGCTTTGGAACGCTGTAACATATCCGGGGGATTTTGAGATTGTTTGTTTTCCTGTGACACATTGTAGTTCAAATTCGTTTTGTGTTTAGTTATGAAAAAAACTGCAATTTGGCAAAAATTTCAAAAGACTCTCCATTTTCAAAGTTCTAAATTCTCTACTTTTGAAGCAGATAGTAATCTCAAATTAATTTATAACTTACATTTACCAAATGTCTGCTTTATTTTTACATTTTTTAGAAAATCGTCAAAACCTATATTTAGAGGGACTTGCTCAATTTTTAACTATGAGAGGCCTAAATAATAGACAGACTAGTAAATTACCCCATGATGGAAACTACACTCCTCGATATATGAAAAAGCACTTTTCATTTGTTAACCCTTTAGGTGTTTTGTAGGGGTTAAAACAAAATGTAGATGCGGTCTGCAAATTGTAATAATTTTGGACAATATATGCATTTTGGGCGAAAAATTAAACATTTGCAATGGATTAAATGACAAAAGGTTCCACCAGGTTCAAAACACTATTTCTTCAGAGTGTACCGTAATTGTTTGAAGATTTGTACTGTCAAATTGTAAAGGCTTTTTATTTTTTATTTTCTAATGTGCATATATAGGGGCTTATTTTTTGCCACATGAGAGGCAGTTTTCTGCTACATAATTTTGGGCCATGTATAGCTAATTAATGATATTTTATTCTCTATGCTGGTGGAGGAAATGAAAATTTTTGGTATGACTTCTTTTCTTGGCCGTTCATATTACCATAAAAATGATATGTTATGGGTCGCCACGATTACCAAAATATGTCTTTTATATGAATTTTTTCCCTGCAATTTTACTAAATAAAAACTAATTTGTAGAAAATCTTGTTAACCATCTTTTCAGAGGCATAACTTTTTTATTTTTTAGATGAAAACTCTGGTTAAGGGCTTATTTTTTGCAAGAAGACTTTTAGTGATCAGGGTTTTTTAACGGTGTTCACCATGTGGGTCCAATAATGATTCTATTGTATGATGCAGATTGTTACGGATGCAGAGATAATGAATATGTGGGGTGTTTTGTGTTTTTTTATACTTTATTGAGTGTATGTATGGGAATTCCTAGAGGGAAGACCCATACACGCTGCTCTGATTGTGGGTGATTGAGCACGGTGTCAACTTCTAATGCCAGCTCCGTTGGTGAGTCGTGCCAGAGGCTGTACTTAATAGCATGTCCTGATGCAAGGATATACTATTATTTCCATGTGTAAGAAGGGGTTAATGACCCTTAGATCTTAATCAGTTAGATAAAATTATATCAATAAAAAGAAATGATGACAGAGCTGCAAATTTTTTTCATGCAGTAATGAATAAATCTGTACACCAAAATATTCCCATCCAAAATGCAATTTAATTAAAAAGTAAAAAGTAATGGATTATCAAATGTAGAGGGAAAACATTGTTTATGAGACTCTAGGCACAGACTAGGATGCAACTTGAACTAATGTTTTAATAAATCTAGATGTCAGGTTGGTCACTTTCTGAATGATATTCTGTGAACTTACACAAAATAAACATGGCAGTGCTTTTATTAAAAGAACTACATGTCTATCCAAGTGGGTGTAAATTAGTTTAAATTTGTAAAAATTCTAATTAGAAAAATAGTAATAATGGTAAATATTTATATATATATATATATATATATATATATATATATATATATATATAGCTCCATCATATTCTGCAGTGTTTTAACTCCTTAAGCACCCAGCCTTATTTTTCAAATCTACCATTTCTGCAATTATAACTTGAGAATGCTTTAAGTTATTAAGGTGTTTTTTCAGATTTTTTTTTGTGACATTGTACTTCATCGTAGTGGTATATTTTGGTTAAAATGTTTTGCATTTATTTATGAGAAAATTTGCTGAAAATGCAAGGGGCACAACGCAAAACTCCACTTTCCTTGTTCCCCGAAGCAGTGCTCCCCACTGTACGCAATGACTCTAAAGTCAGCACACATGATGATGTCCTCACATCAAACATGCTAGCTTCAGAGCTGGCGTGTACAGTGGGAGCATGCTGAAGAAAGAAGGCGGCTGCTTCAGAAAGGAGAAGGAGAGTTATCAGAGTGGGGGGGGGGGACTGTGGCTTACGGGTGGGGGGACAGTGGGACTTATGGGTGGGGGGACAATGTGGCTATGGGGTGGACAGTGTGGCTATGGGGGAGGACAGTGTGGCTTATGGTGGGACAGTGTGGCTTATTGGGGGGACAGTGTGGCTATGGGGGGGACAGTGTGGCTATGGGGGGGACAGTGTGGCTATGGGGGGGCAGTGTGACTGGGTGGATGGACAGTGTGGCTTAGAGGGACAATGTGGCTTATAGGGGGACAGTGTGCCTATGGGGGTTGACAGTGTGATTTATGGAGGGACAGTATGGCTTATGGGGGTACAGTGTGGCTTATGGAAGGAACAGTGTGGCTTATGGGAGGACAATGTGTCTGTGGGGGAAGGGGGGGCATTGTGGCTACTGTGAGGGGGGGGGGGCAGTGTGGCTATTGTGGAGAGGCAGTGTGGTGATGGGATATAAGTTCTCTGAAAAGGGGTCCTCTAAGTTTCCAGGCGGCCACTTTAACCTGGAGCCGGCCTTGTGTGTGTGTGTGTATATGAGTGAAGAACTATATGTTTATGTACATAGGTATATAGTGTAATATGTATATATTTAAGCGGGAAGGGGGCCACATTCAGAAGTCTGCTATAGGGCGCTGCCTCTCCCAGTTACGCCCCTAACCCCACATGTGGATGTAAATCACTTTTGGGCTTACAACAGAGCGCATGAAGGGAAGGAGCACCATCACAGGCAAATTTTTCTGAAACAAATTTCTGGCGCTAAGTAGCATTTTGCTGAGCCTACAATATACCAGAAAAAGAGAACCCCTATATAGTCACCCCATTTCAAAACTAAATCCCTCAAGAAGTATATTAACAATATTTTGGCGTAGCTATAACCCCATTGATTACATTTTATTAACTTTTTTGCTGTGAATGCAAAAAAAATCTATTCTGATTGTTCTTTTATTTTTTTGTTTTATACACAACATAGCATAGATATTGTGTTCTATAGGTCAGAACAATTATGACAATACCCCATTTGTATAGCTATTTTAAATCAAATAGTTCATTGAGGAGGGCCAGTTGTAGGTTTGTTCTTATCTTGTACGTAACCCAGGAACTACCTGTATATAATAGTTGGTGTGTGAGGGTTATATACAATACAATACAACTTTATTGATCCCTTTCGAGAAATTCAGACACACAGATAGAATCATTAATGAGGAGGGTGGGAGGTTGAGCAGGGGGTGGCAACACTACTCCTGTGGGACCTAGTGGTTTTGTTGTATATTTCAATAGCTTTCGGGATGAAGGAGTTTAGAAATCTCTCCGTACGGCAATTGATTTGGTGGTAGCGCTTGCTGAATGTGCTAAGCTGATCTGCTATGTATTGGCACCGTGGATGCGATTTGTTGGTTGTAATCGCTGTGATGCATCTTCCTGCCAGACCTCTTCAAACCAACCCAGTTGAAGGCCAACAGTGCCTTGAGCCCTATTAATAATTTTTAAATTTTATTCTCCTCTCTTCTTATGACAGTGCCCCCCCCCCCCCCAACAGGTGATAGCAAAGAAGGGCACACTCGCAATCGAGCACTGGAAAAACATTCTCAGGATCTTGTTACATATATTGAAAATAAGATCTTGATGCAACTTTTTTAGTTGCTACGCTGCAGTTTTCAGACCAATCTAGTTTGTTATCGATTATGACACCTAGGTACTTGATATACACTAGGTATATGATATATGTAGGGGTCAGATGTTAGGAGTATATAGCATGATGCCGACCATGTCTGTTTTATAAACCCACAGACTTGCGTTGTGGCTGGAAGAAGGTGATGCATCTTCCTGCCAGACCTCTTCAAACCAACCCAGTTGAAGGCCAACAGTGCCTTGAGCCCTATTAATAATTTTTAAATTTTATTCTCCTCTCTTCTTATGACAGTGCCCCCCCCCCCCCCCAACAGGTGATAGCAAAGAAGGGCACACTCGCAATCGAGCACTGGAAAAACATTCTCAGGATCTTGTTACATATATTGAAAATAAGATCTTGATGCAACTTTTTTAGTTGCTACGCTGCAGTTTTCAGACCAATCTAGTTTGTTATCGATTATGACACCTAGGTACTTGATATACACTAGGTATATGATATATGTAGGGGTCAGATGTTAGGAGTATATAGCATGATGCCGACCATGTCTGTTTTATAAACCCACAGACTTGCGTTGTGGCTGGAAGAAGCCACCTGTAAGATCAGACTAAAGGGAAGAGACAATATGAGGGACGTCACCTGTAAGTCATTGGATCACACTGCAGCTTATGTGCAGGACCGGTAACTACTACTATATGGTTGAAAATAGTGGTCTGTGTCTGTAAGTTTTCATTTAGTATTCCACTATTATTCAGTTACTATATAATGGTAACGGTCGTGGTATACTGGTATTATTTGGGTCTTGTACAAAGGTATTGGTGATATAGTCCTTTGCATGGTGGTGTTTATATAATAATAATATGGTGATAAAGATCATCAATAAATGGAGTTTATATTTGGTAAATTGGTAATCTGTTCTGTGTATAGTCTTGTATAGCGATTATGTTGGTATTTATGTTGTGGTAATGCTGTGGTTCGCAGCAGCAGGAATTTATAAACTAATCAAAAACTAAAGATACTATTGTTTCTAATATCTTTAGTGCTTAGGTTGATATTTAAAACAGTATATGGTACCATTTACATATATTGTTGTGGGAGGGGGTCCCTCATTGGCTGCACATCCTAAATGAGGTGCTCCATACTGCTGGGACCCTTAATGTGGCCCTGGTCAAGCGTATTGTGCTTCATGAAGGTGGTGGAGGAGGACCTGCTTGCCAATTTGTTCAAAAGCAATATAACATGAATGTGCCCTGATGTGTAATGGAGAACATAACTTTGCTGGCCCAAAATGCTTAAGAAAAAGGACTTCTGATTTTCTGAATGGCTCTGTCCTTGTGAGTACTGCTCCCCTGATAGTTAGAGAGTGAAGATTCTCTTGCTGCCTATTTTGAGAGTTCAGAAAAAAGAAAAAAATTAGCAATTTGCTTATTTTCCTGGCGGATATTGTTGTTACTAGAATAAAAACTTTAAATGACAGCGATTTAACAAAAGCATCCTGTAGTGACTCAAATGGAGGTTTAGTCAGATCAGATAAAAACACAGATAGGTCACAAGAAGGAGCAGGGGACAGAATTGCTGGACTGAGATTGATTAAATCATTCTTTAAGGCTCTAAATAAACGATGACTGGAAAAATGTTCCTGCAGTTAAGCAATTGTGGTGGTAAACTCTACTTTTAATTTATTAACTTGTAGGCCCTTGTCCACTCCATCTTATACAAAATGCAGAATTGATGAGATGGAACCCATAGTGACAGAATTCTATATAGAGTCATTAACTCAAACTGTTGTTGGTCGGCTGGCCACCAAGAGAGTACTAAAGACTTCTTTTCGCCCTCTATGATCTTTTCCATGAAAGGGATGTCCAAGACTCTTTGTTCTCAGGATCTGGGAACTTGCCACCCATTTCTCCACCCAAGAATTCCAGGACACCCATCAACTGGGGTCCATTCGGAGATTATGGTTGAAACAGCAGGGCACAGAAGTTATTTTTTGACCGCTCATTTCCATCCCATAACTTCAAGCAGAGCGCTCTTCTGGAAGCATTTGACAGGGCCAGAACCATGGAGGCAAAGTTCAGTTGCTGATTAAATAGGGAGGCCAGAATCTGGTGGAATCTGGAGGACCCTTTTCCAAGTCTTTAAATAACAGGTTCAGTCAAATGTGCAGAGCGCTGGTCTTCGGAATCGATGCCAAGGCAGTTTGGCATGGCGCTACAGATGACATTTAGGAGTGAGTCTGTCTTGCAATCCAAATGGTATTTAAGAAAAGAGGTGTCTTCAAAAGGAAAGACTAGTTTGCCAACGCGCTTAATTACTGGGAGGTCCACTTTAGGGACAGTTTTGGAGAAGGTCTGACCTTTAACTAGAGCCCAGATTAAGCTTCTGATCAGGTTCAATCCAATCTTCCTTCGCCAGTTCTGAAGGACTAGATGACTAGGGAAGATGACTCCTTAGAAATGGGAAAGTAGTACAGTCTTACACCTTTGTTTTGTGCTCAGCATCTTTGTCTTTTTAACAACTTTAATAATACACTGTGGTGTTGTCCCTGCCTCGTATTTATAGGCTGCTGTGATTGATTGTTTGTTTAATTGACATCACTGCTAATTAACCTGTCTCTTTAAAATCAGCAGATGTGATAATTGTGAGACATTTTGAAAACAGAATAGTAACTGCAACGATACATCCCCCACTGTCTTTGCACCTTCTTAAATTCTTACTTTCATTGACATATTCCAGGTCATGTGGTGTACTACATGTTAGTTTGCATTAATAATGGTGTCAGCTTCAATTTGTTATGACAGACAAGTGGGATCAATAGACTTAATTAGCTAGCGAATGGTATTATATAGTGACCATAATATATTGTAATATTTTAGATCAATGGCATAGATCACATAGTAATAAAGTGCTGCACAGAAAATAACTAGAGGGGAGGTGGAAGGCCGACCAAATAGATAAAACTTCACCTTTATTTATAAACCATTAAAAAAAGCCACAATAACGAACAAAAACTGGCAGATTCTAGAAATTAATTAATATTTGAAGGGGTGGTAGGGAGATATAATCTCTAGCTATAGAAATTGTTACATATATCAAAGCCCTAACATATATGTATGTCCTCTGTCTGATACACAGCTATGTTATCACTAGTTTAAACCCTACAACTGATTTCATCTGCTAGATATCTACAGGAGGATATTACAGGTGCAATGAGTAGATATTATTACTGACACTCTGAGCCATGCCTCTGAATAAATGATTCACTATGTATTGAACTATTATTAGTCCCTGTTTGTTAGCTTCCCAAAATGTGGGAGGGTCTCTCAACTGGACCTAAACCAATTATATAATAATAGTATCATAGTACATAAGGCTGGAAAAAGACGCTAGTCCATCAAGTCCAACCTTTAAGAATTAAACAAATGTTTTTTCCCCATAACCCGTTATAATTTTGCTCTTCATGTACATAGAGTCCGCCATAACCTCCTGCGGCAGAGAGTTTCATAGTCTCACTGCTCTTACAGTAAAGAACCTTTGTCTATGGTGATGGTAGAATTGCCTCTCTTCTAGGCGTAGAGGATGCCCCCTTGTCCTGGTCACAGGCCTATATATAAAAAGATCCTTGGAGAGATCCTTGTACTGTCCGTTCAGGTAATGAGGTCTCCACTCAGTCGTCTTTTTTCTAAACGGAATAATCCCAAATTGTCAAATCTGTCATTGTATCCCCCATTCTCCTAATAATCTTAGTTGCTCTCCTCTGCACCCGTTCCAGTTCTACTATATCCTTTTTATACACTGGTGCCCAAAACTGTACACAATATTCCATGTGTGGTCTGACCAGGGATTTGTATAAGAGCAAAACGATGTCCTTATTATGAGAATCTATTCCTCTCTTGATACATCCCATACTTTTATTTGCTTTAGCAGCAGCTGCCTGGCTCTGGTCACTAAAATTAAGTTTACCATCCACCAATACCCCCAAGTCCTTTTCAGCTGTAGTTTGACAGTAATTGACTGTTTAGAACATAATTATACTTTTTTGTTTCCATGCCCCAACCTCATCAACCATTTATCAGCCTATTCCTCCAGCTTCCACATATCCCTCTGTAATGCTATATTATCAGCCTCTGTATTAATAACTTTACACAGCTTAGTATCATCTGCAAATATTTAAACTTGACTGTGTAAACCCTCTATAAGGTCATTAATAAAAAAATATTAAAAAGAAATGGCCCCAATTCTGACCCCTGTGGCACGCCGCTAATTTGACATGGCCAATCCCTCATAAACCAATACTGATCTTGGGTTTTAAGGTTAGGCACAGTGAGATACCCTAGGGAGGTGACTATATGAGTCACCATATAGGAATTCTCTGACAACCTATACTTGAAATGTTGTGATTGTCATATAAATGGACCATTGATACTATGCATATATCCATCCTATTGTCACAGATGAGGACTTGTCAATAGCAAATTACTGTCATAAAACTGAGTAATAAAACGCTGCTCATAAACGCTGTTTCATCAGTAAACTGGCTTATATATTTGGATTTGGTCCAGCTCAGTGACCCTCAAGATCCTGTGTTTAGGAAGCTATGAAACAGGCACTAGCAAAATATGATGAATAATCCCACACAAGTAAAATATACCTCATATATGTGATGCAAAATATAATGATACCATTGTCTTTCTATATCCCCCATTGTGTTTATACTTGTTCTTTATGGTTTTCTGCGCCTAATACAATTCTTTAACTTATCAGACAATCCCAGGCATGTAGTTCAGGTGCCGTTCTATTAATGTGTGATGCAGACACTATATAGTGTGATACAGGTTAGAAGCACAGTATTCATTTTGAGCTGTATGTTTACTTTGTGATTTGGATGGGGAACTTCGCCAATCTGAGGAAATAATAAAGCAATAGAGTGCTGTGTACAATTATGCAAGTAGGTTGAACTGTACAGACAAAGGAGCGATAAGAATCACTGTTATATGCCTTCCATTCAGCAGTCCTGCTACATGGTAAAAGTAGGATGAAGACAATGATGCTAAGCTGTATCTACTAAACTAGCAATTCTTTTGTTCTGTCAACAGCAAAGGAAGTGACAAGTGCCAGAAAATTGCCTTTTAAATGTCATGTCTGTCCGCTGTCGATGTTTACTGTCCTTCAATGCACCCATCAGCTGCTTCCATAGATTCTAAGTTCACTTTTCATGTGATAGAATCCCTTGGTCCGAGGCAGTTGCGGGAATATGTCCCATTGGCTTGGCTAATGAGATGCAAGTTTAAGAGGGGATCCTAAACAAAAGTTGCATTTTATCTATTTTGTTTGGATTAAGTTATTATTTAGTTAAATGTATAGTAATAAAGGGGTTAAAAGAAAACTATTACTACAGATCTACCTATTAAGGTAGATGCGGTGGTAGGTAGGCATAGCCCTTTTTAGGGCTAATCCTTTACTTTCCTCTATCTTTTCTAATCTTTAATTAGGGTAATATGCAAATTTTCTGAAGAGGCTACTGGGGCGTGGAGTAGTCGGAGTTGAGGCTACACGCCCCGCCTAACCCACGCCCTAGCCTCTTTGATCCTCCTACCCAGGCATCTTCAGTGCACACAAGGATCGACACGCACTTGTCTCGTTATAGTATGCCCTGGTGCACATAGAGGATAATAAATGTTCTTATGCTCTACTTTTTAAAAAAGTCACAAAATGTATATAATGTCCCAGCACATACACCAGAAGGGGACTGAAGCAACTATGCAACTTTAAAAAAAAAAGTCCCAAATCAATAATCTGGCTGTGCATGGTGTTGCACTAGCAGCAGTTCTATGTTTACGGCAGATTAATAAAGTGGCGGAAATAGTCTCGTGCGACTTTTTAGCGGTGAAAAGTCATAGAAAACACATTGATCGGAGGTAAAACGGTTCTAGTTGCCCAATCAGCTTTAATTTTATAAACAGCTGTGGGAAAACGAAAGCTGAGCTCTGAATCGTTGCAATTGGCAACAGTTCTGCTCTCAGACATTTTTATAAGTCTCTCCCATTGAAGTTTTTGTGACTTTTTACGTCAATACTGTAGAGCCTGACAAAACCAATAATAAATAACCCTCATAGTTTGTAAGTAGGGATGAGAAGGCCCATTCAAGTTTGGTCCAGGTGCAAGTTGCTCATTCCAACCAGTAACGTTCGCAATTGGTTCACTGAATTATACGCTTTAAAAGCAAAACTGATATTTCCCCAGGGATCAACGACAATCCTAGTGTTTGCCCGCAATATTTAAAGAGTTACAAGAGGTGGGAGGTGCATCAAACCCAATCTTCTGGTTTGGAACCCTGAACATGCAATAATCAGCACAGACCCGAGCATGGTCCGTTCATCACTAGTTGTAAGGTTTAAAAAAAACAAAACAAACCCCAAAACATTGATCCAGTTCAGCCTTAAATCCTGAAAAGGTGATCGAGAATAGGCAAAAACATATATGTAGTACGGGTCAGTTTTCCTCATCTTAAGGTAAAATTCCATCAATCATTATTCTCCACAATTCGATTCACTAATGAAAGTGAGAGAAGTCTCTTGGATACTTATTCTAGAATAAGTTAGGCTTTGTAAACTACTGCTTTTTTGAACTGCAGGCGGAAAGAAGATGCGGCACTCACCGACATACGGCGTCCTGTATCTGCTCTTGCACCCATTAAAGCTTGAAGTACCACTTTGGTGAGTGTTGCATCTTCTTTCCGACTGCTTTATCGCTGCCTGGGCTATATCTGGGCTGAGCACCCACTAGGGTACGAATGACTGCAACTGATACTCTCTGTATATACCATGGTGGGACCAGAACTTATCCTAAAAGTGGTGTAAATGCGATTAGGAGTAGTGCCAGTACTGTTTCTTTCGGACATTAGCCTTTTTTTTTTTTTTTAATAAGGAGGACCAGTACGGACTTTACAAAAGTTACTACGCTAGCTAGGCCAATGTAGACTAACAGACTACTCCTGCTTACCACATGTCTGCATTAACCTTCACTGCAGACAAATCCATAATCTTTACCATACACCCTTCATCTGCCTGTATGAAAGATACTGGTTATCCCAAACAATACATCTCACTTTCTCATCTACCACACCTCCTCCCCCCTTCCCCTTACAGTTCAGACCCACCAGGGCATCCACATTGCCTTGCAGTTTCCTGGCTCTATGCTCCACTACGAAACTGAAATTTTGGAGGGACAAGAACCACCTAGTGACCTTCGCATTTTTTTCCTTAGTTCTACTCCAAGTGAGGTGATAGTGGTCAGTTATCAGACGGAACGGTTGGCCCAGCGAGTAGTACCTTAGGGACTCCCACCTTAGGGAATGTCTAGCGATAAGCCAAACATTCCTTTTCTATGATAATTTCGTTTTTCTCTGCTGGCGTGAGTTTCCTGCTCAGGTAGGTAATGGGTTGTGTTCCTCTTCATTCACCTCCTGAGACAGGACAGCCCCCATCACTACATCTGACGCATCTGTCTGAATTAGCAACCCATCTCCAGTTATTTTGTAACTTGTCATATTGTACTCAAGGAAAAAAATCCAGGCCCATTTTGCCCATTTTCACAAATTAACAGACCCCAGCTGTATTATGTCTTCTGTGCAGCGTTGCGACAGAATGTACACAACATTTCACGTGTACTCCGATGAGTGATTTGTAAAGTGTTAGTACTATGTTGGTGTCATGTGCATCCATGTCTCTTTTATGGTACCCCATTGTTGTATTTGCTTTGGCAGAAGCTTCCTGATAAAAACTGTACTGTAGCAAGTAGTGTCAGGCAGCTACTGCCAAAGCAAATATGATCAACTAAACTTCACAAGTTCTTTTCATGCCAGTGTTATTCATTTCTAACATAATATTAACCCCATTACTAGTCCTTAAGAGTCTTTAACTGGTTCTGGATAGTCCAATGTGTAATTACAGCATGGTTTTTATGAGGCTGCACAAGGGATCAGGCAGCCGAGTGTTTGGTGCCCTACTATGAGGGACCCTGTATAGAAGGAAGAATCTGTATTTATTTAGGATCTTCAATGTGAATAGAGGCAGCTGCAGTGTATTTTTCATGGCACATAGTAAAGAATTAACCATGTTTGTTTTGTAGTAAATATGGTAGGATTGATCAACCCATTTAGTTTTACGGCAATAGAACACATTAGGAAAATGGAGGAGCTAACTGCTGAACTCCACTCAACCGGCGCTTCCTATTTTAAATACTGGGTGATCCCCTGAATATAGAATGGTCTCCTGAACACATACCCTCTTTTGTTGTCTTTTTTTTTGTTTATTATTCACGCTATGTTACTATATACTCTTGTTTTACGATAACCATATAGGTCCACTGAGATGAACCACTTTTGTATCAACATACGTTTTGATACCTTATGTCGTGACTGTTACTTCCGTTCAGATTTTTTTCCCCCTCCCCAATTTTATGTTATGTATATTATGTTTATCACCTGATAAGTGCTGTATGTCATACTTTGCTTCAATAAAGAGTGCTAAATAAAAAAAAATAAAACCTTATACAATAAATAAACAAACTACCGTATATTAAGTTTGGTATCCCCGTAATTGCACTAACCCAAAGAATTAAAAAGGGAGTTGTCATTTAGAGTGCAGAGTGAAAGGCATAAAAGTATTTTTTCATCAGGTTCACTGCATTTAGAATTTTTTTGCCTCCTGACCTGCTGGAAGTCCACAAGACATCACAGGAAGTCTCACAGTGGCTGCTGGCAGGTCCCATGACCCAGGTAAGTACAGACTGGTAGACCCGATTAGGGTATTGTATTTACCCTGGTAAACTCTTAATCCTGCCCAATCTCTTTATAGTCGTATGATACAATGGCTGCTTGCATTTTTACTAATTGTAGAAGGGATCATATGCAATTTTTTAAAGTTCCTGGCAGACACAGAACATGAGACACAAAACATGAGACACAGAACATGAGACACAGAACATGAGACACAGAACATGAGACACAGAACATGAGACACAGAACATGAGTGCATTGTCCATGTATAATGCTGCGTTCAGCGATTCACTAAGAATCATGAATGTGTCGCTTCTCTCACTGGTCCGACAGAGTTCACCATCTTTTTTGTGGTGAGCCTTATAGGGTATACAACACAATTTAAACGTTAAATACGGTGCTCGGTCCGAATTAGTCGGACTGTCTGATGGAACGCCCACTAATTTGTGTCACACGCATGGCGCAGGCACTTCTTAAATACCCATGCAAGCCACTTCAGCCATGAACAACGAGCACAGGCCGACAAAAATGAAATGCGCGACCCTTGGTAAGTGTGTCCCAGTGTTTTTTGCATCCAGCTTGAGAGGAAAAGATCAAATCTTCTGTTACTAGAAAACATATATGAAAAGGAAATGAAAGACCATAAACATAAAAATTAAATGACCCTAGCAGCACATGGTGAAGCACCTCTAGTTGGTAGAACGTAACACAGTATTCTAGAGAAAATCCATTAACACTGTAGTCTGAGCTGGTAAAGCATTCAATATGTATTACAATAAAGCTCTATGGTATATTTTCTATATGTTACCTCCGAATATGTCTGCCTCAGCTACTAAATTAAACCAGATGCTAGAATGTTCTATCTTCTGATGTTCCAGAAAACTTGGATGCACATCTGTGTTCGTGTTAAAAGAACACATCAATTGCAATTACCCCAATTATTTTACACTGTATTATAAAAGGTCATGACTCAATGCCAGGAAAATATCAAGTCAAACGAGAAATAAAAAGTCTATTGTGCAGCAGCTCCACCTAGTGACAAGTTGATTCTCATTCATATATTACTGTATATTTTTGCTGCTATTCTAGGGATATACAACATGTTTTCTCTGTTCATGTAAGACTCTGTTCATCTATGATGTACTAGTAATAAATGCTACAATGTAAGCTAGGATGAGGGATCATTTTGTACGGCCATGTGCCCTGCCACAACATTCAATACGAAGGTAATGTCATACATGGATGAGCACAGTGCTCTCGTATACAGTGAAAGGGAGTGTCAGAGATACCCAGTGGTGTGCTCAGCACTCCCACATTGTACTGTTAGGAGCATCAGAACGCAGCTCGACTGGTCGCCCCATCAACTAGCAGAGATCACATTGTAATCCTGTGGACTAGTGGATACCAATCAAACTTGTTCAAAAGAAGATGTACCAATACCCAAAAGTTTACATTTTCTTTGTGCAAGTGCACCCAATATAAATCACAAATGTGGATCTTGGAAATGTTCACAATTTGTAAGATTAGGTTTATCCATTGTGCCCATACTTAGATCAAATAAAGATGAAGATCCATTAACCTATAATTCCCCAGAGTTTATCCATGAGAAGCATATAATAAAACGTCTAATATATATATATATATATATATATATATATATATATATATATATATATATATATATATATATATATATACACATACATACATAAGTTAATTGGCCCGTGGCAGGGAAATATTTTTTTCCAAGCTCTAAATATAGAAGCCCGAAAAAAAAATCCTGGATCTAACATGTGCTTCATACAAATCAATCTAAGTATTTATTCACTTCCCAATGATCGTGTTCATCCTAGCCTGTGTCTGGGCTACCGTTTTATTTTTCTGATTCCGGAAGTTCCAACAACTTAGAAAATTTGAGCTTCTTCGGTGTGTGAGCTTTAAATGTGATGCCAGACGATCTGAACTTTTGGCCGAGGTTTGTACATAGCAAGTGTCCACTGTCCAAAATCCGAGAAGCCTCACCGAAAGGATATAAAATTCTGTATCAACATCTTTAGAATGCAAAGTGGCATAAACACCAACAGGCCCAAACTACACTAGTAGAAAAGTCATTTATAATCAAGATTTTATCCATTTATTCTGCTTCTGTGCCTTATTACCACAAATACTCCTATTATTGAAAGGCTGCCAATTAATGCTTTATTTTTCCAGCACCACTTCAAATAAGAGAGCAGAGCTTTGCATCTATTGATGGTGGTTAAATGAACTTTACTAACATGACAATTCTATCCCAAACACTTGTATATTTTACATAATGCATTGCACTTGATCCCGCTCTAATTCTTTGACTCCCTTATGGAATGAGGCATTTGTTTGGATTAGTGGAAAAGGAGAAATGGCAGCACCCATGTGTGCATGTATTCCTCTTACAAGCAATCATATAGATGTATAAAGGGCAATCATATTATTGTCCAGACAAATTTTTATAATGTTTGGGCGTCCTCCTTAACTGGGGGAGAGTTCAAGTGCAATATTTCATCCCCAACCTTCCACTAGTATGGTGTAGTCACTGCAATACTCTACATGATAATTATACTTAGCGTGAAGACATTTTTACTTGCCGTGTTTTCTGACGTAAAATGCATGAAAAAGTTAAATTGTAATGTGTCTAATGCACGGCGAAAAAAATTGATCAGTTAGTTGCCCCAGAGGGTAGAACATGTCCGAGAATAAGCTTGGAGGACAGATAATTGGGACATTGGAGGCAATTATGTAGATGCAAACTACCGGGCATGTTCCAGTTTAAGAACCTACCATACAGTCTATCCATATTGAATTCATAGTAGACAAATGGTGGCATTATTATATAAGGCTTAAAGGGGACCTGTCACGAGGAGACCCATTTTTAGCACTCCCCCAGTCCCCACAGAGAATAGCACATACACTGCCAAAGAGTTTTTGTATATAAAAAAAATAGGTACAATATAAAATTTTTTCGGTAAAACCTTTCATTAACATCTGCTGTGTGACTAGGCAGTTGCCCACTGGGAGGGGCTGGAAAGGAGCAGTTCCCCCCCCCACCCTTGGGAAACAGCTTCTCCATGTGTCCTTTTCAAATATATGAATACCTCCCCTCACTGGGCTTAGCAACGCCCCCTGCTCCACTACAGCCAATCCCGAGTGTGAGGAGTTATTCATATATTTGAAAAGGTCACATGGAGAAGCTGTTTCCCAAGGGTGGGGGGGGGGGGAAGACTGCTCCTTTCCAGACCCTCCCAGTGGGCAACTGCCTAGTCACACAGCAGATGCTAATGAAAGGTACAATATAACATCTTTTTTTTCTGTAAAACCAATTTTTAATACAAAAATACTTTGGCAGTGTATGTACTATGCTCTGTGGGGACTGGGGGAGTGCTAAAAATGGGTCTCCTGGTGACAGGTTACACTTTAACCCCTTAACGCTGAAGCCACTTTTCACCTCCCTGACACGGCCCATTTTTTCAAATCTGCCCTGTGTCACTATAAGTGGTCATAACTTCGGAACGCTTTAACATATCCATGTGATTTTGAAATTGTTTTCTCGTGACACATTGTACTTCATGTTAGTTAAAAAATTTTGGTAGTATGTTGTGCATTTATTTATGAGAAAATCAGATATTTGGTGAAAATTTGGAAAAATTCGCAATTTTCAAAATGTTCTACTTTTACCACACATAGTCATAACCCCAAAAAAACGTAATAACTAACATTCACCGAATGTCTACTTTATGCATAAAAAAAACACTGAGGCATACTCTTATTTTTGTAGGATTTTTGAACGTTAGGTGCGATTTTTCATATTTTCATTAAAAAAAGCTAAATACTGCTAGTGAGGGACCTGCTCAGGTTTGAAGTCACTTTGAGAGGCCTAAATAAAAGTAAAACCCCATAAAATACTCCATTATAGAAACTACACCCCTCAACGTACGTAAAACAACTTTTATGAAGTTTGTTAACCCTTTAATTGGTTTACAGGGGTTAAAACAAAAGCGGATGCAATTTTGAAATTACATTTTTTTGGGCTAAATGAATGTGTTTTTCATAAAATGTACAAATTCTCAGTGGATAAAATACCAAAACGCTCCACAAAATTTGATACCCAAAATCTCCCGTGTATAACAATCCCCCATATGTGGTGGTAACCAGGGCATCGAGGGGGGAGCTGCGCCATTCAGAGCAGATTATGCATTGTCACTTTATATTGGCTATACAATCTTTATTTTTTTGGCAATTTGGACATATAAGGGCTTATTTTTAGAGACATGAGATGCACTTTACAAATACTTCATTTTAGTGGGTCTGTAGCTTTTTGATGAGATTTTATTAACTCTTTAATGTATGGAGGAAAACAAAATTGTCAATTTTAGGTTTCTTTTTTTTTGTATATTTTGGGGGTCGTACACCATACACTAAACATACTATAATATTTTTATTCTATAGATCACTACGACTACGGTGATACCTCATTTATATAGTTTTTTATATATTTTACAGGAAAAAACGAATAGAAAGAAAAACCCATTTGTTTTTGCATCGTCATCGTTTTCGGAGATGTAACTAAAATATTTTTGGGTTGACAAAGCTGATTTATGGGGCTTATTTTTTACATGTTGAGTTGTCCTTTTCAGTGGTACTATTTTGGTGCACATAACTTTTTTTGATCACTTTTTGGAACATTTTTGTTTAGGGATTTTATGAAAATGGGGGTCGGTGGAAGGGTATGTCCAATTACAGTCAAAATGCCCCTGACACGGCGTGTTAGGGGTTAACACCCGCGATCAGAGAAATCTCTGATCGCGGGTTTCGGCTATAACCGACACCCGCAGCTTCTGGCGCAGGCTCCGTTCTGGAGCCGGCGCCAGAAGCATGACGTACTATTACTGCATTTTGCAGGAACGCACCTCCCGCCATGCAGTAATAGTACGTCAAATGTCAGGAAGGGGTTAAGCCATATGTTTGAATAGCACATCATGCACAAAATGACCAGACCTAATATCAGAAGACCTCTATGGACGGGAACACCTGATGTGCTCTACCCAGAATTATTGTAGGATCTACAAATCATGACACACACTGACACGTGACAGTTCATTTCTATTTTTTACTTGACACTGTTTTACCATACCTGTGAGGGTGCAGATGTAGAGTTAAAAAGTCAAAGCATCACACATTTTACAATTTGCTTTGTATAATTAGAAAAAAAAAAAAAAATACAAAAAAAAAAAAAAATTACAAAAACTTGTACATTAACTACAAGCTGCTCCTTTGAAATGTCTTACTTTCTAGGATACGGCAGCTTCAACTCAGTGCAACAAATCATAATGATTTAGATTCATACAAACAAAAGACAGCTGAAGTACTATGCAGCGCAATGCGCACAACCCTCCGCGGCTCCTGTAAT
This sequence comes from Engystomops pustulosus, assembly GCF_040894005.1. Taxonomy (NCBI): domain Eukaryota; kingdom Metazoa; phylum Chordata; class Amphibia; order Anura; family Leptodactylidae; genus Engystomops; species Engystomops pustulosus. The sequence continues at coordinate 71,896,539 of NC_092414.1, forward strand.
TGCCTTGTATGGGTAACCAAGACTTCTAGCATCATCCATTTTGTGTAGCAACTCATTCATTTCTTCCTGTATTTCTTAAAGCGGTCATCATCACCGAATTTCCATTTAAGTCAGGCCACAGCGACAGGCGATTGCAATCAACTTTCTTGAATCTAACCTATTCTGAAGTCCATCACTGTCCTCCTGGGAATCTCTCCCAATTTAACTGGTACTAAAAAGTATTACTAAAAAAAAAAAAGCTCTGTTGTTGTAGTTAAGGGTGGCTGGGCTACGGTCATAAGGATATCAATATCCTATAACACAGGACTATGAAAATAAATTATTCTGGTTCTAGGACGATGAAGAGATTATCTAAATGGAGACTGGGGTCTAGATAATCAAACTTCTGTGTGAGCCCTCTAGTCCTATGTGTAAAACAGCACTAAACTTTATATCCAAGCTCACCGGAAGACTTGATGTCGGTGGAAAAAGTTGGGGATAAAGAGTGTTGAGCTCCCCATGTGTACTGTTCACCAAGCTGGCCTCCAGGTACATGACTCACTGCTACCGATGAGTGTAGCTTGCTGGAAAAGGATGCAACGGGAAATGTTAACGATTCCCACTGGATCAACCTTTTACTTGTCACATCTCCAGCCTCCGCAGCTAGAGGTAGTAAACCTGCAGTGATGATGGCCATCTACTACTTCTAGATGTAGTCATCTTCCACAGGTTCTCCATTAACATCACAGTAATGGATAAATATGGCAACAACTCGTTGGAAAACTCCCTTTTTCATCTGCCGTAGTTCAGAAATCTCCTCACCGATTGTTTCCATACAAATGTCTGCAGAGAGCTGCCCTTTCCTTCTTGGTGCGTATATTGTAGCTGGTAATACAAAACAAATGATAAAGAATTCATGTGTCAATATGGGCGACTGGATCAGTCATGCAAGCCAAGGAAAGGATGAAATTATACTTTATATACAATACTTATGCATGGATGAGCAAGTACCATACCATGCGATCTCCCTACTTATGGTCCTTGTTAAAGGGAACTTGATATCAAAATCCCTTTTTCTGGATTCCTCATGTCCCCATAGAGAATAGTTTTTTTTTTTAAATAAAACAGGCCTTTTAATTCAATTAAAAGAAAATGTTTTACTTTCTTTCTGCAGAGCTGTGCCTGCACTCCATCCACATCTATTTCAAATAGGAGGGATATGGGTATTTTTTTAAAATTTGAAATAGACACATGACAGAACGGTTTTCTGAGGGTGGGAGGAAACCACTTCACTGGCCACTCCCATGGGACACTGCTCTGCAGAGAGAAAGGTGACCTTTCAGCTAAATGTCTTCAGAGATATAACTTAGAAGAGAGAATTCAAAAAATGATATCTCATCCCCTGTCTGAGAGGGCTGGTAGTTAACGGATGTAAAAACAGACAGACATAGTCCCTTAAAAGGCATAGTTTCATCAGAAGGATCTGTCATTGCTAATGCTGGATTTCATTGAATGGATATCTAACACTATAGGAGAAGAATTAGAAGAACTCTGGAGCTCCGGCTAGAAGGAAAATTGATTATTTTCTCTCAAAAAACTGCTTTATCATTGAGACTTTGTGGACCGGTCTTGTTCCATGAGTAGCTCTGTAGGGGCGAATTGTGCACAGCAGCAACAATATATATATATCAAAATGATTTTTTTCTAAATTCACTTACATTCTGTTACTTGTATTTAAGTGATTACAGAGTCACAGCATGTACTACACAGCATTCATAATTCTAATGGTTAACGTCAGACACGTCCCTTCCAGCTTAACTTAATTTATAAAATGTCACATTGGGGGTTGGTTAAATCTCAAAAAAGTTTATTCTGGAGATTTGTATCCTGAGTAAAGGCTACAGAAATATATGCTCTGTATCAACCTGGGATTCATACAAAATACTTCTGATAAGTCAATATAGGTTATGCTATATTAACAGGAACGCGTGCCCGTCGTACAGTGGCACAGCGGGCACACATCGGCGCCCGACTTGTGCCACAGCGATGTATGGCACACTGTGCTATATTCCAGGGTAAGCTAGGGCATGTCCCATCTTTCTCCCGGGTACGGAACGGTATGGTGCCGCACGCCCATTGCTGGCCTATAGGGGACATATATACGTTGGCTGTGTGAATGTGGCCCAACTACGATACCATGTCATTTGTAGGTTTTGTAGGAAACTTACTTTTCTCATCATCCTCAAAGTCATATCTTGCATAGCTGTTTGGTTCAGCAGTTCTAAGTGAACGCAACCAAGGAAAGTCTGTGATCATGGAGTACGGGGCACCATCCACCATTCCTGGAAAATTGTTGAAAGAATTAGTCGAGATGAAAATTCATACGGCAGAATTTGTGACCACCAGCTTGCAGACGTTTGTGGAATGCTTAAAGATAACCTGTCAGGTCAATTTGGGACCCTAAACCAGTGATGGCTAACCTATGGCACTGGTGCCAGAGGTGGCACTCGGAACCCTTTCTGTGGGCACTCAGGCCATCACCAGAGAGGACTGCAGGTATCTTCCTGCAGTCCTAGACAGCCCAGGACTTGCTGTGCACAGAGGTATTTTAAAGTGACAGCTGTACCTGGGACTATTTTCTGCTTTATTGGTGTCCTCAGGTGCTGGTATCAACGAAAACTGTGACAGAGAAGGGAGTATAAATCACAAATTAAATTTCTGTGTTGGCACTTTGCGATAAATAAGCGAGTCTTTGTTGAAGTTTGGGCACTCGGTCTCCAAAAGGTTTGCCATCACTGCCCTAAACCAACAGGTCCCAAAATGACCTTTTTAACTTCTTTCTTTTGACTTAAAAAAGAAACATTTATACTTATCTAGATGCTAGTCCGATGAGGCGCACCAGACTCACATCTTCAGATCCTGCGCAGCTGAGGAAGTAATTTTTTTTTCTTAAAAATCCAACAGGGCGATTTGTAACATGAAACCATAAGGACCTGTGGGGTGGTTTAGAGTCCCAAATCGCCCTGACAGGTTCCCTGGATCTGCAAGCTGTTGCTTTATTGAAGGCATTATCTTTAACATTACTAAGCTACCTTCACACGGATTGCAGTGTCTTCTTACTATTTATGCCAAATAAAACCTCCTGGCGCATTCATCACGTTTAGCTATAAGCCTTTCCTGACATCTGGGACATATCCGTTTCACATATAATCAATGTTCAGTTCTCTGGACATCAAACAAGCCTGACCAAAATTCAGGTATTAGCTGGATATTGTTATAAAAGATAAGAAGATCTTCCTAAATCTTTTAGGAGAAATACTGTTAATTACCTTCCAAGGTGTAAATGTCTCGACCCCAGGGATATTTTGTATATTTCTTTATATCTTCTTCGGTGCGCGTGGCCTCAGGAAAGAATTCGTATTTAATGAGCTCTCTGAAGGGAAAATATCAAAGGAGAGAGAGGATATATTAGCTGAAAAAAAGGCTTTACAGTCTAAAACGTTCAAGGGGAAACAAAAGGAAATGGAGATTAGTTTCTAACCTTCTAGAAAACAATTGAGTAAGACCACTGTAAAAGTTTTTGTGTAGGAGAGCTCTACGAGTATGAGCTGAACTTAGGTTAAATCTTATATATAACATGTGCCTTCGAATCCAATTCTTCACCAAAAATACTGCTTAACGGTGACTGGCAAACTTCCATTTTGGTTGCATTTTTCCTTCTTATGGTCTTAAAGGCAACCTGTCACCGCAGAAATTAGTCCAGTTTATGCTGCAATATTCATCTTCCATTTAGAGAAAATCCCTAGTAAGTCCACAGCAGAAATTTGACATGCATGGCGGACACGTGTCTGTTAGCTCCCGCAACACAACTCTGCAGCACACTAACCAGTGACCCCGATCTGCTGCAATGTGGGCAAGTTGCTTTGGGAAAAAGCACTAGATAGACTTGAGACACACAAAGAAAGGAGAGGACAAGGAAACATGGAGAAATTCCTCCGCAAAAAGCGAAACTCCACAAGATGGCCCACTTGCTGGCTGAGGAGGCGGAACAACAAGAAGATTTGGAGGCTGATAGCATAACGGAGGAAGCCTCTACTTCAGAGCATGCTCCACTATCCGGACCCATGCTGAAAAAAAGATGCCGGCACAGGTGCCCTCACCAATCATGGAGGAACTCAGCGCTATACATAAAGATGTATGTGCCACTGGGCAGAGGGTGGAGGCCATGCAGACCGCCATTATAGACCACAGCAAGGCCCTAGCCCATAACCTATTCCAGCAAGCTGAAGCCCTCAACATCCTCAGAGGACCAGGGGCGGAAAAAATGTGAGAATACGTGGACTGCCTGAAACAATTTCTCATGAGCAATTACCCACCACAGCGAAAAAGCTCAGGGGCTTGCTTAACACAGAGAGGGCAAACACCATTATAATTGAGTGCATACATCGCTCCCTGTGAAGAACGCCTAAAGAATCTGAGCCTCCCAGGGACGTTGTTTGCGGCCTATTAAGATACCGGGACACCGCTGACACATTACGGGCTGCAAGGGAGAAAAAAAAAAAAGGAACAGCAACTCCCCATCTACCAAGATATAGACCCCTCAACACTGTATAAACGCAGACACCTCAAGCCTCTCACTGACCACTTGAGAAACAGGAAAATAATGGTTAAATGGCTATTCCCTTTGGCCTAACATTTCAATCAGCAGGCTGCAGATGTACCATCAAAGGCCCCAAAGATCTCAGCGAGGCTTGGGACATTCTATACATAGAACCTCTGGATATACAATCCTGACTGTGGGTTACAGAGCAGCACATGGAGCTGCCAACTTTACTGCACCTGGATAAGTGGCCCCAGCAGGGAAAGGAAAGTGGCCCAGACAAAAGAAGAAGTCCACCAACGACTTTTGGAGGACTTCATGGATGCAGAACAGTGAAGATACTCCCAGGGCAAACACAAGAGGACTTGATATCCCTTTCTTATAGTGCCTAACCCCATAGGTATAATTTTACTTGGCCCAAGTTACCAGAGAGCAAAGCCTCAAAATTTGCAAAGTGTTGAAACTAGAGTGTAAGTGTTGTAAGAGTTGTAGCACCCGACCAGGGTCCCCGGAAGAAGCTGTGTAGGCGAAATCCAGGGTCATGTGGACATGTGTGACTGGCGTCCTGCTTATGGCTAGATATGCGCAATTTTACAAATATTTTTGAAATTGCCTTAAAGAGAGATTGCAATAATGGAAGATTTGGAAAGGCGATGGAGTTGGTGTGAATGGTGACCTATCTAGGTCACACCATAAATTCTCCAAGATATGGGAGCCCTGGGATATGCCTCCCCCCTCACACCAACCCAGGTAGTGATAGTGCAGAGGAACACCTGCTGAGAACCATGAAAGAAATAAAAAGAAAGGTTGGATATAACTCTGAGCACATGTGCACAGCTTCCCTTAGATAAGTACTAGTCACTATGAAGAAGTCCTTGACAACCAGTGGTTTATGTTATACAAGTTAGAATGTTGTTAGCTTGTTTATTCATGAAACTACCCTTCCATGTACCAAATTTGTATACAATGTTGTCCTATGTACATAACTTTCAGAAAACTCCATTTAAAAAAAAAAAAATCATGAAAGGCAGATGATATCTTTATAATCTCATTGCTTAGCTAAAATGTTGTGATGCACAAAATATTTCCCACACTCAATTTCATCAGGAAGATTCACTACAAATACACTGTCCAATTTTAGAAACAAGAATAGCGTTTCATGGTGACTGCTGTCCACTACAAAACAGCGAGTCTCCCGTCGCTGGTGATTGGTCGCCCTGCCAGAACCTTATGACAGTATTCATGAATATAAGCTCAAGGTCCTGGCAGGGCGATTAATCATGGACAGTTATAGATCACACAATCCTACAGTCGCGGCCATTTTTTGTTCGGGATTGTCTGGCTGATGGTAAAAAACGGGAGGCTTCACTATGCTGTGGATTTAAAGACAGGCAGTGGAAAAGAGTTTCTGCTATTTTCTGTATGGTGTGTATGGGAAACCTTGTTTTATGCATAACAAATTATATTTCATAGTGACAGTATTTAATAGTCCATGCTGCGTACTGGGAAGTGGTAAACATTTCCAAATGCAGTGAAATTGGTGAAAGAAAAAAAAACAAAAAAAAAAAAAACAAACATTTGTGGCACTTTGTGGACTCTGTTTTTACAGCTTTCACTGTGTGCTCCAAATGACAGGTCTCCTTTATTCAGATGTATAGGCTGACACAGAGACTGCAAGAAACTGTCTGTGTGATAGAATCTTATAGAGCAGGGCATCAGCCAGCGTATGTTTTATGCCTTTCACGGTGTGTTCACACGTGGCAGTAACGCATGCAGAGGTCGCGATAAGACGCATTTAGAGGCTGATTTACTCCCCCAAAAAAATCACCAAGCGTATTAATACGCTTGGTGATTTTCCTGTGAGCTGCCGCTTCCAAGCGGTGACACTGCCGGCTGCGATCCTGCAAGATATTCTCTGCAGGATCGCAGCGCTGAGTGGCTGGAGGCAGGACAGGGAGGGACTTCCAGCTCCCCGTCCGTGCCTCTCCCGCGGGGAGCCGAGCGAGTGGTGGGGGCGGAGCCGAGCGAGTGGTGGGGGTGGAGCCGAGCGAGTGGTGGGGGCGGAGCCGAGCGAGTGGTGAGAGATGGAGGAGCCGAGCGGGGGAGGGATATCTGTTACCGGGGCTGTGCTCCTGATCGGTGTGCGATCGTGCACACAGCCAGTAACAGGATCATGCTGTCTATGTGACAGCTCAATCATGTACTGTGACAGGGGACTGATAATAATCGGTCCCCTGTCACAGCAGCCCCTGTATACAGTGAGAGGCTGCAGGGAAGGTGCTGTGCACCCTCTCTGCATGTCTCTGTATACAGATCACTGATGACAGTGATCCAATGGGCTCTTACCATTAGATCACTGTTATCTGTCATCTATATAAAAGAAAAGCAGGGAACACATATATTATGTGTTCCTCCCTAAATGTGCCCCTGTATAATGAAAAAGAAAAAAAAAAAAAAAAAAGGGGGTTATGTTCCCAAACCGCAGAAACCGAATTAAATAAAATTTCAGCAGCATCAGCCCCGGACTGGTCTGGGGGCCGCCGTCAGCCATAGTCCCCTGGGTAGACAATAAGGCTGCATTCACACAAACGTATGCCTGCCAGGCCGGAGCCAGGCAGGCGTACGTTCTGCACCATGGAGAGGAGGAGGAGGAGGTGACCCCGACCCTCTCCATTGAAATGCATTGGGTACTGGCCATAACACGGGGAAAGACATGTCATTTTCCCGTGTACCGAGCGGTATCACTCTGTGTGGCCATCTATTGGGGACATATGTACAGCCACAAGCTTGTGGTTTTACATACGCCCCCATATGGTAGTGTGAATGTAGCCTGAGGGCGCTGTACCACATTGCGTTTGCAAACACAGACAAAACCGCGCCCACCGGGGCGGTCCGCAGTCCGATAGCATCGGCGTTTCTATGGAAACGCCTGCGATCGGGAATGAGCCGCCGGTGCATTGCATTAATTTAACGTAAAACACAGGCGGCTCGTACCCCATCGCAGGCGTTTCCATAGAAACGTCGATGCGATCGGACCGCGGACCGCCCCGGTGGGCGCGGTTTTGTCTGCGTTTGCAAACGCAACGTGGGACAGCGCCCTAAGGGTGAGGTTATTACATACGTTTTCAAACGCATCACAACAGCTGAGAAGAGATTTGCCCAATTATATTGCTGTCCACATTGCGTTGATGCATGCGTTTTGTTAACACAATATTGACAGCAATGTAATTATGCAAATCTCTTCTCAGCTGTTCTTATGTGTTTGAAAACGCCATGTGTGAACACACCATAAAAATGTTGTGCAGCACTTGTTTAATACATACTTGCTATTTGAGGGCGCATTCACACGATGCGTTGCGTTTTTGACACATTCCAAAGGCTTCAGCCTTGATCACATGTTGAAGTAACATTGCGTTTCCATTGCATTTGCTAAAACGCAGTGTTAACTTCAACATGCGAAGCTTTTGGATGCGTCAAAAACGCATAAAAAAAAGTGTGCATGCTCCCTAAAGGGGTTTTCCTGAGAATTCAAATTAGACCCTATCCCGTGTATAGGGCCTAACTTGAATTTGTGGGAAAACCCTTTTAAGCACAGAAAACAGGAGCTGTAACTTTTTCCTTGTATTAATAGATGTCACTATATATACGCCTAGGAGTTATACATTTATTAGTGAAAATTTCGTACTCCTCCTGGGTTAAAAATACTCCTCAAAAATTGTGAGAGGAGTATTATTACCCTTCTTGAAAAATGTTAGTGCGACCTCTGAACGCATGTATTTTCAAGGGCATCAGAACAGCTGATAAGAGTAGATTTGCCCGATTACATAGTGGTTAACACTGCATAATTAAAATGCTGTGTCTCTGCTGTGTGGCTGTAGCCATGCCCCCTGCACGGAGCTCAGAGACACTCAATGATCACAGCCTGTCAGCACATGGTGAGCAGAGGGAGAGGCTGCAAACTACAATCTACAAGGAGATAAGTGATCCGGGGGCAGGCACATGTCTGTGAGATGTAGCAGAGCAGTGTAATGTAACCGTGTAATGGTCTATCAGCCTCTGTGTAATCATCTCATGCATCTCTGATCTGTCTCATCTCTCTATGTGTCAGTGTGTTAGTACAATGTCAGAAACTAGATGAAAGTGTATTTACACCTGTACCCTGATAATCTAACCACATTGTCACCCCACAAAACTAGAAGGGTCATAGTGTGTCTGCTAAGATAGGCCCTGCCCACACCTTGGGATTATTTACTCAGCAGCCATGGGAGGAGCTAAAACAGCAATAGCAACAAGTAAAATTGTAAAGTAAAGGGTTAAAATGATCTTTATTGTGTTAACATCACTAGGGGATAGAGATGTGAGGCAGTGTGTACACACAGGTCAGGGCAGTGAAGGAACATAAATTACCTCAGGCACGACAGTGACAGCACACAATGTCCCTGCTCATCTCACTGACCACTTCCCTACCCGCTCTCACACACAGAACAGGCTTTCGCTCTGATTGGTGGAGTGGCGATCACGTGGAGTATCGCACTTTTAAAATATTCCAGGCTGTCAATCCAACTGATCATTGCTTTCCAGCTTTGCCAGAGGCAATCAAAAGGGCTTAAAACCCACAAAGCACCCATCGTGGGCGTTACGGGCAAAATAAACTTTCAATCAACCCCGATGGGTTGCGGGGAAAGGGGGGTTTTAGCAGCGCCCCTCCGTGCTGAAGCTTCATAGGCTGTTACACCGTCTCACCTTCAACCTCTGCGTTATGTAATCTCAGTGAAGCAGTTCATTTTGAGCTCATTAGCAAAATTAAAAGTTTAGAAGGTGAGAGGCCATAGATAACACACATAAGAAGTTACCACAGTCACAATGCCTGGATCTATGAGCAAGTGTCCCTGGTTTATCACATTTAATTTTAATGGCTCATCAGACAGCTGTGCACACAAGGCATCTAAGAAATAATGATGATCTCAAACATATGTCCATGCATGATTCAGCAGAAAGTAGTCCATTAAGCTGCTTTCCAGTAAGAGAAGAAAACATTGTATACTCACTGGTTGACGTTTGCGATCGTGTCCATCCAGCTCCGGACACGGACTTTATTTCTAACATTAGGGGGATTGCTGAATTCATGTATGATGCAAATATGGTAGGGGTACGGACCACTGAATAGCTTTCTTTCCAATGTCAAGGTGTCTACCTGTTTAGAGAGTAAATAAAGAAATTAATATATTCAGGAGTTCTTTTAAGAATAACTTTCAAACATTTGCTGTATTTGGCTGAGGCTTTAAAAATAAACATAGAAGAAAATAGCACATTTTCAAAAATGTTAGAATCAAAATGTTCACCATTTCAAATCATTACTAAATGCATTAAATCTTCCAAAAAATAAAATTGTTTATCTCCCACCTATTTTGAAGAAGAAACTTACTTGTTGCATGGGGCGCAGATAGATTATGCGATTTCTTTCAGGGGGCATCCTAAGGATCTGGTCAAGTACTTGTTCCGTATTAAGCTTCTTACATTGAGCATAATCAAAGCGATTGACAATTGGAGCATTTTCCACCTTTAAGTGCTTCAGTACACGGCATCTTGTTGCTGGAAAAAAAAAAAAAAAAAGATAAAGATGTCTTGGTTTTCAAAATTTGCACAGTAGAAGTCATAGATCTTTTCTGTAATTAGGAACAGATGCTTTACAAAGTATCGGATGTACCTGAAACAGATGTCTCTAGGTATTACAATCCCATTAGAGCTATACATTACTACATTCAAGTCATGACTAATATCTGCATTTTTTTTCTGTAATATGGTTCTTGTGGGGATTAACAACATTAGAGTTGTATTCATGGCATACTCTAGAGACAAACCCTGCCAAAACCAAACTGTTCAGATCAATGAATGAATGAATGAATGAATGAATGAATGAATGAATGAATGTATGAATGATGTAGATTTAGGGCTCATTCAGACGGCCGGCTGTGGGGATGTACATGCAGCCGCATATGCATACCCACCGCACACCAGGAAAAGATAGAGCATAGAGTGTGTGGGCGTGGACTGCTTTTTTCCTATGGAGGGGTCTCCTCCTCTCCAGCGCAAGGCGGTATGCCCACCCGATGCTGGAGGGGAGGAGGAGGAGGAGGAGGAGAAGAAGAAGAATGTATCCTTAGGCTCCGTTCACAAATGGTGTTTACCTTGAGTTTTGAAAAGCAATGCAGCATCCATGGAGTGAAGATTTACCTTTTCACATTTTTTTTTTAAACACAAAATATTAAAAACTTTATGACACACACATTGGGGGGGAATTCATTAAGACTGGCATTTAGAATGCCACTCTTTATATCCCCCCCCCCCCACAACTTGAGGTCCGGTCTCTGATTGAATAGACCAGATCAGAACTGGTGGAGTTTTCTACTATAGTCTCCGCTGGTTTTCCAGCAGGGACTAGAGCAAATGTGACGTCTTCCCACCCCAACATGCCCATAATAGTGGCTTGCTAAAACTGGAGCAATGGGGAGTGTCATGTGGTTTCTCTGCCGGTTTTCTAGGTTACTGCTTTGTAAATGCAAATTGTTAACACAATATGATTAGGCAAATATCCTCTCCACAGCTGTTGGATTGCATTTGACAACACAATGTAAATGCCATGTGTGAACACAGCGGTGTAGACTTCTAAGGCTACATTCACACGATGTATGCCTACCGTATCATCGGCGCTGCGGAGAGGAGCAGGGGATGAGCGCAGCTCACTCCGACCCCTCTCCATAAGAATACACAGCCCACGGCGCCAAATTCCGTTGGAAGTTGGGCCTTGTCCTATCTTTCTACGGGGTAGGAACGGTACGGGGCTGCACCTTACGGCACCATGAGGCCATAGAAGTGTATGGGGGACGTATATACATCCCCCATACATCAAGTGAATGTAGCCTAAATGTAAATAGAAGTTCTCCAAACAATAAGGCTCCTAAGAATAGTGTAACACAGACTCACCATGGATGAACATCATCTTGGGGCAATCCTTCAGAACCAAATCTGTAATGCCACAATTTGTTAAAGTGATACCCACTAGGTTTTTTGATTTAAGGTTTAACACCTAGGGAAAAAAAAAAAAAACAGATAGTTCAATATACAGGAGGTCCCCGGGTTACGTACAAGATAGGGTCCGGAGGTTTGTTCTTAAGTTGAATTTGTATGTAAGTCAAAACTGTATATTTTATAATTGTAGATCCAGACAAAAAATTTTTTGGCCCCAGTGACAATTGGAGTTTAAACATTTTTTGCTGTAATGGGAACAAGGATTATCTATAAAGCTTCATTACAGACACCTTACAGCTGATCATTGCAGCCTGGGACTATAGTAAAGCACTTAGAAAGCTTCACCAGAGGTCAGAGGGGTCCGTCTGTAAGTATGGGTTGTCTGTAAGTCGGGTGTCCTTAAGTAGGGGTCCACCTGTACAAACACACCTATTCAGGGTGAAAGAAGCAAAATATCCTTTGATAAATATAGCACTGCTAAATAAACACTTAAGAACAATAAAAAAGAGGGAACAAAGGTTTCTTCCTAATAAGCAAGTCTGCCACTAAATACTCACAACATACAAAAATATTCTGTAACAATAATACATTTCTTATGGAGGGAACAAAATATGATCCTCGAATCTAAAGTGCAAAAAATGCCTCAAAACAATACGGTAAGGTCCCACACCAAAAGGGAAAGGATAAATTAATAATATGAAGTCAATTATTTAAATTGAAGTGTAATCATCTAGTTACATGTAGTCAAGTAAGACAAAGGGGCAGATTTATCAAGCTGTCTGAAAGTCAGAATATTCCTAGTTGCCCATGGCTACCAATTATAGCTCAGCTTTCATTTTATCATTGCTCATGAATTTTAAAGGGGACCTGTGATTGGTTGCCATGGGCAACAAAGAATATTCTGACTTTCAGACAGCTTAATAAATCTGCCGCAAACACTTTATGCGAAAGTCGCCATCTGCTGGCACAAAAGAAATCAACAGAATTTAGAAACTCTCAACCTCATCTAGAATTAAATATTCATATTCTGTAATGTGCTGGTTTGGTGGTAAATTGTGCTACTTGTTTATTCTGGTGTAACAAGTCATAGGCTGTGCAATGGTCCCCTGTTGATAACAGTAGAGAAATTAAGAATGTTTTAAAGAAGAACAGATTGCTTTTTTTGTGTCTCCTGTTAAAACCCAGGAATCATATAAGTTAACGCTAACATTAAAAAGAATGTACAATATTTTTTTTTTTCTGCTTACTAAAGTTCTACTTTAGTTTACATGGGTGGTAGCTAGTTATCAAATTATCCCCGATGCAAATGACAAGTTAATTTGTGAGGATTCAATGCTGGTCCCCTGATCACACTAGAATGACCCCCAAGAATCTGGAGAATGCAGGATTCTGGAGGAGGTGGTGCATGGGTCAGCAATCTCATTGACAGTGATTAAAAGTGGCCGAAATATGCAAGAGCTGTGCTCTGCAATTTTCAATGTTATTGAGAAAAGCATGTGTCCTGACATTAGACAGAATGGGGCCCTCATTCTCCGGATTGCTGGGGGTCCCGTACTTCACCAATTAGCAAGTTATCCCCTAACCTCTGTGGAGAAGGGATAACTTGGTAATTTTGTACCATCCCCACCTTCCAAAAGATGGAACTAGAGGCTTCTAACCACAAGTATTTTTAGTATATATTCTTTTGTACAATATTGAAGATGGTTATCTTGTTTTCCAAAGAATGGATCGTAAACTTACTCCGTAATCTTAACTTGCCTGACCAAATAAACAAGAAAAAAACTCAACCTACCTGAACATGGTCATCTTCAATAACAGGGTCACTGGTGCTTGTAGATTTATCTGCTGTGCGTTTCCTCTTTACAGATTTTCTGCTTTTTGGAGTTGATTCTGGAAGTAAAACAATAAAACCATAAAACCGGCCACAACTTAATGTGACAAGACTGTAACAGAGAAGCCATGCAGCAAAAAATAAACAGGGGCTCACCGTCATCGGATAAGAGAGACACCTGAGACAGCCTGGTTCTTGCTCTTGTGAGGGGTCTGTGTGCATTGTTGCCCCCTTGATGTAACCTGTTGCTGGTAGAAGATGCATGTGGCTCCACCACTATACCTGAAGTAGTCCTGTTTGCTCCATCGTGTGAAGTCCTGAGTGTGTATTCAGCGCCATCTCCTGGAGAGGAGCAACTGGTTGAAGGTTGCGATCTTTCACAACTTTCGCTGTTGCTCCTTTGTAACTTTTTTTCCTGGGTGATATTTTTGGAGCAATGAGGACATAATGCAGCGACCTCTTGTCCCTCAGCAGCACTAAGTTCAAAATCGTCTGATCTCGCACACGTACAAGAATCAGCTTCTTCTGCAGCAGCTTCAGGACTCTCATTCAAAGACTGATCGGTATCCATATTCTGGGGTTCAGGATTACTCCCACTTATAACGGCCCCTGCTGCGTTCACTTCATTTGAGCAATCTTTTCCTTTACTCCTGTCTGAAGGGTCGCTGGCTGCCTTCATATCTGCTTTTATCTGCTCGCTGGTCACTTGGCATCCCTTTTCACAGCTGCTTTCTTCACTGGGTGGGGATTGCTGTGCGGGACTCTTGAATGCAACACTGCACTTTTTCCGTAATGGAGTTTTACCTTTCCCACTTACAACTGGAAAGAATGCAAATATATTGTGTAAAAATGTACAAATAAGTTGAAACCGTACCGTACACTGGAAAGAGATAGAGCATGCACAGTCTTTTCTCATGAATACGGCCATGCATTGCTATGGAGAGGGGAAGGGTGAGAAGAGTCTCCGCCTCTCCAGCATATGGCTGTACGCTTGCCTGGCTGTGGCATGGCTATGTGAAAGTAGCCTCACTAGCAACTTACAAATTAAAGCATTAAAAATAATGATGGCAACATAAAGTAGTGAAAAATAGATAATGGTAAAGGGGTACGCCTAATTCAAGTGTTTCCATATGAGATGTCAAATAGGTGATATATATACACACCGGGACCAGATCCTATTTTGAGAACAAAGATTCACTGAGCTCCATCTCACTTAATTCTTGAATAGAGCAGTCAGCATCAGACTGATTTTCATTCAAGTCAAAGAGAGTGACTAAAATAGTTGAACAAGCAGCCTCCCATTAAATTCAATAAAGAATGTGCCGTCATAGAATAGAAAAAATTAATACAAGGCCAGAGACACCCAGAACTTTCTGAGAAATGAAGACCATATTCCAGAATGGAATGGATGGTTCGCATCCGCACAAAGTACTCACCACAATCATTGGTGCTCTCTGCCGCTTCCGACAATTGAAAGCCCTTATCTTCCTCAGGAGGATAGTTGTTGACAGGCGTAGTACTGACATTAGAGGTGTTAACTAGATCATCCTCGTCCTCGCTGTCAGAATCGTGGACAGTGATTGGAGCAGCTTTCACAGCAGGTTGCAAACCACTTGGTCCTGTAATACATGTACATACGTGTCAGGACAGCCACACATTTAGTCCACTTACTAGTAAAGTGAAATTCCAACTTTGGGGAATATGAAAACAGATATCAAATGTGAAAACATATTTATGGCTTGTAGTTGCCCTTTCTTTTATTAAAATCCTAGCCAAGGAGGCCGTCCTATGAGTGATTGACAGCACAGAGTCATTGACTGTACAAAGAGGTAGAAGTCAGTCTCAGATAGGAGCAACCCCATGACTAGACAACCGCTTCTAACCATACAAAGAAGATATATAATTAACAAGCTTTCATGTAAATCTGTGTACACCAGCTGCTGCTCTATAACAGTCTGCCTGTAGAGTGGACCTCATTTTCATGGCGACAAGCTCAATGGGTTTAGGCTTCATTACATTAAGCGTACCGAAACTCTTCAGAAATAGACATGCTGAGCTATAGAGAAATTTAGATTCCCCACATTTTTTTGCCATTAAAGGATTTGTCGCTTCAAACATCCACTTTTCATATATTTAGTCTAAATTCAGGTACCTTCTTCAATCAGTCGACAAGAGGTGTAACTATACAGAGTACTACTGCCCTCTGAAGGACACAGTTTATTCATGCATTACATGATCAGATCAACAATATAATATTTATAGTATTTAAAAAATAAAATTCCTTTAGCTGAAGTGTAGCATGTCCCACCTAAAATTATGAAGTTAAAAAAAATAGAAGTAACAGTAGTTGGTAGGGGCCAACTGAAATTTAGTATGTGATAAGATGTTAATTAGCAAGTATTTTCTTTAAAATAGCCTCATATATTAAAAAGTAATGGCAAATTAGGAATTACTTCCACTAAATTTACATATATACAGAGTCAAGTTACTAGACATACCAATCTTTCTATATATAACTGCAACAAATTGTATACGAATAGTTAAAAGGGCCCTGTAAGCACATTTTTACAACACAGATAATGACAGGTTCCCACAGAGCCCTTTTAACTGACACGCTTTTAGCTGATAATGGTTTCCCCTTACATCCCCATAAATACACTTTATGCTATATTACCTGGCATCAAAGGGGGTGTGTCCTGCTCAGCCAGCCTCTCCCATCTACTCTTCTCCATGTCCAATGCCTCTTCTCACCATTCAATACTTAAGGTCTTAAGACCTGGGTGAGGTCATCCAAGGTCCTTACCCCAATTACATTTGCAATGTCTACACCATGTATGTATCTGATCACATGAAATCATAGCATGCCTTATGGACTTCTACTCCTCTGCATCACAATGCAGAGAATCACATGCATACATTCATGGGATAGACATTGCAAAAGAGGGGAAAAAGGACCATAGATGACATCACCCTGGTGATTTTAACTACCCCTATTTACAGAATATGACATTGCGAAATCCTAAAGATCACAAGAATAGCCTTGGCACTTGCTGCACCACCATTTCATTAATACAGAGGAACTGGCCCCTACTCCAGTGCTTGTCCCACGGGTCAAACTGCTACTAAGGAAACCCTTTTCTACTATTTAGAAGTCAAGAAATGTAACCACAAATATAAAAAATAACAAAGTAATACTCGGTTTAAGCACAACCTGCTCGCTCCTCATCCACATCCATTGGTATAACAGCCAAATCTGGGCCTGCAGCTTCATTGTCCAGTGCAATTGGTCTACTTTCTTCTTGTGGAACTTCTTCCATATCATTTAGCGCTGCACATTGAAAGTAAGCACAAGGAGAATGGATGTGAACAATCATTGCTAGAATCCTATTCAATTGTATATTACTGAAATATCAAGCACAAAAGTATGCGGCACCTTCAGCAGCTATATGCTGCTCCTCTACATGGTTCTCTGCTCTGACATCAGGTTCCTCATTTCCCTCCTCTGGTTGTGGCGGTGGAATATTTTGCGGTTGCTGATTGTTATTGTGCTGTAAGTTGTTGTTGTTGTTCTGGTGATTGTTGTTATTTTCATTCTCATTGTTTGAGTTCTGGTTGCTTACAAGGGCTGAGGACACTCCAATACCTGTTCCAGCACTAAGACCCACGCGAGCGCAACCCTGGAAAATGGGAGAAAGTTCCTTAAAGAATGTCATCTATAATAATAGACTATAGATCACATTTCTTCTTTTTAAAAGGGAACCAGTTGAGTAGTTTCCAGCACAATATAATACAACTGGGGTTTAAGCATGTTTAGTTTACCAATATCTGCAATTGATCCAGGGGAAAGTTGCTGGGGTCCACAAACCTGATTCCACAGTAGACCTCTAAGGAACGTGCAATGCGCCTTCAGAAGCCAAGGAAGAAGTTCTCACTTTACTACACACCTCTGTTACCCCAGGAACAATACATGTACATTGGAGGGTACAGCAGACTTATAGGAAATCTACACTCAAAATCCATCATGATAAGCCAAGTACCCTTACTCATAGATCCAACCACTGTGACTCCGGTAATCATCTTATATTTGTTACCCATGGCTTCCTTCTTTCTACAATCAACTTTTATAATTATTCTTATGAGCCTGAAGACCTCCTGAGGTTTATTGGCATAACTGTAAAAGTTGATTTTAGTAAATGCCCCTGGTTTATCATGCTTGATTTTGATGGTAGATTTCCTTTAAAGGGGTATTCCCACGAAAACAAGATTATTAAATATACTCAGGATAACAAAATAACACACTCTAATTCGCTAATAACAAAAATACAGCATTTCACAGATATAATTCCAACCTGTCTATCAGTCCTGGTGTATACAATTTTGGTTGCCCCAGAATCAGAGCATACATTTTCTGACATTGGGTCAGGTCGGGCAGATTCTTCTCATGAATAGAGTCTCTGCAGCGCCCACTGCATTCCAAGAAGATCACAAGGAGACGCTCAGACACTTTCTGCCAGCAAGTAACATCGCAAGGAGAGAAAAATTTAAATCTTTCTTTAATGGGAAAACTCCTTGAAGTCTTCAAAACTTTCCCCTGAATTACCTGCATTTCCAGGTAAGCGGAGCAGGTTTAGGGTTCCAAGTACTAGCTGTTAAAACGCTCCAAAGCCGATCAGGTATCAACAAATACAATAACACATTCTATAACTAAAATAAAACAATTCCAAAACCCCTCTCTAACATTTCTACATTCCTCTCCAAACCAGATCTCCTGTGA
Organism: Engystomops pustulosus; assembly: GCF_040894005.1. Classification (NCBI taxonomy): domain Eukaryota; kingdom Metazoa; phylum Chordata; class Amphibia; order Anura; family Leptodactylidae; genus Engystomops; species Engystomops pustulosus. The sequence goes on from NC_092414.1 coordinate 71,914,752, forward strand.
TAGATTATTATTCCGTACAATATACATAGTCTCAAATCAGGTTAAATATTAAACAGTGCCGGTAAGCAAAGGTCTTTAATGGTGTATCTTGGCACCTACTGAGGTTTTCAAGGGTCTGACCAAGAATTTGATGAGATATGCATTGGAGGGCATCAAGATTTCCTCAAAAACTTTTGAAATAAAAAGGGTTATATTATTAATGATGGAAAACCTGATGCAAACCCAATGGATTCTATACAAGTCAATTTGGCCCACTGGCCATGTAAGTAAAAGTTGCATGATGGATTCAGTAATGGATTTTGTTATTTCTACTGTTCAGTTTCCATGACAAAGCAGAAGAATAGAAATAATAATGCACAGTAAATCAAGCCAAAATGCATATTCAGTTTCAAACAAGCATGGTATGTAAAATACAGCTAAGGTTGTTATAATAAATAAATCCACTAAAGAAAATTTTGACTTCTCACCAGCGACCATAAAAGTAAAAGAAATGAAAAGCTATGAGGATTTATCTTTCTTTACATGCTGTACAGTTCTCACTTGTTTAGATATACCAAAGAGTTGCAGCTCTTGGCAAAATGCACACATAATTTCTCCCAAAAACTAACCTTAGGGGGTTCCCGAAACATCTGGTCCAGAGAGATAAATTCTAAACTGGGGAGCAGCTCAACAAATTGACTGAAGGATTCCAGCTTAATGGCGTGGCATCGCACCAAGCTAAGATCAACCAAACGGTTCCACCGGGAGTGATCTGTGCAGAGCAGAGAAAGTAGTATTGTAAGCGATCAGCAAAGCTTTCATCTTGTGGTATTTTACAAGATTATACTGTTAGTAACTTCTGTATGATATTGCAAAATGGTCTGTGACAAATTAAAGCCATCACAGATGCATTTTAGTAAGCAATTGCATTTCCTATAACTTAGTTAATCTAGACACAGTTTTATAAAGCTCAGCGCTCTTGGAAATGTATGAATAATAAATGGACAACTTAGCGTTACCACTTGTAAAACTTCACATTGTCCATTCAGAGACAATGGAAACCTGCGTAGTGGCACAGTCATTGTTAACATCCAGATGTCAATGTGGTTATACATTTTAAAGAGGAATAACAGAGTGTAACAAACACAGAGTACCAAGGAAAAATTATATTTATGGGGAATGCAAACATTTGGTGAAACCAATAGACAATACAAGTGACAGGTGGAGCTGAAGCACCAAGTACAGCCACATTCATATAGGCTTGGATAGACAATAAAGGAATTTGTCCAACTACTGTACTAAGAAGGACTTCAGTGGGACAAACTTTCAGCTGTCCCACATTCACCCTCCACATGAAAGATAAGTTTACAAATCCTAGAAAACTCTATTTAATTACTGTATATACTCGAGTATAAGCAGACCCAAGTATAAGCCGAGGCCCCTATTTTTACCACAAAAACTTGGTAAAACCTATATTTTTTTACTCGAGTATAAGCAGAGTTTGGGTTTTTAGCACATTTTTTTTGGTGCGGAAAAACTAGGCTTATACTCGAGTACCTTATTTGTCAGACTATAAGGCGCACAAAAAATCCTTTGATTTTCTCAGAAATCAATATATGAACCGTACTTACAGACAACAGCTGCCTTGAACTGTGCACAGGTCTGCCACCTGCTGGTCATTCTTCCTTATAATCAGGTGCGCCTTATATATGAACCTAGGCACTTTAGCAGGCATTTATTGGTGTGTCTTATAGTCCGAAAAATACGGTATATATGGTACTTTGTGTTATTAAATGCCAAGAAAATGGCCGTGTCGAAGAAAGTATCTTAGGCAATTTAAAAGGAAACAAAACACATGGAACGTTCACTTTTGAATGAACTTCTGATATTTGGTACCTGTAATCCAGTTCTTTGGATTATGAAGGTGCGGACAGTTGTATATAACCAAGTATTTAATGCAGGAGAAGACTTCATTTACAGCTTTCATCCCAATATCAGTGATAATGCCAGGATTCTCTGCCACATCAGCTAAGCCATACTTCATTAGATCAGCATTGGTCATCTTACCTGTACAGACAAAATAGATCTGTGAACTGTGGCTATTTAAGACCAACTACAAAACGGTGGGGAAAAGAAAAACAAATCACTGATTTAAGACTGTAAATCATTCCTTCCAACCTCTACAGTGTGGATGTGGGGCACATGGTCACAATTATTCTAAGATGCATTACTGCTTTGCAAGCTTTTACTTACATTGTAACAAGAATTCATCCACATATCCTAAATGTAATGTTTCAAATTGTGGAAACTCAAGCTCAGCCATCTTGAGCGCTGAGAAAACGCCATCTTTGGTCAATGAAGGCTGGATGCGTACTTCATGTAACCTTCAAAGAAAAAAAACAGATAGATGAAACCCTTGTCAGCTTCCACCGGTTCTTCTCTTATTATCAGGAGGTCAGTCTCATTGGTTAGACAGCTCTTAATGGTTGATGAGGCAATTTAGGACTTCTCTAGTCACACAATATTACTGGGTTCAGGTCATTTTTTCAAAATTTGTTGTCATAAAATAGTAGAAGGTGAGGAAGGTAGATTTAGAAGCTGTGTTATAGACTGATGGCACACAAGTGAGTTTGCTCACAAACTTAGGGCTTATTCACGACAATTCATAATCCCCACATAATGCGGACCGATATCCAAATGCACCATTTGCGGCCAGATATTGGTCTCCATTGACGCCTGGTCACTGTGCGGTGGGGCACACGTTGCCCCACTGCACCGTGATATTGCACAACGAAATAGGACATGTCCTATACTTTGCCGTGTTACGGCGCCAGCCCTGCGGTGCTCTATGGAGAGGGGGATGGGTAGAGCAGTGCTTATCCCTCCTCCTCGCCAGCGTGCTGCCTACGGTCGGGTGGGCACAAGTTCCTGTGGATGTACATGTATTTACCAGTGCAATGTTAAGGAGCTGTACTGAATGGGCAGGCCGAGTTCAGTTCATTAGGTTGATAATTCCACTAGACTCCAACTGTGATCAGCTGCCGAGATGCATGAAGGAAACACAATTATACCGCAACATGTGATCACGGGGGAAGCCTTTGTATTAAGTTTCAAAACGCACCGTGTGAACGCAGCCTTAAATCAAATAAATAGGTGGAAAGGACAGTGATCAATATTCAAATGTTGTGGGCAGGCTCCGTAGCCAGGTAAGGGAGATGAAATAGAGACACTGTCCTTTCAGCTCCATCATACGGAGGACAAAGGTTTTATTTTTTTTTTTTTAAGCTAAAATTATGCCAAAACTTACAGAAAAAGACAACCAAGAACAGCCAAGTCTCACAGCTTGTAATTCAACAACTTACAAAGCAAACAGGGGATCAGATATCTCTGGTTCTCCTAATAAATTGGTGCTGGCAATGTCCCCCCATTTGTCACACAATAATAAAATATGCTGATAATATTGTCTAACAAAATGCTCCTTTACAGTGGACAGCCACAAATAACTACTATCGTGTGATAAAATCACCTATTCCTAATACACTGCCAAGCACGGTTACAGAATTTAAAGTACTATATAAACTGGAAACAGTGATAAATAGATATGAAATAGACAAATTAAAGGAGACGGATAACTAAACAGATTGATGATAAGCATCTTCACCCAGGCATTCAGCCTTGGGGTATTATAGGCGCAATACATCCTCTGCCCATAAAAGTCCACATGCAGTGGGCTGCTTTAGGACAGGAGGCCCCAGGCAAATGCCCAGTTTGCCGCCCCGAACACTGGCCCTGACCAGCCCATGCCCCCCCCCCAGTATATAGCCAGACTATAACCAATGCTCAATCTAACAGTAAAACTCACTGTTATCTGTCTGGAAACAAGGGGAAAAAAATGGGTTATGGCAGAAAGATCATACTTTACAGGATTAATTCATAATCTTCCCATGGAGACTTTTTCTTTCTTTTTTTTTTCAAACAAAGGCTGAACATTAAAAACAGGAATTCTTTATACCAGACAGTTCATTCACATTTTATTTTAAATGCAAAGGAGCTATAAATTACAGGTAGCTTACCTTCTAGCAGCTGTGATAATGAGGTAGCCAAGATCAACTTCCAGAGCGTTCTTACATGCGCCTAATACAATGGTGTGCAAATTACGGAATCCACCTAAAAGACAAGTATTATCGGCAGATTTATAAAAAGTGTCCTATGGTTAGACAGAGTTAGACTAGACCGTCTTCTTCTGCACCAGATTCATACAAATCTCTGGTGCTGGATGATAAATCTGTCCTAGAATAAGACTGTCTAGTCGTAATCTGCACTTCCTATTAGTTGGCTTACTTTACTCCAGAATATTCTGTCGGGTCAGCAGTATTTCTGGCACACTAACCTTTTTGGTGTGAGACCACGCCCCCTTTCTTAGGCTACATCATTTTTGACAAGCTAGTTGTTGGAGGGCCAGAAAACGGTCCAAAACCCTTTTATACATGAGGTGCAGTGTTTTAGTGCAAACTACGACAGAATTCGTCCCCATTATTTTCGAATGAAAAATAGAACAAAATAATTAATTGATCCCAATAAATATTCAGATTCTTTATGAAAGATTCTTGTAGTTGGTGTTGCACCCACTCATATTATTCTCTGTGCTGCTTTCCTATTCGTTTGTCAGGGTGCTGTGGTGGTGCTGGTCATGGTCACCCAAGGCATGTAGAAACAGTTATTGTTGGCCATGGCGGCTACACAAAATGCTGATACATTTGAGCTTCTTAATTTGAGCCTTAAGTGGAAACCTTTCCTGTCAATTTATTATGATATTTGTATAATACATATGGCTTTGATAAGTCTGATATGTCTAGTCCTTCATAGTTTTGCATTTAGTCAGAAGTTTATTTTAGATCAAGATCCAAATATTTCAAACCCCCATTATCCATTTACCAGTTATCACTTACCGGACCTCCAGCTGTCCTCCACCACATGTTGTATAAGGCCCCCGAGAAAAGGAACTCTAACAAGCTCTAGATGTTCCAGGTTTCGTGCAGATGCCAAACCAGTGACCAATGGCACGTACTTTAAGGAATTTGTGGGCCCTTCAACAACAAATGTACATCAATCAAAAAGATTACAATGAGAGGTTTACATTTTCCAAAAAAAAAATACAATACATGGAACTGAAATTGGATTATTCATAGGGCATATACAGACAATCACAGGAGAAATACACTTCTAAGGGTACATTCAGCTGGAAAGGAGGAGGAGGTGACCCAATTATAGATAAAAGCGGGGACATGGCCGCACACACGGGGAAAGATAGAGCATTCTCTATCTTTTCCCCTGGTACGGCACGGATCAGTGCCATTGTGCCGCCATTGCCGTCAGTGGGGACGTACATCTGGCTGCAAATTTGCGGCCCCATATAGATCCCCCCAGACAGCCATGTGAATGTGACCCAAGGCTGCATTCACAGGAACGTGTGATTTCTCCAGTATCAGCATTTCCGTGCCATATGAGACCATATTTACGTGACGTTTTTCATCCGTATGCAACACACATTTAACCCGTATTTATATGTCCCCAGAGACTTCTAAGGGCATCCAGAACTGAAATACGGGAGACAATAGGACATGCTCTATATTTTTAAACTGTTCGTATACAGTACGGTGTAAACAACATTCCCCCCCCCCCAATGGAAAAAAAAAAGTACAGTAGGGGTAGCATACGGCCATTTTCATACGTTCATGTGAAGTCAGCCTTAAACTGAAACACAAACAACTTAACTTAAGACCCTGGTGTCTGGCTGTTACTCCTGGAAGATTCAGCAGCAATATATATATATTATATATTTTTTTAATCTAATTTTACAATCACACAACAAAAACAATACCCCCCCCCCCTTCCCTGAAGAGTCGTACAGCTTAAATCGGCATTTACACCTGGATATTATGGCAAATGACATACATCAGTCAAGAGACTGTATTTACAGTAGGTTATACAGAGGACAGTATATACTATCCCATTTGTAATGTGAATTTACCGTAGTCATTGCTCAAGAATGTACACCAAGCCTAATACATCAGCAGTTACTGAGTGCCCACCATTGATACAACATAAAAGCATCTAATACCCCTACAGCACGCGGACGGTAAAACAGGCGAGTCACAGCCCCCAGATTTTCTCAAACTGTCTCTCCGTCTTCTTCTTTAGATATACTCCCTTCTCTAACCTTATTATCTTATTCATTTTATTGATATTCTCCTGCTTATTAGGAGGGGTAGCCTGGATCCAGTGGTATGCAATTCATTTCCTTGCCTGGTACAGCATCCAGGCTATCCCTAGCTTCGCTCCCCTTTTATCCACCACCTCCTCCACCTGTCCCAAAATGCATATATTAGGAGTAGCAGGAAGCTGCACATCATATATTGTTCTTACCAGTGTGTAGCAAGTGTGCTCCCTCACAGCCACACCAAGGGCAATTGTCATTACTCCTTATTCTCACTTTATGCAACCACGCATCAAACTCACCTGGGAGTGGGTCCAAGGGGAGGAGCACCAATTTGCCCCGATTTATCTGAATACCAGAATACCCGCCATAATCAGTAATGAGGCCCATGAACGAAGATAGGGAATACTGTACGTTATCAAGAAATAACAACATGTCGCCCACATAAAATGCTATGCGTTCTTCTAGAGGTCCCTACTTGAACCCCCCAATTTCCCTTGAGGCCCTAACATGCATGCCAGCGGCTCCACCACCCGGGCAAACAGGAATGGAGATGGGGGAAGCCTTGCAGAGTTCCCCTACACAACTTAAATGGATTTGTCAGGATTCCATTTACCCCTGGCTTTTGTTTGGAGTACAGAAGTTGTACCCATGCCAGATAATACGGCCCAAATCCCACCCTACACATGACAGCCCATAAAAATACCCACTCAACGTTGTCAAAAGCTTTGACAGCATCGAGCGAGAGGACAGCCCTGCAGGTTGCATTCTCCGGGGACATGTGCAAAAATAGAAGCAAATATTAATAGTGGTGGATTTACCCGGCATGAAGCCGGTTTGATCTCCATGCACCAGGTCCAGAATGACTCTCACTAGCCTGTTTGCAAGCACTTAGGAGCGATATGGGATGCTAGTACTCCGGCTGAAACGGGTTTTTGTCGGGTTTAGTGATCAGTACTATTATGGCTTCGTGCAAAGATGTAGGGAGGTTGCCTGTGTCATGAATAGTAGCTGCCATCTCAAGAAGTTTAGGCAACAGTACCCCTTGATACTTTTTAAACAGCTCCGCGGGGAGAGCAATTTATATATTTAGTGCATCTATTTATGGGGCATCGTCATTAGTTTAGCGTTTACTCTCTACACTGGAAAGTTGCAATATTAGAGCTTATTTGGGTGATAAAGATCTTCTTTCAATATTGCACCTACACAGAGTCTTAGAGATTGCACAGCATTGACAGTGCCTGCTTTTACTTCTGGCTACGGCCTGTTGACTGTAGTGGGCATGCACTGCTGATGTGATGTCACCATGAAAACAGGGACCAGATGCACCCATGAGAGAAGAGCGTAGCTAGTTTGTTATTATTTCACCTAGTGCTTTATATCCTGTATCTATGCAGTCAAAGTACTACATAGAACTAGCAAAAGTAAATCAAGTGTCCACAATCTGTTACATCTGTCAGATCCTTCAGATAAATCAGTGATGGAGTCTGTATGACTCCATATAAATAACAGAATAACCACAGAATGGGGACTCAAGTTGAATATAAAAGAATAAAACATGTAAAGCATATGTAGTATAAAGTCAAACTTAACCCTCTTACCAGCACAATTTCTCATCACAAAGGTTCGTAGGCTAATGCACAAAAAGTCTTTAAAAGGCTGAGGTTTAGTAAGACGCACCCACTTTAAATACAGATGACGTAGCATAGGAATGCAGGGAATTTCAGGAACGTTCACTCCTGTGTATAAATTAAAAAAAGGCTGCTTAATAACAAATGATAAAATAAGAAAAATCACTGAATTACAATTTTTGGAAACATCCAATACCTACCCACTAAATGCAATGTCTGGATTTTCGCACCAATGGGTATTTTGAGCTTATTTTCTAGGGGTATAGGGAAGGATCCATTTCGATTCCGGAACTTGCCTAAAATGTGAACTTGTGGCATGTACGTCCATATAGCTTCTACCAGTTCAAGATGTGATGTCTCTACACCCTATAGCACAGCAATAAAAAGAAAATTCGGATTTTTTTTTTTTTTTTTTTTTTTTTTAAACAGATAGTCCAACTCCACAGAAGTCAATGGAAAGGGACGGCAATTGAACATATCTAAAGAGAGAGCTGACAGATGACATCACAGCAGGAACAGGCAATGCTAGATCTGTTCCTGTCTATTTGGATGTACTTAAAAGGCACTCACCAGGAGATTTGGACATGACTGCAAAGCTTCTAGCACACCGGGAATGCTGAAGGCCTCATGGCCCCGAACTCTGCGCCTCTCCAAATACCTTGGGTGAAGGCCATAAAGCTGTTCAATATCTGGCATTTTCTTAAGTAGCTTCAGAAAACTGGAATCAGTAAAACCTACAGAATGGAAAGCAAGTGATATCAATTACTAATACCATGTGTATGGAAACCCCAAAACATTAGGCCTAATAAATTAAACTTAGAATTATTAGTAGTATATTAAAATGAACTAATAATTGTAAGGACCATTCTATAGAGGGTTTCCAGGCGCAAGAGGTTTTGTCTTTTTCATCATTGCACTTATAGCTATAAGCCATTCTCTTTATTGGTTTATTAGGTAATGTTAATACCATAGAATATGTTTCCTTAGTTAATCTTAACCTTACCTTTTGAGTCGATACAATTACAGGGATAGCAAATGTATACACTTTTATTAGGGGGAAAAAAAAGTATCACAAACACCACTTTGCAAAACACAGTATGGTACTTTTTATTTTCTGGTGACAAAAAAAAAAAAAAAAATCTACAATAGGGTTTATCTTTGGCACTTGCAGGATGCTTTTCTTGCCATAATTTATTTATATAGTTAAGCATTTAATACTTATTATTATTTATTTAGATGAAATGGGTAAAACTTACTTTTAGTTAAATAAATATTCTTCAGGGCAGGCACTCTCATGGTTTAAAGATAGTGGGCATTGACAGTCACATACGGGTTTTCCTCTCCTATGAGCAACTGGCCTGAGCTTTTAATATCCCCCAGCAAGGTTTCTTTAGGTTTCTCTGTGCCATGAGCTGCAGTCGTAATTCCCCACGTGTACAAAAAACAACGTTAACAGCAAAGTAATTATAGGCAAATCTCCTCTTTTCAGCTGTTGTATTGCATTTCCATGTGTTAATGCCACTTGTGAATGCACCCTCATTGGGTGCACTCACAAGACCCCTGTGGCCTTACATCTCAAGTCACGTCACTTGAGGACTGCAGGCTCACCAATACGTGCCCCCTACTGTGAACAGCAAACTTACTTCACCATTGATATCTCACCCCACTGCGCCAGATTAGAATGGACTTGATCCCATTATCCCTAGTTGTCAGAGGTAAAGGACCACAATATGGTGTGGTGATGTCCACAATTGCAAATGCTAATGTTTTGGAATGATGTGCTATCATCATTGACTGATCTTGTGGAAGCCCCTATAGATTTAATTACGGCAATTTATCAATTTGGTTTATTGGACAAAGAGCTATGGCCTCATTACGATTGGATTCTTCTTTGTGAATCACTCTTCATGGCTGGATGGACGGAAAGGTGGTGCGACCCCCCCCCCCTACCTCTTTACTCAGTGTTGGCTCGTTCATGTTCACTAGGTAATCTCTTCTAATAAATATTCAATATCTTTGGGCTTCCAGCTGTGTTTTGTTACTTTTGCCTGGTTTTGCCGCTAACTGTACTACCTGATTAACCCCTCATCACCGATACTTGTTTTCAGCTCCATGACCAGACTCATTTTTCGAATCTGACATGTCTCCCGATAATTGGTTATAACTTCGGAACGCTTAAACAAATCTAGGCGATTTTGAGACTCTTTTCTCAAGACACAATGTACTTAATTTTAAAATTTAAGTGATAAGTTTTGCATTTTATTCTGGAAAAAAATTACAATTTGAAAATGAAAATTTTTTCTGAAATTTTGCCAAAGTTCTGCATTCCAGACAGGAAGTAAAATTACCCCAAAAGCTAGAAAACTAACATTTATGGAATGTCTGCTTTATGTTGGGATGATATTTTATGCGTCCTCACCTTTTTCTAGGATGTTATGAGGTGCAGAAGGTGCAATTTTTCTCATTTTCATGAAAATCGCCAAAACTCACATTTTGAGGGACAACTCAGCTTCCAAGTGACTTTGAAAGGCCTAAATTATAGTTAAACCCCATAAATTACCCCACTATATAAACCAGACCCCTCAACGTATGTAAAACAACTTCTATTAAGTCTATTAACCCTTTAAGTTTTTCACATGGGTTAAAACAAAATGGAAGTGCGATTTAGAAACTTGACTTTTTTTGGAAAATATATTCATTTAGGCCAAAAATGACACTTTCATAATGACCAAAATGAGGAAATTCTCTGCAAAATTTGATGCCCAATTTTTCCCAAGTGTATCCACACCCCATATGTGGTGATAACCTGCTGTATGGGCGCATGGCCAGGATTAGGATCAAAGCAGCGTCCTTCAGAGCAGATTTGTATTGTCACATTGTAAAGGTTATAAAATTTTTATATTTTTTTGGTAATGTGAACATAGGAGGCTTATTATTTGCGGGATGAGATACAATGTATAGATAATTAATTTTGGGGGTCTATAGCTTATTCATGAGATTTTATTAACTACCGCACATAAAAACCTATTAAAACCACATTGTTTTAACATCTTTTTAGGGGCATAACTTTAGTATTTTTTCTATTGACAGGTCTAGTTGAGGGCTTATTTTTTGCAAAAAGAATTGTTCTTTTCAGCTGTATCATATAAGGGCACGTAACTTTTTTTGATCATTTTTTAGAACATTTTTTGTAAGAGTATTTGATTAAAAATGGTATATTACGTGAAGTTTTATATCATGCTCAGTTACTTACAGCTGGGTCCTGTCAGGAGGAAGAACCCGGCGTGCAGAGGCAGCCTCGGGGCTGCGGAAGAATGGATCAGATCCCCCGGTAGGCACACGGGGTTCGATCCACGGTGGGGTTAAACACCCGGAATGTCCCGAAATCTTCTTCTGACATGGTCAGAAGAAGTACCCTTAATGTCCGCCATAAAATCCCGATAGGGCGGTCATTAAGGGGTTAAATATCATGATAGTGCACTCTTTGTATACTGCTGGTTTTGCTTTGGGAGAAGATTTTAAGTCTATTTTTGATTGTTTTGCATGTCCCTCGCCTGTGTATTTTTCCCACTACTATAATAATAACTGATAACTTTTAGTCTCTAAAAAAAAAAATAATAATAAATAAATACACAAAGAATACAACTCTGTATGAAGCCATGTATTAAGTTACTGCCAGAAAAAAGCAAGAACCATAAGAAGCAGGTGTGCACACACACACACACACAAGTGCTCATATAACCATAAGAAGCACATTGTAATGAATAGGTTAACCCGAAGCAGCCTCGGGTCTTCAGAAGACCAGAGACTGTCATGACGACGGGGAGCGTCGATCCTCGGCAAGATGGTGGCGTCCATGCGTCGCCATCTTTTTGAAGCCGCCGGCAGCGATTAGCGGAAGAACACCCGCGATTTGTGCTGGCAATATGCAGCAAAGACTTACCGGCTATGTAGAGGGCTCAGTCCGTGAGCCCTCTCTATGCACCAGCACCCGGCATGTGACGTACTATTACGTCACATGTCGGTAAGGGGTTAAAGGACATCTAGCACCAGGATGAAAGACTGTATGCAAATGAGTCTAAGAGGCTCTAGGTACCATTAACACTTAGGGAGCATGGAGCCCCTCAGGCTCATTTGCATACAGCTCTTCACCCTAGTGGTAGAAGCTAGAATAGAAGAAAGAAAGACACATGTCCCCAATGACTAACATCTCCAGCAGAAAAAAAGCTGTGGGAAGTAGATAACAGGTATGCCAGCAGGCATAGTCCTGTACACTGTCTACCAAGAAGCTCATTCACATAAAGATAAAAATGTTTCATCCAAAACAGATCGCCTAGAAACCGGAATAATACGAGAGAAAACTCATGGGTTTTCATTTGTGCAGGATCATTTTGGAACTGATAATCCAAACTTAAAACTATAAAACTTTTGTTGAAAATGTTAAGACAATATCAATACATTAGCAGCTTACCTGTTGGCATATACTCCCACCAGCGTCCAGCACAGAGGTCAACCATTTTGACAACCCGCAGGTACAGAGTCACTGCTTCCTTCAGCTTCCTTGACAAACATTCCATGCACATTATATCTTGTAATGGCAGATATCTACCCATCAATCCAAGAAATGGTGTTAGAAATTACGCTTTAATTTATAAAATTTTGTTATATCAGGTGTGACAACATTTCCATAGGTTTTCTTATTCTAGCAGAGCATGACCAGGGTTAAACAAGATGCAATTCATTTAATAACATCAAAAAGGGAGTATATTCGGAGTTAAAACCTTGACCAATTAGAAAATACTTCTCACTTGCCCTCACCTTACCTATAGCATTCCCACATAAATGTTGCCTTTAAATTTTTGGTGCATTTTTTTAAAATAAATCTGTTATCAATTATGACCATGTCAAACTGCAGAGACCCATACAAACTTTACCTGTGTGTTTCATTACTAGCAGCAGGACTGTGAAATACGCGCTTATATTCCAGTAATGTAACTGGACACAGAGCACTGGTGTGAAAGATCTCTTCACTAAATGTCCTATCCTTTTCATACAGTAGGTGATCAATAATTAGGAGATGGGAAGAGCCAAATCACCAAAGTTCTGCTGGAGGTGTCAGTCTTTACAAAGCACCTCACATTGTACTGTACATCAGTTGTGCTTTGTATAGCAGCTCAGTCTCAATTACTTGAAAAGGTCTGAAGAGCAAAGCCAGTCAAGCAGAAGTGTTGCTCACTGAAGCTCCACATCCATGTCAAAAAAGGGAAACTCAGAGGAATGAGCTCCAATGTTACCCTCACCCTGTTCTGCTATTACATAAATAGGTTTGCCATGCCATTGGCAAACCGCTAAATAGAAAATTAATAAATAATTATTTCACCAAACAATGCTACAGCAGTTAAACATTTTGTTTTTCACCAAATTCTTTAATCCTTAAAGGAAATCTACCTTCTAAATCAAGCGTGATAAACCAGGGGCACCTACTCAAAGATCCAGGCTCCTAAACAGTGTAACAGGCTGTGAAGCTACAGCACAGAGAGGCTCTGGAAATGCCTCCCAGAGACTGTATAGCTGACTAGCATAATTTTAAAAGTTGATTTTTAGAAGGAAGGAGGCCACGGATAACACATATAAGATTACCAATCACAGTGCCTGGATCCATGAGTAAGTGTCCCCAGTAGAATTCCTCTAACAGAATGGTCAAGGTAAAAACTCTGATCTCTCAACTCCAAATGGGGTTCATTACACTAAACACATCAAAAGTATGATCCAGAAGTTCAGAGCAGGCATAACACTCACTTAAATATATGACAAAGCACTTCATGGGAGAGCTGATTCATATAATCCTTAGGATCGCTGGATTTGCTATTCTCTACACCATCGACATTCATTCTGCAAGGTTTTACCGATTTTCGCCGGGGTCCCATCTTTAAAGGCTAAATCTCTAAACAACTTTTTAGTAAAAAGAAAAAGCCAAAAGAACAGAATTTCAAAATCACGTACAACTATAGTATAAATACAGGATAATAAATGTAAAAAATAATAACAGCGAGTTCTTCGTTTTGCTTTTTGGATCAGATAAAAGAGGGTCAGATGCTTCAAAATATTTTTTCTTATATGTGGATCCTGCAATCTGTATGCTGTGGATAATTGATGTGATATAGTTAGTGACCATAGTGACAAAATAATCACGGACTGCACACTCTTCCATCTACTAATACGGGAGGGGGCGTGCATAGCCCCAGGATGTCACAAGAAGTCCCGAGTCCGGCTGCCTGGGGTCATGTGACTAGGAGCTTTCACCAGGAACAGAGAAACTTTAGTGGGGCAAGTACAACATCGGAGACCCTATTAGGGTCTTATCCGTAACCTGGTAAAAATTCTTATTAGTGGCCAACACCTTTGGCCATTTCTAAATAAAACAGTTATAACAAATACAAAACAAAGGTGGAACAGAGCGTAAAAAGTTCAGGTGAGCACCATGAACATGTGCTTTTCAAGGGCCACAAAAACAAATCCACACACCGGTTTTGCGGTCCATGTGTCATCTGCATCTGTGCCTTATTCCCGCAATAACGGTCCGTGAATTATCCATTTGCCAAACCATGTCAATAACTTGTCTCACCCTCTAGAAGGGTCGATTGAATGTGTTACCTAGCAATGGATCAGCAGATACGCATGGCACACGGATGAAACCCATGTGGCATCACTTTAAAAAGACTGATCCATCACCTTGAAGGGCCACTTAATTGTATTACCTAGCAACCGATCCTCAACTACGGACAGCACAGGGATGTCACCTATGTGCCATATGTATTCTATGAGAAGACACAAACACGGCCTGAAATAAAACCTGCTCTGAGATTATTACTACCACAATGCAGATCAGTGAATAACACATTCATGTGAATGAGTCCATTGAAATGAATGTGCCAATGCGTCATCCACATAAAAAAAGAATATAAACATTTCATAGAATCCTTTTATAGGATGAAGTGATGTCAGACAAGAGAATAGCCTATCCTGATGATGTCACAGATGTGATGTCACTGATGTCACTAGAGCAGTGGCTGTGATGAGTGATGACACCACACAGGGGCCTGATGGGACTTGTAGTACAGAGAAGTCCCAAGTAGGACGTAATGGCCAAGTGACATCACCCCGGTGGCTGTATATAGGGCTGTATCTATGTGATGACTGCTATGTCACACACCAACAGGGCAAGTCATTAGTGTGAAAGAGAAACTTGGAGCTGTAAACAATATCTGTATGACAAGTGCAGTGCAGCAGGGGTGTAACGCCCGTTACCTTCCGCTACCAGCGTCCGTCACTTTACCTCCCTGCCTGGCAGACGGTACAGGCCGGCCCCGGGCAGTCCAGCTGCTGAGCTCCTCTGGATACCGGAAGCAGCGCACAGACAGCCCAGGCAAACACTTCCTGACTGAGCCCCGCCCCTTACTGTGGTGCAGCCACTCAGGGCACGCCATCTGCACAGCCAATGACAGCTAAGTTGTTACTGTTATAGGAAAGGCACGCCGACCATAGGGAGTTTTGATTGGTAGAATATGAACATGTGACTGAATTGCGTCACGTTGCTGACATCGGCACAGAAGAGCGCGCGTCTCTGTGGTAAAGTTGCGTCTCCCGGCACCCAGTCTTTCTCCCTCAGGATTCATGGAAGGTCGTGTACAAGACTGCCTTCTGCTGGCGGGATGTGAAAGGATGCAACCAGCCGACTACTCATATAGGGCCCTGGAAGACCAGAAAGTAGATGCATGTTCTCCAATGTTACAATTCCTTTTAGTTTTTTCTACTCCATGATACACAATGTGAAACCCGTGCACAGGGGAGAACCTAAACTCTCTGCTGCCTGAGGAGAGCTAAAGAACAGCGCCCCCTGTTCCCCATCCAGTAGTAATATATCAGGCTATGCTGACATCAGGTGTGAAGAGAAGATATATTAAAGGGGTTATCCAGGTTTAAAAAAATTTTTATGGCCGGGCTCGGGAGGGCTAGTTAAACATAATAAACATGTACTTACCTCCTCCGGCGCCGCTGATGTCCCGCTCCGCGGTCCCTTCGATCCGTGCCCCTGTTTGTTTACAGGGGCACGGAAGCCGCGCACAGGGAGCTTCCGGTCCGTGATGTGGACGGCTCCTCCCATCCGTCCCTATCTCTCAGCGTTGTAAGCGCATGGGAGCTTCCGGCCGGCCGGAAGCTCTCTGTGCGCACTTGTAATGAAACCGGCGCACAGAGAAGACCGGCCGCGGCGCGGGACATCGGCAGCACCGGAGGAGGTAAGTACATGTTTATTGTGTTTTTAAATAGCCCTCCCCAGCCCGGCCATAAAAAACCAGGGACCTCATTTTTACTAAAGACAGATTGTAAAAGCCCATCTGGCCACCATGCTAATAACGGGTTGGACCCCCTTTTGCCTTCAGAACTGCCTCAATTCTTTGTGGCATAGATTCAACAAGGTGCTGGAAGCATTCCTCAGAGATTTTGGTCCATATTGACATGATGGCATCACACAGTTGCCACAGATTTGTCGGCTGCACATCCATGATGCGAATCTCCCGTTCCACCACATCCCACAGATGCTCTATTGGATTGAGATCTGGTGACTGTGGAGGCCATTTGAGTACAGTGAACTCATTGTCATGTTCAAGAAACCAGTCTGAGAGGATTCCAGCTTTATGACATGGCGCATTATCCTGCTGAAAGTAGCCATCAGATGTTGGGTACATTGTGGTCATAAAGGGATGGACATGGTCAGCAACAATACTCAGGTAGGCTTTGGCGTTGCAACGATGCTCAATTGGTACCAAGGGGCTCAAAGAGTGCCAAGAAAATATTCCCCACACCATGACACCACCACCACCAGCCTGAACCGTTGATACAAGGCAGGATGGATCCATGCTTTCATGTTGTTGACGCCAAATTCTGACCCTACCATCCGAATGTCGCAGCAGAAATCGGGACTCATCAGACCAGGCAATGTTTTTCCAATCTTCTACTGTCCAATTTCGATGAGCTTGTGCAAATTGTAGCCTCGGTTTCCTGTTCTTAGCTGAAAGGAGTGGCACCCGGTGTGGTCTTCTGCTGCTGTAGCCCATCGGCCTCAAAGTTCGACGTACTGTGCGTTCAGAGATGCTCTTCTGCCTACCTTGGTTGTAACGGGTGGCGATTTGAGTCACTGTTGCCTTTCTATCAGCTCGAACCAGTCTGCCCATTCTCCTCTGACCTCTGGCATCAACAAGGCATTTCCGCCCACAGAACTGCCGCTCACTGGATGGTTTTTCTTTTTCGGACCATTCTCTGTAAACCCTAGAGATGGTTGTGCGTGAAAATCCCAGTAGATCAGCAGTTTCTGAAATACTCAGACCAGCCCTTCTGGCACCAACAACCATGCCACGTTCAAAGGCACTCAAATCACCTTTCTTCCCCATACTGATGCTCTGTTTGAACTGCAGAAGATTGTCTTGACCATGTCTACATGCCTAAATGCACTGAGTTTCCACCATGTGATTGGCTGATTAGAAATTAAGTGTTAAAGAGCAGTTGGACAGGTGTACCTAATAAAGTGGCCGGTGAGTGTAAGTGTGTGTTATAATTTACTCTGGCATCCTGATAAAATCCTGGGGTAGTCACAGGGGTTGGGCTTTGGTTTGGATCCATTTCAAAATACAACATGTGACTTGTCTGAGCTGCAGGCTGCCTCCATCTTTGTGCTCCTGTGCAGCTCGTCCCTCCCCCACTGATGGCAGGCTGACCAGGCTGTGACCTCTGAGAAGGAGGAGGAGCTGTACAGGAGCACAAAGGTGGGGGCCAAGCTCTACCACTACAACATACACGCTGCAGAGCATCTCACACACACATCACTGACCCCACTTCAACATACACGCTGCATCTCACCCACATAGTGCCAGCACCACCACTCCATTATACACTCTGTAGAGCATCTCACCCACACATCACTGACAGCACTCCAACATACATGCTGCAGAGCATCTTACACACACATCACTGACGCCACTCCAACATACATGCTGCAGAGCATCTTACACACACATCACTGACACCACTCCAACATACATGCTGCAGAGCATCTCAAACTTACACATCACTGATACCACTCCAAAATACACGCTGCAGAGCATCTCACACACACACCACCACTCCACCATAGACAAATTAGTTGATCCTTTGCCTCTACGTTTACCTACTCCAAGAATAAGGAAAAAAACGTGGTACCTTTCCGATCTAACGATTTAGTACTCACGGGGACCGTCTTTAGTTCATACTCAATGTCCTCAGTTTTCTATGCATAGGGCATAGGAGTCTTCTTACGAGGTGCGATGTTTCGGCACGGCGTTCCTCCTAGGGATTTCGAAGGTAGCGCGTAGCCTCTGTGCTGCTCCTAATTCCTCCCGTCTGGGGACTGCTTTTTCGTTCCGTTCACCTCGTTCCTTCCCCTGATCGCTATTCGAGGTAGGAAGAAAAGGCAGAAAACGATGGTGCAGTACTTTTCAGTTTCTTAAAAACTATTTTATTAGGAATACTCACAAGAGTAGAAGATAAAAAGGCCTTAATATAAAAGAACACGCTCGGTACAACTGCCCGACTCCGAGTTTCGCCTGGTATGGCTTCTTCCGGGGCTTACCGGTGTGTTGGAATACGTGTCTTATATATACAAATTTTATTTATATATAAAAAAAATTTTTACAATCCATCAGAAACCGTTTCACATACAACTTTATAACATTCGTATCAGTGAAGCGTCTTAATATACAAAATTTCTTCCAATAGTCATATAGTGTTTTTGTCCAAAAAAGCAAAAAGGACAAGATAAACAAAGGGAACAGCATTTAGCAGCATTTTCCTAGGCAATTTAGAGAAATGCTAATAGTTCAACACCGTGAGTTTAAACATGAATTCATTCTAACCTAATAAAGTGCTTAGTGATTTTTAAGGTGCTAATAAAATCTGTATTTTTTATCCAGAAGTTTTCTGTGTATATAACATTCTTCATTTTCCATATCCAGATTTATAATCTCCACATCGATGGGGCATCCTAATGTACGGAAATTCTTTTAAGGCACGATGTGCTTTTTATATGTGATAACATATGTTTTAGTTTATACTGAAATACAGGCAGTCCCCGGGTTACATACAGGATGGGGTCCGTAGGTTTGTTCTTAAGTTGAATTTGTATGTAAGTCGGAACTGTATATTTTATAATGGTAGATCCAGACAAAAATATTTTTTTTGCCCCAGTGACAATTGGTGTTTCAAAATTTTTGCTGTAATTGGACCAAGGATTATCAATAAAGCTTCATTACAGACCCCTTACAGCCGATCACTGCAGTCTGGGACTATTGTAAAGCATCCAGAGAGCTTCACCAGTGGGCAGAGGGGTCCGTCTGTAACTATGGGTCGTCTGTAAGTCGAGTGTCCTTAAGTAGGGGACCGCCTGTATACTAATATTGAA
Source organism: Engystomops pustulosus (assembly GCF_040894005.1). Lineage (NCBI taxonomy): Eukaryota > Metazoa > Chordata > Amphibia > Anura > Leptodactylidae > Engystomops > Engystomops pustulosus. The sequence goes on from NC_092414.1 coordinate 71,934,070, forward strand.
AACTCCAAGAAGTGAATGGGGTTCGTAAAGTGCTTAGTGATAATAAAGTGCTAATGTAAATGCAAATTATGAATTTTTATAAAAAACATTTGATCTTAAGGTCTGCATTTAGTCCCAATGGGATTAAGGTTTTTAGATGGAAAATCCAAAAAAATTCTCTTTGGCTCATTTTTTTAATCAGATCTTCCCACCTCCAATGTGGCGAAACCCGTTCTAAACTGAAAAAAGAGGTACCGATAGGGTTTTTCTGATGGTATTGTGCGTAATGTGCCAACAGAGAGTGGTCTTACTTCCCTTTTCTTATGTTTCTGAAGTGCTCAATAACCCGAGTCTTCAGTTTCCTTATGGTCCTTCCTATATATTTAAGCCCACATGGGCACACTATCACATAAATAACTTGGGTGGTGTCACAGGTGGCAAAATGTTTGATGTTATATGTCAGGGAATTGTCAAATGCTGAAAAATTATGAATTCCTCCAGTGTTGATTCTGCCTATATTTCTACACGCCTTACAATGTGTACATCTAAAGAAACCAGTATGTGCTGTCTGTTCTTCAAGATTTCGATTATTAATGCTACTGTGTACTATGTGATCCTTAATATTTTTTGCTCTCCTGTGGATGAATTTGGGTGCCGCTAATAGGGATCCTATCACCGGATCATGTTTTAAAATGTGCCAGTTCTTCTTGATGTTTCGGCGAATATGATAGGAATCTTCTGTGTATTCCGTGATAAATGGGACCACAATTTGCTCACTCCCCTCTTCTCTGATTTTTAAGGGCAACTTCTTTTCTATCGTAGAGCCCTCCCCTTCTAATTCTATAATAGCTTGATCGATATCTTCCGTCTTATAATTTCTCTCCAGAAACCTATGTTTTATAAGCAGACACTGTTCAATATAATCATCCCTCTTACTGCAGTTGCACTTTATTCGTTTGAACTGCCCTTTGGGAATGTTCTTTAACCAGGGGGCATAATGACAGCTAGCATGCTCAATAAAACTGTTGCAGTCTGTCTCCTTAAAGAAATTTTTAGTGTATATGGTGTTGTTTTCTTTTATCAATTCTAAATCTAAAAAGGAAACACTCGTCTTACTATGATTTGAGGTGAATGTACAGTTTAAGATGACTTAGAAAAGGATTATGGTGGAAAATATATTTATTCTCCCAAGATGCCATATATAAGTTGGCATAGCAGGGGGCGAATTTCGCCCCCATTGCCGTCCCAGATTGTTGGAGAAAGAATGACCCCTCAAACCAGAAGTAGTTCCTTTCCAAACCAAACTTTATCAATTTAATAATAAAGTCCTTCTGCTCACTAGTTATATTGTTGGTATCCTCCAAGGTGGATTTAATAGCTGCTATACCTTGTTTGTGTGGGATGCACGTATAGAGCGATGTAACATCGCAAGTGCACAGTATGGTGTCTGTATCTACTCTAATATCTTTAATAAGTTCCAAAAGGGAACCTGAATCCCTAAGATAGAGAAGATATTCAGATATTCGGCTAGATATCGAGTCTATGCCTGCCACTATTGGGCGTCCAGGGGGTGATGTTTTATTTTATGCAGTTTTGGTAAGAAATATATTGTTGGGGTTTTAGGATACTTTATATACAAATACTCAAATTCCTTATTGTTGGTTATACCTTTCTGTTTTGCGTCCTCTAGGATCAGGAATAACTCCCTCCTGTATTTCTCCACTGGGTTATCTCTTAATTTCAGGTAGGTAATTTGATCTGATAGGATCCTATTCATTTCCCCCAAATAATAATCCCTATCCATAATAACTACCCCCCCCCCCCTTTATCCACAGGTTTTACCACTACTGATGTATCTTTTTGAAGATCTTTTAAAGCATCACGTTCCCCTTTTGTTAGGTTTGGATTAGACCTTCTTGTATTGATTTGCTCCAATTCTCTGTTACGATCCTTTTGAAGGAATTGATTCAGTCATTATTTGATAGATTAGGAATAAATTAAGATTTCTCTTTTAGGCCACTGTGTATATATTTACTCGTTTTTTGGTTTTTCTCACCAGGATGTGTCATAAAATATTTTTTTAAATTAATATATCTTATAAATTTCTGAATATCGATATACACATTGAATTTACTCATCTCCTTATCTGGGATGTATTTTAAACTTTTTGCTAACAGACTAATATGCCCTTCTGAAAGAATTTTTTTACTAAGATTAAAGATACCTTTTTCTTTTGGGTCTATTATTCTTTCTGTCTCTTTGGAGCCATCACATTTACCTCCATCTTTCATTTCTCCTCTTCGAGTTTTTCTAACTTTCTTTTTATTGGGGTCGATTTCTGTGGACTTTCTTTGTGTGTATCCTGTACTCGAGTCAGTTGCCCATTTCCCTTTTGTTGGTGTGGAAAATTTCGTTGATCATTAGATGGATTACCCTGTTGATTGAGAATTACATCCTCCTCATAATAGTTCTGTAACGGAGTGTATCTGTTAGTGAGTGTCAGTGACCTCTTTGGAGGGTTTTGCTGTGAATGGTGCTGGTAATTGCAAGAAGGATCACTTTGAGCTTGATATCTTGATTCCGATGGATACTTTTTATTATATATATATTCCCTACTTTGGGGGGTATCCCTATATCTCATTTCTGATGGGTACATTCTATTTTGTGTATGCTCCCTATACCGGGGAATTTCTCGTAGGGGGTCTGTCCTGACGTACCCCCAACGTTGGGTATAGTTAGTTCTGTTGTAATTACCTCTATTGGGTTCTCGCTGTAACTGATTTGAGTTGTAATTATTATACCTCACACCATAATTTCTTTCATCATTCCGATATGTTGGTATATATTTTGTGTCATTATCCCGTGATCTCAAATCAGCTCTCCCTCTAGTGCCCTCGTGACGCTGTTCAATGGGGTTTTCTTGCCTAGTCCCTTCCTGATTCTGCTGTCCCTGGTTGTCTTTGTGCATTTATTTCTGCCATCTAAAGACAGTATTATTCTCGTATTCATTTTTTACTTTACTATATTTATGCTGTTTTTTCAAATGGACCTCCTGTTCCACTTTCCTCAATATTTTCTGACAATGGTTTGATAATTCAGTATAGTCTTCTAAATTCTTACATGGTTCTAGTTTTACCGTTAGTTCCTCTATGGATTCGTTTAGATGTTTTAACTTTCTCTTCCGAATATTAAGAATAAAATCCATTGCCTGGAAAGAGCATTGACTTAAAAACTCCTCCCACAGTTTTTGGTGTTGCAAATTATTATCACCGTTCAGTGGTAAGTTCCACCTTAGACCCTCCGGAATAATTTTCTCCGAGAGGTATTTTTCCAAGGAGGCAACGTCCCACATCAGGGTGATTTCTTTCGATAGTAAATTCTGTAATTGTTTAAAAATTGTCTCCAGGTCATCCGACTGTTGGATTACCGGAGGTTCATCCAGATTGTTAATCTCTTTCATTAATTCCTTCTTAGTAAACTCTCTAAATGAGAAAATATCCATTGCTATCGTAGAATGTAAATACTAAACAGTATTAAAAAGTTTGAGCAAGAAAGGGTAAGCACGGACCTTAATAAATAACAACAATATGATTACCCTTGCTCGCAGGCAAATAGAGGGAACGGCGCAAGGAGGATACAGGTTGAAAGGTCCAAAAGACCTTATGTTAACCATACAAATTAGTTGATCCTCCGCCTCTACGTTCACCTACTCCAAGAATAAGGAAAAAAACGTGGTACCTTTCCGATCTAACAATTTAGTACTCACGGGGACCGTCCTCAGTTCATACTCAATGTCCTCAGTTTTCTATGCATAGGGAATAGGAGTCTTCTTACGAGGTGCGATGTGCGATGTTCCGGGGAAGGAACGAGGTGAACGGAACGTAAAAGCAGAGGAACAAGTCCCCAGACGGGAGGAATTAGGAGCAGCACAGATGCTACGCGCTACCTCTGAAATCCCTAGGAGGAACGCCGTGCCGAAACATCGCACCTCGTAAGAAGACTCCTATGCCCTATGCATAGAAAACTGAGGACATTGAGTATGAACTAAGGACGGTCCCCGTGAGTACTAAATTGTTAGATTGGAAAGGTACCACGTTTTTTTTCCTTATTCTTGGAGTAGGTAAACGTAGAGGCGGAGGATCAACTAATTTGTACTGTTAACATAAGGTTTTTTGGACCTTTCAACCTGTATCCTCCTTGCGCCGTTCCCTCTATTTGCCTGCGAGCAAGGGTAATCATATTGTTGTTATTTATTACTCCACCATAGACTCTGCAGAGCATCTCACCCAAACATCACTGCTAAAACTCCAACATACTCTCTGCAGAGTATCTCACTCGCACATCACTGCCACCACACCAACATACGGGTACTTCACGCAAAAAGGCGATCTATATCGTCATACATTGAAACTGTCACCATGTGTAAACACATGGTGACAAGTCCGTGACGGCAGCTGTCAACGACAGCGAATCATCACGGACATCGGGCCAGGGACCTATCACAGCCGTCCCTGCCCGACGGTCACTGTGATTGGTCAGGGAATCCAGCCTGACCAATCACTGTTAAAGAGGGAGGGGAGAGCTCGTTCCCGGGTCTGATTCTGTCATATTTCGTGACAGAAGTGACAGGATCAGAGCCGTGAACCGAAGCTCTGTCCCCTCAGTGTGTGGAAAGTGCCCCCTCACAAACAAAGATCCCCCAAAACCCAATCCGACCCCCTCCACACCCCTGTTCCTCATCTTTATTCAGTGTGACAGCCGGAGCTGTCATTTTTTTTTTTTTTTTTTGTGATCAGGGCTAGTGATCAGGGCTAGTGATCAGGGCTAGTGATTAGGGCTAGTGATTAGGGCTAGTGATTAGGGCTAGTGATCAGGGCTAGTGATCAGGGCTAGTGATCAGGGCTAGTGATTAGGGATAGTAATTAGGGATAGTGGTTAGGGATATATACTGCATACACAAAAGCAGTATATAAAGTCGTACACAGACCTTCAGCGTTTGTATCCCTTCCTGCCCTGACATTTCAGTTACTGTTTCTTGTTTTATCATAAAATTTTAAAAAATATTAAAAAAAATACTAAAAAATATAGTTTCTAGTTTTATAGATATAGCCCCCAAATATGTTTTCTCCCCAAATTCCAGCATTCAGTTCCAACCCAGGAATAAATATTAATACAGATGGGTACAGGGAACTTGATTTTTTTCACATTTTTTTTTACAGAGGAATTTGTAGACCTAATGGTTACACAGACAAATCTGTATGCAGAACAGTTTCTGGCCGGTCACCCCACATCTTATTATGCTAGAAGCCAGAGTTTGCACCCCACTAATGCCACAGAATGAAAAAAATTCTGGGGGCTTTTTCTTAATATGGGACTTGTTAAAAAGCCTAGAATCCGGTCATATTGGTCCAGTGACGTTTTATACCACACACCAATGTACAGGGTTGTAATGACAAGACCACGTTTTGAGGCGCTGTTAAAATGTCTGCATTACAGTGATAATAGTCAGTGTCCTGCTGCTGGTGACCATGCCCAAGACCGATTGTTCAAAATTAGGCCAGTAGTGACTCATTTTAATGAGAAATGTATAGAGGTTTATACCCCACAAAAAAATGTAGCCATCGACGAGTCACTTGTACTTTTTAGAGGTAGGCTTAAATTTCGGCAATATCTGCCAAGCAAAAGAGCTAGATACGGGATCAAAGTTTACAAGCTCTGTGAAAGTGAAAGCACATACACCTACAAATTCCGTATCTATGAGGGAAAGGACTCCCAGATCTGTCCACCTGAGTGCCCCCCTGTCCTAACCACAAGCGGTAAAATTGTGTGGGATCTTTTATTCCCCCTGATGGTTAATCACCTTTACATAGATAATTTCTATACAAGTGTCCCTCTCTTTCAGTGCCTCCTTGAAAAAGGAACAGTGGCCTGAGGAACAATAAGGAGGAATCAAAGAGGCCTCCCAAAAAATCTGGTGGACCTTAAATTGAGACAGGGTGAAAGCAAGTCCTTGTGTCAGAGTAACATCATGCTGACAAAATATAAGGACAAGAGAGATGTGTTTGTCCTCACATCTATCCATGCAGATTACAGCACCCCTGTCTCTGTTAGAGGAGCCAATGCCACAGTCCTCAAGCCATCCTGCATACAGGAGTACAGCCAACACATGGGAGGGGTTGATCTAGCCGATCAAATGCTACAGCCATATAATGCGATTCGCAAGTCCCGCACTTGGTACAAAAAGGTTGCAGTGCATTTAGTACAAACTGCATTGTATAATTCCTTTATCATTTACCGCAAGACCCGGCAACAAGTAACAGACTTGGCATACCAAGAACAAGTAATTAAGCAATTACTGTTCCCAGAGGGTGAAGAGGGTGCGAGCACATCCCATACTAGCCACGCCAGCAGAATTGTGCCAGGACACAAAAAGACGGCCATACAAAAAATGCCGTGTGTGTTACAAGAAGGGAACACGCAAAGATACCGGTTATCAATGCGACACTTGCCCAGATAAGCCAGGGTTGTGCATCAAAGACTGTTTCCGCGCTTACCATACTTCGCTGGAATATTAATTTTAGTGTTATTTTGTCATTTTTGTTATTTTTACATGATCCTGAACAAACATGCCCAAAACTTCATTGAAATGTTGGCCATTTACAAATTGATATTATACCTAAAATTTAAAACCACATTTATTCATTATACCCCTAGATGAATACAGAAGGAACAAGTGTTCTTCACAACATATGCAAATAGATTTTGCCTGGATTTAACTTTACTAGCCCCAAAAACTTTCATTATAGATGAATAATTTCTGCTTTCTGGGTGTTGTTTTCAATAAGGTTCACTTATGGTGGTGTTACATTATTCTGTTAGCTCAAATCTACTATAAGTGTGGAATCGGGCCTATAAGTCAATATTGCTTTATCCTTGAAACCTTTAAGGGTTTCGTTTCCAAAATGGGTGTCAAGGTTCGAGGTTGTGGATCCTCTGGACCACTGCGGATGATAACACAAGCCACAACCTGGGACCGGAGTCTAAGTGATACCCGGTTTTCACCAGAGCCCGCCGCAAAGCAGGTTGGTCTTGCTGCGGCGTGGTACCACCAGGTCGTTCCACAGGCGTGACTTGTCCGCAATGGCAGCCAAGGTCGGGGTACAGAAACGGCAGGCAAACTCGTAGTCGGGGACAGGCAGGAGGTCAGGACGGGCAGCACAGGATCGGAGTCAGAGACGTAGCAATAGGTCAAGGCGGCGGCAAAGGAGCAAAGTCAAAAACAGAACCAGGGTCACAACGGAAAATCACATAAACAGCGCACGGCATAAACAAAGCTTTCTCCAAGGCACAGGGCACAAAGATCCGGCAGGGATCACAGGAAGAGGCAGGAATAAATAGTTTACCTGAAATGGCCAGCGCCAATTAGCGGCGCGCTGGCCCTTTAAATCTGAAGAAGTTGGTGCACGTGCGCCGTAGGAGCCGGGGACGCGCGCGCACGGCTGAGGACGGAGGAGCAGCGGCAGCCGGGATTGGAGAGGCCGGGACAGGAGCCGGGACACGTAAGCTGCGCTTGCGGCGCGCAGGCGGGGAGCGAGAGGCACGGGTGACCACCCGTGACAGTACCCCCCCCCTTCGGCCTCCCCCTCCTCCTGGGCTGGAGAAATTTCTGCAAGAGGTCCTGGTCCAAGATATTGTCCTCGGGCTCCCAAGATCTCTCCTCTGGCCCGAACCCCTTCCAGTCAACCAAGAAGAACCGCTTACCCCTCACTGTCTTCATATCCAGGATTTCCTTAACCTCATAGATGTCAGAGGAGTCGGCCACAGGGGCAGGAGGGGAGAGTTAACGGGAGAAGCGGTTCAAGATAACAGGCTTAAGCAAGGAGACTTGGAAGGAGTTCGGGATGAGCATGGTGGGAGGAAGACGCAGCTTGTAGGAAACTGGATTGATGCGATTCAGCACCACGAAGGGACCCAGGAAACGAGGACCAAGCTTGTAGCCAGGAATCTTAAGTCGGACATACTTGGAGGACAACCAGACTTTATCACCAGGATTGAAGACAGGAGAAGGCCTGCGTCTTTTATCGGCCTGGGACTTGATTCGAGCCTAAGCCTGTAGTAAGGAAAGACGAGTCTGTTCCCAAATGGTCTTAAAGTCCCGCACCAATTCCTCAACAGCAGGAACTTCCGATGGCACAGGCAGGGGCAGAGGAGGGCGGGGATGCAATCCATAATTAACAAAAAATGGGGCAGAACCCGCGGATGAAGAGTCCAAGGAGTTATAGGAGAACTCTGCCCACAGCAACAGAGTGGACCAATCATCCTGACGGGCAGAAACAAAATGGCGTAGATAGCAGCCCAAGGTCTGGTTGACTCTTTCCACTTGTCCATTGGACTGGGGGTGATAAGCGGAAGAGAAGTCCAATTTCACCTGAAGTTGGTTGCAGAGAGAACGCCAGAATTTCGAGACAAACTGAACCCCACGGTCAGAGACGATGTGCTGGGGAAGTCCATGGAGTCTGAAGATGTGATGGAAGAACTGGCTGGCAAGATGTGGAGCAGATGGTAAACCTGGAAGAGGGACAAAATGGGACATCTTCGAAAATCGGTCAGTCACCACCCAGATGACGGTATTGCCAGAAGAAGGCGGTAGATCCGTAATAAAGTCCATGGCGATATGAGTCCAAGGACAGCTGGGTATCGGCAACGGCAGAAGAAGACCAGCAGGCTTGAGACGTGACAGCTTATTTCGGGCACAGGAAGCACAGGAACCCACAAAATCCCGAACGTCCTTGGCCAGATCTGGCCACCAGTAAAACCGGGAAATGAGGGCGATAGAACGCTGCACCCCAGGGTGCCCAGCCACACGTGAGCAATGTCCCCAAGACAGAATCTTCCTACGTAGAGCAGGTTGTACGTATGTCTTGCCAGGAGGTAGTTGACGAAGATCCACAGGCGCAGCCAGTACGGTCGGTCAGGAGGAATGACATGCTGAGGAGCCGGTTCCTCCCCAAGAACATCCGAGGCACGAGAAAGATCGTCAGCCTTGATGTTCCTCTCGGCAGGGCGGAAATAAATGAGGAAATCGAACCGGGCGAAGAAGAGTGACCAGCGGGCTTGACGTGGATTTAGTCGTTGAGCAGATTGGAGGTAGAGAAGGTTCTTGTGGTCCGTATAAATGCTGACCGGAAACCGAGCTCCCTCCAGGAGGTAACGCCACTCTTCTAAGGCAAGCTTAATCGCCAACAGTTCACGATCTCCTATGGAATAATTCCTCTCAGCGGAGGAGAAACTCTTGGAGAAAAATCCGCAGGTGACAGTTCGGGCTTTGGAACCCTTCTGCGTGAGCACTGCACCGGCCCCCACCGAGGATGCATCTACTTCCAGATGGAAAGGCTTCTCTGTGTCAGGACGTACCAGTACTGGGGCTGAAGCGAACTTGGACTTTAAGTTCGTGAAGGCCTCCTCAGCGGACGAAGGCCAGAGTCGGGGGTTAGCACCCTTCTTGGTGAGCGCCACGAAGGGGGATACCAGCGAGGAGAAGTGTGGGATGAACTGCCGGTAGTAATTCGCAAAGCCTAGAAACCGCTGTATAGCGCGTAGTCCTACTGGACGGGGCCACTGAAGAACCGCAGACAACTTTGCAGGATCCATCTGAAGGCCTCTGTCAGAGATTATATAGCCAAGAAACGGGATACTCTGCTGATGGAATAGACACTTTTCTAGTTTGGCATAGAGGCGATTGGCCCTTAAACGACTGAGGACTTGCCGTACATGAACTTGGTGGGTCTCAAGGTCCGGAGAGAAAACCAGGATATCATCCAAATAGACCACAGCACAGACATAAAGTAAGTCTCTAAAAATGTCGTTAACGAATTCCTGGAAGACGGCCGGTGCGTTACAAAGTCCAAACGGCATTACCAGGTACTCGAAGTGACCATCACGGGTATTAAAGGCGGTCTTCCACTCATCTCCCTGGCGGATACGAATGAGATTGTAGGCCCCTCGAAGATCCAATTTGGAGAAAATCTTGGCTCCATGAAGACGGTCAAACAATTCCGTGATCAACGGCAATGGATAGCGGTTCTTAACGGTGATCTTGTTAAGTCCGCGGTAGTCAATGCACGGACGGAGTGACCCGTCTTTCTTGGTCACGAAGAAAAAACCTGCACCAGCCGGAGAAGAGGACTTACGAATAAATCCTTTTTGCAGGTTTTCCTTGATATAGTCAGACATGGCCGCTGTTTCAGGTACTGATAGCGGGTACACACGACCCCGCGGAGGAGAGGTACCCGGCAGCAGATCCACTGGACAATCGTAGGGACGGTGAGGCGGCAATGTCTCGGCTTGCTTCTTAGAGAAGACTTCAGAAAAGTCCTGATAGCAAACAGGAAGACCCTCCAGGGCCTTGGGAGCCACAGCTGAAGCCAGGACTGGTACTGGAAGAGACATCTTCACACAGCGGGACAAACAATTAGGACCCCACTGAAGGATCTCCCCCGACTTCCAGTCAAGAACGGGTGCGTGGAGCTGCAACCAGGGTAGGCCCAACAGGATGGAGGAGGTGGAGCGCGGAAGTACATAAAAAGACAAACTCTCCCTGTGCAGCGCACCAACTTGCATGGACAGAGGCTTGGTGCAGTACTGGACCGTGTCGGAGAGGATTTGGCCACTGACAGAGGAGATGACCAAAGGCTTTTCTAGACGAACCACAGGGATGTGATGCCGGGAGACCAGGGCGGCATCCACGAAGTTCCCTGCAGAACCGGAGTCCAAGAAAGCTGAGACTTGGATCTGGGTGCGGGTGCCAACACAGAGAAGAACAGGAATCATCAGGCGTGGAGAAGCTTTACTTGCACCAAGGGACGCTTCTCCCAAGAACCCTAGGTGCTGGCGTTTCCTGGACGCTGGGGACGGATGGGACAAGTCCCAAGGAAGTGCTCAGGGCTGGCACAATACAGGCAGAGGTTACCCTGACGTCTTCTATTTCGTTCCTGAGAAGAGAGTCTGGCCCTGTCCACCTCCATAGGCTCCTCGGCAGATGGTGCTACAGGAGGCTGGAGTGGCTGTGGAAAGTAGGTGCCAGGCGGGGAAGACGTCGTGGGCGGACTTGGGGTTGGTCAAGACGTAACTCCTCGACACGCTCCCTAAAACGCACATCAATACGGGTGGCCAAGGTAATGAGAGCATTCAGGGTAGGCGGCAAATCCCGGGCGGCCAGAGCGTCCTTAACGTGAGAGGAGAGTCCCTTCTTAAAAGCTGCGGACAGAGCCTCATCATTCCAGGAGAGTTCCGAAGCCAAAGTACGGAACTGGATGCCATACTCTCCCACGGAAGAGTTCCCCTGGCGTAGATTCAACAGTGCCGTCTCAGCAGAAGAGGCCCGTGCTGGTTCTTCAAAGACAGACCGGAACTCTGCCAGAAATGCCGTCAGATTTGCCGTGACCGGGTCATCTCTGTCCCAAAGTGGGGTAGCCCAAGCCAGGGCTTTCCCGGAGAGGAGGCTGATGAATTCTATGTGCAGGGAGCACTGGGTTATAAAGCTCCTTCACATCTTAGGATCACCGTCATACTTGCTGGGCATAGACAAGCGTAGCCTGGCTTCAACGGCGGGAAGACTAGCCGGAGTAGCGGGAGCCACGGGAGCAGCCACAGGAGCCTGTTGTTGTTGCTGGTTGGCTAGCAGTTGCTGCAGCATGGCGGTAACCTGTTCCAGTTGTTCACGTTGGGCGGCAATCTCCCGGGATTGCTGGACCACAATGGTAGCTAGAGTCGGCCGAGTGGGAAGCGGAACCTCGGCGGGATCCATGGCCGGATCTTACTGTCAAGGTTCGAGGTTGTGGATCCTCTGGACCACTGCGGACGATAACACAAGCCACAACCTGGGACCGGAGTCTAAGTGATACCCGGTTTTCACCAGAGCCCGCCGCAAAGCAGGTTGGTCTTGCTGCGGCGTGGTACCACCAGGTCATTCCACAGGCGTGACTTGTCCGCAATGGCAGCCAAGGTCGGGGTACAGAAACGGCAGGCAAACTCGTAGTCGGGGACAGGCAGGAGGTCAGGACGGGCAGCACAGGATCGGAGTCAGAGACGTAGCAATAGGTCAAGGCAGGCGGCAAAGGAGCAAAGTCAAAAACAGAACCAGGGTCACAACGGAAAATCACATAAACAGCGCACGGCATAAACAAAGCTTTCTCCAAGGCACAGGGCACAAAGATCCGGCAGGGATCACAGGAAGAGGCAGGAATAAATAGTTTACCTGAAATGGCCAGCGCCAATTAGCGTCGCGCTGGCCCTTTAAATCTGAAGAAGTTGGTGCGCGCACGCCCTAGGAGCCGGGGACGCGCGCGCACGGCCGAGGACGGAGGAGCAGCGGCAGCCGGGATTGGAGAGGCCGGGACAGGAGCCGGGACACGTAAGCTGCGCTTGCGGCGCGCAGGCGGGGAGCGAGAGGCACGGGTGACCCCGCGATCCGTGATATGGATCGCGGGACCACCCGTGACAATGGGGTCACTTGTTGGGGTTTTTAACTGTTATCATTCCCCAGTCTTTGTAAATGAAAGGTGTGATATAAAACTTTCAGGAAAATTTACTCACTCATAACCAAATGGTGCTCGTTGGTGCTCTGTTCTGTGCCCTGCTATATGCCCTAAAAGCAGTTTACACCCACATGTGGGGTATTTCTGTGATCAGGAGGAATTGTGCAATAAAATGGGGTGTGTGTTTTTTCCTAAATTTGTACATTTTAGGCCTAAATTAATATATTAGTGAAATAAATTATTTTTCAAAATGTTACTTCTATTTCTTTTTAATTCCTGTGAAACACTGAAAGGGTTAAAAAAAACTTTCTAAAAGTGGTTTTGAAAAGCTGGATGGGGGCATTTCTGAAAATAAAGTCATTTGTGATGGTTTTTTATTGCAAAGTCTTTTAAAAAGCTCTTTCTTAATTGCAATAGTCCATAAACACGGTTTCCAAATCTTCCTATAAATTGCTGTTACTATCTGCTAATATCATAGAAAAAATTTTACAAAGTTATTGCAATATAATGCAGAGCTATGGTAAATGGTATTTATTAAGTAATTTGGATGCTAAGATTGTCGGTCTGAAAAAAAAAACATGTTAAATTAGAAAAATTGCTGATTTTTTTTTTTTTGCTACATTTCCCCTTTTTTAATAAAAAACATGAATCATATCAACTAACATTTACCACTGACATAAAGCACAGTGTGTCATGAAAAAACAATCTCAAAATAACATAGATAAGTTAATGTGTTCTGAAGTTATTATCAAACAAAATGATACATGTCAGGTCTGAAAAATAGGCTTGTGTCCTGAAGGCCATTTTAGGCTGTGTCCTTAAGGTGTTAATTACATCAAATTACAAAATAGGTCTTTTTTCTGTTCTGTATGTAATTAGCCTTTGTGGGAATACCCCTTTAAGTGGTACAACCTGCTTTGTAGCAGGTGACTGCTACTGCTTCTGCCTGCCATGTTTCTGTAAGTGGTGCTGCCTTAGGGTGATACCACACATGGCGTTTTGAATCCGTTTTTGGCCCGTTTTTAAGCAAAATGCATGCTTTTTGCTTAAAAACAGTCCAAAAACAGATTCAAAACGGGTTCAAAATGCCATGTGTCGCATCACCCTTAGGCAAGAGGCTAAACTTACCTCATGGCTGGTGCACCCTTGCCTGTGCAGGTGTTTCTTATAGAGCAGGAGTGAACAACCTTTATTGATTTAAGGGCAGCACTAATAACCAGCACCCTAGAAAAACCAATTATTACATTACAACACAAAATGCCATACCAGAAACCAAATACTGCATTCGTACAGTAATACAGACCCCCAATAAATAATAATAGAGACCACAGAACAGGCAATACATACAGTACTCACACCTGACAATAAATAAGATTAAAGTGGTTTCCCTGGAAAACAAAGTGTGTTATGTATTGCTGGGGGCTTTTAAAGGAAACCTACTATCCTGTTTCAGGGTTAGAAATATAAGGCCTCCCCTGAAAATAAGACCCAGCGGCAGTCATTGCAGCAGCCCCCCCCCCCCCCCCTTGCCATACATTAGTATTAGTAAATCTTTTAGATGCTGCAGAAGCATGTGACATGGAGAAGAATTCATGGCAGTATATCACTGGCTGTTGTGCTGCAAATGTGATACCAGCAGCCACCAGGATAAGAAGGGTCATTTATGGAAAGTGCTTTTACTAAACATGAGAGATTGGCGCCAATGATTCTAATAGAAATGGAGTCACTAGAAATACAGCATGAAATTCAGAGTTTGGAGAGTCATTTGGATTTTAGAGAAGTTGATTTTTTGTTCAACGATAAATATAAATTCTTGTTCATGGAAAAATAAGATATACCCTGAAAATAAGACCTAGTGCCTCTTTAGGAGCAAAAATTAACATAAGACGCTGTCTTACTTTCGGGGAAACAGGGTATGAGGAATATACCATCATAAGTAGAGCTGATGGTATATTCCTCCCACCTGCCTCTGCCCTAATCTGTAATTTAATAATCCTGGAAACTAATTTAACTTGTTAAAAACTTTATTTTAGTATTAAGTAAATTAACTGCAGAGGCTATATTACTAAAATAAAGTTTAGGTTAGTATACAGGATTATTAAATTACTGATTATGGCAGAGGCAGGCAGACGGAATCTATCATCAGATCTGTTTCTTATGGTAGATACCTCATGGTAGCTTAAGGGAACCTGCCAAATTAACCCACCCAAAATAAATACCTGTTTATACTGTATAAGCTGAGGTACCTAATTTTACCACAATAAACTGGGAAAACCTATTGACTTGAGTATAAATCTTCTTCTTCTTCTAGTCCTCTTATGGACTAGGCTACTCAGGGACAGCTCAGTTTGCAGGAATCTATGATCTGCAAACTGCATTTGTTCTAGGGAGTAGGTCAGTCACCCAGCAACAGCTAATGGGTGCCAGTAGCTGCCTCCTGTAAATTCCGTTGGTGCACTAAAAGTGGCCATAGCATGGATGAACAACAGATAACTGGAACTAAGATAAAGTCAGAAGATATTGATGCTTGCTAGTTTCCTAAGAGACACTACTAGGATACCTAAAACTTCTATTGGGATGGAAGGGTGGGAGCTGTTGCTGGGTGGCTGACCTATTACCTAAAACAAATGCAGTTTGCCGATCATAGATTCCTGCAAACTGAGATTTGTTCTTCAGGAGGCAGCCAGGCAGCACCACTAATGGGTAAATTAGCACACAGCTGGTAGTGGCTCTCATGAAATCCATTACTGTTCAGAAGGTCTCCAATAACACATTTAGAAGACCATCTAGCTGCTGACAGTATTTTGTCCAACGGTCCTTTCTTGCTAATGCCTTGCTTGCAGCAGCACCTCTGACTGAATGTGCCCTGAAGATGTTGGTGTCTATAACTGCCTTAACCATTGCATCAAGAACCCAACTCCTAATAGTGTTTGAAGAAGCTCTCCTAATCGGGTTTTTTGAAGTGATAAACAGTTCTGTAATTCTTCCCCTTAAGGGCTGTGTCAGTTCTAGATATTTCCTCATTGCAAGGACTATGCATAAGTTGGGGTTTATGTGAAACCTTTTTTTTTTCTTGTCTGACCATTCCCCCCCATTATTGTGCCTTTCGCCGAAAAGGCTCCCCAACCTGTGAAGGAGGCATCTAATGTTATAATCAGATCCGCCTGAGGCATTCTAATTAGTGAGGGAGAAGTGCTGGGCGCCGCCATCTTGCCGAGGATCGACGCTCCCCGTAACGTCAACGGGGAGCGGCGATCCGTCGCCATGAAAGCCTCACATCTTCTGAATTCCTGAGGCTGTCTCGTTTTAACCCATTCATTACAATGTGCTAATTGCACATTGTAATGAATGAAGAGGAAAATCCCCATATACTGCCATAGTATGGCAGTTTATGATAGGATCGATCAGACAATGTAGGGTTATTATAAAAAGTTATAATTAAAAAAACATAAAAATTCAAATCACCCCCCTTTCCCTAGAAGTGATATAAATAAACAGTAAAAAGCAAAAACATTGGGGCAGAAAGTCAGAATATTTCTAGTTGCCCATGGCAACCAATCACAGCTCCCCTTTAAAATATTCATGAGCACTGGTAAAATGAAAGCTGAGCTGTGATTGGTTGCCATGGGCAACTAGAAATATTCTGACTTTCAGACACTTGACAGATCTGCCCCGTTAGGTATTGCCGCGTCCGAAAGCCCGATCTATCAAAATATACTAACGGTTTTCCACTGCGTTTAACTGCATAATAGAAAATAGCGCCCAAAGTCCAAAATGCCATTTTTGGCCATTTTGAAAAATATAAAAAAATAAATAAAAAGTGATCAGAAGTTTTTACAGTCCTAAAAATAGAAACAGTGAAAACATCATGAAAAGTCGCACAAAATGACACCACCCACAGCTCTGTACAACGAAGTATGAAAAAGTTATTAGTGCCACAATATGGCAAAATCAAAAAGATTTTTTTTATACAGGAGGTTTTAATTTTTGTAAGTGTATAAAAACATTATAAAACCTATACAAATTTGGTATTCCAGTGATCGTACCGACCTAAAAAATAAAGTAACATGTCATTTGGGGCGCACAGTGAAAGCCGTAAAATCCAAGCCCACAAGAAAATGACGCAAATGCGTTTTTTCACTTCATTTGGAATTTTTTTCCTGCTTCCCAGTACACAGCATGGAATATTCAATACTACCAGCCACCCCAGCCTGCCCCCAGTAGTATACAGCCACCCCAGCCTGCCCCCCAGTAGTATACAGCATCCCCCCAGTAGTATACAGCACTGCCCCCAGTAGTATACAGCACTGCCCCCAGTAGTATACAGCGTGCCTCCAGTAGTATACAGTCAGCCCAGAATTAAAAAAAAAAACAAAAACTTATTTACTCACCCTCTGGTGGCCCCGATGCGCAGCGCTGCTCCCCCGATGTCATTGCGGCTCCTCTTCTGGCTTCCCGGCTCCTCTTCTTGCTTCCGCGCCGTTTTCTGTCTTCTTTAACATCGTGTTGTTCTCTCCCGTGCGGCGCCTAGTATGACGCGCCACTGTTGACGTCATACTAGGCGCCACACGGGAGAAGAACAATGGCAGCGCCCAGCACGATGCTACAGAAGACGGCGTGGAAGCAAGAAGAGGAGCCGGGAAGCCAGAAGAGGAGCCGCAATGACATCGGGGGAGCAGCGCTGCGCATCGGGGCCACCGGAGGGTGAGTATATGTTTATTTTTCTTTAGTCCATTTTTAATTATTTTTTACAAGTATTGTCTCATGTATAAGCCGAGGGGACGTTTTTCAGCACATTTTTTGTGCTGAAAAACTCGGCTTATACACGAGTATATATGGTAATAATAAAAAAATTAATAGATTTATGAAGGTGGGGAGTGAAAAATGGAAATGAAAAAACAAAAAAGGGCCAGGCCATTAAGGGGTTAAAATTATGGGCAGGCTTTTTAAAATCTGCAAATGATTTCCTAGCCCTGTATCCCGCTTTTACCTCCTTAATAAATTCTGATCCAAAGAGGTTAGTTGTTTCCATATTAGGAAACTCGTGTGCTTTTGAGGCCAAGTCTAGCATCCTCACATCAATGAGCCATTTTGTCCTTCTCACATTAGTTACAAAGTTAAAAGTTTCGCCCACTATGAGAACCACTCTGCTTATGGCCTTTGGCAGTGCTATCTTTGATGCTGGCAGCCTCTGAGTGTTCTTCTCTAAGCTGCCCTCCTGTTCTGCTTTAGACAGCATTAACAACAGGGGACCAACCGTGTCCGTCATCATAAACTGAATGTTACGTAAAATGGAATCCAGACTATCTGGAGTACTAGAGGTTACAGCGATTGACAACAAAGCTGGATAATTATCTGGTGCAATAAGCACTTGTATGTCAGGAACGCCAATATGATAGCACAACATTAGATCATCCTTTTTCACTGGAATGGTTCTGAAAGCCTGACACGCAAAATTGCGCACGTCTAAGAATTCTGCTGTGGCCCAGTGCTGGTTAAATAGTTTGAGAGTGGATTTTCCTGCTATCCCCACTCTGTTCATTCGTGTTTCACTGCATATCCCCGCTCAGAAGATGCAGCGGACCTAGTGACTGTCTCTGACTCTAAATCGACCTCTTCCGGGAGTTCTCTGTCTGGAGACATGTTCTGTGAAGAACAAGCTGAACTACCAGGAGCTGTAGCTTTGCCCAAATTGTTAAAAATGGAGTGTGTTCCAGCCCCTCATCTCAACGAGAGGTGCTATAGCTGCATTTCACTCTTTTCTCATGGTCTGACTGGAAGGTGTCTTACACAACCACCTTCTCTTTGCTCCTTTTATGCTTTACTACCTCCTCCTCTGATGTAGAGGAAGAAGTGTATATCTCCCTCGGCTTCTTTTTTTGTCACTTTTGACGACAGAATTCCTAAAGTAGAGGCTGCCAGGGAGCAAGCATCCTCCTCCATAGCCACTGGAAAAAATTCTGAGGTGGAGCACACGCGCTTAGTACGCACCACGTGACTGCAGAAACTATGGAGCGTTGCGGCGGTCACTTTGAGTGCGCCAATAGAATTTACTGGAGGCAGCCGCTGGCACCATTAGCTGGTACTGTGCCGTTTTCAATGGAGGTGTCTTCTCCTCCACATTACCCTAGCCACACTCCAGTGACGCTGTGCTGGTTGCCTCTTTGCGGTGAGGAAAACGTTTCTTCCCCCTCCTCCAAAAATATCCCCTGGCTGGACAGTAGAGTAACTAGCTGCTGATGGTTCAGAGACCCACCTTGTGAGCCACATATGGACAGCCCTGTCGCCTCTTCTTTGCTTCCTCCTGTTCCACCATTACATCCTTTGTCATGGCTCAAAGTGTTTTTTGTAGTGGGCAAAGAATGGGGACTGTAGTCCTGACGATGAAGTCATCAGTGCTTACTGTATTGAAAGCACTGCAGAATGGCTCAAATGTGGAGGAGGCAGGAGTGGAGGAAGGAGATGAGGAGGCAAGGATTGATGTCTCCCTGTCTACACCAGCCAGAATGGTAGCAATTCAAATACCCGCAATTTTGAAACTGATGGGTCAAACTTGCACTTTCTCTATACTGTTTGGATGATAGAAAGCTGAACGCTTTGCTGGGGTGGTATGGACAAGCTTGGTGGTGGGGCGATTTGCGTGAAGACAAATGGCATTGTCACTTGGGAGGCGAAGGGAGAGGTTGGAAAACTGAAACAACAGTTTTTCTTGGTGACATATCCACCGCAGCATACGTTTGTTTTGCAGGCGCCTGGTCAAACATGTGGTGTTCAGATTGCTCATACTTTTACCTTGCTTCAGGGCTTGGCAGCATAGTGTGCACATGACATGTGTTTTCTCTTCTGGGCATTGCTTGAAAACACAGCATACCGTAGAGATCCACTGGGCAAGCCTTTGTGTCTTCACTCCCTGGGCAATGATGGGGCTGTGGGCTGCCCATTGCGCACTTTCACCCTGCAAATTCTGCAGGAATAAGTTTTGGGCAGAAGAAGGATTTCCAACAATGAGGAGACTGCCAGGAAGAAGACTGGGATGGACCAAGCCAACATAGACATAAAAGGGAACAGCTGCAACTTATTTTGAACTGGAGAGTCATATTTTTCTATTTGTGCTATATATTTACTGCTGGAGGGCTTGCTTAGTTTTTCCCCTCAGGATTGAGGTGGAGGAGGGGTGGGCGCAATTTTGCTTGTCTGCCTAGGGCACCAAAGAGGTTCATCCAGGCCCTACAGCAGAGGAAAAAAGACTAAGGCATTTTATTTATATGATAATTACCTGAAGAGGCATAGAGTAGTCTCTATGAGCTCTCTGGGGGTTAAGGCTTCATGTCCTGAGAAATCTTGCAGATCAGCCTCTGTGTGTCCATGTAGGGAAGCATTCAGGGGAGCCCCCAGCTTACTTTACTGATGTTACACAAACAACGCGGAAGCCACTGCTACTGCACATGCCCTGCCAATGCTTTCACAAGCGGCATGGACTCTGCAGAGGTTAATTGAGGCAGCCTTAAAGGGGTTGTCCACTTTAAGCACATTTCAGCAAATAATTGATATAGATTCTGTAATGAAAATTTATAAGCAGATCTCTGCTTGCTGTCATGCAACAGGGAGCTGCATTGTTTCCTCTCTGTAGATAAGCACTGGTTCATAGTCATGTGATGTCGCACGGGTGCATGGCTCATTATAACACACAGTAATCAAAGCTATGTGATGGTAACGAGACATGCACCTGTGTGACATCACATGACCATGGACTGGTGTTTATCTACAGGAAGGAAAAATAGAAGCTTCCTATAAAATGAATGCAAGCAGAGATTCAGAAAACAGCGAGGAATTGATACAGAAAATATATTGGCAAATCTAATAACTTTTCATTACAAAAACAGTATTTATTATTTGCTGTATTGTGTGGATAATAAAGTGGATAACCCCTTTAAAGCATCTAGCCTTAACGCGCAGAAGGTAAGGATACTCAACTTTTGAAGAAAACGTACTTTACACTTATGAAGGTGCTAAAAGAGATAATAATTATTCCTTACAAAAATGGTTCCGTAGATCTATTTTTGGATATCATCACAATATCTCTTCTTTATTAAATACAACATATCACAATTAGTCAACAAGACCTAAAACCAATTAAAATATATTAAAATACACATATTAAAATACAAAATAAAGCAGTGGTGGTAGTCCTGGTTCACAATATGTGGATCAAATTTCAATATTTGCTGCTCAAAAAAATAAATGGAGCACTCAAACAACACAATATAACTCCAAGTAAATCAAACTTTTGTGAAATGAAACTGTCCACTTAGGAACCCACACTGATTGTCAATCAATTTCACATACTGTTGTGCAAATGGAATAGACAGCCATGGTTCTGCAGGTGAGGAGCATCAGCTTTCAGGTAGTAGATCTCATCGAGGATGGCACATAAATGTAACTCTGGCCAGAAGGTTTGCTGTGTCTGTTAGTGTAATATCCTGAGGATGGAGGGATGACTACGAGACAGGTCAGTACACCAGAGGAAGTGGAGGAAGCCATAGGAGCACAACAACCCAACATCAGGACCGCTACCTCCACCTTTATGCAAGAAGGAACAGGAGTAGCTTTGACATTTTTTATGTTTTGATAGATCAAACATTTTGGGACGCGACGGTACCTAACATGTTTATGATTTTATGTGTTTATTTTTATGTGGGTTCTAAGGAAAGGGGGGTGATTTTAACTTTTAGGTATTTATTAACTAATCTGGGACCGCCCACTGATGTCTAATGTCTGCAGTGACGTTGCTGAAGTTTTCTACTGCTCCCGCGCTAGCTTCTCCATTCTTCATTCTTTGCTCCTCACAGCACCGCGCTGAATGAGCGCAATACACAGAGGAGCAGAGCTGGTGCTGCCGCCGGCTCCATAAACTCGGCGGTCACGTGACCGCCGGGTCTAAAGGGGTTAAACAGAGCTGCTGGGTCTAATTAGACCCAGTCCAGCTCTGATCAGAATCCCCAGCCACAGGTGGTAATTTCCACTGTAACGGAGGCTCTTATAGATGCCTCGGTTACAGGGGAAAAATTTTAAAATAAAAAAAGGGAAAATGTACCCCAGGGGTGTTTTATTACCTCATGGTGGACATATATAGTAAAAAAAAACACAACAAAAAATATTAATTAATATTCATAAAAATACAATGACATTTCCCCATATAAGAAGAAAATCCCCCGCTACACTACAAAAAGTATCGCCATAGTCGGTCCATTTGCCCGATCAAAATGACTGAATTTTGAGTTAATTTGAAAATCAAAAAAAGTACTATAAATTGAAAAAAAGCCATTTTTCTACTTTCATCCACCAAAATAAAAATGGAAAAAAATATTTAAACTTTTATTACCTTTTTAACTAGCTGTCTGTGTCCTAAATAAAACACTGCAAAAAAGTTATGGCCCTTACACCGGCGCTTACGAAAATTCGCTAAAAATGCCCGGTCACTAGAGCCTTTTCAGGCCACGTGACTATGGGGATAAAGATCGGATGTTTTGGGATGCGACAATAACCAACATCTATATGATTTCATTTGTTTATTTTTAAATGGGTTCTAAGGAAAGCGTGGGTATGATTTGAACCTTTAGGCTTTTATTAAAGATAGGATGTTTTGGGATGCAACATTACCTAACATGTTTATGATTTCTGTGTACAATATTGCCAAAGATACATAACTTTGGAGAACCCCCCGGGGAGACCAATAGCCTCCTTAATGGAATCTATATGATCCCCATTGACAATAACACTGGAAAAGTTACTCCTTTAACTAAGAAGATGTAATCTTTTTTGTTAGATACAGGTTATTTTTTCCATACAAGAAAGTTGCTTGGTTAATATCGATGTTTCAAGTCTTTATACTTCAATGAAGCATGCAAAGGGGAGGGGGTTAAAATCATGGAGTGTTTATTAGAAAATAGTCAATACACCATTGATCAAAAGATGTTTGTACTAGATAATTTAGCCCTGGTATTGGGGAACATTTCTTTATGTTCCAGGATGATTTTTTTCTTACAAAAATGTAAAACAGCCATGGGGTCAATTGTCCCCTCCCCATATACAAATACATCTATGGCTTTTTCTGAGGACCAATATGTTTATAGACATCCACTGTTTGAGAGTCAGGTTAAAATTTAGAAATGCTTTATAAACAATATATTTTGCATATGGGAGGAGCCACTTGACACCCTGTTGGCTTTCCTAATAAGAATAAACTTAGTGTGAGAGGAGTTACAATTTACAGTAATCTATAAGCAAAAGGAAGTGAGATTCCTAGATACAAAAATTATTAAAAGAGTAGAGGGCAGGTTAGTGTCAGATATCTTTAGGAAGGAGATAGATAGACATAGCCTCCTACATTTACATGAGTAGTGCTCATCTGTAAAGAAATTGATTCCTAAGTCCCAGTTACAGAAAGTTAACTGAAAAGTAAATGAGAGAACAGAGACTGCTGGAAATGAAAAATAGATTTGTTTAGAGAGGCTATCCCACAAAACTATTAGAAGAAACAAGTAGAACAACTATTTCAAAATCACCTGAACCACAAAGTAAAACTTCCCCTTTACCTTTTGTTAGACAGTGTAATCAGAAAACATTGGCATTAAATCCAAATAACATACCTCCCATGCCAGATTTCCAGGAACCTCCTTTGATATGTAATAAAAAAAATCACCTAACTTACAAAATAAATTGGTGAGAAGCATATATGGGTAGTAAAAAGGTTTTAAGTAAAACGTTTCTAGCTAATAGACTGAATTGCAAGTTCCCTTGCCTCAATTTCCAACAATGTACCGTATTTTTTAGACTATAAGACACACTTTTTAGCAAGAAAAAATTTAGCAAAAAAGTGCCTGCGTCTTATAGACTGAAGGTCAGAGCTGTGTGTTTAACTGTATTGATGGTGCAGATCTGTGTGTGTTACTGTATGGATGATGCAGTGCAGTGTGTAACTGTATGGATGATGCAGTGCTGTGTGTGTAACTGTATGGATGATGCAGGGCTGTGTGTGTAAATGTTTGGATGATGAAGAGCTGTGTGCGTAAATGTATGGATGATGCAGAGCTGTGTGCGTAAATGTATGGATGATGTAGAGCTGTGTGTGTAAATGTATGGATGATGCACAGCTGTCTGTGTAACTATGGATGAGGCAGAGCTGTGTGTGTAACTGTATTGATGATGCAGAGCTGTGTAAATGTATGGATGGAGCAGATCTGTGTGTGCTGTTCTTTAGTGCAACCAACAGGGATATTTTAATTGGTGTAAAATATATTTTTCTTTTTTTGGAGGCCTAAATCTGGGGTTACTAATGTTACTAAAGGAGAACATTTCTTTAATCCCCACTCAGGCACATCACTCACATTTAAAAAAAAAAAAATCATCATTCTTTATCCCAATTAAAATATACGATAATAGAGGGTAGAACCACCAAGAGGTTACTAAATTATTATTACAGAGGGAAGCCTTTAGGATCCATGAACTACGGACCTTGGAACCAAACGGCTTAAACAGAGAATATGAAGTTTGTTGTTTTTGGATTAAATTTACTTTGTAATTTTTCATTACAAAGTAAATACTTGAGTGTTCTTGCTCTTTGAAAATATGAAAGAAGATATGGCATAGTTCCATAGTTACAATGTTTCTTGTCTGTTTAATACTAACATTTTACAAACTTTTTTCTCATCAGATACTGTTATTCGGTGCGGCATATTTTTGATCGTATACTACCATACCTTACATATGAGTCTCATGTACTAAAGTGTTATGACTAACTTTGAATAACACACTCTTATATGAATAATAATTAACAAGTGAGAATGTCAGGCCCTTTTTCCTTTTTTTACGCGCTCCATGTGCATCTCCTGATGTTTGGGGGCAAATTTCTATCTAGAAATGAAATTAGTGCAAAATATGAAGTCCTCCCTCCGAAGTCTTTAGGCTCAATCAACCTTCACATTTTGTACATTCTATGCTTTGAGGTACGTCCTCGGACTCCCGTACATCTTTCGAAAAATTGGTTTAAAAGATTTGTATGGTAGAGGGACAATCTTCCTCTTATATTCTATCTTTAATGCTCCTCCCCCGGACATCAAGTCACGCTTCATGGAACAGTGGGAAGCTGACCTAGGCTGCCAATTCTCTTTGTCGAGATGGAGACACTGCTGCACAACCCTAGCTTAAGGTAGCCAACAGGTTTAGCTAAAGGAAACCCTCAGATTACGACATAGGGCCTACTATTTACTAGCCCATCTTGGTTATATGTATCCCCATGTGCCCAACACTTGATTCAGGGGCTGTAGTGCCTTAAGCGACATGGCCCATATCTGGTGTCATTGTTCCAGAGAGAGGTAACTATAGGGCAATGTCAAAACCCTCATCTGGTCCCTATTAGGTACTACAACATTGGTGACCCTCACCAGTTCTTTTGCTGGGAGATAAGCCAGCGAGGGTCAAAAACAAAGCCCATGGATTAATCCAATTCATTGCACTGGCAACAAGAATACACATAGCGGCAAAATGGAAATCGCCTGACCTGTCTTTTACAGCGGTCCAAGATAGAATTAACCTACTGATGTTGTTTGAGCAAATTGAGGCTACCAGGACTGACACCTTCCAGCTGTTTGAAGGGATATGGAAACCTTGGATTGCTTCCCAGGGCACCCCCAACCTTGAGCGGGCATGGATACCTAAAAGATTTATCAGTACCTTCATGGCTCACATGAGTCCGCCATCACAGCAAACTTCCTGCCAGCAGGATGTGGTGAGATGGTGAGGGGAAGCTCACGCACAACCATCTCTAGGGTTTACAGAGAATGGTCCGAAAAAGAAAAAACATCCAGTGAGCGGCAGTTCTGTGGGCGGAAATGCCTTGTTGATGCCAGTGGTCAGAGGAGAATGGGCAGACTGGTTCGAGCTGATAGAAAGGCAACAGTGACTCAAATCGCCACCCGTTACAACCAAGGTAGGCAGAAGAGCATCTCTGAACGCACAGTACGTCGAACTTTGAGGCAGATGGGCTACAGCAGCAGAAGACCACACCGGGTGCCACTCCTTTCAGTTAAGAACAGGAAACTGAGGCTACAATTTGTACAAGCTCATCGAAATTGGACAGTAGAAGATTGAAAAAACGTTGCCTGGTCTGATGAATCTCGATTTCTGCTGCGACATTCGGATGGTAGGGTCAGAATTTGGCATCAACAACATGAAATCATGGATCCATCCTGCCTTGTATCAATGGTTCAGGCTGGTGGTGGTGGTGTCATGGTGTGGGGAATATTTTCTTGCCACTCTTTGGGCCCCTTGGTACCAATTGAGCATCGTTGCAACGCCACAGCCTACCTGAGTATTGTTGCTGACCATGTCCATCCCTTTATGACCACAATGTACCCAACATCTGATGGCTACTTTCAGCAAGATAATGCGCCATGTCATAAAGTTGGAATCATCTCAGACTGGTTTCTTGAACATGACAATGAGTTCACTGTACTCAAATGGCCTCCACAGTCACCAGATCTCAATCCAATAGAACATCTTTGGGATGTGGTGGAACGGGAGATTCACATCATGGATGTGCAGCCGACAAATCTGCGGCAACTGTGTGATGCCATCATGTCAATATGGACCAAAATCTCTGAGGAATGCTTCCAGCACCTTGTTGAATTTATGCCACGAAGAATTGAGGCAGTTCTGAAGGCAAAAGGGGGTCCAACCCGTTACTAGCATGGTGTACCTAATAAAGTGGCCGGTGAGTTATATATATCTTATATAGATCTATGCATAAATTAATATCAGTATATTCTATTATCTGTTTCTCCTTTTTCTGTGGCCCTGCTATTTGTACAATTTCTCAATTTTCCACCTTAATTAAATCATTCTAATGGTTTAGGCAAAAATGTACAAATGATGTCTGGTCCTGAACTGTTTAATAGACTTCTTATCATTTTGAGTGTTAATTAAAACTGAACAAACACTCACTACTCCCAGGTCTTGAGTGCTGCGGGTATACAGGCTTTCCACATTACTAGAAGCAGGGCAGTACCCCTCTTGCCAACCTAGATTGTGGATGACAGGAAATCATTGGTATCCTTCAAAAATGAAGGAATACCTACGGTATTAGTATACCTATTAGTACTGGACTCAAAAGCCGGTCCAAATATTGAGAGATTGTTTCAGTTAATGACCTGATACCTGCAACAATTGGATGACCTGGGAGATTGCAGAGTGTTTTATGGATCTTCAATATATAGTAGCAACTTGTGTACTTAAGTTTAGTAGGGAAAAGTCATTCCATTGTTCTTTCTGCTCTCTGCACTCCATCCCAAAAAGGACTGTACGCATGTGTGAAACATCAAAGTTGGGTTATGATCTAAGGGGTCTTTTGGCTTCCAAGATTTAGTATTGCCTGGCCGTTACCACTACTTTGCCCCCTTGTCTGCCAGCTTTATAATGATATGATCATTTCAATAGATCAACTGTCTACATTGTATAGTATGATTGTTTTACTATAAACATTTTCTAGTTACTGTTATTAAAAAAAAGTTTAAATCCTTCTCCTCATTATATATAGTTTAGTGACCTATTAATCAAACTCTGAAGATTTGGTTTTACTTAATTAAGGATTGTAACAAAGAAACCTGCAAATATGTTAATCCGGTGGAAGATTTTCTTTTTAAATTTTTCATGTGATTGATTGTTTTGTGATTTAATACAACTTTGTAGCTGGGAAAGGGAAACACTAAAGTAAGACTGCAAATAACAGGAGGCAATGAATTGCATTTGCAAACATGTGGTCTTTTGATAAAAGTGGCAAAGATTTCTGTTCTCATAAACTAACCATTCCTCTTAGATAAATATAGAAGTATTATTTTATTGGCAAGTTCCTTATGTTACTTTTACCTTACTATGCTTCAAATGGAAAACATAAGATTTGCTAAATGTATGAAGAAATCTTAGCAGCAAGAGCTTTAAAATGAAGTGTTTTTCTGTCATATTTTGCATTGTGCATTTTATTCTCCGGTGTTAGAAGTTGTAGCAAATGTACTTAAAGGGGTTATCCGGGTTTAAAAAATTTCTTATGGCCGGGCTGGGGAGGGCTAGTTAAACATAATAAACATGGACTTACCTCATCCGGCGCCGCTGATGTCCCGCGCCGCGGTCCCTTCGATCCGTGCCCCTGTTTGTTTACAGGGGCACGGAAGCCGCGCACAGGGAGCTTCCGGTCCGCGATGTGGACGGCTCCTCCCATCCGTCCCTATCTCTCAGCGTGGTAAGCGCTGGGAGATGGTGCGCATGGGAGCTTCCCGCCAGCCGGAAGCTCCCTGTGCGCACTTGTGATGAAACCGGCGCACAGAGAAGACCGGCCGCGGCGCGGGACATCGGCAGCACCGGAGGAGGTAAGTACATGTTTATTGTGTTTAAATAGCCCTCCCCAGCCCGGCCATAAAAATTTTTTTTAAACCCGGATAACCCCTTTAAAGGAAATCAATCATTGTAAGGGTACATTCAGACGGGCATCTTGGAGGGATGTACATACGGGCACAAATTTGCGGCCGCATGTACTTCCCCATAGATGGCAATGGTGGCCCGGGGCTGTACATAGCATGCTCCATCTTTCCCCGTGTGTACGGCCATAATAATAATGAGGATACAGATAGGTTGACGCGTTTCGACGGGGAACCGTCTTAATCCTAACCTGTCTGCTAACATGCCACGCTCACCTTTATACTAAATCAGCTGGGTGGTAAACTGAAGGGAACACCCTCCTTCCTATGCGATCACCTGGACCGGGCCGCGCCTCCACGATCACATGACCTCCTGTGATTATGTCACCTGACCGGGAGCGAAGTCCGGAACCACGACACACAGGTAATGTAATGGAGGGAATACCCCTCCTGACCAAACATTCATCTGAACCGGGCCGCGCCTCCCCAATCACATGACCTACTCCCACTAAGTCACATGACCGGGAGCGAAGTCCGGAACAGTGCAAGACAGGTGAGTGAGGGTTTAAAAACAAACACATCTGTGTGAATAAAAATGTCACTGCCAATTATAATGATACTATACAACAGTGTCGTGTGTTGGCTAGACATAAATTATTGTACTGAGGAACTATATAACAATCTCATAGTGAATTATAAATTGCACATATACATATATACTCAAAATTTCCTGATTGTTAAATATAATAACTATGAAAAAGAGCAAGAGAAACAAAGTGCCATGCATTATCGAAAAAACGATACCATAGGGATTAAGTAGAATACCTATGACATAGGTCACACTACAGGTCCCCTCAAGATTAGGATCCGCAGACATTTATCAGATATTATTAATGAGTCAGTGGGCATCTCTGCGGCGTCGAGACATTTTAGAGAAATACATGGCAAATCCACATGTCACTTCACATGGACTGGGTTTGAGAAAGTTACATATCCAATTAGGGGTGGCAATATGAAGAGGAAGTTACTGAATAGAGAAAGTTATTGGATTTTTGTGATGGAAAGTAGAGTACCACAGGGCATGAACAAGAGACAGGACATCATATTGACATATTAAGAGAGAATACATGATTCTTCAGAGTTTACCGATGTGTAACCAAAGGTATTCTACTTAATCCCTATGGTATCGTTTTTTTTCGATAATGCATGGCACTTTGTTTCTCTTGCTCTTTTTCATAGTTATTATATTTAACAATCAGGAAATTTTGAGTATATATGTATATGTGCAATTTATAATTCACTATGAGATTGTTATATAGTTCCTCAGTACAATAATTTATGTCTAGCCAACACACGACACTGTTGTATAGTATCATTATAATTGGCAGTGACATTTTTATTCACACAGATGTGTTTGTTTTTAAACCCTCACTCACCTGTCTTGCACTGTTCCGGACTTCGCTCCCGGTCATGTGACTTAGTGGGAGTAGGTCATGTGATCGGGGAGGCGCGGCCCGGTTCAGATGAATGTTTGGTCAGGAGGGGTATTCCCTCCATTACATTACCTGTGTGTCGTGGTTCCGGACTTTGCTCCCGGTCAGGTGACATAATCACAGGAGGTCATGTGATCGTGGAGGCGCGGCCCGGTCCAGGTGATCGCATAGGAAGGAGGGTGTTCCCTTCAGTTTACCACCCAGCTGATTTAGTATAAAGGTGAGCGTGGCATGTTAGCAGACAGGTTAGGATTAAGACGGTTCCCCGTCGAAACGCGTCAACCTATCTGTATCCTCATGTATATGGCGTTTTAATCAATAAAGGAGGAAAGATTTGGCATCGTACCCATGTGAAGCTCATCTTGTTGTGCCGGTTTACCGTTGTTTTTCCTAAAAAAGTAAAATAACACTACAGATACTCACCCCTGCTCCTCTTGATTCTGGTGAAAGTTATAATTAAAAGCCTAGAGCACGGGGACTAACTATCCAGGGCATCGCATTCCCCCCTTCCATGCTAGGAGAGGGAGATGACATCACTCTATGGAGCTCATTTACTTAGGGTCACGCTGCTCACTTTCATCAGACTTTGCACCTTTTTCGGATATTGCACGGCAGTGGCAGGTATTTAACAGGTGTCTTGCTGAGATTGCGCTGTCTTCCATGCGACACAAATTAGGGGGCGGGCCATCAGATGATCCGACTGAGCGCAGGATTTAACTTTCAAATTGCCCAAGCACTTACATGCACCAGGAAAAATATGGTGAACTCTTTCAGACCTGAGTGGGGAAGTGACCCCCGCTCTTAGGATCTTAGTGAAATGCGGCACACTTCATTATCGCTAGACAATGTACTATCAGTGAACTACAGGGGGAATGTACAGTCATGGTCATAAGTTTTGAGAATGATACAAATGTTCATTTTTACAAAGTCTACTGCATCAGGTTTTATAACGGCAATTTGCATATACTCCAGAATGTTATAAAGAGTGATCAGCTTAACAGCAATTAATTGCAAAGTCAATATTTGCCTAGAAAATGAACTTTTCCCCCCAAAACACATTTCAACTTAATTGCAGGCCTGCCTTAAAAAGGAGCAGCTAACATTGTTTCAGTGATTGCTCCATTAACACAGGTGTGGGTGTTGATGAGGACATGGCTGGAGATCAATCTGTCATGATTAAGTAAGAATCACACCACTGGACACTTTAAAAGGAGGCTGGTGCTTGGCATCATTGTTTCTCTACTGTTAACCATGGGTATCTCTAAAGAAACATGCGCAGTCATCATTGCACTGCACAAAACTGGCCTAACAGGAAAGATTATCGCAGCTAGAAAGATTGCACCTCAGTCACCAATCTATCGCATCACCAAGGAATTCAAGGAAAGAGGTTCCAGTGTTTCAACTTCAGGATCGGGCTAACAACAGTGCAGAGCTTGCTCAGGAATGGCAGCAGGCAGGTGTGAGGGCATCTGCACGCACTGTGAGGCGGAGACTCTTGGAGCAAGGCCTGGTGTCAAGGAGGGCAGCAAAGAAGCCACTTCTCTACAGAAAAAAACATCAGGGACAGACTGATATTCTGCAAAAGATACAACGAATGGACTTTCCGATTATTTGGAACATCTGGAAAACAGCTTGTTCGGAGAAGACAAGGTGAGCGATACCACAAGTCTTGTCTCATGCCAACTGTAAAGCATCCTGCAACCATTCATGTGTGCTGGTTGCTTCTCAGCCAAGAGAATCAGCTCTCTCACAGTCTTGCCTAAAAACACATCCATGAATAAAGAATGGTACCAGAATGTCCTCCAAGAGAAACTTCTGCCAAACGTCCAAGAGCAGTTTGGTGATCAACAATGCCTTTTCCAGCATGATGGAGCACCTTGCCATAAAGCAAAGGTGATAACTAAATGGCTCAGGGAACAAAACATAGAGATTTTGGATCCATGGCCTAGAAACTCCCCAGATCTTAATCCTATTGAGAACTTGTGGTCAATCATTAAGAGACGGGTGGACAAACAAAAAACAACAAATTGTGACAAAATGCAAGCATTGATTGTGCTAGAATGGACTGCTATCAGTCAGGATTTTGTCCAGAAGTTCATTGAGAGCATGCCAGGGAGAATTGCAAAGGTCCTGAAGAAGAAGGGTCAACACTGCAAATATTGACTTGCTGCATTAACTCATTGGGGGTCATTTACTAAGGGCCCGAATTGCTATTTTTCGCCGGGTTTCCCGAATATTACCGATTTGCGCCGTTTTTCCCTGTATTGCCCCGGGTTTGGCGCACGCGATCGGATTGTGGCGCATCGGTGCCGGCATGCATGCAAGGGAAATCGGGGGCGTGGCTGTCGGAAAACCCGACGGATTCGGAAAAATTGCGGAATTTAAAAAAAAAAAACTGTGTCGCTTGACACGTGCCCAGGATAGGATGGTAAACTCCGGCGAAACCTGTTTGACCTCGGAGCAGCAGCGACACCTGGTGGACATCGGGCGCACTACTTTAGTGAATCGCCGGAAGACCCAAATCCTCGGCGGAGAACGCGCGCTTGATCGCGACAGGATAAGTAAATGTGCCCCATTCTGTCAATAAAAGCTTTTGTTACTCATAATATTATTGCACTTGTATTTCTGTATGTGATAAAAACATCTGACAAACACACATAAAAACCAGAGAGCCACAGATCATGTGAAAATATAATATTTGTGTCATTCTCAAAACTTATGGCCATGACTGTAAGTAAATGTGCCACTATCTCTTTATACTAACATCCTGCTTTTTATTGAAGGGATCATTATTATATACTTGTAACAAAGGATAGGATTTCTACATCCAGTTCTCTAGCTATTCAAGTAAAAGCAAATATTTTAATGTTATATATGATTAACACAATATTAAGGGTGTAACTTCATGCAGTCCTGCCTTAAGCAAAGCTCTTCAGGTTAAAAAACGCAGCACAACCAAGAAGAGAAATTATTTGCAGAATCTGCAAGTCCAAAGTGCCATCTCATCACCATGAAGTCTATAGAAGTCGTTGTCTTTGCTTTTGCAGCACTTACCAGTTTCACAGGTTCAAATCTTTACAAACGGTTTTCTTTATCTTTCTTAATATTTCAATGTGTGGTTATTGACATTTATAGTTTGCAATTAATTGCTTTTACTTTTGCATTTATCTTTTTCCTATGTCTTGCTAAATGTATAATGCATGATTTATCAATGCAATGTACAACTATATTAATGGTATTGCATTTCAATATTAAAAGGAAATCCACCACCAGGATGAAGAATTGTAAACCAAGTGTGTGCCCCCTCAGGCAGGATCAGCTCTTACTTTAGTTCATCATGCCCATGTTTTTACAAAAAAGGAGCCCCTTAGTCTGATTTGCATAATTTTTGAAGCCTTACATTTCAGAATGTAAGTGTCCGTAGTTTACAGTCCTTCATCCTGGTGGTAGATGTCCTTTAATAAATGTTTAAAAACCATTTTATGTGTACAATATGAGATCAGTCGATTGTTAGTGTATCAAGATATTATTTTTTACATTTTAACCCACTATTTCTCACACAGCAACAGTTTATTTTACATTTTGTTTTTAGGTATCATGTGTCACCCTATTGATCAAGAGATTGAGGTATGCACATTTTGAACTTGGTTATAAAGGATATATACGTTTAAAAATTCTACAGACTTTTCTGTAATAGTTACAGATTTTCTGATAAAAAGAAAAGTTACCGTATATACTTGAGGTCATGCCCCCAGTATGCAGCCAGAAGCCCCTTGCCCCAGTATATAGCCAGCAGCCCCTGCCCCCCCCAGTATGTAGCCTGAAGCCCCCGCCCCCCCCAGTATGTAGCTTGTAGCCCCTGCCCCCCCCAGTATGTAGCCTGCAGCCCCTGCCCCCAGTATATAGCCAGCACCCCCTGCCCCCCAGTATATAGCCTGGAGACCCTGCCCCTAGTATATAGCCTCCAGCCCCTGCCCCCAGTATATAGCCTCCAGCCCCTGCCCCCCAGTATATAGCCGGTTTTGTAGCGGTTTCACACACAGATACAATAATTTTTCAATGCTGAAATTGCAGCAAGATACCTCATGTCATGATCCTTCCGCCCACTGAAAAACATGGGAGGCAAATTGGACCTTGTTTTAGACAGTTTTGATAAATATGGTCCAAAGTGTATGCTGATGGTATATGAACAAAAAAATTGATGAAATATTGTTGCAGTAATTTTTTTTCTACATAGCCTAACTGTGAGTTATACAAGCCGTTTCCTGGAATTGGGTTGGCCTGCGACAGAATGTCAAAACCAGTGTGCGGGACAAATGGTAAAACCTACCAAAATGAATGTCTTCTATGCGCAGACATACTGTAAGTATATATTTATAATAATCACTTATTTTGATACATACAGTACAATTATACTGCAGCTGGAATGTTTATTTTTATTGTTTATTAGATGTTTACCAGTTAACAATGCTAAATAACATACACACATTGGATAACCCATAACAGTCTGTAAATGTGACATCTGTTTCATGACCAGGCCTTAAAAGGCTTTAACCCCTTAACGACATGCAACATATCTATATGTTAGATGTCGGTTGTGGGTGTTTTGAGAGGGCTCACGGGCTGAGCTCTCTCCATACACAGTGAGTGTTTGCTGGTCTTTATAAGACCCGAAGCTGTATAGCAGCTATCAAAATATAATAACGGTTATTCCCATAACATTAATCCCATAAAAGAAAATAGCACTTAAAGTAGAAAATGCAGCTTTTTTGCTATTTTTCAACACATAAAAATGTAATAAAATGGGATCAAAAGGCTGTACAGTCCAAATGGTGGCAATGAAAATGTAATCTCCTCTCACCAAAACATTACACCTTACAGAGCTCTGTACACTGACATATGAAAAAGCTATTAGCGCTAGAACAGGGCAAAATAAAGATTTTTTTTTTTTGTACAGGAAGTTTTAATTTTTTTTAAATGTATGAAGACATTATAAAACCAATATAAATTTGGTATCCCCAAGATTGTACAGACCCAAGAAATAAAGGAGACAAGTCATTTGGTGCACACAGAGAAAGCTGTGGGGGCAGATGTTTAATCAGAGCTGGACTGGGTCAGCAGCTCTGATTAACCCCTACATTGGGATGTGATACCAAATTTATATAGGTTTTAAAATATTTAAACAGTTTGTAAAACAAATTTCTTAATTTTCGCCATATTCTGACTCCAGTCAATTTTTCATGCTTCTTTTTATGGACCTGTAAGATGTCATTTTTTGTGGAACGAGTTTTCATTTTTACCATTATGGGGACTGTACAACATTTTTTATCACTTTTTAACCATTTAATTTTTTTTTAATAGGTGAGCAAGTGGCAAACATTTTGGTGCCATTTACATAGTATCAAAACAGCTCTGATTACTTTCTGTTATTATAATTGCTTGTGCATCTTTGTGTCCATCACATGGCCATAGACAGATTTCTCTCCTGAAGTAAAAATAGCAGATTTCCATAGAATGACAGCAAACAGAGGTCTAGAAAAGCAGGAGGAATTGATACAGATAGTATCTTGGAAAATTATATAACTTTTCATTACATAAACCATATCAATTATTTGCTGAAATCGGACAACCCCTTTAACCCCTTCCCGATGTGTCCCGGTGCATGGAGAGGGCTCGCGGGCCGAGCCCTCTCCATAGCCGGTAAGTCTTTGCTGCATATTGGCGCCAGAAGATGGCAAAATAAAAAAATATATATTTTGTACAGGAGGTTTTAATTTTTTTAAATGTATGAAAACATTATAAAACCTATACAAATTTGGTATCCACGTGATCGTACCGACCCAAAGAATAAAGTAGCCATGTCATTTGGGACGCAGAATGAAAGCTGTAAAATCCAAGCCCACAAGAAAACGTCGCAAATGTAGTTTTTCACCATTTTCACTGCATTTGGAATTTTTTTCCCGCTTCCCAGTACACGCCATGGAATATTAAATACCGTCACTATGAAGTGCAATTTGTTACGCAGAAAATAAGCCTTAACACAGCTCTATATGTGGAAAAATAAAAAAAAAATATTGATTTTTGAAGTTGGTGAGTGAAAAATGGAAGTGAAAAAACTAAAAAAAGGCCAAGTCGTTAAGGGGTTAATGTTATTAACATCTGCAGCAAAATACTTAAAATGTTCTATGACACTGCGATTGCTAGTATGCTTTGCTGAGAGGTCAATAATGGTGAACTCCTGCTCATTCCAAGAAACACCTTATCTGTGATCAGAAAAGTAGCATAAATGACTGATACGATCAGATCAGGAGCTGGACTGTACATTACAAAAATGTCTTCCTTCCATAAACTATTGAACAAGGAATATTAGTTCGAAAGAATCCCTTGTGTCTGTATATGTAATAGTTGGAATGTACAATCAATTTTGTACAGGGGGAAAAAAGTTGCATTGTAAAAAAAAATAGGTCACAAATATTAGGATAGATACTAGCAGGCTACTCGTTTCATACTTATGATGCTTATGGTAAAGGCCTGTAGGAATAATACTCACTGGTGCATTTTATGGTTTTACCATTGTGACCCATCTCGAGAAATGACTGCCATGTTTATCTGATTTGTTTTAGCATGTAAATCTATTTTTCCCTAGGCAAATCAAACATACTGAAAATTGTAATGAGTGTTTCACACAAGGATTATTCTTATTAGCATTTGGTGGAGCAGACTTATTATTTTTCCATGTGTCTATAACAATAATTGAAATATTGTTATTTATTATACCATATACATATTTTTCGCTACATGTGAATGGAATATAATACACCATTTACTTACATTAGGTTTGGAATATTCTTTCATTTACAGAAAATTAAAATTAGAAATCAAGATCAAGTACAGGACTAAATGCAATGATCAGGTAAATTTCCACACATTTTATATTGTCTATTTGTATAATCTAGTGAATATAAAGGGTTTGTGTTCTTGGTGGGGGGTAGAGTGCTCTTTGTTTAACTACTATTTCTTGGCTAGATTGCAGAACAGCATCTCCCTGGAGACTATTCCTTATTGTTCACAGGATATGGGATAAATGTGCTTACTATTTATTTGATGGCAGGGGCAAAACTAGGAGAGGCAGGGCCCATAGCAGACTTCTGAATGGGGCCCCCCCTGCCCCATCAGAAAACATAAACACATGCACACACATTTATGCACTGATATATACATTTACACACTTACACAGATCTGTCCCAGTAGCTGCCGACCACATGCGGGAAGTACACAGCAGAAATTAGAGATGGGAGATCTTTAGTCCTATCTTTCTGCTGTCCTCTCCCCAACATTTCTTATCTGAACTGCAAATTTATGCCGTGTACAGTGGAAGTGGTGCACTGTTATGTACATATTATACTGTACAACATGCAGCATAATATCTATACAATGGCACACATTCTCCATTTTTTAGTGTGTCAAGTGAGATGCCACGGCGCCCTTACACTTTGGGCCCCATAGCAGCTGCTATGGCTGCTACCACTGTAGTTATGCTGCTGTATGATGGTTTAACCATTGGACCAGAATTCTCCAGGAAATTAATGGAGTTCTGTCTGAGCATTCACACCAGCACTTCACTCACATGACCAGCTCCTGTTCCTCATGAACGCTAGGGGTCCTTTCAGCCAGACCCTCAGCAATCAGACACATGTGAAAGCTCCAAAGACATTTTATTTAGTGCAAAGTCGGACAGAAAACTGACACAAACCCTTTAAAGAGACGCCGTCAGGCAAAATAACCCCTTAAACTAAATATATTTTCAAAAACTGCCATTAGAAAGCATTGTCTCTATCCCTTCATTTTCCCTCTATGTGCCTGTAAAGTTAAGCAATGAGGTCCTAAAGCTGT
This sequence comes from Engystomops pustulosus, assembly GCF_040894005.1. Lineage (NCBI taxonomy): Eukaryota > Metazoa > Chordata > Amphibia > Anura > Leptodactylidae > Engystomops > Engystomops pustulosus. The sequence continues at coordinate 71,971,438 of NC_092414.1, forward strand.
ATGCAAATGAACTGTGAGATGTCCAATGAGTCATTATATTCAAGCTGTGCAGCTTATTCATGAGTGGGAGGCACAACCACACCCCCAGTGCTTGACTGACAGCACTGTATAATGGTGTGAGGTATAATGTTGTAATGGCTCCTCCATGTGCTTCCTGGTGCTGACGTCCACTACCCCTGCAGCCTGTGTGTGTGTAGGAGAGATACAACAGCTCCAGGCAGCCATGTTATAGTAGAACATGTCAGGTACTTGTGTAGCTGATGTCTGTGTCTTATACATGTGTATCAGGAGGGAGAGTATGCCAGCAGATAAAGCACAGACACTAGCAATGCTTTACTATACATTACACACAGACCTGAGCAGGGGGAGTAGAGGGGAGGGCTAACAGGGGTGACATCACTGCCTCTGACCATGTGACCAACCTCATTAACATAATAAAGAAAAGAAGATTTTGCAATAACGGGATGCATCCTTGTGAGTTGCTCCAACATGTAGTAGTGACAGAAATAGTGACAGACCTGATGACAGGTGTCCTTTAACAAATGTGGGCCTCTGAGTTGTTTATTATAATGTTATGCAATAGCTAAGGTGTGCATTTGGAGGATCAGCAGCATCTGCCGCGTGTTCTGTTGGGGGTTATGCAACAGCTGGCTCATGTATTAGGAGGGTTCTTCAATGTCTGGAGCATGCACTGTGGGGTACTGCAGAGGTTGACGCATATATTGGGGGGTTATGCAGTGCCTGGCACATATATTGGGGTTTCTGCAACGGCTGGTGTGTATATTGGGGGTGTATTGGGGGGGTTCTTCACCGACTGGTGCATGTACTGAGGGGTTCTGTAGCAGCTGGCACTTGTATTGGGGGTTCTGCAGTTTCTGGTGCGTGTATTGGGGGTGGCTGGCACATGTATTGGGGTTCTGCAGCAGCTGGCGCATGTAAATGGGGTTCTGTTGCTCATGTCCCTGCTTATCAGTGACTTTAGTTAATTAAAGCAACAAGTCCAGAGATTTAACCCTTAGCCTGCTTTCTTGCAGCTAATGGATCTTCAGAGAACCAGTGACTAGTCAGTGATGAGACATGGCCCATACATTGATACTCAGCAGGAGTTGACATACTGCTAGGTCCTCACCACCATTAAGTGTTTCCATCCATGTTCTTCAATTATGGAGAATAGCAGAGACCAACAGTAGATGGAAGTCTCTCCCCTACTACCATTTTCATAGATTTACACACAGAGCCTTAACTTCTACCGTTGGACTGGTCATACACTGGGGGTTTGGCTGACTGTATACTAGGGCATGGACTGGCCATCTATATACTGGGGGGGGGGCAGGAAGCCAGCTAGCTACATACTTGTAGGGCATAGGCTAGCTGGTTCTATACTGGGGGGCAGGAGACAGGCTAGCTATATACTGGGGGTAGGAAACTGGCTAGCTATATACTGGGGGCAGAATTAATATCTAACAGTTCAAATCAACCCCCTTTCCTTAGAACTGATATAAAAAGAAATAAATAAATGAAATCATAAACATGTTAGGTATCGTCACGTCCCAAAGTATAAATGGTTATTCCTGGCGGTGAACCTCATAGCAGCAAATCGCCACTTTTTTGCCATTTTCCAACACATAAAAATTTTAATATAAAGTGATCAAAAGGTCTTACAGCCCCCATATTGGTAGCAATGAAAACATTATCTCATCGTGCAAAAAATGGACACCCATACAGCTCCATACACTGAAGTGTGAAAAGTTGTTGGCCTCAAAATGTGATAAAAATGAATTTTTTTTGTTCAATATTTTTTAAATGTAATAAAACAAAATAATGTTGATAATTTTCATGATCATACAGACCCAAACAATAAAGGGGAGGTGTCATTTTGACCGTACAGTGAAAGATGTAAAAATAGGGTCCAATAAAAAATGGTGCAAACATGCCATGGAATATTAAATACCATCACTATGAAGTATAATTTGTAAAACAAGCATAATAATTATACACAGAAATATAAAAAGTTATGGTATTTTGAAAGTAGGGAGTGGAAAATGGAAACACAAAAATGAAAGAGGTCTATGTCTTTAAGGGGTTACTGGCCATGCAATACTTTATCAAATCACATTAAAAATTACACACTAATGTTGTCCACCACTAAAAAAAAAACCCAAAATAAACTCCTCTGTGCTCGCCTGTATGTGGTCGCCTTAATAGTGCAACAGAGATATCATCCCTTATTGGCCAATATATTATGCTATTATATCATTTGATGCATTAAGTTTAAAAATCCCATTATTGTTAGTAATTTCAAATAAAAAAGTGCTGCCTAGAAATTGAATATTTTACTTTTCACTAATTTTCTCTTGTGTATCAGTCACATGAAGATGGTTGCCAAGGATATGGAGATATATGTACTAGTGATTATTCGCCAGTCTGTGGATCTGATGCTGTTACCTATGCCAACAAATGTAGTTTCTGCTACGCTAAGAAAAGGTTTGTGCTTTAGATGTTTAACAGATAAAATCACATTAATGCTGCTCGGCCTGTTACTACATTAAAAAGAACAATGAAACTGTCAAGATGTAAAGTTTTCTAAATTAAAACAAAATCTACCCAAGTGCTGAAAGTGTATAAAAACTAAAAAGAAATGAATAACTGGTTGCTGAGAGCACACCGCCCTAGTCTTAATAAATTATATGGTCTGTAAAGGTATAGATACCACACATAAGGAAATGCAAACAAATTGAATAAGATAGACAACACTAACAAAATTGTCTAATTGAACCAAAAGGGCCTCTCCTCCTCTGGAGAAGTGTATTCAGTATATGATATAATCTATTCTTATACAGGACCTGTTTACTTAAATAGTGTATACAGTTCCCAGGTTAATTTATAGAGTGTTCATATAAGAAGCACTTACAGCAGCAAAATAAACAATATTTAATATTTATAATAAGATATTTTAATGTTTTCAATTGCAGGAATGCTGACCTGATCTTTGTATCTGACGGCACATGCAAGGAAAAGGTTATTATTTTTTTAGTATTTTTAACTATAATATCTATCTTAGCACTAATAAAGTATTTGGTTATCACTGGCAGTAGCATGACAAGACTCCAATGGGCTCTAGGTCCCCATATACCTAAACTCTGACCATTGTCCCCATCCTGCACATATTTAAGAATAAACATATACCATATATATGCTATAGAAATAAATACACACACATGCTGTACATTATTCATACATGCATCATACTGCACACATTCTGTATAGGCCACATGCACCTACACATAAGTACAGGCACTAAATATAATGCAAATATACAAGCAGTTACTATAATAGACACATGAAAATCACTTTCTGTTGAAATCATTCACATCTGTTTCCTTCACTGTTGGTGCTATCCTACTTTGTCCTGATTTTCGATCTGGTGGAATCCTCACAGGTGACAATTCTTCCCCATTAACCCATAAATGACATGTTATTTACCCAGCCCTTGAGTTACAGGCTAAGCCCTCTCCATACAAGTTAAGTGTTGGCTTCATATTGCTCCCTACACCAAAGTAGGGTTGCACCGATACCACAATTATGAGTGCGATATGATACCTTAAAAAGTATATTGATATTCAATACTGATACAATACTTTTTGTGAAAAGAGAATAATCTGAATTCAAAATGAAAACAATTTGCACAACTTCCTGAAGTAATTTTTCCACCAACAGAACTATTTGAAGGATTTTTTTTTGTGTCATGAGCTGTAATTTTCCTTGATAACATTCAGGAGTTTATGCGATTTTTTAAAACATTTTTGAACATTTATTTTGGAAACATGGTGATCAAAACACAGGATTTTTACCAAATTTGTCAGGGACTTTTCTTGCCCCTAACTAAATGAGTTAAAGGGGTATTCCAGGAATATGAGCTTCGATTTTATTATGCTAGACATACTAGGGGATGGCTATATAGGGGGTTTGGCTGGCTATATAGGGGGCTGGCTGGATGGCTTCATAATATTGGCTGGCTGGGGGCATGGACTGGCCATATAGGGGGGGATATGGGCTGGCTATATACTAGGGGGCATGGGCTGGCTGGCTACATACTGGGGTCTGGAAGCGGGCTAGCTATATACTTGGAGGGCATGGGCTAGCTGGATATATACTGTGGGTCAGGAGGCTGGCTAGCTTATATACTGGGGGGCAGGAGGCTGGATAGCCATAAGTTGGGGGCAGGAGGCTTGCTAGCTATGTACTGTGGGGCAGGAAGCTGTATTGCTATATACAGGGGGGCACAAAGCTGGCTAGCGACATACTGGGGGGGCACGGGCTGGCACCAATGCATTTCCCACCTTCGGCTTATACTCGAGTCAATAGGTTTTCCCAGTTTTTGTGGTAAAATTAGGTACCTGGGCTTATAGTTGGGTCAGCTTATACTCAGGTATATACAATAATTAAAATGTAACATTTCAGATCACCCCCTTTCCGTAGAACTGATATAAAACAAATGAAATAATAAACATATTAGGTATCATCACATCCCAAAATATAAAAAAACGGTTATTCCTGGCAGTGAACTTCATAGCAGCAGATAGAGCCTAGATGTCCCAGTCCCCAGTTTTTTGCAACACATAAAAATTTTAATAATAAGTGTTCAAAAGGTCTTACAGCCCCCATAATGCTAGCAATGAAAACATTATCTCATCCTGCTAAAAAAGGACACCTTATACAGCTCCATACACTGAAGTGTGAAAAAGTTGTTGGCCTCAGAATGTGACTAAATCAAGATTTTTTTTATGTGCAACATTTTTTTAAATCTACTAAAACAAAATAATATTCGTAATGTTGATGATGAATATTATCATGAATAAAGGGGAGCTGTCATTTTCACCCAACAGTGGAAGATGTAGAAACAGGGTCCAAAAGTAAATGGCGCAAATATATTTCTTTCTTAATTTTACCACGTATATAATTTTTTTCCAGCTTCCTAGTACACGACATGGAATACTAAATACCACCACTAGGAAGTATGATTTGTAAAACAAGTACTTATGATAATACACATAAAGATAAAAAAGTTATGGTATTTTGAAAGGGCGGAGTGAAAAATGGAAGCACATAAAATGAAAGAGGTCTGTGTCCTTAAAGGGTTAATGGCCATGCAATACTTTATCAAATCACATTAAAAATTACACACTAATGTTGTGCACCACAAAAAAAAAAAAAAAACACAATTAACTCCTCTGTGCTCCTCTGTATGTGGTCGCCTTAATAGTGCAACAGATATATCATCCCTTATTGGCCAATATATTATGCTATTATATCATTTGATGCATTAAGTTTAAAAATCCCATTATTGTTAGTAATTTCGAATAAAAAAAGTGCTGCCTAGAAATTGAATATTTTACTTTTCGCTAATTTTCTCTTGTGTATCAGTCACATGAAGATGGTTGCCAAGGATATGGAGATATATGTACTAGAGATTATTCGCCAGTCTGTGGATCTGATGCTGTTACCTATGCCAACAAATGTAGTTTCTGCTACGCTAAGAAAAGGTTTGTGCTTTAGAGTTTAACAGATAAAATCACATTAATGCTGCTCGGCCTGTTACTACATTAAAAAGAACAATGAAACTGTCAAGATGTAAAGTTTTCTAAATTAAAACAAAATCTACCAAAGTGCTGAAAGTGTATAAAAACTAAATAGAAATTAATAACTGGTTGCTGAGAACACACCGCCCTAGTCTTAATAAATTATATGGTCTGTAAAGGTATAGATACCACACATAAGGAAATGCAAACAAATTGAATAAGATAGACAACACTAACAAAATTGTCTAATTGAACCAAAAGGGCCTCTGCTCCTCTGGAGAAGTGTATTCAGTATATGATATAATCTATTCTTATACAGGACCTGTTTACTTAAATAGTGTATACAGTTCCCAGGTTAATTTATAGAGTGTTCATATAAGAAGCACTTACAGCAGCAACATAAACAATATTTAATATTTATAATAAGATATTTTAATGTTTTCAATTGTAGGAACGCTGACCTGGTCTTTGTATCTGACGGCACATGCAAGGAAAAGGTTATTATTCTTTTTAGTATTTTTAACTATAATATCTATCTTAGCACTAATTAAGTATTTGGTTATCACTGGCAGTAGCATGACAAGACTCCAATGGGCTCTGGGTCCCCATATACCTAAACTCTGACCATTGTCCCCATCCTTCACATATTTAAGAATAAACATATACCATATATATGCTATAGAAATAAATACACACACATGCTGTACATTATTCATACATGCATCATACTGCACACATTCTGTATAGGCCACATGCACCTATACATAAGTACAGGCACTAAATATAATGCAAATATACAAATAGTGACTATACACATGAAAATCACTTTCTGTTGAAATCATTCACATCTGTTTCCTTCACTGTTGGTGCTATCCTACTTTGTCCTGATTTTCGATCTGGTGGAATCCTTACAGGTGACAATTCTTCCCCATTAACCCATAAATGACATGTTATTTACCCAACCCTTGAGTTACAGGCTAAGCCCTCTCTATATAAAACAAATGAAATAATAAACAACTTAGGTATCATCATGTCCCAAAATATTAAAAAAACGGATATTATCATGAAGAAAGGGGAGATTTCATTTGGACCCAACAGTGGAAGATGTAGAAACAGGGTCCAAAAGAAAATGGCGCAAATATATTTCTTTGCTAATTTTACCACGTATATAATTTTTTCCAGCTTCCTAGTACACGGCATGGGATACTAAATACCACCACTAGGAAGTAAGGAAGTCCTTATGATAATACACAGAAATATAAAAAAGTTATGGTATTTTGAAAGGGCCGAGTGAAAAATGGAAGCAGATAAAATGAAAGAGGTCTGTGTCCTTAAAGGGTTACTTTATCAAATAATGTTAAAAATTACACACTAATGTTGTGCACCACAAAATAAAAACAAAAAAAAAAACTCCTCTGTGCTCGCCTGTGTGTGGTCGCCTTAATAGTGCAACAGATATATCATCCCTTATTGGCCAATATATTATGCTATTATATCATTTGATGCATTAAGTTTAAAAATCCCATTATTGTTAGTAATTTCGAATAAAAAAAGTGCTGCCTAGAAATTGAATATTTTACTTTTCAATAATTTTCTCTTGTGTATCAGTCACATGAAGATGTTTGCCAAGGATATGGAGATATATGTACTAGAGATTATTCGCCAGTCTGTGGATCTGATGCTGTTACCTATGCCAACAAATGTAGTTTCTGCTACGCTAAGAAAAGGTTTGTGCTTTAGATGTTTAATAGATAAAATCACATTAATGCTGCTCGGCCTGTTACTACATTAAAAAGAACAATGAAACTGTCAAGATGTAAAGTTTTCTAAATTAAAATAAAATCTACCCAAGTGGTGAAAGTGTATAAAAACTAAAAAGAAATTAATAACTGGTTGCTGAGAAAACACCGCCCTAGTCTTAATAAATTATAAAGTCAGTAAAGGATTACATACCGTACATAAGGAAATGCAAACAAATTGAATAAGATACACAACACTAAATAAAATTGTCTAATTGAACCAAAAGGGCCCTTTTCTCCATGCATTTCTGACTAACTGTGTCATTACCTCAATAAAAGGAGGTATGGAGCCTGTTTAGTTACATAGGGGCAGATTTATCAAACTGTCTAAAAGTCAGAAACTTCTTAGTTGCCCATGTCAACCAATTACAGCTCTTAGCTTTCATTTTACCAGTGCTCATGAATATGATTGGTTGCCATGGGCAACTAAGAACATTCTGACTTTTAGAGAGCTTGATAAATCTGCCTCATAGTGTATACAGTTTTCAGGTAAATGTATAGAGTGTTCATATAACAAGCGTTTACAGCAGCAAAATAAATCAGTGCAGACCTAACAAAGTTTTAAACAATATTTATTGTTGATAATAAGATATATTAATGTTTTCAATTGCAGGAATGCTGACCTGATCTTTGTATCTGACGGCGAATGCAAGGAAAAGGTTATTATTTTTTTAATTATTTTTAATTACAGTATATATCTTAGGACTATTTAAAGGGGTATTCTCGTGTGGGCATTCACACACACATATATATATATATGTGTGTGTATATATATATATATATATATATATATATATATATATATATATATATATATATGTCCCTTAGAAAAAGACTTTGTCCTTGGATACCGCCACTCCACCTTGGAGTGATTGAACAAAGAAACAAAAAGTTTTTGTATATGAAATGTCCGAGAGTTACTGCATATCCTACAGCCGTCTTGTGGCAAGGATTGCTGAATGATGGTGGTCAGGCAAGGCTCAATATCGTATGTCTGACCCCCACTGCCAAGGGCAAGGGTGGTCGTGCAAGGGACAACATGACCACATTTATGAAAAATTATCTTCATACAGGAACATTTTTTTAATAACATCCAATTGGAAAAATGTTTACATATGGCAAATGAATTCAATTAAATGTGAATGCCCAGATGGGAACACACCTTTAATTTTTTGGTGTCACTGGCAGTAGCGCAACAAGACTCCAATGGGCTTTGGGTCCCCATTTACCTAAACCCTAACCACTGTTTCGATTATGCACATATTTGAGAATACACATATACCATATATAACCCCTAAAAACTGTAGGGGTTCAGCTCACTGGTGAGAGCAAAGACAGTTCATAGAGACCCAGAGTCTGACCTGTATTTAGAATTTCAGTTTTGGAGTCTTTATTTCCAGGTATATTTACAGGCCCAACATGTACAGGCTAATAACGAACAAAAAACATAATACAAAACAAAAGACCAGCCCGTCTGGGCAGGGGCCCTTCTAGACAAAGTGGGGCTCTGGGCAAAACTAAAAGTGGAGCCCTAAAATAAAACTATTTTATGACCAGTCACACTCAGTAAGAGGATCCCTTTAGTATGGTACAACCAACTGTAATATGGGTGAATTTTATAGGAGAAAGATAGATGATAGGGAGATTGAAGGGTAGCACGGTGGCAGTGGTTAGCACTACAGCCTTGCAGCCCTGGTCAGCATCTGCAAAGAGCTTGTATGTTCTCTAGGTGTTTGTGTGGCTTTCCTCCCACACTCCAAAACGTACTGGTATGATGCTTCGATTGTGAGCCCCATTGGGGACAGGGATTGATCTGGTAAACTCTGTGCAGCGCTGCGTAATCTGTGTGCGCTATATAAATAAAGGAATTATTCATTATAATTATTATGATAGAAGATAAATATGCAGAACTATAAAGTAGATTATATATACAATAGATAGATTGATTGAAAAATAGATAGAGAAAAAGTGAGATATCTAAATGGTCAGATTATATGAGATAGATAACTAGACAGATAGTTATATAGACAGGAGATAGATGATAAGCATCTTCACCCAGGAATTCAACCAATGGCTATTTACCCTTTCACTGCCAGGCATTTCTGTATATTTTGTTATTGGCCAGAGCAATTTTTACAATTTTGACATTTACAAACGAAATTACAGCAAAAAGAATTAAAGCAGACCACATATTTTCTGAAAGCAGACACTTGCCCCATTTTCAAAATTGCATTAAAGAGTTTATAGACATAGGTACCTTCATGCAATTTTGATTCAAACTGAAACATTTTATAAAAAATACTTAAAATTTGACTTTGGTGGCCAAAAATGTGCTCCAAACAAGGAAAATCTTTACCTTCACATCTCCTAAATGTAATAAATGGACATGTCTAGAGTTCAAAAAATACCTCATTTTGATATGTTCACATGAATAAATCATAATATCACTAAAGCTGAAATAACTAAATATCTGCTTTTTAGCTAGAAATTTTAAGACAGTCACAACCTGCTAAACAGATTAACCCCTTCCCGCCGCGGCCCTTTTTCGATTTTGCGTTTTCATTTTTCACTCCCCACATTCAAAAATCTGTAACTTTTTTATTTTTCCATGTACAGAGCTGTGTGATGGCTTATTTTCTGTGTAACAAATTACACTTCAAAATGGTAGTATTTAATATTTCATGCCATGTACCGGGAAGCGGGAAAATAATTCCAAATGCAGTAAAATTGTTAAAAAAACTCATTTGTGCCGTATTCTTGTAGGCTTGGATTTTACGGATTTCACTGTGCACCCCAAATGACATGTCTACTTTATTCTTTGGGTCGGTACGATTACGGGGATACCAAATTTGTATAGGTTTTATAATGTTTTCATACATTTAAAAAAATTAAAACCTCCTGTACAAAATTTTTTTAGGGAATTTTGCCATCTTCTGGGGCTAATAACTTTTTCATACATTGGTGTATGGAGCTGTGGGTGGTGTCGTTTTTTGTGGATTTTGATGACGTTTACAATATTATCATTTTTAGGACTGTACGACCTTTTGATCACTTTTTATAGAATTTTTAAAAATGTTTTAAATGCCAAAAAAGTGCCATTTTCCACTTTGGGCGCAATTTTCCGTTACGGGGTTAAACGCAGTGAAAAACCGTTATCATATTTTGATAGATCGGGCATTTTCGGACGCAGCAATACCTAATGTGTTTATGATTTTTACTGTTTATTTATATTTATATCAATTCTAGGGAAAGGGGGCTGATTTGAATTTTTAGTTTTTTTTATTATTATTTTTTTATTTTAACTTTTTTTTAATTTTTACTATTTTTCAGACTCCCTAGGGTACTTTAACCCTAGGTTGTCTGATCGATCCTATTATATACTGCCATACTACAGTATGGCAGTATATGGGGATTTTACTACTCATACATTACCATGTGCTGACAGCACATGGTAATGAATGGGTTAACCCGAAGTAGCTTCAGGTCTTCGTGAGACCCGAAGTTACCATGGCGACGGATCGCCGCTCCCCGATGACGTCACGGGGAGTGACGATTTACGGAAAGATGGCGGCGCGCATGCGCGCCGCCATCTTTTTGAAGCCATCTTTTTGAAGCCGCCGGCACCGATCGCGGGTGTTACCGGTAAGCCTTTGCTGCAATATGCAGCAAAGACTTACCGGCTATGGAGAGGGCTCTGCCCGCGAGCCCTCTCCATGTACCGGGACCCGACATGTGACGTACTATTACGTCACATGTCGGTAAGGGGTTAAAAAGTAAAGCATCTGTAAAACCTATATAATTTTGAAAGCAGACAACCAGGCGATGCATTTGGCAATTAACGTTTGACCACCCTCATGTACTTTTGTGACAAACACAAACTATAACACAAAAAGTGCATTGAAAATGCTTTGATAACGTACGGTTTTACATAAAACTCACATCAAAGTGGAGGTTTACGCACAAATAGAGATTTCAAAATAATAACACAAAGTGAGCAGATTTATATATACCACAATACACAACATCAAGAATTTACACTCCCAAAAATGCTAAAAGAAAAACTGTGACATATTTAGTTGCTATCCACAAATGTGTTTAAAAATATATAAGCACAAAATAAAAAGCTCCTATTCTGTCAATATCTATTTTTTCCTGAAATCACCATGTAAACAAGAATAACTTTTAAATTCATACACACTACCACCTTCATGCAACTTTGCAGCAAATGGCAATAAAAAGCAAAAATTGCATGAAAATTCTAAATTTCCTCTAAAATATGTACAAATCCAGAACACTGTGTATAGAGAATATACTTTCCTAAACCAGTAAGATGTGAGGAGATCATACATACCCCCATGTGTATATTCACCAAAATATGCAGCAAAGGAAATGTTAAATCTATGGGGGACACCAAACTATTTTTGAGCTTCACACAGATCTATCATTGTTTGCTCCCTTACACAGTGGTAACCCAAATAAATAACTATATATCCATAAACTTAGCTAATGAGATAGCAAAAGTCACTTTTAGATGTCGCCATTGTATTAGCAGCACAATAACAGAACCCTCCGCACTTCGTAAGAATGAGTGAGAAAGTCATAACATAGGTGTAAATAATGGAGGATGGTGGGAAATATTAAAAATTACAAACTAATGTTGTGCACCACAAAAAAAAAAAAACACAATTAAAGGGGACCTACCACCACGATTCTACCTATAAAGGTAGAACGGGTCGTAGGTGGATAAATGGGACGTAAGGATAGCCCTTTTTGGGCTAATCCTTACGTCCCAGCTATCCTTTTGTAAACTTTAATCAGTTGATATGCTAATTTATTTAAGCGGCTACTGGGGCGTGGAGTAGCCGGACATGAGGCTACTAGTCGCGGCTACTCCACGCCCCAGTAGCCTTGTTCCTCCGCCTACCGGGTAATCTTTGGCGCACAGCTCCTCGTAGCTGCGCGCCCTCGTGTGAATATCCTGTGTTCTGCGCATGCGCAGGACGCAGGCCTACGGGTGCGCGGCCGTACCTCCGAGGCTGTCGCTACTGCGCATGCGCAGACGCCGGGTGCTCGGACGAGGGCGCGCAGCTACGAGGTGCTGCGCGCCGAAGATTACATGGTAGGCGGAGGAACAAGGCTAATGGGGCGTGAAGTAGCCGCGACTAGTAGCCTCATGTCCGGCTACTCCACGCCCCAGTAGCCGCTTAAATAAATTAGCATATCAACTGATTAAAGTTTACAAAAGGATAGCCGGGACGTAAGGATTAGCCCAAAAAGGGCTATCCTTACGTCCCATTTATCCTCCTACCACCCGTTCTACCTTTATAGGTAGAATCGTGGTGGTAGGTCCACTTTAACTCCTCTGTGCTCCCCTGTCTGTGGTCGCCTTAATAGTGCAACAGATATATCATCCCTTATTGGCCAATATATTATACTATTATATCATTTGATGTATTAAGTTTAAAAATCCCATTATTGTTAGTAATTTCGAATAAAAAAAGTGCTGCCTAGAAATTGAATATTTTACTTTTCACTAATTTTCTCTTGTGTATCAGTCACATGAAGATGGTTGCCAAGGATATGGAGATATATGTACTAGAGATTATTCGCCAGTCTGTGGATCTGATGCTGTTACCTATGCCAACAAATGTAGTTTCTGCTACGCTAAGAAAAGGTTTGTGCTTTAGATGTTTAATAGATAAAATCACATTAATGCTGCTCGGCCTGTTACTACATTAAAAAGAACAATGAAACTGTCAAGATGTAAAGTTTTCTAAATTAAAATAAAATCTACCCAAGTGCTGAAAGTGTGTAAAAACTAAAAAGAAATTAATAACTGGTTGCTGAGAACACACCGCCCGAGTCTTAATAAATTATATGGTCTGTAAAGGATTACATAACATACATAAGGAAATGCAAACAAATTGAATAAGATAGACAACACTAATAAAATTGTCTAATTGAACCAAAAGGGCCTCTGCTCCTCTGGAGAAGTGTATTCAGTATATGATATAATCTATTCTTATACAGGGCTTGTTTACTTAAATAGTGTATACAGTTTCCAGGTTAATTTATAGGGTGTTCATATAAGAAGCACTTACAGCAGCAAAATAAACTATATTTAATATTTATAATAAGATATTTTAATGTTTTCAATTGCAGGAACGCTGAACTGGTCTTTGTATCTGACGGCAAATGCAAGGAAAAGGTTATTATTCTTTTTAGTATTTTTAACTATAATATCTATCTTTGCACTAATTAAGTATTTGGTTATCACTGGCAGTAGCATGACAAGACTCCAATGGGCTCTGGGTCCCCATATACCTAAACTCTGACCATTGTCCCCAATCTGCACATATTTAAGAATAAACATATACCATATATATGCTATAGAAATAAATACACACATGCTGTACATTATTCATACATGCATCATACTGCACACATTCTGTATAGGCCACAAGCACCTATACATAAATACAGGCACTCAATATAATGCAAATATACAAGCAGTGACTATAATAGACACATGAAAATCACTTTCTGTTGAAATCATTCACATCTGCTTCCTTCACTGTTGGTGCTATCCTACTTTGTCCTGATTTTCGATCTGGTGGAATCCTCACAGGTGACAATTCTTCCCCATTAACCCATACATGACATGTTATTTACCCAACCCTTGAGTTACAGGCTAAGCCCTCTCCATACAAGTTAAGTGTTGGCTTCATATTGCTCCCTACACCAAAGTAGGGTTCCACCGATACCACAATTATGAGTGCGATATGATACCTGAAAAAGTATATTGATATTCAATACTGATACAATACTTTTTGTGAAAAGAGAATAATCTGAATCCAAAATTAAAACAATTTGCAAAACTTCCTGAAGTAATTTTTCCACCAACAGAACTATTTGAAGGATTTTTTTTTGTGTCATGAGCTGTAATTTTCCTTGATAACATTCAGGAGTTTATGCGATTTTTTAAAACATTTTTGAACATTTATTTTGGAAACATGGTGACCAAAACACAGGATTTTTACCAAATTTGTCAGGGACTTTTCTTTGCACTCACTAAATGAGTTAAAGGGGTATTCCAGGAATATGAGCTTCGACTTTATTATGCTAGACATACTAGGGTATGGCTATATAGGGGGTTGGCTGGCTATATAGGGGGGCTGGCTGGATGGCTTTATAATATTGGCTGGCTGGGGGCATGGACTGGCCATATACTAGGGGGCATGGGCTGGCTATATACTAGGCGGCATGGGCTGGCCGGCTACATACTGGGGTCAGGAAGCCGGCTAGCTATATACTTGGAGGGCATGGGCTAGCTGGATATATACTGGGGGGCAGGAGGCTGGCTAGCTATATACTGGGGACAGGATGCTGGCTAGCTATATATTGGGGAAAGGAGGCTGGCTAGCTATATACTTTGGTGCAGGAAGCTGGATGGCTATATACAGGGGGGCACAAGGCTGGCTAGCTACATACTTGGGGCACAAGGCTGGCTAGCTACATACTGGGGGGGGCACGGGCTGGCACCAATGCATTTCCCACCTTTGGCTTATGCTCGAGTCAATAGGTTTTCCCAGTTTTTGTGGTAAAATTGGGTACCTCGGCTTATAGTTGGGTCGGCTTATACTCAGGTATATATAGTAATTAAAATGTAACATTTCAAATCACCCCCTTTCCTTAGAACTGATATAAAACAAATGAAATAATAAACAACTTAGGTATCATCATGTCCCAAAATATTTAAAAAAATCAGTTTTTTCCTGGCGGTGAACCTCATAGCAGCAGATAGAGCCTAGATGTCCTAGTCGCCAGTTTTTTGCAACACAGAAAAATTTTAATAAGTGATCAAAAGATCTTACAGCCCCCATAATGGTAGCAATGAAAACATTATCTCATCCTGCTAAAAAAGGACACCTTATACAGCTCCATACACTGAAGTGTGAAAAAGTTGTTGGCCTCAGAATGTGACTAAATCAAGATTTTTTTTATGTGCAACAGTTTTTAAATCTACTAAAACAAAATAATATTTGCAATGTTCATGATGAATATTATCATGAAGAAAGGGGAGCTGTCATATGCACCCAACAGTGGAAGATGTAGAAACAGGGTCCAAAAGAAAATGGCGCAAATATATTTGCTAATTTTACCACGTATAGAATTTTTTTCCAGCTTCCTTGTACACGGCATGGAATACTAAATACCACCACTAGGAAGTATGATTTGTAAAATAAGTCCTTATGAATATACACAGAAATATATAAAAAGTTATGGTGTTTTGAAAGGGCGGAGTGAAAAATGGAAGCACATAAAATGAAAGAGGTCTGTGTCCTTAAAGGGTTAATGGCCATGCAATACTTTATCAAATAACGTTAAAAATTACACGCTAATGTTGTGCACCACAAAATAAAAACAAAAACAAAACTCCTTTGTGCTCGCCTGTATGTGGTCGCCTTAATAGTGCAACAGAGATATCATCCCTTATTGGCCAATATATTATGCTATTATATCATTTGATGCGTTAAGTTTAAAAATCCCATTATTGTTAGTAATTTCGAATAAAAAAAGTGCTGCCTAGAGATTGAATATTTTACTTTTCACTAATTTTCTCTTGTGTATCAGTCACATGAAGATGGTTGCCAAGGATATGGAGATATATGTACTAGTGATTATTCGCCAGTCTGTGGATCTGATGCTGTTACCTATGCCAACAAATGTAGTTTCTGCTACGCTAAGAAAAGGTTTGTGCTTTAGATGTTTAACAGATAAAATCACATTAATGCTGCTCGGCCTGTTACTACATTAAAAAGAACAATGAAACTGTCAAGATGTAAAGTTTTCTAAATTAAAAAAAAGAAATTAATAACTGGTTGCTGAGAAAACACCACCCGGGTTTTAATAAATTATAAAGTCTGAAAAGTATTACATACCGTACATAAGGAAATGCAAAAACATTGAATAAGATACACAACACTAAACAAAATTGTCTAATTGAACCAAAAGGGCCTGTCCCCTTTTCTCCATACATTTCTGACTAACTGTGTCATTACCTCAATAAAAGGAGGTATGGAGTCTGTTTAGTTACATAGGGGCAGATTTATTAAACTGTTTAAAAGTCAGAAACTTCTTAGTTGCCCATGTCAACCAATTACAGCTCTTAGCTTTCATTTTACCAGTGCTCATGAATATGATTGGTTGCCATGGGCAACTAAGAACATTCTGACTTTTAGAGAGCTTGATAAATCTGCCTCATAGTGTATACAGTTTTCAGGTAAATGTATAGAGTGTTCATATAACAAGCGCTTACAGCAGCAAAATAAATCAGTGCAGACCTAACAAAGTGTTAAACAATATTTATTGTTGATAATAAGATATATTAATGTTTTCAATTGCAGGAATGCTGACCTGATCTTTGTATCTGACGGCGAATGCAAGGAAAAGGTTATTATTTTTTTAATTATTTTTAATTACAGTATATATCTTAGGACTATTTAAAGAGGTATTCTCGTCTGGGCATTCACACACATATATATATATATGTCCCTTAGAAAAAGACTTTGTCCTTGGATACCACCACTCCACCTTGGAGTGATTGAACAAAGAAACAAAAAGTTTTTGTATATGAAATGTCCGAGAGTTACTGCATATCCTACAGCCGTCTTGTGGCAAGGATTGCTGAATGATGGTGGTCAGGCAAGGCTCAATATCGTATGTCTGACCCCCACTGCCAAGGACAAGGGTGGTCGTGCAAGGGACAACATGACCACATTTATGAAAAATTATCTTCATGCAGGAACATTTTTTTAATAACATCCAATTAAAAAAATGTTTTTTACATATGGCAAATGAATTCAATTAACTGTGAATGTCCAGATGGGAACACACCTTTAAGTTTTGGGTATCACTGGCAGTAGCGCAACAAGACTCCAATGGGCTTTGGGTCCCCATTTACCTAAACCCTAACCACTGTCTCCATTATGCACATATTTGAGAATACACATATACCATATGTAACCCCTACAAACTGTAGGGGTGCAGCTCACTGGTGAGAGCAAAGACAGTTCATAGAGACGCAGAGTCTGACCTGTATTTGGAAGTTCAGTTTTGGAGTCTTTATTTCCAGGTATATTTACAGGCCCAACATGTACAGGCTAATAACGAACAAAAAACAGAATACAAAACAAAAGACATGCCCGTCTGGGCCAGGCCCCTTCTAGACAAAGTGGGGCTCTGGGCAAAACTAAAAGTGGAGCCCTAAAATAAAACTATTTTATGACCAGTCACACTCAGTAAGAGGATCCCTTTAGTATGGTACAACCAACTGTAATATGGGTGAATTTTATAGGAGATAGATAGATGATAGGGAGATTGAAGGGTAGCACGGTGGCTCAGTGTTTAGCACTACAGCCTTGCAGCCCTGGTCAGCATCTGCAAAGAGCTTGTATGTTCTCTAGGTGTTTGTGTGGGTTTCCTCCCACACTCCAAAACGTACTGGTATGATGCTTCGATTGTGAGCCCCATTGGGGATAGGGATTGATCTTATTAAACTCTGTGCAGCGCTGCGTAATCTGTGTGCGCTATATAAATAAAGGAATTATTCATTTTAATTATTATGATAGAAGATAAATATGCAGAACTATAAAGTAGATTATATATACAATAGATAGATTGATTGAAAAATAGATAGAGAAAAGGTGAGATATCTAAATGGTCAGATTATATGAGATAGATAACTAGACAGATAGTTATATAGACAGGAGATAGATGATAAGCATCTTCACCCAGGAATTCAACCAATGGGTATTTACCCTTTCACTGCCAGGCATTTCTGTATATTTTGTTATTGGCCAGAGCAATTTTTACAATTTTGACATTTACAAATGAAATTACAGCAAAAAGAATTAAAGCAGACCACATATTTTCTGAAAGTAGACACTTGCCCCATTTTCAAAATTGCATTAAAGAGTTTATAGACATAGGTGCCTTCATGCAATTTTGATTCAAACTGAAACATTTTATAAAAAATACTCAAAAAAAAATGTGCTCCAAACAAGGAAAATATTTACCTTCACATCTCCTAAATGTAATAAATGGACATGTCTAGAGTTCAAAAAATACCTCATTTTGATATGTTCACATGAATAAATCATAATATCACTAAAGCTGAAATAACTAAATATCTGCTTTTTAGCTAGAAATTTTAAGACAGTCACAACCTGCTAAACAGATTAACCCCTTCCCGCCGCAGCCCTTTTTCGATTTTGCGTTTTCATTCTTCACTCCCCACATTCAAAAATCTGTAACTTTTTTATTTTTCCATGTACAGAGCTGTGTGATGGCTTATTTTCTGCGTAACAAATTACACTTCAAAATGGTAGTATTTAATATTTCATGCCATGTACCGGGAAGCGGGAAAAAAATTCCAAATGCAGTAAAATTGTTAAAAAAACTCATTTGTGCCGTATTCTTGTAGGCTTGGATTTTACGGATTTCACTGTGCACCCCAAATGACATGTCTACTTTATTCGTGGGGTCGGTACGATTACGGGGATACCAAATTTGTATAGGTTTTATAATGTTTTCATACATTTAAAAAAATTAAAACCTCCTGTACAAAATTTTTTTGGGGAATTTTGCCATCTTCTGGGGCTAATAACTTTTTCATACTTTGGTGTATGGAGCTGTGGGTGGTGTCGTGTTTTGTGGATTTTGATGACGTTTACAATGTTATCATTTTTAGGACTGTACGACCTTTTGATCACTTTTTATAGAATTTTTAAAAATGTTTTAAATGGCAAAAAAGTGCCATTTTCCACTTTGGGCGCGATTTTCCGTTACGGGGTTAAATGCAGTGAAAAACCGTTATCATATTTTGATAGATCGGGCATTTTCGGACGCGGCAATACCTAATGTGTTTATGATTTTTACTGTTTATTTATATTTATATCAATTCTAGGGAAAGCGGGCTGATTTGAATTTTTAGGTTTTTTTATTATAATTTTTTTATTTTAACTTTTTTTTTATTTTTACTATTTTTCAGACTCCCTAGGGTACTTTAACCCTAGGTTGTCTGATCGATCCTATCATATACTGCCATACTACAGTATGGCAGTATATGGGGATTTTACTACTCATACATTACCATGTGCTGACAGCACATGGTAATGAATGGGTTAAGCCGAAGTAGCTTCATGAGACCCGAAGTTACCATGGCGACGGATCGGCGCTCCCCGATGACGTCACGGGGAGTGACGATCCACGGAAAGATGGCGGCGCATGCGCGCCGCCGTCTTTTTAAAACCGCCGGCACCTTTGGCGGCGGCGATCAGCGGTAAAACACCCGCGATCGGTGCCGGCACCGATCGCGGGTGTTACCGGTAAGCCTTTGCTGCAATATGCAGCAAAGACTTACCGGCTATGGAGAGGGCTCGGCCCGCGAGCCCTCTCCATGTACCGGGACCCGACATGTGACGTACTATTACGTCACATGTCGGTAAGGGGTTAAAAAGTAAAGCATCTGTAAAACCTATATAATTTTGAAAGCAGACAACCAGGCGATGCATTTGGCAATTAACGTTTGACCACCCTCATGTACTTTTGTGACAAACACAAACTATAACACAAAAAGTGCATTGAAAATGCTTTGATAACGTACGGTTTTACATAAAACTCACATCAAAGTGGAGGTTTACGCACAAATAGAGATTTAAAAATAATAACACAAATTGAGCAGATTTATATATACCACAATACACAACATCAAGAATTTACACTCCCAAAAATGCTAAAAGAAAAACTGTGACATATTTAGTTGCTATCCACAAATGTGTTTAAAAATATATAAGCACAAAATAAAAAGCTCCTATTCTGTCAATATCTATTTTTTCCTGAAATCACCATGTAAACAAGAATAACTTTTAAATTCATACACACTACCACCTTCATGCAACTTTGCAGCAAATGGCAATAAAAAGCAAAAATTGCATGAAAATTCTAAATTTTCCTCTAAAATATGTACAAATCCAGAACACTGTGTATAGAGAATATACTTTCCTAAACCAGTAAGATGTGAGGAGATCATACATACCCCCATGTGTATATTCACCAAAATATGCAGCAAAGGAAATGTTAAATCTATGGGGGACACCAAACTATTTTTGAGCTTCACACAGATCTATCATTGTTTGCTCCCTTACACAGTGGTAACCCAAATAAATAACTATATATCCATAAACTTAGCTAATGAGATAGCAAAAGTCACTTTTAGATGTGCCATTTTATTAGCAGCACAATAACAGAACCCTCCGCACTTCGTAAGAATGAGTGAGAAAGTCATAACATAGGTGTAAATAATGGAGGATGCTGGGAAATACAATTAAAGGGGACCTACCACCACGATTCTACCTATAAAGGTAGAACGGGTGGTAGGTGGATAAATGGGACGTAAGGATAGCCCTTTTTGGGCTAATCCTTACGTCCCAGCTATCCTTTTGTAAACTTTAATCAGTTGATATGCTAATTTATTTAAGCGGCTACTGGGGCGTGGAGTAGCCGGACATGAGGCTACTAGTCGCGGCTACTCCACGCCCCAGTAGCCTTGTTCCTCCGCCTACCGGGTAATCTTTGGCGCACAGCTCCTCGTAGCTGCGCGCCCTCGTGTGAATATCCTGCGTTCTGCGCATGCGCAGGACGCAGGCCTACGGGTGCACAACCGTAACTCCGAGGCTGGCGCTACTGCGCATGCGCAGACGCCGGGTGCTCGGACGAGGGCGCGCAGCTACGAGGTGCTGCGCGCCGAAGATTACATGGTAGGCGGAGGAACAAGGCTAATGGGGCGTGGAGTAGCCGCGACTAGTAGCCTCATGTCCGGCTACTCCACGCCCCAGTAGCCGCTTAAATAAATTAGCATATCAACTGATTAAAGTTTACAAAAGGATAGCTGGGACGTAAGGATTAGCCCAAAAAGGGCTATCCTTACGTCCCATTTATCCACCTACCACCCGTTCTACCTTTATAGGTAGAATCGTGGTGGTAGGTCCCCTTTAACTCCTCTGTGCTCGCCTGTCTGTGGTCGCCTTAATAGTGCAACAGATATATCATCCCTTATTGGCCAATATATTATACTATTATATCATTTGATGTATTAAGTTTAAAAATCCCATTATTGTTAGTAATTTCGAATAAAAAAAGTGCTGCCTAGAAATTGAATATTTTACTTTTCACTAATTTTCTCTTGTGTATCAGTCACATGAAGATGGTTGCCAAGGATATGGAGATATATGTACTACAGATTATTCGCCAGTCTGTGGATCTGATGCTGTTACCTATGCCAACAAATGTAGTTTCTGCTACGCTAAGAAAAGGTTTGTGCTTTAGATGTTTAATAGATAAAATCACATTAATGCTGCTCGGCCTGTTACTACATTAAAAAGAACAATGAAACTGTCAAGATGTAAAGTTTTCTAAATTAAAATAAAATCTACCCAAGTGCTGAAAGTGTATAAAAACTAAATAGAAATTAATAACTGGTTGCTGAGAGCACACCTCCCGAGTCTTAATAAATTATATGGTCTGTAAAGGATTACATAACATACATAAGAAAATGCAAACAAATTGAATAAGATAGACAACACTAATAAAATTGTCTAATTGAACCAAAAGGGCCTCTGCTCCTCTGGAGAAGTGTATTCATTATGTGATATAATCTATTCTTATACAGGACTTGTTTACTTAAATAGTGTATACAGTTTCCAGGTTAATTTATAGAGTGTTCATATAAGAAGCACTTACAGCAGCAAAATAAACAATATTTAATATTTATAATAAGATATTTTAATGTTTTCAATTGCAGGAACGCTGACCTGGTCTTTGTATCTGACGGCAAATGCAAGGAAAAGGTTATTATTTTCTTGAGTATTTTTAACTATAATATCTATCTTAGCACTAATTAAGTATTAGGTTATCACTGGCAGTAGCATGACAAGACTCCAATGGGCTCTGGGTCCCCATATACCTAAACTCTGACCATTGTCCCCATCCTGCACATATTTAAGAATAAACATATACCATATATATGCTATACAAATAAATACACACACATGCTGTACATTATTCATACATGCATCATACTGCACACATTCTGTATAGGCCACAAGCACCTACACATAAATACAGGCACTAAATATAATACAAATATACAAATAGTGACTATAATAGACACATGAAAATCACTTACTGTTGAAATCATTCACATCTGCTTCCTTCACTGTTGGTGCTAGCCTGCTTTGTCCTGATTTTCGATCTGGTGGAATCCTCACAGGTGACAATTCTTCCCCATTAACCCATAAATGACATGTTATTTACCCAGCCCTTGAGTTACAGGCTAAGCCCTTTCCATACAAGTTAAGTGTTGGCTTCATATTGCTCCTTACACCAAAGTAGGGTTCCACCGATACCACAATTATGAGTGCGATATGATACCTGAAAAAGTATATTGATATTCAATACTGATACAATACTTTTTGTGAAAAGAGAATAATCTGAATCCAAAATGAAAACAATTTGCACAACTTCCTGAAGTAATTTTTCCACCAACAGAACTATTTGAGGGATTTTTTTTGTGTCATGAGCTGTAATTTTCCTTGATAACATTCAGGAGTTTATGTGATTTTTTAAAACATTTTTGAACATTTATTTTGGAAACATGGTGACCAAAACACAGGATTTATACCAAATTTGTCATGGACTTTTCTTGGCACTCACTAAATGAGTTAAAGGGGTATTCCAGGAATATGAGCTTCAACTTTTTTATGCTAGACATACTAGGGGATGGCTATATAGGGGGTTTGGCTGGCTATATAGGGGGCTGGCTGGATGGATTTATAATATTGGCTGGCTGGGGGCATGGACTGGCCATATACTAGGGGGCATGGGCTGGCTATATACTAGGGGGCATGGGCTGGCCGGCTACATACTGGGGTCAGGAAGCCGGCTAGCTTTATACTTGGAGGGCATGGGCTAGCTGGATATATACTGGGGGGCAGGAGGCTGGCTAGCTATATACTGTAACGCAAGAACAAGAAAAAAGAAGGTACAGAGGGCGGCGCCTCGGGTAATATCGTCTGGGTATTGATGGATAATAGACACATAAAATGTGCTCACCTTGTGAAATCCTTGGTGGTATGCATAGATGACCCGACCTGGGGTTCAGTATAAATTCTAGAGTAAATCCAGAGGTATGACACTAGTATCATGGAGAAAAGTACCTAGTCGCTCCCAGTGCTCAGAATGGACCAATAGCCGTGAAGGCCACCAGTATTGTATACAGAGAGTGTGGGAAAAAAAAAGAGTATGAGCACTAAAAAGGGCGCCAATAAGATACTCCACAGGATCAAAAATTGTGTCTAGGATATTAAATTTATTGTTAAAATAAGCCAATATTACAAAAAAGAACTAAAACAAAAGTGATTAAGATAACGGACAAGTCCTATGACGCGTTTCGGGTGCTTGGACACTTTTTCAAATATGGACAAGTAATTAAAATAACAATTGACAAGATTTATATACATTCATAAAAGATACCTGATGTCTGTAGGATGGTTTAATTGTTGTACATGCCAGCTAAGTGGATTGTGGCGCGAAGCAAGCGACACTTCCGGTTTCGCGGTTTGCGCATGCGCACAAGAGATTTTCGGGCGCCTGATGTCACATGGAGCATCATGTGATGCGCCATTTAGCGTCATCACGTGATACATTAGTGCTCATACTCTTTTTTTTTCCCACACTCTCTGTCTAGCTATATACTGGGGGTCAGGAGGCTGGCTAGCCATATATTGGGGGCAGGAGGCTGGCTAGCTATATACTGAGGTGCAGGAAGCTGGATTGCTATATACAGGGGGGCACAAGGCTGGCTAGCTACATACTGGGGGGCACGGGCTTGCACAAATGCATTTCCCACCTTCAGCCTATACTCGAGTCAGTAGGGTTACCTCGGCTCATAGTTGGGCCGGCTTATACTCAGGTATATAAAGTAATTAAAATGTAACATTTCAAATCACCCCCTTTCCTTAGAACTGATATAAAACAAATGAAATAATAAACAACTTAGGTATCATCATGTCCCAAAATATTAAAAAAACGGATATTATCATGAAGAAAGGGGAGATTTAATTTGGACCCAACAGTGGAAGATGTAGAAACAGGGTCCAAAAGAAAATGGCGCAAATATATTTCTTTGCTAATTTTACCACGTATATAATTTTTTTCCAGCTTCCTAGTACACGGCATGGAATACTAAATACCATCACTAGGAAGTATGATTTGTAAAACAAGTCCTTATGATAATACACAGAAATATAAAAAAGTTATGGTGTTTTGAAAGGGCCGAGTGAAAAATGGAAGCACATAAAATGAAAGAGGTCTGTGTCCTTAAAGGGTTACTTTATCAAATAATGTTAAAAATTACACACTAATGTTGTGCACCACAAAATAAAAACAAAAAAAAAACTCCTCTGTGCTCGCCTGTGTGTGGTCGCCTTAATTGTGCAACAGATATATCATCCCTTATTGGCCAATATATTATGCTATAATATCATTTAATGCATTAAGTTTAAAAATCCCATTATTGTTAGTAATTTCGAATAAAAAAAGTGCTGCCTAGAAATTGAATATTTTACTTTTCACTCATTTTCTCTTGTGTATCAGTCACATGAAGATGGTTGCCAAGGATATGGAGATATATGTACTAGAGATTATTCGCCAGTCTGTGGATCTGATGCTGTTACCTATGCCAACAAATGTAGTTTCTGCTACGCTAAGAAAAGGTTTGTGCTTTAGATGTTTAACAGATAAAATCACATTAATGCTGCTCAGCCTGTTACTACATTAAAAAGAACAATGAAACTGTCAAGATGTAAAGTTTTCTAAATTAAAAAAAAGAAATTAATAACTGGTTGCTGAGAACACACCGCCCGAGTCTTAATAAATTATAAAGTCTGTAAAGTATTACATACCGTACATAAGGAAATGCAAAAACATTGAATAAGATACACAACACTAAATAAAATTGTCTAATTGAACCAAAAGGGCCTGTCCCCTTTTCTCCATACATTTCTGCCTAACTGTGTCATTACCTCAATAAAAGGAGGTATGGAGTCTGTTTAGTTACATAGGGGCAGATTTATCAAACTGTCTAAAAGTCAGAAACTTCTTAGTTGCCCATGTCAACCAATTACAGCTCTTAGCTTTCATTTTACCAGTGCTCATGAATATGATTGGTTGCCATGGGCAACTAAGAACATTCTGACTTTTAGAGAGCTTGATAAATCTGCCTCATAGTGTATACAGTTTTCAGGTAAATGTATAGAGTGTTCATATAACAAGCGCTTACAGCAGCAAAATAAATCAGTGCAGACCTAACAAAGTTTTAAACAATATTTATTGTTGATAATAAGATATATTAATGTTTTCAATTGCAGGAATGCTGACCTGATCTTTGTATCTGACGGCGAATGCAAGGAAAAGGTTACTATTTTTTTAATTATTTTTAATTACAGTATATATCTTAGGACTATTTAAAGAGGTATTCTCGTCTGGGCATTCACACACATATATATATATGTCCCTTAGAAAAAGACTGTGTCCTTGGATACCACCACTCCACCTTGGAGTGATTGAACAAAGAAACAAAAAGTTTTTGTATATGAAATGTCCGAGAGTTACTGCATATCCTACAGCCGTCTTGTGACAAGGATTGCTGAATGATGGTGGTCAGGCAAGGCTCAATATCGTATGTCTGACCCCCACTGCCAAGGACAAGGGTGGTGGTGCAAGGGACAACATGACCACATTTATGAAAAATTATCTTCATACAGGAACATTTTTTTAATAACATCCAATTAAAAAATTTTTTTACATATGGCAAATGAATTCAATTAAATGTGAATGTCCAGATGGGAACACACCTTTAAGTTTTGGGTATCACTGGCAGTAGCGCAACAAGACTCCAATGGGCTTTGGGTCCCCATTTACCTAAACCCTAACCACTGTCTCCATTATGCACATATTTGGGAATACACATATACAATATATAACCCCTACAAACTGTAGGGGTGCAGCTCACTGGTGAGAGCAAAGACAGTTCATAGAGACGCAGAGTCTGACTTGTATTTGGAAGTTGATTCAGTTTTGGAGTCTTTATTTCCAGGTATATTTACAGGCCCAACATGTACAGGCTAATAACGAACAAAAAACAGAATACAAAACAAAAGACATGCCCGTCTGGGCAGGGCCCCTTCTAGACAAAGTGGGGCTCTGGGCGAAACTAAAAGTGGAGCCCTAAAATAAAACTATTTTATGACCAGTCACAGACAGCAAGAGGATCCCTTTAGTATGGTACAACCAACTGTAATATGGGTGAATTTTATAGGAGATAGATAGATGATAGGGAGATTGAAGGGTAGCACGGTGGCAGTGGTTAGCACTACAGCCTTGCAGCCCTGGTCAGCATCTGCAAAGAGCTTGCATGTTTTCTAGGTGTTTGTGTGGGTTTCCTCCCACACTCCAAAACGTACTGGTATGGTGCTTCGATTGTGAGCCCCATTGGGGACAGGGATTGATCTGGTAAACTCTGTGCAGCGCTGCGTAATCTGTGTGCGCTATATAAATAAAGGAATTATTCATTATAATTATTATGATATAAGATAAATATGCAGAACTATAAAGTAGATTATATATACAATAGATAGATTGATTGAAAAATAGATAGAGAAAAAGTGAGATATCTAAATGGTCAGATTATATGAGATAGATAACTAGACAGATAGTTATATAGACAGGAGATAGATGATAAGCATCTTCACCCAGGAATTCAACCAATGGCTATTTACCCTTTCACTGCCAGGCATTTCTGTATATTTTGTTATTGGCCAGAACAATTTTTACAATTTTGACATTTACAAATAAAATTACAGCAAAAAGAATTAAAGCAGACCACATATTTTCTGAAAGCAGACACTTGCCCCATTTTCAAAATTGCATTAAAGAGTTTATAGACATAGGTGCCTTCATGCAATTTTGATTCAAACTGAAACATTTTATAAAAAATACTTAAAATTTGACTTTGGTTGCCAAAAATGTGCTCCAAACAAGGAAAATCTTTACCTTCACATCTCCTAAATGTAATAAATGGACAAGTCTAGAGTTCAAAAAATACCTTATTTTGATATGTTCACATGAATAAATCATAATATCACTAAAACTGAAATAACTAAATATCTGCTTTTTAGCTAGAAATTTTAAGACAGTCACAACCTGCTAAAACAGATTAAAAAGTAAAGGCATCTGTAAAACCTATATAATTTTGAAAGCAGACAACCAGGCGATGCATTTGGCAATTAACATTTGACCACCCTCATGTAACTTTGTGACAAACACAAACTATAACACAAAAAGTGCATTGAAAATGTTTTGATAACTTACGGTTTTACATAAAACTCACATCAAAGTGGAGGTTTACGCACAAATAGAGATTTAAAAATAATAACACAAAGTGAGCAGATTTATATATACCACAATACACAACATCAAGAATTTACACTCCCAAAAATGCTAAAAAAAAACTGTGACATATTTAGTTGCTATCCACAAGTGTGTTTAAAAATATATAAGCACAAAATAAAATGCTCCTATTTTGTCAATATCTATTTTTTCCTGAAATCACCATGTAAACAAGAATAACTTTTAAATTCATACACACTACCACCTTCATGCAACTTTGCAGCAAATGGCAATAAAATGCAAAAATTGCATGAAAATTCTAAATTTCCTCTAAAATATGTACAAATCCAGAACACTGTTTATAGAGAATATACTTTCCTAAATCAGTAAGATGTGAGGAGATCATACATACATACCCCCATGTGTATATTCACCAAAATATGCAGCAAAAGAAATGTTAAATCCATGGGGGACACCAAACTATTTTTGCAGAAAATTGCACTGATCCTCACACAGAACTATCATTGTTTGCTTCCTTACACAGTGGTAACCCAAATAAATAACTATATATCCATAAACTAAGCTAATGAGATAGCAAAAGTCACTTTTAGATGTGCGCCATTGTATTAGCCGCACAATAACAGAACCCTCCGCACTTCATAAGAATGAGTGAGAATGTCATAGCATAGGTGTAAATAATGGAGGATGGTGTGAAATAAAAACTTTATTCCATAACATGTGTGTGTTTTTGGTGTGACATATAACTTTATGGACATGTTCTGGGTCGCGGTGTTAATATGTAGCGGCATTAGGCGAAGAGGATCAAATGTTCACCGTTTCAGTCTATTTCCGCAAAAAGAAAAAGGAAATAAAAGGCAATAAGAGAGAAAGTGTGTTCTTAGATAGTTCTGGATAGGAGAGGGTTTAAAACATGACAATTTTTGCACTAACTAAACATTGAGGTTCCCTACCTCACCAAGTGCTGGCCTGCTGCCAGGCACCCCAAAAACTTACAGTATCAGTTCACTGCCACAGCTCCACAGGCCTTAGACGTAGCCTGTCTCTTCCCCAGGCGGGAGCCATTGTGGGAAGTCTGCACCAGGTACTTGTGCAGGACTTCCAGCTGGCTGCTAATTGAACTTAATCAGACAGACCCAACTTTCCTAGGTCTGCCATCTGTTAAGCTTTTCCTTAGGTAAAATACACCTTTCATGCCCAAAGTCTGCTTTAGTGGCAGCTACGGAGCCCGGGAGGAAGCAGCAGCTGCAGAAGAGACTTTGATGGTGCAGACAGACTGCACGCTCCAGCACAAAGCAGGTTACTGTGTATCCCCTAACACTTTCATTGCCTGGAAGAAAACAGCTGCTGCAGCATGTGCTGCATCAGGGACCCACCGCTGTCTGCAGGAAGCTCACAGCAGTTTTTTAAATGGTGACAGCTGTGGCGATTCCAATGTGAGGTTAACAAAGGCACAGTACAAAAAGGAAGGAGTAGATCCAGAGGGCCATTAGGATTAAAGGATTGGAATACTAAACATAGGTTAAGTATAAGTGTCTCTTAATATCCAATTGAAAAGGGCTCAGGCTTCAACAACATATTGGTGTCTTCATCAAGCAAGTAAACAGCGGTTAAAGGGATTCTCCGGTCATAGCAGTTAGGTTAGGCCCTATCTACTTGCTAATCAGTGGGGGTCTCACTGATGGGACGCCCACGGATCATGAGAACAGGGGTCTTTTGTACCTCTACTGTTCCCAAGGTGATTGGAGAATCCAGTAGTGCATGCACCAGCTGCTCCTTTCATCACTATGAAGCTGATGGAGATAAACGAGTTCGCCGCTCAGCTATCTCTGTCAGCACCATACAGATGAACAGCGCAGCCACCAGATGTGCGACTAGCTGCTATGATCATTTTGGGTGCAACGGGGTTACAATGGACCCCTGTTCTTGTGATCCATACGGTGCCCATCAGTGTTCTGCTGTTGGCAGAAGTGTCTTGCAGCATGTGAGAATGCTGTGGACATCAGAAATATTTGGTTGTTTGGACTGGGGCACTGGTAATGAAGGATTGTGGTTGGGTTTTGTGGTGCACACATACAAAGTACATCAAAAAATGTAGATAACTTGGATTAATGAAAAAAACCTGAGGAACTGATTGATTCTACTTTAAACTTGATGAAATGATTAAAACTGTATATGTATATAATGGTTATAAAAACCTCTTCTGCGTTATTCTTTTTACTACTGGATGAATGTGAGGGATATGGAGATAAATGTACTTTCAGTTACAGTCCAGTCTGCGGATCTGATAATTTTACCCATGGAAGCAAATGTATCTTTTGTGGTGCTAAGAGAATGTGAGTACTTCAGGGATCTAAATCAATAATAAAAACTTAAAAAGAAGTATAAACAGAAAAATGTAAATCAGGATAATAATAATAATTTTTCGTTTTTGAATGATGTGAATATCTATCTCAATATAATGTATTGAAAATTATGCTGAACCTTTCTTTTTTATTTATTTTCAGTAATGCTGGACTGAAGCTTGCATCTATAGGTGAATGTCCATAACAAATAATCTATGCAATATATATACATTGTTTGTTTTGTGAAAACTAAAACCCGCAATAAAAATAATATGGCATAACATGTCATCAATAAAATTTTAGCATTTAACAAACTTTTACGAATTTGATCATCGGAGGCTGATCGCTGCATCTTGGGTGACACAAAAACACCAAAACTACAATACTAAATATATTTCTTTTCACAAAAATGGAAAGACAGTTACAATATGTAAGGGATTAGGTCCGGGATCGTTGTCTCCAGGGGTAGACGGGCACAATTCATGAGCATACAAGTTCACTGTCCCCACTGTGCGATTTGGGTACAACTGACCTCAGCCAGTTTTAGTCGGCAGTATAACAAAATAGCAAAAATAAAGCCTAAGCCTCTCCGGCACTAACTATACATTGAGGTTCCCTACCTCACCAGGTGCTGACCTACAACCCAAAACTCGCAGTATCAGTTTCACTGTCACAGCTCCACAGGCCTTTGACATAGCCTGTCTCTTCCCCAGGGTGGAGCCATTGTGGGAGGTCTGTACCAGGTACTTGTGCAGGACTTCCAGCTGGATGCAAATTAAACTTTATCAGCCAGACTCAACTTTCCTAGGTCTGTCATCTGTTCAGCTTTTCCTTAAGCAAAATACACAAATTCATGCCCAAAATCTGCTTTAGTGGCAGCTACCCTTACTTGACTCCACTTCAGGGCAAAAACAGGAAGCTGTTAGTCCCTGCCCATTTTACTGCTGCAGAAGATTTCTGCCAAGTATCTTCACAACAGAAAATTCCATAATTCTGGAAAGAAAAGGGCAAGTAACACAATATGAGTATCATTTTGTTTGTTTTTAAATGGTGAAATTACTTTTTACTAGAATTAAGTGAATACATTTCAAAATGATTTAGTTTTGGCTGGTTTCTATCACTAATTTAAGACCCAATTTTGATTCACTGGGAGGGTAGAATTTTTCTTTGAAGATGCTAAAATATTTGAAAATAATCCACACATGTTGCATATAATCGTGTTCATTGCAAAATGAAATTATTTCATAAAATATGCATACTATGAAACCAGCCTATAACAGCCCTTTGTTAGCTGAACGGTGTAAGACATCTAGTTGACTCAGGACTCATAATAATTTTTTCACCATTATTATCATAAATAATAATGATCAGTGGCTGCAGCCAGATGATCAATGGTGTATACTGCTATTTCTGCCACACATATGTCTTCTTGATAACAGTTAACAAGTGCAGTGCTGCGGTATAAATTAGTTGTAGATTAACTGTTATCTAGTGGATAGTTTCCTTTAGATAAGGAACTATGCTTAAATGATGACGACATAAAATTTCACAATAAATTTGAGTGACTGGTAATTGGGGACACTGACATGAGATCATTTTATCTCTTATGTAATGCACTGCACTAGTTATGTAGTGCATGTAGTGCCTGGCCTAAGAGATATCTATCCCAGGCAGCCCTGGGGTCCTTCATTGGACCTTGGACCGCCATGCGACACCATCAGCAACCTGCAATCATTGCTGGCAGGTGCAGGAGGGAGCACGCTCCCTGTGCACCTGCTTAGACACTGCGGTCCATCTTAGACTTCTGTGTCTGGGGGGTTAAACACCCAGGATTCAAGGTTTTCTGATCCTTGGTGTTAGTGTTTGGCCAATAGGACGCAATGTCCTGCAAACTTCTTCCAGTGCAGCACCTTAGAAAGTACCCTTAATGAACACTGTAAAATGTTGATTATGGTTTAAGGATAAATGACAAATTAAAAACCAGTCATAGAAAAGATGTGTTCTCAAAAAAACATTCTATCAGAACAAATTAACAAACAAAATTACAAATTGATTCAGTTGTATTATTATGTGAGTTCAAGCTACTAGTAACTATCCACCTTCATCATATGTGCCAGGTTAATCACTGCCATTTGGTGTAAAACTTCATCTGCCTTGGCGAGAACAGCCACATTTTTAGGAGGAAATATTTTTAAGAAGGCTTGGTCCAAACAAGGGAACCTGTCCAAACAAGGGAACCAGTCAGCAGAAATTGACCTAGTAAACCACTACCAGTATGTTGCCAAGCAGCTGAACACCTTCCAGATCATGTTTCTTTCATGCCCCAGTTTGATGGCATTATCCAGATAATCAACATTGAAGTGAGATGTAATTGGATGCATAAAGTCAAGGAGGCAGAGATTTTAGCACCAAAGTCAAGCTTTCTCCGCCTAATAATAGTGATGACCCTTGGTGAAAGGGCAAATACAGCAGAGGAGGCATTTTATGACAGGGAGGGCTTGGCAGCGAGAACTAAAGTCTCTGGCTCCGACTTTATAAATCCGATTTACATCTCATTCCAAAGTTCATTTTCCAGATGATGCCACCACCATGGACCACAAAAGAGTTGTGATAAATAGAAAAACATCCAGTTTGCTCACCCAATCACCTGAGTTGTCCTCCTGGAAACAATCCATGCGGCGGTGCACGCTGCTAGATCCTCGACTTCCACAATCCACTATAGCAAGTAAAAATAACAGTCTGTGGCACTCATGAAAGACCACGATGGTATTATGCAAAAATGGCTTACTTTTTATTTTCACTGCAGTTGCATAACACAACAATAAAAAAAGCACAAGATTGACGCGTTTCGACGATACCATCATGATCTCCAACAAATACATGCATGTATACACATTTTTATAGAGACACTCACCCAACGCCTGTCTGGGGGTGGGAACTGACGGAAAAGTGATACCAAACGCCCGGGATCCATCACACCTGCATGACTGCACTCCGTTCATTACCGATGCGTCTCCTAAGGATGATGGAGTTCCGAATCACATCCCATGCTTTGATCATATGACAGAAGCTCTAACTAAATGAAAAACCCGAACCCGGACAAGGCTTGGAGAAAATACACACATTAAAATATGATAGCGACTGCTAATATACATATAAAACTGGTAAAAAAGCTTAGTTGTTACTTAGGAATTGGATACTCTGAACATAAATATAAATGAAAGACATTTGTTTAGTTCTCTCTGAATAATTTCATCATGTTCTAAAAAAAAGTAATCTAATTAAATAGTAAATGGTTAGAAGTCTGCACGGTCTGTACATAGAAAGAATTGTGATCTGAAAAGCATTAATTTACTTGACAACATACCAGTAGGAGCTTATTAGCTCAATTTCTGCTGACAGATTCCCTATAAGCTTTAATACCACATATGTTTAAATTTTTGTAAGTTTTGAAATGGTAAAAACATAAAATGTGCCGTGGCACCATGGGGCACATTTACTATCAACACAGCAAACTGCACTAAATGCAGTTTGCCTGTGTAGTGTGCAGCGGGCGCCAGATTCAGGATTTTTGACGCACGTTCTGCATGAATCTGCAGTCCCCTGCACAGCTCCAACAGAATGCACCACCAATTTTTTTTTTTGGTGCACCTTTAACATGCGGCGTACGACACAATTCTGTCGGACTTTGCATGTTAAACTGGAATGCCCCCTTATTTGTGGGACAGACACTTCTTAAATACAGAAGAACTGGCGCAAAGCCTTTAGTAAGTGTGCCCCATTGTGTTTATCAAGACAACGCTTTTTAACACCTTAAAACATGGCTTTACCCAAAGCTTTATGTGACACTCTGAACGGTGCTATCATTCATCCCAGAGCCTGGGTAAGTTTAAAAATTATAAACTAATTATCAGGACAATTGAAGAAACATTGTTAAAAAAAATCTAAGTATCTCTCATGTTTCATCTCTGGGAGACATGACTGCAAGCCTGCCACTCCAAAAAAAACACCTGATTTTAGGTATTTTTTGTTCTGCACAGGATCATGATGCAGAATTTCCCTGGAGGAAATGCTGTGACGTGTATGCTATGAGTTTACTCTTTAACAATACCTGCTTTCAATATTAATTTTATCAAAATAGATTTGTGTACCTTGTTATTATGCAACCACTTATAACCATGTTATATGTATTTTGTAGAAGGCAACATAGACATATTCACACTGGAATTCTGCACCATAGTGCAATACAGTACAACACCAGTGATATAGCCATTTATTAAAAGTTTCCACAAGGTGTCAGTATAATACAATAAATGAAAGTCCATTTCTTTACATACATTGGAGAATTAGAGTATTGTTATAAGCAAATTAAATAAGAAAAGCAAATATTTTATGCTAAACTTTATTGACTGCCCACACATGTTAATATAACAGCAGTGATATCCCTTTCCTGCTGAGGCCTATGATTAGCTGCAGTAGTGACCATGATAGTGGGGAGAATGATAGGGTATGTATACATTTCACTTTGATTCAAGGGACATTAACCTCCTAACACATAAGGCCGTTCCTGTACATCCTAATGCCATTAACGATGTATGTAGAGGGCTCACAGGCTGAATCCTCTTCATACATGGTCAGTGTTAGCTGCATTAGGCAGCCAAAGCCACCGCTGACATATGCTATCAGTGCTAGCCGTTAGTGTGTTAACTATTTACCGGCTGCCGGCTAAGCCTTGAGGGCGCCGCTATCTTGGGTCGGATCATCTGGTCGGACGTCATCAGGGAGTAACAATCTGTTTCCATGGCAGCCTGGAATGAGACTCCAAGATGTGTGGTTGGGCAGGATCTTTAAATATATTATAAATGTCTGGCAAATTGTCCATATACAGGCGTTCCCCTACTTAAGAACACTCAACTTACATACAACCCATAGTTACAAACGGATCAGGATGTTGGTAATTTATTGTACTTTAGTCCTAGGCTACAATATGCAGCTATAACAATTATCACAGGTGTCTGTAAGGAAGCTTTAGTGTTAATATTGATTCTTATGACTACCCAACATTTTTAAAATCCAATTGTCACAGAGACCAAAAATGTTCTGGCTGGGATTACAATGATAAAATATACAGTTCCGACTTACATACAAACTCAACTTAAGAACAAACCTACAGACCCTATCTTGTATGTAACCCGGGGACTGCCTGTACTGAAATACTGCAGTATAGCAGTATATGGTAGGCATGTTCAGACCCCCAAGGTTTACTCACCGCTCTATGACTGGGTGCAATAGACCTCTATGGGAGCCGTGATCTTTGCGTAAATTGTGTGACCAGATCACAGTCCCCCATACAGCCATGTGAATGGAGCCTTACAGGAAGATTTAGATATAGTACAGGAATAAAATGTAAGCACATAGCAAAGTGTATAGTTATGGTAAGCAAAAAGAGTTAGATGTACATTATAGTAGGTGAAGCAGATGAAAAGTCACAGCTGATAAACTTACACATAGAGTTTACAGTGTTTATTACATACTAGAAATTGATTCTCCTAGTAAAATAGTAAATTATAACTGGAATTAAACTTCTAATGTAATATGTTTTGCCATATGTTTTCTGTCTCTGATCATGAATGACAAAAGGGGGTGTGTAAGTAGTTTTTGTATTTGGCATTATTTCCCATGCAGCGACAGTCTCCATAAAAGAACGAGAAGGGAAAAGACGTCCAGTAAATATTTGTTTGACCTTCCCCGTACCATTCTCTTGCTATTTAGAAATGCCTTTTGTGAAAAGGATATTACATGTCCTGCCAAAGAAAATAATGTACAACAGCCAAATTAAACCAACAAAATACACTCTAGGTAAAACAAAGTTGTTTGCAGCAGAGGGCATTTAAAGTCAGGGTGGATTATAGTTGGCCTTTTTGCTGAACAATATGATAAGAAGATGGTACTATCAGAACACAGCCTCATAATTTATATACTCTTCCAGGCCGGGCCCTCATTCCTATTGTTCCTGACAATATTATTGCTCTGTAAAGTCTTAATTTGTCTGTACAGGCACTCGACTTACATATGACCCCTAGTTACAAACAAACCTCTGGATATTGGTAATTTATTGTACTTTAGTCCTAGGCTACAATAAACAGATGTAACAGTTATCAAAGGTGTCTGTAATGAAGATTTATTGTTAATCCTGATTCTTATGACAACCCAACATTTTTAAAATCCAATTGTCAGAGAGACCAAAAACGTTCTGGCTGGGATTGCAATGATAAAATATACAGTTCCGACTTACATACAAATTCAACTTGAGAACAAACCTACAGACCCTATCTTGTATGTAACCTGGGGACTGCCTGTATATGTTTCCCATGAGCTTTAGTGCATTGCAGAATATGATGGCACTATATAAATATTTATTATTTTTATTACTGTGTCTAAACTCATCAGTGTCTGCACTGTGAAAAATTGTGAAAAAATTATACATAAACCATAAAATCAATTAAAATAATAAAAACAACACAGGCAGCAATGAAGCCCAGAAGATCCAATTGCTTCACGGCTAATTAAGTCTCGTTCCCAACTTTATACAGTACAACACAGAATCTTTATTGTGATTTTTTCATTTTGCCATTTCTGTATTGTGTTCCACCCATTTTCATCTATAACAGCAGATCTACTGTCACCACAGTATCATTCAATGAAAGGATAGTACGATTGAGCTGAAACTCATATGAAACGCAGTCATCACACATATTTCCAGGGCCACATATAGCCATGTGTATAAACCCTAATTGTCCACTATTTTTATATCTTTTTTTATACCACCATTAAATACTATGCCAATGATGTTCTCTTGTTTTCTTAACATACATTACAATTTTTAAAAATGTGATCCTTCATTAAGGCTTTTAATTTGCTCTTGCAATTTTATTATATTCTGTAATTATTTACAGAATGGGTTTATAGTTCAGTGCTTTCAAGACTGACAAAAACTGACATTTACCACATTATTGTGTTAATTTGTGTTTCTAGTTAATGTTGTTAACACGGAATTGTTGTTAAGTTGCTGTTAACTCGGAACAATTAAAAATCATCCGTTTGTAATGGATTAATTAAATCTTGTCAATGTGACCATGTAACACTCTGCCTCTTGACTGTATCGTGAGTACACTGTAAAAGCCCACTGTAAAATCTGATAAGTTGTCTGCTAACATAATAATTATTGCCATTTCCTTATTTACTTTGATAGACAGTTTTTTTTATCAATGTCGACAGATCCTACATTCAGAATGCCTTAACCCCTTAACCCCTACGGCGCAGAGGTATAAGGGATGTATGAAGAGGGCTCACTGGCTGAGTCCTCTTCATACAAAGGTGGGGGTTTTTGCATAATGCATAAAACCCCCACCGCTAATAACCGCGGTCGGTGCTAGCACCGATCGCGGCTATTAACCCCCCCGTTGCCGCCGGCAAAGTCGCCGGCAGCATTTAAAAGACGGTTGCCATGGTAGCCAGTGGCTCATCGTAGTGAATGTGCTGCAAAAATGCCATATATTGCAATACAGAAGTATTGCAGTATATGGTAGCAGCGATCTGACCATCTAGGGTTAATGTACCCTAGATGGTCTAAAAGATAGTGAAAAAAAAAAGAAAAAAAAAAGTTTCAAAAATAAAAAAAATTAATAAAATATAAAAAATTCAAATCACCCCCCTTTCCCTAGAACTGATATAAAACATAATAAACAGTAAAAATCACAAACATGTTAGGTATCGCCGCATCCCAAAATGCCCGATCTATCAAAATATAAAAACGGTTACGGCCGGCGGTGACCTCCGAGACGGGAAATGGCGCCCAAATGTCCGAAATGCCACTTTTACACCTTTTTACATAACATAAAAAATGAAATAAAAAATGATCAAAATGTCGCACAGACCTCAAAATGGTAGCAATGAAAACGTCGCTTCATTTCGCAAAAAATGACCCCTCAAGCATTTCCGTGCGCCAAAGTATGAAAAATTTATTAGCGTCAGAAGATGGCAAAATTTTTTTTTTCTTTTTTGTACACATTCGTTTAATTTTTGAAAATGTATTAAAACACAATAAAACCTATATAAATTTGGTATCACCGCGATCGCACCGAACCAAAGAATAAAGTAGGCGTGTTATTTGGAGCGAAGAGTGAAAGTCGTAAAAACTGAGCCCACCCCACAAGAACGTGACGCATGTGCGTTTTTTTTCAATTTTTCCACATTTGGAATTTTTTTTAAGCTTTGAAGTACACGGCATGTTAAAATAAATAACATTACGGGAAAGTAAAATTTGTTACGCACAAAATAAGCCCTCACACAGGTCTGTACACGGAAAAATGAAAAAGTTATGGATTTTTGAAGTTGGAGAGCGAGAAATGAGCCGAAAAACCCTCCGTCCTTAAGGGGTTAAAGGACACCTGTCATCAGGTCCTTGTCACTAGTCTTGTCACTACTGCCTGTTGGAGCAGCTCACAAGGATCCATCACAGCCTTTATCTAGTTATTTCATACATTATTCAGTGATTAGGCAGTGATGTCACCCCTGTTCCTCCTCCCCTCTCCTCCCCCTGCTCATGTCTGTGTGCAATGTATAGTAAAGCATTGCTAGTGTGTGTGCTGCATCTGCTGACATGCTGCATCCTCCTAATATACAGGTGAGAGACACAGACATCAGCTACACATGAATCTGACATGTTCAGCTGTAACATGGCTGCAGCCTGGAGCAGCTGTATCTCTCCTAAACACACACACATGCACACACAGGCTGCAGGGGGCGTGGCCACCAGCACCAGGAAGCACATCATTATACAGCCTCACATCACTATACAGGCTGTCAGTCATGCACTGGGGGTGTGGCTGTGCCTCCCACTCATGAATAAGGTGGACAGCTTGAATATGCTAATGCTTCATTGGACATTTCACAGGTCATTTGCATACAGATTTAGGACCTCATTGCTTAGGTTTACAGGCATGTAGAGGGACAATGAAGGGATAGAGGCAATGCTTTCTAATGGCAGTTTATGAAAATATATTTAGTTTAGGGGGGTTATTTTGCATGACGGGTTCTCTTTAACCCCTTAAGGACCAGGCCCTTTTTCGTTTTTGCGTCTTTATTTTTCATACTCCACCTTCAAAAATCTATAACTTTTTTATTTTTCAATGTAGAGAGCTGGGTGATGGCTTGTTTTCTGCGTAACAAATTGCACTTCATAGTGATGGCATTTAATTGTCTATGCCATATACTGGGAAGCGGGAAAAAAATTCTGAATGCAGTGAAAATGGTGAAAAAACGCATTTGCACCGTTTTCTTGTGGGCGTGGATTTTACATCTTTCATTGTGCGCTCCAAATGACATGTCTAATTTATTCATTGGGTCAATGCGATCACATGGATACCAAATTTGTATAGGTTTTATAATGTTTTCATACATTTACAAAAATTAAAACCTCCTGTGCAAAAAAAAAATTTCTTCATTTTGCCGCCTTCTTGCGCTAATAACTTTTTCATACTTTGGTGTATGGAGCTGTGGGTGGTGTCATTTTTTGCGAATTTTGATGACGTTTTCAATGCTTTTATTTTTAGATTGTACGACCTTTTGATCACTTTTTATTGAATTTTTTATATTTTTCAAAATGGCAAAAAAATGCCATTTGCGACTTTGGGCACTATTTTCCGTTACGGGGTTAAACGCAGTAAAAAAACATTATTATATTTTGATAGATTGGGCATTTTCGGACACGGCGATCCCTAATGTGTTTATGATTATTACTGTTTACTTATATTTATATCAGTTCTAGGGAAAGGGGGGTGATTTGAATTTTTAGGTTTTTTTAATATAATTTTTTATTTTTTTTTATTAAAATTTTTTACTATTTTTCAGACTCCCTAGGGTACTTTAACCCTAGGTTGTCTGATTGATCCTACCATATACTGCCATACTACAGTTTGACAGTATATGGGGATTTTGCACACCATCTATTACAATGTGCAGATCGCACATTGTAATAGATGGCCTAAAACATGATAGCCTCGGATCATTGTGTGATCCGAGGCTGTCATGGCAACGGATCGCCGCTCCCCGATGACGTCACGGGGAGCGGCGATCGGAGCCAAGATGGCGGCGCCCAAGCGCCGCCGGCTCGTTAATGCCGCCGGCAGCTTTGCCGACAGCGATGAAAGGGTTAACACCCGCGATCGGTACAAGCACCGATCGCGGGTGTTAGCGACGGGTGCTTGCTTCATTGTGAAGCAAGCACCCGGCGTGTATGAAGAGGGCTCAGCCCGTGAACCCTCTTCATACTACCCCATGCGCAATAAAACGTACAGGTACGTCTTATTGAGCTATGGGGTTAAAGAGAACCTGCCATTTAAATTAACCCATCTAAAATAAATTCTTCATTAAAAACTATGATTAAAAGTACTGCCCTTATACCTGAATGTTTCCTTTCCATTGCTGCAATGTTAAAAATTGTTGTTAAATTGTAAATTTGTATGCAACTTTCCTGATGTGAGTCCAATGATAGTAATGTAGATTTGTACCGTGTTAGCCATGGAGAGCAGAAGAAGAGTGAAGAAATCAGGCGATACCTTTTTGAGGCTAACTGAGTATATTTGATGGTGAGCTTTCGAGAATACTAGTTCTCTTCGTCAGACATGATGTTATGCATGAAACAGAAAATTCACAGCATTTTATACACACTAAACAGTGATCATCAAAGGATATTAAAAAAAACCTCTAAAACAACAGATTGATAAAAACAGGGACATCTTATTTACAACAGGATGGCAATAAAAACATTAAAAACCTATGAGGCGAGACACATGAGCCCTGGCTCTTATCTGCTTGTGGCCTCCAGGTCAGAGGTAGGAGGTCATGAAGCTGGCATGAATGTTAAGACCACTTTGTAAAGTGTTGTAACTCCTCATTAATTTATACCCCCATTCTTTCCTTTCCCTTTGTGTCTGAAAAATTGTCCCATTAAAATAGTAATCTGCAAATCTTCCATAGTGTGGTCCTCTCTGGAGAAATGTGCAGCCACTGGGAGATCTTTTCTTTCATTTTTAATATCAGATCTGTGCGAGTTCATACGTTGATGGAGTCTCTGACCTGTTTCTCCAACATAAAGGCCTGTGGTTGGACACTGCTGACACATGATAAGGTAGACCACATTAGAGGACCTGCAGGAAAAGGTTCCCTTGATCTGATGTACCTGCTGTGATTGGGGTACAGGTACCTGGTCACCCGTGCAAATGTGCTGGCATGTTTTACACCTGCTTTGCATACACCACAGTATGCCAATCTTTTTATTGCTGAACTGGAAGGTGCTTACTTATCCACATGCACCACAAAACCCATGATCTATCTCCGTTATATTGATGATATTCTGATCATCTGGACTGCAGGTGAGGAGGCCCTAATTCAATTCCATGAGGGCTACAACAACTTTCACCCCACCATCAATCTGAAACTAAGCTATTCAGACAAGGAGATACACTTTCTGGATACCACCATACAGATTAAAGACAGCCACTTAACCACAACAATATTCCATAAACCTACAGACAAAACAACCTACCTGAGAAACAACAGCTTCCACCCCAAACATACCAGACAATCTATCATATACAGCCAGGCCATACGCTACAACCGTATATGTTCAGACAAGAAAAATCTGGAAAAACACCTCCTGGAGCTCAGGTCTGAATTTCTCCAGTTGGGCTACAGACCAAAAGTGACTGATAACCAAATAGGTAAAGCAGCAGCCATCAACAGAGATGATTTACTCAAATATAAGGAGACCCAACAGGAGGCCAGAGTACCCCTAGTAGTTACTTACAGCCCACAACTGGAGATCCTACGTCACATTGCCAAGGAACTCCAACCGATTCTACATAAAGACACAAGATTAAAAGAAATATTTCAAGTCCCTCCTCTCCTGTCCTTCCGGCAACCACCAAACCTGAAACAACTGGTTGTCCGGAGTGCCCTGAGACCCCCATCAACCTATGAACTCGCACAGATCTGATATTAAAAATGAAAGAAAAGATCTCCCAGTGGCTGCACATTTCTCCAGAGAGGACCACACTATGGAAGATTTGCAGATTACTATTTTAATGGCACATTTTAAGACATAGAGGGAAAGGAAAGAATGGGAGTCTAAGTTAATGAGGAGATTCAACACCTTGCAAAGTGGTCTTAACATTCATGCCAGCTTCATGACCTCCTACCTCTGACCTGGAGACCACAAGCAGATAAGAGCCAGGGCTCATGTGTCTCGCCTCATAGGTTTTTATTGTTTTTATTGCCATCCTGTTGTAAATAAGATGTCCCTGTTTTTATCAATCTGTTGTTTTAGAGGTTTTTTTTAATATCCTTTGATGATCACTGTTTAGTGTGTATAAAATGCTGGGAATTTTCTGTTTCATGCATAACATCATGTCTGACGAAGAGAACTAGTATTCTCGAAAGCTCACCATCAAATATACTCAGTTAGCCTCAAAAAGGTATCGCCTGATTTCTTCACTCTTCTTCCAATGATAGTAAGGCATCTGGAATATACACTGTTCACTGCATTGTACTGCCTATTTGTACCTGATTGACTTGCTGTTGCTGTGTGAAACATTGAGGGAAGGAGCTCTGTTACATCAGTGGACACTTCATGTCATGTGACCAGGGTGATGTCATCTAAGGTCCTGTTACCTTTGCAATGTCTAAATGTATGTATTTGATCATAAGAAAGGACAACGTGTCTCCATGGAGAATGGGGAGAAGTAAAAGTCCATGGAATCATGCTGAGATTTCTTGTGATAATTGTATGCCAATGGTTGGTCAGATACGGAAAGGGATGTACATCTCACCCAGACTGTTCATGGGTGAGATGAGAAAATCCAGAATGCTTGCTTCTCAGCAAACAACTATGTTTGCGTTGTTTATGTTCTGTGCACTAGGCTGGATTTTTTAGCAAATGGCAGGTAGGCTGGTAGTGGGACTTGCCATTCCCATCCCCTCCTCTGTTGGGGAAACCCAGGTGACTGGCCTCTTAGAGCAGACAATGGCAAAACTTGGCTAGAAATCCGGAAAGAGACTGCTGGAGACTGTCTTTGACTGTGTGAACAATCTGTTATTATATGTGAGGAAACCAATTTCTGTTTAGTTAGGGCCCAGGTGGACAGGTGCTTTTTTAATATTTTGTTTCTGTGGTGCATTTGAATACCGCTGTTGGAGTGAAAAAAACTCAACATTTGGGCCGCTTACAACCCCAGATACTGACAATTGGTAAAGAATGCTAGCATTCAGTGGTTGCTAGGGGCAACAACACAAGAACTGCTTGCTGAAAAATTGGGAATGTCCTGCTACTGAAGCATGTGGTGCAGTCCAATATGCAGCAACAAGAGGCCAACCGTTTGCTGTTGGAGCAGATTTCCATTATCAAAGAGACTGGTGTCACTAGTTGACAGAGACCTGTGGAGGTCAAAGATGTAAAGCGGACTGTGCAACAAGTTTTGCAAAAAGATGACCACAGATTATGATTTAGAGGCCTATCTCACTGTGTTCGAAGAGGGAAACAATTTTTAGCTAAAAAGAAGTTAGTTAGTTAGTTAGTTGGTTAGTTAATAGGCTCCATGGGAACTTGTCACTAGCTGTATTTGTAAAAATATGGTGACAGGTTCATTTAACATTGCATCTATGCACTCTTTTTTATGTTGTTTCTTGACATCTAAATGTATGAAATCAAATGGGATCCTTTGCAAACAGCTGGGTTTTAACACATGTTAAACAGAGACTTGGTCAATATAAATGATATTATAAGGTTTTTTAAAGAAACTTACTGATTTGTTAGTATTCGACATTCTATAGCATAGTATTGTAAAAAAAAAATTCTAGCATTATTGTAGTAGAATTCATAACTATATTCCTTTGTATGAACGAGAATTCAGTGTTAATATTACAAAGAGACTTAAAAGATTATCAGTTAAAATCCTTCTAAGTGTACTGTTTAAGCGCAGTTGATACATCTTGACAAAGGTGTTAGAAGTCTACGTTTGTAATCCTCCCCCTGAGACATCACTGTGCATACTGTCATTATACAGTACATTGGGGAATCCATTCCGTAACATTGCACAATAATGTAGAAAAGGAAGAGAAAT
The DNA here is from genome assembly GCF_040894005.1 of Engystomops pustulosus. Taxonomy (NCBI): domain Eukaryota; kingdom Metazoa; phylum Chordata; class Amphibia; order Anura; family Leptodactylidae; genus Engystomops; species Engystomops pustulosus. The sequence continues at coordinate 72,015,867 of NC_092414.1, forward strand.
TAATCCTTTGTTGAGTGATGTTTAACAACGACATGGAATATAGCCATATGGTTTCATGTGTTTAGAAGAATTGGGAAGTACTTCTAATCCTCAAAGCATATTTGTTACCAAAGCAGACTCATTACATTTACTCGTAAATTGTGAAACTTCATGGTTGAGTGGTGTCTTAGAGTGTTTAAGATATTTAACAGATCTTGAGATTATTTAGCTTATAATCAGTTCCCATAATGTCCATCTTTTGTTCAATATTTATTTTTCAGTTAAAGTAATACTTCAAACTTTTTTTGAATCTGAAGTTTTTTATAAAAATGTTCAGATTTTTTCATTCAAGAAGACTTAGACTCTGCTCCCAGGTGTCAGCTTACATCATCGCTTGCGTTGGTTCAGTGGGTCCACTACCTCCTACCCTGACATAGCAGGAATATATGTAGAAGAGACAAATGGTCAGCATTGCTAAGGTTGCATTCACACGACTGTCGGGCAGGGCGTATGTACAGTCGCAATCATGCAGCTGTACATACGTCCCCCATAAAAGGCAATAGGTGCATGAGAGTGATACGGTGCCGCACCGTACCGCTCCATACAAGGGGAAAGATAGGACATGCCCTATCTTTCCCCATGTTACGACGCCGTTCGCCATGTATCGCCCCTCCTTCTCTCCATCAGAGCGATTGTATGCCCGCCAGGCTACAGCCCAGGGGTCATATGTTTGTGTGCATGTAGCCTTACAATGTAACTCGAGTTCCTAATCAATGGCTGCATGAGCAGAGACTAGGCATCTGGGTTAGCAGGAACATATGCACATAAGACACATCGCTGATGGTTTTTAAGAACTACTCCCACAGAGATTCATTCGATGTATCCAGCCAATGTTCCACAATTTCTCAAATTTCTTTGGACATTTTTTGTTTTAGGTATACATTATTAAACTTATTACTGATTCTTGAGTAGTAGGCGCAGATTTCTGGATCCATCTAGCGGCGATACATTTTCAAGCCAAATTAAGTCATTTCTGAGCACATAAGGTAATACCTAATAAGAAGCTCTTGGGGTCTGGATCTAAATCCACAGATAGAACTCTTCAGATTGAATGCAGCTCTTCCTCCCAGAAATCCCCCAAAGCTCTACGTTTCTAAACCATAAGGAGCAGTTTTGCATTTAGTGTAGAACACTTAAGGCAAAAGTAATCAGAGTGAACCCCTATCCTATGACTCAGAGTCTTATATACTCTATGAAGAAAATTAATCTATGAAAGGCGCTGTACCTCAGAAGGTGACAGCAAGGGAACTCCCTCCAACAGCAGCTAACACTGAAGTCTTTTACTACTGCAGTTTTACCAAATAATTAACTGTTAACAAATTGTACTTTTTTTTTCCTTGGCCCAAGTGCATAACCTTATAATTATATAGCTATACTAGTTACTATTTAAAGAGCTTAGCATCATCTAATATGAAACTCTACTCTGTAAACTCTTTATGAGGTCATTAATAGTTGCAAAGTTATATAGTTAACATGGTTGAAAAAAAGAAATGTGTCCATCGAGATCAACCAAGGAAGAGAAGTGATTGGATGAGGAACGGATGTAAGGAAAAAAAAAACCTCTACTATAACATGACGGTTCAATGTTATTTTGATGTAAAAAGGCATCTAGGCCAGTGATGGCGAACCTTTTAGAGACTGAGGGCCCAAACTACAACCGAAAGCCACATATTTTTCACAAAGTACCAAATGCCAATTTAAAGTAAATTATTGCTCCCAGCTCTGTCACAGATTCGAACGTATTGGTGTCCTGAAGACACCAATACAGTAGAAAGATGGAGAAATTTGGATTATTATTGTAGCTTCCCTCTAAGGTCCCCTTGACAAGATGAATCGCAGGCCCTGAGAAGGGGCTTCAATGATAATCCAGCTCTGCCCACTCCTCCTTGCTCCTCCCTTACACTTCAAGTGACTTTAAAATAGTGCTGAACATGGCACGTTCTGGGCTGCTGTGGCTGCAGGAGGAGGGGTCCTGAATGGTGACCTTTGTGCTGGGTGATGGCCTGGGTGCCATAGGCCCGCCACCACTGATCTAGGCTCTTCTTAAAGCTCTCTGCTGTCATCTCTTTTCAGGATTAAATCTAATTATTTCAAGCTTTCCTTTTTGTGGCTCATCATTGTTCCTTCTCCAGCTCCTGGGCATCCTTTATTTGGACTAGTGTCCAGAACAGTATATTCCAGGTGAGGCTGAACCAATGCCTTGTCAATTGACAATATTTCATCCCTATTCCGAGATGATAATCTATGATCTACTAGTATACCAGGTCCATCTCAACAAGGGAGTCTCCCACATTTACTCCCCCAAGGACATATCTTGCATGTGGATTATTTGCACCTCATTTGGGTGACCAAACACTCTGTTTGTCCAAAAAAGCTTTCATCCTATAAACATCCTCCATAGACTGTATTACACTACACAGCTTAGGGTCATCTGCAAAAATGGACACAGTGCTATTAATTATGATGTCTATATCATTAATTAAAATAATTAAACAATAGTGAAACCAGTACAGAACCCTGGGGCCACTTATAACAGGTGACCAGAAATTGAGTAGGAATTGTTCAGCACAACTTTTTGTATTCAATCATTTAGCTCGTTTTCAATCCAATTGCAAACTATTTCTTCCAATTGCTTGTGTGGGTTGTAAGATCCTTTTTAAATTTCGCACAATTTTAGCCATGAACCAGTCTTCTTTGGTAACGTAGCAGTAATTAGGGAATCTCTGAAGATGTTAAGTGGAGGTACAACCATAACAGAACAGAGCTCTGGGCTGTAACCCCACAAGTCCAGGAATCTTGTACACATTTATTTTATTGAGCTCATCGAAACATGTCTAAATTCAGCTTGTCTAGTATATTACAGGATGCATCATCTACACTGGCAGCACTTACACCAGTTATTCTTTCTTCTATTTTATAAATAGAGCTAAAATACCTGTTTAGTATCCCGGCTTTCTCATGATCACCAGTTACTACTCCCCTATTTTAAGTATATATGGATGGGTCCCTCCTGTTCCCACATATTTTCTTTTTCACATTTATTTACTTAAAGAATTTCTTGAAATTGTGTTGATATCTTTGGCCACTTTTCTTTCAATTTGTATTTTGGTTGATTTTATATTTTTGAAATGCCTTCTTTTTATTATTTATTGCCCTTTTAACTGTAGCTGCGGGGTGTAATCTAGCAAATCTATAGATATAGGTTTGTATAGATTTGAATGTCTCTCATTTAACATTAGTATCATCATGTGAAAGTACCTAATCTCGGTCTATATTCTGTAGTGCAGCCCTAAATTTTGTAGTATTAGCTTTTTCAAATTCATTGTTTTGGCTTTTCTAGCCTTTATTTGATTTTTACAGTTTAGGCAAAAATAATTATGTTATGATCGTTGTTACCAAAGATTTCCCGGAAACTAACATTTTGGTCCAAACTCAAATTATGAATGAAAGGTTTGAGCATCTTTTCAGGGTACCACCCCTCTAGGCAAGTCTGCAGACACTACTATATCAGTGTATAGCCATGTAAATCAACAGTGATAACCCTTAGACCTTGTTTTTTTCTCACTGCAACTAATTATTGCGGCAAAAAGTTGATAAAATGTCTCCCCTTCACAGATGAAGAACAACCCTGACCTTAAGATTTGGTAAGTTAATGTCTCCCATTATCACTACTGTCCCCTCCTTTGCGGCTCTCTCCATCTGTTTATATAGATGACCCTCTATTTCCTCAGAGATATTGGGGTTGTCTATAGATTACATAAAAAATAATTTTCTCCTGCTTTTAAATCTCAACCCACAAAGTTTCAGCCTCCTCACACTATTGACTTTCATGTCTCTTTGGATATATAGACATACACCACCTCCTATTTTCCATGTCTTTCCTAAAGAGAGTAAAATGATTAAACAGATAGTGATTAGACAAATAGTCTAAAATAATTAGTTGAAGTGAGAAAAAAACAAGGTCTAAGGGTTATCACTGTTGATTTACATGCTCATACACTGATATAGTAGTGTCTGCAGACTTGCCTACAGGGGTGGTACCCTGAAAAGATACTCAAACCTTCCGTTCATAATTTGACTTTCGTAGCAGACACAGACAGGAGAAACCTCCTGTGTAATAAGAGTGTATTGGTTCATGTTATGCGCATTATACACTGGAGCCAATGTATCATGCCTTGGACTAAATTTTTTGTCACTTTCGCGCCACACTTGTCACTTTTAACAAAGTAGGCATTGTGAGATGGATTACAAGGTACGCATGGACCTCAAGGTTCTGGCCATCCAAACTTCCACAGTTTACAGTTGGAAGGAGAGTTGGTACCTCTTAGTAATTTAGGTATGTAATACATCAGCCACATTGTTTTCTATTGTAAAAATACTAATACTGTGATAGTATGTGGCATACAGTAAATTAGGTGACTGCTGTATTACAGTAACTTACAGCACTAGCAATAAAAAGTGTGTTTCTTTTTTCTTACATAGATGTTCCAAATTTGCTGCTTCCAGGGAGAATAGCAGCTTAATGCATATAGATTACCTCGGCGAGTGCATTTAACTCAATAACAATGTAGTTTTACTGTATATTGTAATCCACACAAAAATACACGCATCATAGTGAGACAACACATGCAGGCTTTATTATGTATATATTGCATATGTATTAGTTTGTACTAAACAGAAAGATCTTGAAGTTCCCATAGTACTGTAGGTGGTATATGCCAGTATGTTGCCTGAAATGAAAACAAATACCACATGAACACCATGTAATTCAAGTACAACAGAGATAGAATAAATGCATCTTTGATGACTTAGTTGTTAGTATTTCAGCACATTTCAATATTTAAAAAATCAGTAAAGGGTTATATAGAAACATCATAAATGTAACAAGAGCAAGAAGCAGTGATAGAATTTAATATGAATTTGGCCACGGTTGGGGAAGTTAATTGCATGAATTCTAGTCTTTTGGTTCAACTTTTGGGGATGTCCATTTGTAGCAGAGATACTGAAGAGGTTACTTCTAGATTTTAAGGTGAAATCTAGAATATCTAAATATAATTATCAGCAGAAACAGTAAAGTGGACAGGATACTTTTATCCTATAATACATTTTTTGCAAAGAAAATACAATATGGATTTATTTATAGAATCTCAGGTCTTTCCTAAAAATTTTACTGCAGATACAAAGGTGAAATACAATGCAGATGCTCAACATAATTCAACAGAATTTTTGGTGAAATCTGAAGAATAATAGAGGAGCGGTTTGCCATTTCCGATTGCTCAGTATCGTGGATTATTGATTTATGTATTTTAACCTTTTGCCACCAAAGCCACTGTTCACCTTCCTGACAAAGCCCATTGTTCAAATCCAACATGATTATAACTTGTAAAACACTTTAACATATAAAGGTGATTTAGAGGCTGTTTTCTCGTGACACATTGTAATTCATGTTAATTAAAACATTTTGGTGCTATGTTTTATGTTTATTTATGAAAAAAAATGATATTTGGCGTAAATTTAAAAAATTTTCCACTTTTTTAAAACATAGTCATAACACCAAAATATCTTGATAACTAATATTTAGCCAATGTCTGCTTTATGTTGGTTTTTTATGCTTCCTCTAATTTTTGCAAAAATGCTAAATCATATATTTGAGGGACCTACTCAGATTTCAAGTCACTTTGAGAGGCCTAAATAATAGTAAAACCCCTTCAATTACCCAATTATAGAAACTACACAACGCAATCTATGTAACACAATGTTTATGTTTTAAGTTTGTTAAGCTTTTAATTGTTTTTCAGGGGTTAAAACTAAATCGGGTGCAATTTAAAAATTTTATTTTTTGGGGCTAAATTAATCTAATTTTCAAAAAAGTTACACCTTGTCAGTGGATAAAATACCAAAATGCTCCACAAGGTTTGATACCCAATTATACCAATATGTGGTGATAACTGAAGGGAAGGTGGGCCATTCAGAGCAGATATTTTTAGAGTCATAACTTTTGTATTTTTCAGTTGACAGCTGGTTGAGGGCTTATATTTTACAGTTGAGATGTTCTTTTCAGTGGTATCATTTTTGCACACATCCTTTTTTTCTCACTTTTTCGTGAGGGTTTTTTATCAAAAATGTATTTTTTAATGAATAATGTAATTTTTGGCAAGTTTTTTTTTTTATTTCACCTAGTGGGTCCAATCATGTTTCAGACTTATTGTACAGATTGTTATGGACAGAGCAATAACATATATTGTTTTTTTTTGTGATTTTGTACTTTATTAGATGTGTATAGGAAATGGTGGTGTTTGGGCGATTTTTCCTTTTTTTTAATTGGTTATTTTAATTAAAAAACTTAATGTTTTAAACTTCTTTTTTCTATTACCATTTGGCTTCAGTAAGCAATGCTCTGATCGCTTGTTCAAGCCCTCATTGATCTATTATAGCGCAATATAAGTCACTGCAGCCTGTGCCATACTATTACATCCAATGTTGGTAGAGGCTTAATTCAATTTGTTATTTGTGGTCTCATTATCAAGTATACACCATATATACATACAGGAAAGAATGGTAAGTAGCAGCCAGTCACAGCAGCCACAACTTAATTCCAAAGCAACAAACGAATAGGTAAGTTTACACTTTAAACATTATCAGGATAGTACCAAATACATGCAATTGACGTAAATTGACTTGAATTTTGTATCTTGTCCATATTTTATATCCTATAATACCTAAGCTCTTAATTGTGCTGATATATATATATATATATATATATATATATATATATATATATATATTAAAGTTAAAATCTTCTATTCGTTGCCAAAGTAAACAAAAGGACTTTTCAAGATCTAAGGATCTTTTTGTATCTTACCTTCATTGTCCTCTTATGGACGTACTTGTTGAGCTCCCAACTTGTTCTACGGTTAAAAAAGATTTAGGGAATAAACAGCTATTCTATTGGGAGCCTTTTTATCCAGTTTTGTAATTTATAATTTAATATTTACCACAACATGGTCGATTGTCTGACGGACTGATTCCTTTTGTAAAAAAGGAAAATTTAATTCAGTAATGTTGGAAGAAATTTAAAAAAAAACAAAAAACCTCCAGTTTTAGTAACACCAGTAACTCTACTCACCAGAATGCCTTTAAGTTTTGCTAGAACATGTTCCTATAATCCAAAAGAAATGTTTTTTTTTTCAATTTTAGATTAAAATATTATTTAAATCTCTTTACTACTCTTTTGAAATAATAATATTGTTCTAGTGTTCTTAAATGTAAATATATGTATAAGTTACATACATCATAAAATAATAGAGTACTAGATATCTGCCAATTTAATATGTAAATAGTCCCCCTGAGTCTCTCCAGACTGTGCATATGGGTAAAGACTGGGTCAAGCGACATAATAGAGATTCATGACCCCATCCATTAACACCATTTAAGTTTGATAAGAGATAGAATTTCCCAAGTTTGCAGCTAATTATTTATTCTGGTGATCATGGATACTTATTCCAAAATGTTTGTTCCCCAGTCTTGACTTCTGTATATGTTGTTCAATACTTGACAGTGGACACCATAGGAATGTTCACCAGTATTACCTATCAATGTATGTAATACAAGAGAGCTGCTTAGGAGTGAATAATGTCATAGCTTACCAGTGTGCCACATGCAACTTCCATGAACTTGGTAGTAAGTGGCAGACCATTCTACGAAAAAAGGGAAGTACGGAAATATAATAAACTCAAGTGACATAAGCAATACATGTTACCCTGTATATTTCTTAATTGTTGTGCTTTTTGATTTACAGTTTTTGGCTATTTATATTTTGTCTTACCAGAACATCAAAAATAACAAGGGCAACCTTATCAGCGATCACATCCACATTATCCATAGTTTTCACCTGTAACACAAATTAATATTGTCCATAATTACTGTTTATTCATGTGTTTCTTGTGATTGTATATAACGCTGCAAACCACATGCTGACAGCCTCCTATTTCATATCTTTTTGTTCACTCCTTGTTATCCTAATTATTACTATTATTCTGTAGATTGTCTTTTGCCACCTACTGTGGCCATTGCACTTTGACAGTGTCCAATGCGCAGGGCCTCAAAGATATGTTGAAACCAGCTAAGAACATAATTCTTGAATAGTCTAGTTATTGAGCAGCCTAAATCATTTCATTTGGTTTATGGATTTTGTATTGTCAGGTCCTAGATAATATTCTTTGATTTGACCTACTAAATTTGTCTGCAATTTATCTCCCTCTGGCAATGAATATGCATGTTTCCTGATACAAATGTTTAAGCTCATGGCCAAAAAGGGGAGGACAACATTTAGTTGATCTTTTAATAATTGGATATTTAGAAAAAACAAGCACACAAACATGTTCATTAAGCATTTTCTTATTTTCCAATATTGTAAATAGAACTTGAACAGTTATAGTATTTGTAGGTTGATAGTTGAGGCTCGTAATATTTACCACGTGTATGCCCAAAAGATCATCCATGGTGCAACCAACTTCATTCTAAAATAAGGAAATAAATTTGGTAAGTACATGCTATCATGGATTGTTGATTTGGGTGTGGAATGACCATGATCTTTTCAACTCCCTGTTACTTCCAGGGATAAGAATGACACAGTGTCAACCCCATCTCTTTAATAGCAGAACTCCTCAAAGCAAAATCTGGCATGGAAGTTAATAACTTAGATTTAAGTAATCATAGAATGAAATATATGGCACAGTAAATTAAAGAGCCAGATAAGCAAAGTGTATGGGTTGAAATTACCATCCACAAGAACAAATGGGGCATGTAGACTTGTGAGGAAATTTATATATACACATGTTCTCTGAATACAGAAAAAGATGGAATCTACAAATTTATAATTTACTTTAAGGAGTTATATACTACTTCTTAGTTGGGGCCCTTTTAAGTAAGCTGATCACAAATTGTTGCCTTGTTGAGAATTTCAGCAATCAACTATTCTCTTTGTAGGCCTTCAGTAGATAACTGTTTTCCTGTAGTGCCATTACAAAAGAAATGAATGGCCTATCCGCTAGAACACTCCAATGGTATCCATCATTGCAGTTAGAGCTTCCAGCAACTACAGGGAGCAAAGGGCCAATTGCTTACAGTGTAATAGCCTGTTTTTTATATGGCAATCCAAACTGCAGATCGTTGCAGAGGCTACTAATCATATAATTCTTATTCAAATCTATTAGCAGACTGGGTAATGCAAATCCTTCAGAGATAGAGACACTTTTTGTGAATGCTCTCTAGTTTGACCTACATATAAGGATGCTAAACATGGGAACTCCCTCTCCAAATGTATATAAAAAAGATTCACCCAATAAATTGCAATAATTTAAAAAAAAATTAAATATAAAACAAATTTGCTCACCAGAACTACTTGCAGTTCATCGAGGAAGTTTGAGTATAACTGCTGGTTCTCACTCAGCTAAAAGAAACGGTTTATGAAACATTACATATAAATAAACAAATTCTTACGTTATTGAGTAACCTCTAAAGTTATTAGTAGAAAATCTTTTAAAGTATCATGGTGAATACATTGGTAAACAATGACCTAAAGCTGTTACAGAACATTTTGTGATTGTACATATTTTAAATGTTTAGCTTCATATGTGTCTTAGTTTCTGTTAAAATAATGGATGTATAACATATCAACCTCAGAATCCTCATAAATCTGTTACCTTTGCCTGCTGGTATTTGCAAAGGAGGTCACCAAGCTTCACAATAAGTGTAGGAGCTCCATTCTTAAAGAGACAAATTGCAAAGAGAAAGGATTTAATGAGTCACAAAAATGTAAATGTGAGTTACCTAAGGAAAAAACAATTAATCCTACATAATCTGAACCAGAAGGGAACACATTATTGATGTAACCTGTGCAGTAATTCTAGTGTCCACAGCATATATATTACCAAAGGTTACATTGGTTTTCCTGTTTTTTTTCCAAATATATGTAACATAAAAAATAATGATGTTCTAGTAGTTCTCAATGGGTTAATATGTTGTTTCCAATGGTATGATTTAACACATCAAATATGTTTAAATGTTTTCATTTCCATTGCTACAAGGAACAGAAAACTTATCTTCAAAGATAAAATGTTCCACGCAGATATCAAAAATATACTTTTTATAATATCTGTAGAATGTTGATGATCTGAATTAACTTTAGTAGAATTGCCTGGAAGTTGCTACAGCCATTAATAAAAGCTAAATGTGAACCTATATTACACCTGTTAAAATATTCTATTTAAAAATTCTTGTAAACTGCACCTAAATTACTGGAAGATGTCTATAATACAGTATATTATCCAGTCATTTCCTCTTTCATTCTAATGCCTACATTGTTATATTACATGTCAATAAAATTCATTCATAGTTCACATACTTCCACCAGACTTGTGAGGCAGTTCACTGGAACGGTGGCGGAGGAGGTATCTAGAATGCAAACATTTTATTTAATGAGACAATGTTCCCTTGCTTTAGTTGTCATTCAATACAATTAGGTGTGCCAGTAAATAATCACAATATATCTCTTTTATTCCCGTATTTAGGAGCATAAAAAAATTGGTATATCGTGTAAGGATTTATTAAGAGAGAAACACAAATTCTTAGATCTTGTAGTTTTTTTTGTGTTCCAGTTAAAGGTAAAGATTCAAAATCTGAGAACCCTACATGTAACTGCGACATTATAGAGGACAAACAAATATTTGGTAAATGACAGCTACAATGCCATGGAGTAAATAATTAAAGGCATTTTTCCAGTCTACAATATTGATGACCTGTCCACAGGATAGACCATCAATATCAGATTAATAGAATTCCAACTACTCCCTTAATCAGATGACTGACAGAGCTGTAGTTCTTTACTGAGCCATAAATTCTTTTCATTTTAATCATTCAAAGTGCCATACATTTGGTAGTGGATTTACTTAGTATTGTAGCTCAGAATCATTGATTCTCATTCTTTAATAAGACAAAGCTGTAATGGAGGTTGAAGCTTGTACAACCATTTCAATCAGTTGATCAACAAGTATGGAATTAATAATAACTAAGGATATGTGGCAATTAATGTAATAGTGCCAGAACTGCCCTTTAAGTGAAAATATCTTTAAATATTAATATTAAAAGTTTCTATTTTCGATGGGAAGGTGTGAAACACATATATAATGTGTTTCACATCTTCCCATCGAAAATAGCATTGATAGCATTAACAATAACAGTATTGACATTACCCAAAAAGCAGCTAAGCGCTACGAGGAGGAAGGCAGATGCGATCTTCATGGTGATGCTTTGGGTATGGAAGGCTTGAACAAGAATATTCAAGATCTGTGTAGTATGCTATTGGCCTATGTGCTATTTATATGTCATCTGTTTTTTTATTTATTTTTACATATCAAGGGCATTTGTTACATTTTAATAGTTATCTACATATTTCCAGTGACCAAGAAAAACACACGTTTTGTTTAATGTTAATTTTCCATGAATTATCTTGGTACGTTATGTTGATTTAATCTTTGTTATCTTTATGTGTTATCATTTTATTTTACTTTATTTCTGTGAAAAGGTTAATGGATCACTGTTCACTCTACTGCAGGTTAGTATTTATTAGTTGTGCTCTCATCAACTGTGTAATAAAATTTTGAGGTCAATTTTTTAAAGCTATAAATAAGATTTTTTATAGATGCGTCCTTATTTCTCTAATCTCTAAACCTTATATATCTCAGGATAAATCTGTGCCATCTGTCATCATCTGAGGGGCTCACATGTTAGAGAGAATGTATTTGTTTGGTGTATGCATCTTTTTACTAAATGTTTCCAGATGTTATTGAATCAATTTAAAAATGTTCAATAATAACACAATCTTTAACCCCTTATCACCGATGCTTGTTTTCAGCTTAATGGCCAGACTCTTATTTTTGGAATTGAACATGTGTCACGATAATTGGTTATAACTTCGGAACGCTTCAACATATCCAGGTGATTTTGAGATTCACATGAAACATCGTACTGTATATACTTGAGTATAAGCCGACCTGAGTATAAGCCGAGACCCCTAATTTTACCACCAAAAACTGGGAAAACCTATTGACTAGAGTATAAGCCGAGGGTGTAGTATACAGCCAGCCAGCCCCCTTGTAGTATACAGCCAGCCAGTCCCCATGTAGTGTACAGCCAGCCAGCCCCTGTAGTATACAGCCTGCCAGCCCCCTGTAATATACAGCCTGCCAGCCCCCTGTAGTTAACAGCCCGCAAGCCCCTTGTAGTATACAGCCTGTGAGCCCTCTGTAGTATACAGACAGCCCTCTGTAGTATACAGACAGCCCTCTGTAGTATACCGTAAGCCCCATGTAGTATACAGCCAGCCCCATGCAGTATACAGCCAGCACCATGTAGTATACAGCCAGCCAGACCCCTTCAGTATACAGCCTGCCCCCTGTAGTATACAGCCAGCCCCATGTAGTATACAGCCAGACACATGTAGTATACAGCCAGACCCCTGTAGTATACAGCCAGCCCCATGTAGTATACAGTCAGGCCCATGAAGTATACAGCCAGCCAGTCCCCTGTAGTATACAGCCAGCCCCATGTAGCATACAGCCAAACCCCTGTAGTACACAGCCAGCCCCATGTAGTATACAGCCAGCTCCATGTAGTATGCAGCCAGCTCCCTGTAGTACACAGCCAGCCCCATGTAGTATACAGCCAGCTCCATGTAGTATACAGCCAGCTCCATGTAGTATACAGCCAGCCCCATGTAGTATACAGCCAGCTCCATGTAGTATACAGCCAAACCCCTGTAGTACACAGCCAGCCCCATGTAGTATACAGCCAGCTCCATGTAGTATACAGCCAGCCCCATGTAGTATACAGCCAGCCCCCTGTATGCCAAGCACATAAAAAAAAAAAACGTAATACTCACCCTCCGGCAATACACCGGATCCTCAGCGCGGCTCCTCTTCTTTCTTCTCTTTGCTGCAACAGCTGGCAGAATGGCGTCCATACAATCTGCCGGCGCGCACTATGATGCGACGATGTCACCGCTGATGACGGCAGCTAGAGAAGAAAGAGAAGAAAAAAGAGAGAAGAGGAGCCGTGGTTAACCCCGCCAAGGATTGGAAGCTGCGCCAAGGATCTGGGCGCTGGAGGGTATTAAGTTTATTTTTTTTAATTGACTCGTGTATAAGCCGAGGTGAGGTTTTTCAGCACATCTTTTGTGCTGAAAAACTTGGCTTATACACGAGTACATATGGAACTTCATGTTAGTTGTAAAATTTAAGTGATAAGTTTTATTCTGAAAAAAATTAAAATTTGGCAAAAGTTTGGAAAAATTCTTCATTTTCAAAGTATGAAATGTTCTGCTTTCCAGGCAGATAGACCACTAAAATAACTTAATACCTAAAATTTGTGCAATGTCTGCTTCATGATAACACTGTTTATCATGTGTCCTCTCATTTTTCTAAGATGTTATGAGGCTTAGAACTGTAGGTGCGATTTTTAAAATTTTTCTTGAAATTTGCCACATTTTGAGGGAGAAAATTCTCTGCAAAGTTTGAAACTCAATTTCACCCAAGTGTACTAATACCCAATATAGGGTGGTAAACTGCTGTATGGGCACTGGGCCGGACATTGAATAAAAGCAGTGAGGGTAGATTCAGGGCACTCAGGGCAGATTTGCTTTGTCACATTGTGCATGCTATAAAATTTTTATTTTTTTGGAAATGCGAACATATGAGGGCTTATTTTTTGCGGGTTATATTAGGGTACATAACTTTTATGATCACTTTTTATAACATTTTTAGTATGGGTATTTGATGAAAAATTATGTACAGGTAGTACCCGGATTACATACAAGATAGGGTCCTGAGGTTTGTTCTTAAGTTGAATTTGTATTTAAGTCGAAACTGTATATTTTATAATTGAAGTTCTAGACAATTTTTTTTCTTTTGTCCCAGTGACAATTTTCAAAATTTTTGCTGTAATTGGACCTAGGATTATCTATAAAGGTTCATTACAGACACCTTACAGCTGATCATTGCAGTCTGGGACTACAGTAAAGCATCCAGAGAGCCTCACCAGAGGTCACAGTGGGCAGAGGGGTCCGTCTGTAACTATGGGTCGTCTGTAAGTCGGGTGTCCTTAAGTAGGGGACCGCCTGTATTACCTTTTTTTTTATGCTGTTCACTATGTGGGTTTAATATTGCTTTAGACTTATTGAACAGTTTAATACGGATATGGTGATACCAAACATGTACTTTATTTAGTGTTTTATATACTTTTTATATATTTATTTTTTATATGTTACTGTGATTATTAGGGGACTTTTATTTCACCGTATATACTCGAGTATAAGCCAACCCAAGTATAAGCCAAGGCAACTAATTTTACCACCAAAAACTTGGAAAACCTATTGACTTGAGTATAAGCTAAGGTTGGGAAATGCATTGGTCACAGCATCCCCAGTATATAGCCAGCCCTCTGTAGTATATAGCCATCCATTCCCCTGTAGTATATAGCCAGCCGACTGTAGTATATAGCCAGCCAACCCCTGCAGAATTTAGTCTACCAGCCCCCTGTAGTATATAGACTGCCAGCCCCTGTAGTATATAGACAGCCAAATCCTTGCAGAATATAGCCTACCAGCCCCCTGTGGTATATAGCCTTCCAGCCCCCTGTAGTATATAGCCTGCCAGCCCCCTGTAGTATAAAGCCAGCCAACCCCCTGCAGAATATAACCTATCAGCCCCCTGTAGTCTATAGCCTGCAAGCCCCCTGTAGTATATAGCCGGCCAGACCGGTGTAATATATAGCCTGCAAGCCCCTTGTAGTATATAGCCTGCCATCCCCATAGTATATAGTCTGCCACCTGTAGTATATAGCCAGCCCCCTGTAGTATATAGCCTGAAAGCCCCTTGTAGTATATAGCCAGCTACCCTTTGTATATAACCTGCCAGCCCCCTGTAGTGTATAGCCTGCGAGCCATCTGTAGTATAAAGCCAGCCAACCCCCTGCAGAATATAGCCTATCAGCCCCCTGTAGTCTATAGCCTGCAAGCCCCCTGTAGTATATAGCCTGCCAGACCGGTGTAATATATAGCCTGCAAGCCCCTTGTAGTATATAGCCTGCCATGCCCATAGTATATAGCCTGCCACCTGTAGTATATAGCCAGCCCCCCTGTAGTATATAGCCTGAAAGCCCCTTGTAGTATACAGCCAGCTACCCTTTCGTATATAGCCTTCCAGCCCCCTGTAGTGTATAGCCTGCCAGCCCCCTGTAGTATAAAGCCAGCCAACCCCCTGCAGAATATAACCTGCCAGCGTCCTTTAGTATATTGCCAGCCAGCCTCCTTTAGTATATAGCCTGCCACCCCTTGAAGTATATTGTTAAGATTGGTACACAAAAGACAGGGGATAGTGTGCCCTGAGCTTGCCCCAACCTCTGTCCCTTCCTATAGCCCCCCCACGCTAAACCGTGGGGCGACTACTTGAAGACTCGAGATACGCTGGATAAGTGAGGGAAGGGAAACACAAACAGACTGACAAACATAAAACACAAAAGAATAGTAAACAAGCTGGAGTCACAACAAGAGGGTACGTCAATAGCAAAAGCAGTAAGCAAAGAGTCAAAGTCAAAAACTAGCCGAGGTAACAACAATACAGATACAGATACTGAGCAATACAACCTAGTAGCAGCAAGTGGAGAAAGGGATTTTCAAACACTGGCACAGGTGACTAGTGAAGCTGCAATTTATGCAGCCAGAACTCCACCTCCAGAACCTGATAGGAGCTGGACAGCATCTGGGAATTAACCCCTCATGGTGCAGAACAACCAGGCACCAAGCAGAGGTTCATAGTCCCAGCCACTCCTAGACAGCGCGAGATCTTAGCAGCCGCTGCCCAGGACAAGAGGTGGAGTTTGCGCGGATACGCGCCGGGGTTCGGAGAACGCTGCTGGTACCACCAGAAGTCCCAGCAATCTCCCTAGCGAACCTGACATATATAGCCAGCCCCACCTTTAGTATATATCACCTGCAAGTCCCCTGTAGTGTATAGCCTGCCCGTAAAAAAATAAACTGAATACTCACTATTCAGATGTCTCAGGAAGCTCCTTTTCTATCTTCATGTGCACAGGCTCCAGGTCCGCAACTGCTCTGTGGGCAGCGCTTCGTTCTTCACGTGTACTGGCACCAAGTTAACCACAGTCCTGTGTGCAAGGCCCTGTCGTGGACCTGCAGCCGGCGCAACACACATCAGGATAGAAGAGGAGTTGCCAGGGGCATCGGAATGGTGAGTACTCTGTTTATTTATTTTTTTTTAAAGTATAAGCGGAGTATAAGCCGAGTGTGGAATTTTCAGCACAAAATTGTGCTGAAAAATTCGGCATAAACTTAAGTATTATAGTTTATATGGTTGAAAAAAGACGCTTTTCCATCAAGTTCAACCAAGGAAGGGAAGGGATTGCATGAGGAAGGGATTTAGGGGAAACAATTCTATATAACATATCCATCAATGTTATTTAGGTGTAAAAAGGCATCTAGACCCTTCTTTAAGCTCTCTGCTGTCCCTGCTGTGAACAACGCCTGAGGCAGGCTATTCCACAGATTGACAGTTCACATAGTAAAAGCCCTGTCGCCTCTGGTGATTAAACCTTGTTTTCTCCAGACGGAGACAGTGCCCCCTCGTCTTTTGATTTGATTTAATCTGAAACAACTTACCACCATATTTTTTGTATGGACCATTCATATATTTATATAAATTAATAATGTCCCCTCGTAGTCATCTCTTTTCCATAAATGTAGTTGTTTTAATCTTTCCTCATAACTCAGACCCTCCATACCCCTTATCATTTGTGTGGCTCTACGTTGAACCCTCTCCAGCTCCAGGGCATCCTTTTTATGGACCAGTGCCCAGAACTGGACGCCATATTCCAGGTGAGGCCGAACCAATGCCTTGTACAGTGGTACTATTACATCCCTATCACGCGAGTCCATACAACTTTTGATACATGACAAGATCCTACTGGCTTTAGAGGCAGCTTATTGACATTGCATGCTGTTATTCAATTTACTAGTTTCCCCAGGTCCTTCTCAACAAGGAACACTCCCAGATTTACTCCCCCAAGGACATATTTTGCCTTTGGATTATTAGCCCCCAGGTGCATAACCTTACACTTATCCATTGAACCTCATTTACCAAGTGGATGACCAAATATTCAGTTTGTCCAAGTCACCCTGTAGCCTATGAACATCTTCCATAGACTGTATTACACTACACAGCTTGGTGTCATCTGCAAAAAATAGACACAGTGCTATTAATTCCTTCCTCTATATCAGTAATAAATATATTAAATATTAGTGGGCGAAACACAGAACCCTGGGGTACACCACTCATAACTGGTGACCATTCCGAGTAGGAATCATTGACCACAACTCTCTGGATACGATCCTTCAGCCAGTTCTCAATCCAATTGCAAATGATTTGTGCCAAACCAATAGACCTTATTTTACCCATCAGGCGTCTATGAAGGACAATGTCAAATGCCTTTGCAAAGTCCAAGAACACATCCTACATCCAGGCATCTGCTCAGCTCTTCATAGAAGCAGATCAGATTAGTTTGACAACTTCTAGTCTTAGTAAACCCATGCTGTCACTGTTTATACCATGTGATGTCACATACTCCAGTATATAGTCTTTTACTAACCCTTCTAATATTTTCCCCACAAAGGAAGTTAAGCTTACAGGCCTGTAATTGCCTGGCGAAGTCTTAGAGCCTTTTTTATACATTGGCACCACATTTGCCTTGCACCAGTCACTTGGCACCACACACAACATTACGGAATCCCCGAAGTACAGCAATAACAGAACTGAGTAGATTGAATCACGTCTACATTCAGCCAGTTTAGTGTATTTCAGGATGCATGACCCGCACTGGCACCATCCACGTTAGAAGTTATTTCTTCTATCGTATAAACATAGCTAAAATACCCATTACATATCTCCGCCTTCTCTATTTAGAAGTATAATGACCCAGGATAGATTTGAATTTCTCCCACTTAACATTAGTATCTTCATTTGACACTATTTGATCCCTGTGCCGATATAGAAAGATGTCAGAAGAAGTACCCTTAATGGCCTCTGTAAAAACCCCATATGGTGGTCATTAAGGGGTTATTAACATAAAATTGTATTTAAATGATACTACAGTAATATATCTTTATTAATCCATTTGTAAAACACTGACCCATCATCTTGATATTTTAATGTTTTCAATAATACGAGGAAAATTTCACAATTTAGCAACTTAGCAAATTACAAACATAATGGGGCAGATTTACTTACCCGGTCCATTCGTGATCCAGCGGCGCGTTCTCTGCGGTGGATTCGGGTCCGGCCAGGATTCACTAAGGTAGTTCCTCCGACGTACACCAGGTGGCGCTGCTGCGCTGAAGTCTGCCAAGGCCCGCCGGAATGCACTGGAGTTCACCGGCCTATTCCTAGTGAAGGTAAGCGCGTGTCCCGCGACACTTTTTTAAAAAAAAATGCGTTGGTTTTTCAGAATCCGTAGAGGTTTTCGTTCGGCCACGCCCCCCAATTTCCGTTGCATGCATGCCAGCGCCGATGTGCCACAATCCGATCGTGTGCGCCAAAATCCCGGGGCAATACAGGGAAAATCGGCTCAAATCGGAAATATTCAGGTAACACGTCGGGAAAACGCGAATCGGCCCTTAGTAAATGACCCCCAGTTACTATATATTTCCTCATTGAATGCTTAACTTTTCAGATGGTAAGCACTAGTTAACATTAGCTCAGTTACCACACAAAGGGTCATATTCATCACAGCTTGTACACCTGATAACAGGTGTACAAGCTGTGATTTAGTCACAATTCCTGGCTCTGCACTGACCACTATTCATGTTGGGTGGGGTGGTGCCAAGCACACTTGCTATAGCCTTCGCCTATGCAGGTGCAAGCTATTGTGCAATTCTACGCCAGGTACAACCTCTGGCAGCGCAGCACATCGCTGTGCTACCTCCCACCAAGATTTATCGGGAGGCCATAGCTTCCTGATAGATCAGGGCAGGGTTACCTTTATATGCTGGCATGCTTAGCACCAGCCTATGATAAATTTGCCCCAAAATGTGCAGTTCCCTGCAATAGGCACTCTACAGACTGTATTGTTGTGCCATAGTGAAATATGATGCAAGGAGTCCCTGCCATCAGAACAGCAGCACTGAACTGTAATCATGATAAGGTTTTACTATAAAGTAAGTTTTATTTTTTTAGTTAGGCTATATTCACACGAACGTATGGGGGACGTATATACGGCCGCCGTATATACGACCGATATACGTCCCCCATACACTTCTACGGGCGCACGGCACCCTACGGGAGCGGTACGGTGCCGTTCCGTACCCGGGAAAAAGATAGGACCTGTCCTATCTTTTCCCGTAATACGGCGCCGTGCGCCATTACTTCTTATGGAGAGGGGCGGGGGTGAGCTGCGCTCACCTCCTCCTCCTCTCCCCGTACACTGCCGTTGCCCGCTACGGTACGGTACGGGCGGGCAACAGCAGTGTGAATATAGCCTTAGTGTTTTACAAATCTTATCACTGACACTAACTGAACATTTTATCAGATGGAATTGTGAGCAATTATTTTTATCATCTCACAACTATATTTTGCCATTTCTCTTTTTTCAACCCTAGATAATCTAATCACTCCAGGACACATACTAAATTATGTGTTATAACATGTAACAGATAAAACTTTTTTTTATTTTTATTTTTACTATTTTTCATACTCCCTAGGGTACTTTAACATTAGATTGTCTGATCGATCCTACCATAAACTGCCATACTGCAGTATGGCAGTATATGGGGATTTTCCTCATTAAAAACAAGACAGCCTCATTAAAAACAAGACAGCCTCCGAGGCTGACATGGCGATCCTCACCAAGATGGCGGTGCTGCAAGATGGCAGCTTTGCTGGTGGCGATCGGAGGGAAAACACCCGCGATCAGTACTAGCAAAGACTTACCGGCTATGGAGAGGGCTCAGCCCGTGAGCCATACTATTACGGTGCGCCTCGGTAAGGGGTTAATGTAAAATAATATGCACCAAATTATCTTATGTATTGCTTTTTATGATGCTATGAACACCACATTAAAGCATAGAAAGTGGAAACTAGATCACTCGAATTTGGATCATATAAACTACTAGCTGTAGCTCCCAGCATTGCCCGGAATAGTAAAAAACTGCTCTTAGCTATAAAAAAAATAGAATGGGTTAACCAATAATATTTTATTTGTATCTACCTATCTATCTATCTATCTATCTATCTATCTATCTCTCTCTCTCTCTCTCTCTCTGACTGTCTCTGAACGTTTCTGTCTTCAAGAGTCTCTGAATGTCTCTGTTTATGTCTATCTGTTGTGTCTGTCTGTTTATGACAGTCTATGACTGTCGCTGACTGTTTCTGGTGCTAACCATCTCTGTCTCTGACTGCCTGACCATCTATCTGTCTCTGATAGTCTCTGTCTGTCACTGACTGTCTCTGACTGTCTCTGTTTCTCTATCTCTGACTATCTTTGTCTCTGATTGTCTCTGACTTTCTCAGACTGTCTCTGTTTCTGACTGTCTCTGAATTTCTCAGACTGTCTCTCTTTCTGACTCTGATTTTCTTTGTCTGTCTCTGATTATGACTGTCTCTGACCATCTCTGTCACTTTGTTTATGGGGGAATGTATGACGGCACCCAATCAGAGATAGAGTTTCCTTTTCCCACAGCAATTCTTTATAAAATTACAACTGATCTCCGATTGGCTACCATGGGAAACTGGAACATTTTTTCCTCAGTTATTTCTTATAAATCTCCTCTTATCTCTGTATCCCTATCTATCTTACCCCACACATAAGCTATCTTTTACACATTGCCTATAGTAACCAATCAACGCTCAGAGCTCATATTAATGACCTGTCGCAAAACAGCAACCAATCATGGCTCAGCTTCTAACTGCCACAGCAGCCAGCAGACAATGGCTCCTGTATATGGTGGTTAACAATTGTATTTTGGAAAGCACAGGGTTAAAATTTCAGTTCAAAATCTAGTCTATGATGTTCCCTGAGTCACAGAGAGTGGCTGTGCAAAATCTGGTGATTGTAAATGTGATGTTGAAGATTCCTTTAATGAACATACACTCACCGGCCACTTTATTAGGTACACCATGCTAGTAACGGGTTGGACCCCCTTTTGCCTTCAGAACTGCCTCAATTCTTCGTGGCATAGATTCAACAAGGTGCTGGAAGCATTCCTCAGAGATTTTGGTCCATATTGATATGATGGCATCACACAGTTGCCGCAGATTTGTCGGCTGCACATCCATGATGCGAATCTCCCGTTCCACCACATCCCAAAGATGCTCTATTGGATTGAGATCTGGTGACTGTGGAGGCCATTTGAGTACAGTGAACTCATTGTCATGTTCAAGAAACCAGTCTGAGATGATTCCAGCTTTATGACATGGCGCATTATCCTGCTGAAAGTAGCCATCAGATGTTGGGTACATTGTTGTCATAAAGGGATGGACATGGTCAGCAACAATACTCAGGTAGGCTGTGGCGTTGCAACGATGCTCAATTGGTACCAAGGGGCCCAAAGAGTGCCAAGAAAATATTCCCCACACCATGACACCACCACCACCAGCCTGAACCGTTGATACAAGGCAGGATGGATCCATGCTTTCATGTTGTTGACGCCAAATTCTGACCCTACCATCCGAATGTGGCAGCAGAAATCGAGACTTATTAGACCAGGCAACGTTTTTCCAATCTTCTACTGTCCAATTTCGATGAGCTACTGCAAATTGTAGCCTCAGTTTCCTGTTCTTAGCTGAAAGGAGTGGCACCCGGTGTGGTCTTCTGCTGCTGTAGCCCATCTGCCTCAAAGTTCGACGTACTGTGCGTTCAGAGATGCTCTTCTGCCTACCTTGGTTGTAACGGGTGGCGATTTGAGTCACTGTTGCCTTTCTATCAGCTCGAACCAGTCTGCCCATTCTCCTCTGACCTCTGGCATCAACAAGGCATTTCCGCCCACAGAATTGCCGCTCACTGGATGTTTTTTCTTTTTCGGACCATTCTCTGTAAACCCTAGAGATGGTTGTGTGTGAAAATCCCAGTATTTAAGCAGTTTCTGAAATACTCAGACCAGCCCTTCTGGCACCAACAACCATGCCACGTTCAAAGGCACTCAAATCACCTTTCTTCCCCATACTGATGCTCGGTTTGAACTGCAGGAGATTGTCTTGAGCATGTCTACATGCCTAAATGCACTGAGTTGCCGCCATGTGATTGGCTGATTAGAAATTAAGTGTTAACGAGCAGTTGGACATGTGTACCTAATAAAGTGGCCGGTGAGTGTACATACATATATACACCCACACCCACATATGCACACACATACACTCAGCTTTATATATTAGATATAAAACTTTATCCTCTCTTGAGTCATCCTTTTACTATCCAGCATGAAGTTCCTTCTGTATGAGATATTCTTTTATTTTGTCCAATTTGAATGGCTTAAAAAAAGTGGTTCGAGGGATAATGAGACTTCCATTGAGAATTTTTAGAAACGGTTTAAAATCTTTAGACAAATTAAAATAAGACAGTATATATGTCATGTATGTTGTTAAATGAACCAAAATGGATCCTAAAATTAAGCAGCATGAAAACCTTTTTTAACAGTTATATTTAGGGAAGTGTTCTTGTATTGGTCAAATGTGTCTAATCTAAGCCTTAACATGAAGTAGGCAAAAATCGGCCAAAAAGAATAATGATGGATGATATTGTTATCTTTTCACTTCTAATTTACCCCATTCTGACCTTTGCATTTCATAAAGCATAGTCCGCAAGTCATCCCTGAAAATGTTTCTGACTAGGGCAAGATCTATTTCTTAATGAATCAGTCTGATCCATTCAAAGGTATTGCGTCCAGTCAAAAACATTTAGCAGATGGTCGGCTTTCACTGCTGTGGGCTGCACGCCTTATGTGGCTTCTCAATAGGCAGCCAGGTTACATTTTCCCACATCTTTCCCATTTCAGTAAAGACATATGTGTGGATCACTATATATCTCGTCACAAGACAAAGAGGTTAATAAGGCAGAGAGACACTAGTACTTTTGCTTACAACTGATTTTATTGTTAATGAATATGTCAATAAAATAGTATGGTATATCTCAGTTACTCTGATGTTGTATCTGCAATGATTTCCATGATGTTCCATTGTAACTTTTTCTAAAAAAAATAAAAATAAATGTTTTCAATACAAATTTCATTTAATACAAAGTAAACCATCCACAAATGAAGGCCTCATGCACACACCCATATTTGTGGCACAAATTGCACCTGTATTATTGGCCACCATTGACTTTTATTTCACCCAATCCAGTGCATGGAGCACACCATTTCTCCCCATACTGTGAACAATATAGTGGGGCTTATTTACTAAGGGTCCTGAGGCCGCACTTTGGTCAAATATTCCGATGATTTCCATTCCGCGACGGGGATTGTGTGGCACATGAATGGATTTTGGCGCAACAGCGCCGGCTTGCACGCGAATCAGGGGCGGGTGTTGGACAACACGACGGATTCGGACTACACACGGCATGCTCCGGGAAGAAGAAGGTGATCTCCGGCGGACCTTGTCAGGGAAGCGACGGATGAAGGAACTCGGGCGCACGATCTTAGTGATTCGTGCCGGACTTCATCTTCGTCGGACCGCCTGGATCGGGGATCGCGACAGGACCGGGTAAGTAAATCTGCCCCAATATATCCAAGTGGTATTCATGGCATTCAGAAAACAGTGTAGATGGGAATAGAGCCTTAGCTTGTCATGAGGGAACCTTAGTTTGTCTTAAATAAGGGCTCTTGCTATATGGAGAGTGCACTATTATTTTTCCAAAAAACGGAACATGATGCTATCTAAGGGAACTTTTATAATACCATCTCATGGGGCACTGTATAGTAGTGTCCTGGAACACTGTGAATGCACCTCTGTGTTTTTTTTCTACAATTAGTTAGTGCTTCTGGATATTAGTCTAGTTATTGCACTGAAGATGAATGTGTGAGGTGTTAAATCTATTTGTGTAATGTAGGTTTCTCTTTCTCCGCAGGTGTCGGCAGCTGACAGCTTATTCCCTATTTCCATAGGTAAATATATTAAACTGCGGGTTTAGCAAATAATTAAATAATGATGGCAGAAAAGTTCCTAATAATGCTTGTAAGGTGTAGTTGAGTTTTCATTTTGGTGTAAAAATCCCCTTCAGTCAATTCAAATAAATTGCTAATCATATAATACATGACCAGGCTGGATCTCCGGAGCACAGCTTTCTTATTGAGATCCTCTAATGTAGAATATAGAAAGAAGTAGGCTCTTGAGGGAAACCACTTTATTGCTTTTCCCATTTTTTAATTTGTAAGAGAAAATATACTCACAGAATGGCTGGATTTGATGCAGTCAAGTCAAAACCTGGGACTTATGGTCTTTTCTCTAGATTTGCTACAATGTTTGAAATGACTTTCTGCAAAAAAAATATGCAGGTAGGTCAATGTAAATATGTATTTGCATTAACTACTGGTCTATGCATGAAATACATACTTATTTAACCTTATTTATCTTATTTATTTTAACTCATTATACTCTTAGCTGTATCTTTGCATTGCATTCAACAGTCATTGCATCACATTGCATAACATATGACAGTGCCACTGGATCATGATATAACAAGCAAAATTATGTTCTTACCAGTACTTTGTCCAATTCAGTCATGACTACTTCCTAAAAAATGAAAAGACATATAACAACAATATATTATTAAATCTATCGGGCATCAAAACACAACACTTCACGATTCTCGAGTTCTTGAGCGATTAATATGTAACTGCAAATTATACTATATGTATATCACTTAACCTTTGACCATTATTATGAAACATTGATGTACCTCCTTTTAACTTGTCCCATTATGTTATTGTTCTTTATTGGCTACTTCGTATATAAGCTAAAGCTCTATCTGATACAATACAGAGAATAGAAAATATGATAAGTTTATGTAGGTAATTATTGTAAAAAAGGAGTTGTAGATACAGACTGTCTGATGGCTGTATCAATGTATACTGCTTATCTAATGACTCCAATAAAATTTTATAAAAAAAAATATTCAGCTTAATAAATATCTAAGGAAAAGAAAGTCTCCTTGATTTCCAGAAACATCACCTCTTTTGCAATTGACTGTACCTATTTCTGTAGCTGAGCTCCATTCACAATGGAGCTGCAACACCAAAAACAGCCTATTGACATGAATTGTGCTGTTTCTAGTATAAAAAGCAATATTTCCCTGACTATGTAAAATCAACTCTGATTCAGCTGCGAAAATATTAAATGACCTTTATACAAAATCTTACAAATTCATGTAGATGTTTCTATCACATGAGCTCAGTGGTATATATATGATCTAAGTGCTAGGTTTTATGAAGACTGTCAGGACTTTGTTATTCCATATCTTTTTCAATATTTATGTTATATTCCGGTGTTTGTTGATTCTCAGTTAATCTAAGGCCTCATGCACACGTATATATAGAGAATGTATCAAAACCGGTGGTATATACGGCCGGCATACTGCTCCATGCATTCCAATGGGAAATACGGTCATCCATATACATGGCTGTATTGTCCACCGTACTATGAGTGGGGTGTCTAAAAATATAGAGCATGTCCTATTTTTCACTGTATTTCTATTGGCCCATAGAAGTCAATTGAAGCATATAAAATACGGGCTAAATGTGTGCTGCATACAGCTTTGCAGTGTATGCTGCCGTATATATAGTATTTTTCGGACTATAAGGCGCACCGGAGTATAAGGCGCACCATCAATAAATGCCTGCTAAAATGTCTAGGTTCATATATAAGGTGCACCGGATTATAAGGCGCACCTGATTATAAGGATGAATGACCAGCAGGTGGCAGACCTGTGCACAGTTCAAGGCAGCTGTTGTCTGTCAGTACGGTTCATATATAAGGCGCACTGGACTATAAGGTGCACCTTTTATTTCTGAGAAAATCAAAGGATTTTTTGTGCGCCTTATAGTCCGAAAATTACGGTATGTGCAGTATCCAGAACCAGTGGGAGGAGCGTTCTGTCAGCCAGCCAACAGTCAGTATCCATCATTTGCCATCCCAGCATATTTTATATGGATAGGGTTCCATAGGGTGCAATATGTTGCCATACTGTTGCAATATGTCACATATGTATGGCCTGAATACAGCCAGTCTTTCACTTTGATTGTTTCAAGTTCAGTTTCTCCTATAGTTTACTTTACAATAGACTTACCATCACTCCACATGAAACGTCTTGGATGTCAGTGATGAGGTTTTTGTCATTCTAAAGGGGTGATGAAAAATAATCAACTTTAATATGTCCTTTTATCTTTGTTGGAAAAAATATATGAACCAATAAACCATAAAAACCTGCTGATTGTGCATAATGTGATGTAACATTCATACCAAATCATGTATGTATAGAATATGTATAAATATATGTAGTAATCCTTCTGAAAATTGCCCTTTTTTATCTTGGAAGCATTTTGAATTTCAGGTCTTTCAATTTGGGCATTGACTTATAAGCAATTACATAAGACAGCTAGAGGCACAATTTTCCTTTTTCCATTTTTTTCCATCAAGTAAAGCATATTCTCCCAAGACTGTCATTGGATATATTCTTAAAACATATTCAGTAAGTAAATTGCTAATGGCATTAAAGTTGTAAACAGAAATTAAGAATCTTAAAATTCAAATCTTACCAAAAGTTCATTCAAGAAAGGAATGTCATTCTAAAGAAAAGAAGGAAATAGTTTTTTAATGGTTTAAGACAGAAGACAAACATAAGGCATATCTGTCAAGAACTATATCATAATTACTATTACCAGTACGACTGAATAGAACAGTCTAATGAATAGAGTTGTTCTGTATGAGAAAAGACATACACCTTTCACAAGACTTGGATTTTGCATGGATTTCATATACACAACCAAGAAAATTTGAGCATGTCCTAGTCAGAACCGCTTTCCCTCTAAACTGAAGTTAATGAAAATCCATGAAAAACGGTTGTCAGACTGATACAATCGGCAGTGAAAACAGAAAAAAATGCCCTTTTTTCAGGCTGAAATTCTGCAGATCTGTCTGAAGCAAGCCTATGGGTTGATTGAAAGGACCTCTACCACCAGGATGAAAGATTGTATGCAAATGAGCCAGAGGGACTCCAGGCTCCATTAACATCTATGGAGTCTGGAGCCCCTCGGGCTCACTTGCATACAGTCCTTCATCCTGGCGCTATATGCCCTTTAATTACATTCTTGTATAAAGTGTTGTTTGTAAACTCTATGAAAATACAGACGTTTTACTCACCAGAATCTTTGTTACTTTTGCAATGAGGCTGTCCTAAAGTAATATTAAGAAATAATAAACAAGATCTATCAAATTGAATTTGGTTAAAACATGACACTATAAATATTTAAACATGACATACAAATACATAATTATTTCACAGATTATAGACTAACTATAAGAAACACTAAATTTACATAGATTATCTTATAGGGCACATAAAATGGATGCCCATCTTAAAATGTCTTTTCTTTTTGTTATGGGTTGAATATGCACCAAGAGCTATTCTTTATAATAAGTGTTATGTTGCATCAGAAGGAGCAATATTTGGAGGTACATGCCACTATTAGGTGGTGGGGATAATAAATTTTGTTGTCCACATTGAAAAGCTATAATACATACATACTGGGGGTTTTGCTTTGTAGCGATTTTACCTTTGTGTGTACCTCCTATTCATAAGTTTTACAGCCTTATAACTCAACTCATAAACACTTGTCTTTTACTAATATTGAAAGCTTCAACTAAATTACTGAAAGTGCACCCCTATCACACTACATTATATGTCTAGCTCAATACACAAATTAATACTCAATTTATATGGATGTACTTTATCTGAGAATAAAGGCAGGAACTATGGGCTCTATGTGTAAAAGTCTATTAAAACATAAATTACAGGCGGTCCCCTACTTAAGAACACTCGACTTACATACGACCCCTAGTTACAAGTGGACCTCTGGATATTGGTAATTTATTCTACTTTAGTCCTAGGCTACAATAAACAGCTATAACAGTTATCAAAGGTGTCTGTAATGAAGTTTTAGTGTTTATCCTGGTTCTTATGAGAATCCAACATTTTTTAAAATCCAATTGTCACAGAGACCAAAAAAGTTTTGGCTGGGATTATAATGATAAAATATACAGTTCCGACTTACATACA
Source organism: Engystomops pustulosus (assembly GCF_040894005.1). Taxonomy (NCBI): domain Eukaryota; kingdom Metazoa; phylum Chordata; class Amphibia; order Anura; family Leptodactylidae; genus Engystomops; species Engystomops pustulosus. Next base: position 72,044,295 of record NC_092414.1, read on the forward strand.
AATTCAACTTAAGAACAAACCTTCAGACCCTATCTTGTATGTAACCCGGGGACGGCCTGTATAAGTAAACCTCCCATTTTGATTGGTTTATTGAGTGCAAAGTGATTGCAAAACATGTATTACATTCTATAGTATAATTTTCTTTTCCAGGTAAAGACCAGAGTTCTTTGCAGAGTTGCAATGACAGATATTCAAAGCATAGATATTGTCTTACCACAAATGCAAACAGGGATTGGGCAACTTGATCTCCAATCTGCTCAGCATTTTGAAGTGTGACTGTCTGTAAGAAAGGAAGTTATGAAGAATGTATAAGGGGGAAATATCACTTTTTGTGAAGCGTTAGGTGATTTATTAGCAGTATTTTTCTTTGCCTTTTTGTACATATGAAAATATTACAAATCATTTAGTGACCCCTGCAATGGTCTTTAAACCCTTTCACTGAGAAGCCTACTAATGGTTGTGTAGTCCTATGTAATTTTAACCTAATGAATTTATAAGAATGTGTTTCCCTTCTCTCCTACAAGGCAGGTCTGTATATAGAGAATAAATACACATAGGTAGAATGAAGAGGCTCCAATTCCTATATGGGTTTTTATTACAGTATTTACAATCTACTTATAAAGGCTAAAATGCTTTTGTTATGCTGAAGGCTGTTAAAATAAACTAATAATCCACACTGCTGTTCTGTTGCTTCCTGGTCCTCATGTGTCTCTACTTTTTAGCCCTTTAGCACATTGGTCACTGCTGGTCAGATTGGTCACCTGTTGGTCACTGCTACAGTTGCATCAAAAGTTCACCAGTGTTTTGTGGTAAAATTAGGGGCCTCGGCTTATACGTGGCTCGGCTTATACTCGAGTATATACGATATATATATATATATACATTAATATTCCATAGGCTGCAACTACAGCATATAATAGACAGTAATACATATGTGAATAGAACCTACCACGTGTGTGCCAAGAATGTTATCAATAGTGCAACCAACTTTGCCCTGAAAAGGTAAAATAAAATTCATTAACATTATTTTGGCCTTTGGGATGAAATCTTCTTTAATGTAAAATCATTAAACTTAAAGATTGATTAAATATTTACCAAGAATTTTACTAAATATAGTCAAGCTGTCATTGCTGACTTATATATAACAAACACATATAGTAAACAATGATAAATCTTACCAGAAGTACATTCACTTCCTCTAGGAAAGTTTGGAACAGGACTGCATTGTTACTGGCCTAAAAAAAGAAAGCATTAATATAAGGCCAGCATGAAGTATTTATTATCAAGCAATATACAGGTCATCTAGCAGAATATGCAGAATTCTTTTTATCAAAACACTTCTTTCATTTAAGCCAGGGGTGCACAACGTTATTGGTTCAAGGGGCGACACTGGCATACCAGTCAATTTCAGAGGGCCATACTAGTAACCAGGACCCTAGATGCACCAAAAACCACAGTACAGCACAAATTCCACCTCAGAAACCAAACACTCCATTTGTACAATAACTAATATAGACCCCAGAGCAGAGTACAAATGCAGTGCACAAACCAAACATTAATAATACTGGAAAACCCCTCTGGAGCAGATGTAGAACCCAGGGGCACACCCATAATACAGGAGACCAACAGAGTACACCTATAATAAATGAGACCTAAAGATAAAACAATAATACTGGAGACCCCCCAGAGCAGATATATAATGGTGGGGATCCCAATAGAAGAAATATAACAGTAGATACCCCCAGTGCAATAAAATATTATCCAGATCAGACTAAAAATATCAGCTTTCCAATCACTATGGTGAGCCGCTGGTTGTGTAAACCTGATTGTCTCTGAACCATCATTTATGACTTATCTGCATGCCCACTCCTAAAATGTTTGATCGGTTTGTGGGGGGAGGTGTTGACTTCTAGGCCCCACCTTAATCAGTAAGCACAGTCCATAAAATAGGAAAAAGTTAGTTTCATTTTTTATTATGTATGCATTAAGAAGCTGTAATTACAATAAGTTAATGGGGGCCTTGGATAGATAATGATAATTCCCAGAAAACTCCAAGAGGTAGAAAGATAGAAATAGAGAAAATATCTAACAACACATAATTTAACTTACATTTTTCAATAACTGATAAAAGAACTTATTACGTGCTATGTGTTTTATTAATATACAGAGCTGTAGGAGCATAGATTATGGTGAAATTTTTCTGGGGCCTGAGGCTGTAACCTGCACTAGGTATTGCACATGAAACCAGACTAGAAGACTGCTCATATTAGAATTACTATGGTACATAAAAAAGTTTGACAACATTACTTTTATATGATTTATAAAATAATATAAGATATACAGTACATTGAACTTCCTTTCTTGATATATTTAGTTTCTTTTACCTGTGCAATCTTGTATTTGCATAGGAGAGATGCCAGATCCTGGAGAAGGACTGGGGCATCATCCTAAAAAAAAGTATACTTTATTAAACATCTATTATACAAATGAATGGTAAACCATTGATATTAAAAGATTACAACTAAAGTTATATTACGTAGATGAAAAGATTTATTTGTCCTTGAGTTACAGTCACAATGTATCAGTAATTGGAATTGGAACCACTAGTCTACTTTTAATTAAAATATACAAAGAAATCTTACCTTGAAAAGCTGCTCTAGGCAGTTATCTTGTGGGAGAATTGCAGCATCTGTACAAAAATATAATAAAAAAATATAAAAGCATCAACAAAATAATATTAAAGTTATTTAAGAGGAAGTTAAACTATTAACCTTGGATGCAAGGGATCATTATAATCAAGGCTGTGGGATTTCTACTCTTCTATAAATGACACTGGATCTAATAGATGTGAAGTGTGTATTTAAATGTTGTAATGGAACGGCACATCACTCCACCGAGTGTATGATTAGGGCGCTCAAGTGGGATAACCAATCCTTATAAATATCATAACATCAAAAGACAACTTGGCACTCCTTAATTATAAATGCAAAATAGACAGCTTTAATTAGAATGTTTAATAACAATTAAAAACGTTGTATCCTACATGATTCTCAGACATGGATTGCTTTCTCTAGTGGTTTGTACTGCCGTTCCACATGTCTTATGCCATGATAGCGGTCAGCTCCGCTATTTCCTTTTCCTCCGGTTACCCTACAATCTAGGATTAGACCGAAACATAACACTTTTTTTGGATTGCTATTTAACATTCTAATAATAATTCCTTTATTTATATAGTGCACACCGATTACGTAGCACTACACAGAGCTTACCAAATCAGTAAAGATTTCTATTTTGCATTACAATTTCCAAGTTGTCTTTTGATGTTATGATATTTTAATGTTGTACCTGGATATATTCAATACAAAATACAAAGTAAAATATAATACATGTTATGCCAATTATTTTTTCAACTCACCCTGCAAGCCGCACAGAGCAGCAAGAACAAAAATAACAGCGATTTTCATATTGCTTGTGACGAGTCTCAACTTCCAAATGGAATAGCAGAGGATGGTGGAATAGAACACACCATCTCTTTTTATACCCTATACAGTTCAAAGGTCACAAATAAGACTGTGCCAATCCTACAAATATCCCAGTGGAAAAAATCACTGGGATTTTATTTACATTATTTTAGTTGTACTTATGATAAAGTCAGACATTAAATGCTGTTAATGTTATAGTCTTTGGTTTTATCTCAGTTGTGATCTATAAATCTTTGCTTTCACAAGGTTACGTGTTTATATTTTAAGCACACGTTGATTAATTTAATCTCCCTTTGGAAATTCATTGTGTGTCTTACAACTACAAATCTGAACTGTACATGTGTCCACAATTGTTTTTACGCTACTAGGATACTGTTGCATCATGTTTTGGTAGTACAGAAGTTCCGTGTGATTAGCTTCAGGCTAAGTTCACACGTGGCACATTTTGTGTTTTGGGCTTATTTTACTGCAAAAATTCATTCAGATTTTACCCCTTTCATTGCAAAAATCTAACATAAAGTCACTGAATACACATAATTATCTGCATAAGATTTCTGTTGCACATTATTGCAGGTGTTGCTGTTCTCTCAGTGTGTGATTTATGGCATCCAAGAGCTGAAGTTAGGTCTCATCTGTCCAGAGTATATTCTCTAGTATTTCACAGACTTGGTCATTTATTTTTAGTCAGGACATTTTCATGTGTCTTCTCTTGTTTTGTCCAAGTTTTAGACTTGTGTGATTTATCTTAGAGGTGATATATTAGGCAGCTACGGTAAGTCTGTGGGTTTTTTGTTACCGTGGGTGTTTAACCCGTTAAATGCTGCAGTTAGTGCAACCGTAGCATTTAACTTGCCTTTGGGTGGTCTTTTGCCCACGATCGGCCCTCCGCACCGTTTTCAGGGGGCGCCGATCGTTTCTATGGCAACTCTGGGGTCCGATCAAGACCCTAGAGTTGCCTGTAAGAACTGCCTGAAAGATGGCGTCTCTGACATCATCTTAAAGGCACAGTGTCAGCCTATGCATGTGCATAGGTTGACACTGATAATACCCTGCAATACATTAGTATTGCAGATTATTATCATGAACAAGCAATCAGATGATTGCTTGTTCATGTCCCATGGTGGAAACTGTAAAAGAATTTTAAAAAAGGTTATTCAATAAAAAATAAAGTAAGAAATCAATAAAAATGTCCTTTAGCCCCATAACATATAAAGAGACATATAATGCAAAAAAAGTCTAAATCATAACACAAACCCCACATATATAGTATCACCGCATCCGTAACAACCCATAGAATAACAGTAAATAATTATTGAACCCACTGTTATAAACCCTCCAAAAATTATGATTTTTACCTATTCAATCCCACAAAAAATGCTATAAAAAGTGATCAAAAACATATGTACTCACGAATAATACTGGTACAAAGTACAACATGTCCTGCAAAAAAACAAGCCATCAACTAGCCCTGTAGCCAAAAAAGTAACAATGTTATGCCACTTGGAAGACGGCAATGCAATAATGATAGATTTTTCCCACATTAGGGTTTTATTTGACAAATTTAGTAAAACATAAGAAAAAATATTCATGTCTAGTATCCCCGTAATTGTATCGGCCCATAGAATAAAGATAACATGATTATTGGGCTATACAGTGAACAACAACAAAAAAAAGTTTAAAGTCCAGTACAAAATTTATGCTTTTCTACTCCTGCCCTCAAAAAAAATTTCCAAAATTTTCCACAATAGGGGATATGCACCCCAAAATGGTAACACTGGAAAAACCATATCATCCCGCAGAAAAAAGGCCATCACGTGGCCCCAATAACACAAAAGCTAAAATTTTATAGCCTACAAAAGGGGCCAACGAGGAAACTAAAATCCTGGCAGCTGCAGGGCTCCTTCCCTTCTGTGCCTCGCTGTGTGCGCATAAAACAAGTAATGGCCACATGAGGGGGGTCTCTGTACTCGGGAGAAATTGTAGAACAAATTGTATGGTGGGTTTTCTCTTTTTACCTTTTGGAAATGTGTAAATTTTAGGGCTAAATGAACGTATAACTGTGAAAATTTGACCATTTTAAATTATACCAATTGATTCAATTACTATGAAGATCTCAAGGGGTTAAAAATATTCCTAAAAGCTGTTTCTGATAGCTTGAGGGGTGCAGATTTGAAAATGGGTTGATTGGGGGTTTGATGCTAAATATGTTACATTTCATTCAAAACTGTATTTATCCCCAAAATAATCAATTCTGAAAATCCGATTTGTAAGCCGCATGACATCAAAATAAATTATCCAGACATTTAAAACATTCTGAAAATGTAAAGTATACATATGGGAAATGTTATTCAGCAATTTATTTTGGTGGTAAATCTATCTGCCTGAAAACGCAATGATTGCGAATTTCTAAAATGGCAAATTATTCAAAAGATTCATAATTTTTTCTTTTTATGTAAATAAATGCAAAACTTATCAGCCAAAATTTACCACTAAAATGAAGTACAACATGTGTGAAAAAAAAAAGTTTTAGAATCACTTTGATAAGTAACAGTGTTTAAAAGTTATAACCATATAAAGCGACGCAAGTCAGAATCCAAAAAATGGAACTGAGCCTTAAGCTACAAAATGGCTGCATCTTTAAGGGGTTAAAGAAGAGCAGATTCTGCCAGAGGAGGAACACACCAGTATGTTTGTGTGCTTTGTTTATAATCCTTCCTCCTGGTGGTAGGTGTCCTTTAAGTTATGACATATATGGCTTCATTTCTTTGCTGATGTGGATTGGATGGGTTGATACTGACATCTGGTTAGTATGTTTATGCCAATAGCACCATCAGAAATATATTTACTTTGACATTTGCATGGATAGATAACATTTCCTCAAAAATAACACACCTCTCGAAAATAAGACCTAGTGCATTTTTTTTCCAGCTTAGAAATGTAAGGCTCCTCTGAAAATAAGACCTAGTGACAGTCATTGACACAGCTCCCCCCACACCATACATTAGTATTGGTAGATCCTTGTGACATGGGTGAGGAACTCATGGGATAAAATTACTGACAATTGTTTTGAAAATGCACTACAAGAAATTAAACATGAAATGTAGGGTTTGGAGATTATGATGACCTTTAATAAGATGATGATATGGCTGTCTTTGAATAAATGTTCCTTTTCTTGGTGGAATTCAGGGGTTGGGCTGTTATAAAAAGGTTACAGAAATTGTTGCTTTTCTTGCTTTTTTTCAGAAATACTGGAATTAGTAAATGGGCCATAGATTACTGTACATGGAAATAGAGTCTCAAGAAATCCTTGATGGAATTCAGAGTTTAGCTGGTTACGCTTAAATCAGTGATGACATAACTACAGTATATTGATAAAGGTTGATTTTTTTCCCTTGGAAATAAAACCTAGTGCCTCTTTAGGAGCACTGATTGGTGATATTTTATTCCATGGCTAGATACAAACCTTCTTCATGCATTTGTGATCTTACAGAAGATACTAATGGTTCATGCTGTGCGGCTCTGGATTTTCTCTGTTAGATATATAGAAGGATAGATTTCTATTCTTGCTCTATGCCCCATTCTCCTATACCTAAATTATCTGACTGAAGAAAAACACATAAGAGTTAAGTTATTGTTTTTATGGAATATTTTTATTGGACTCTTTTGCTTAGGTTTGGGTCTTAAACAGGACCCTCATAATCTGTTTTGAAACGATATTGTAACGTCCGTGCCTGAACGCCGCTCTATCCACAGTTGGCGGAATACATGGCCTTTATTTGTGTGTGAACTGTGGCTTAATGCTTGTGTTTGTATTAACTGAGCCATACCCTGCTCCTTGCATTTTAGTCCTGCCCAGCAAGGGTTACTAGCCTGATAGACAGTTCCCCAGTCTACTGGGGGCGTGTCCGGGATCGGCCTTAAATACCTGCCAATTCCCATCAGACCTTGCTGGTTATTTTGAGTCTTGTCTTCCCTGTGTTTCTAGTTCAGTTTTACCTCTCTTCGTTTGTCTGCCTGTATCTGTACCTGATCTGTATATTACCCGCTTGACCTTGATCTTGACCTGATCTGTATATAACCCATTTGATCTTGACCTGACCTGTGTATAACCCATTTGATCTTGACCTGACCTGTGTATATCCCGCCTGTACCTGTATCTGGATCTGACCTGTGATTCTCTGCCTGAAGACCTGTCTATATCTGTTGTTTTGTCCCTGTGTCAGTCCTGTGTTTGTATTCTGTGCACCAGTGTGATCACTGGTCTATTCCTGTATTTCGTTACCTGTTCAGTCTTGTGTTGGTTTCTGTGCGCCAGTGTGAACACTGGTCTATGCCTGAATTTCCGTTACCTGTCCGCTCCACCATCCAGCAGCTGCCAGACGAAGTAAGTTTCCCCTGTCATGTTGTAGGGTCACTCAGGGACCGTCAGTTAGGTTCCTGATAGTGGGTTCGCCCTTATCAGGGCGGATTATCTGCTTTAGGCAGGGCCTTAGCCTGCAGGGACGTCGCAGGGTGAGTTCACCACCACTTACCTTGTCTGACAGCTAGCGCCTGGTTGTGGTTGCACGTTTGCTGGACAGCTGCTGACAGATATATTGTTGAGTTTGCGCTTTTCTGAGAAATTAAGTTTTTTTTTACATTTTTTGAATATCTCGTCTGTAGACTATTGTTACATATGATAGCAGTAAGAATATATTCTGCTAAAACTCCAGGGTGGCTAGGAGAGGATAGTGAGGCTATACAGAGATGGGATGTAAATGTACACAAATTGTCCAGGACCTGAATTTCCAGAGTTGAGTCTGTACTGTAGAGAAGATTTTATTGTACAGATGACACTAAAATATTAGCAATTAAAGGTTGACATTCATTTTTGTTTCTTATTTGGCATGGTATAGGTTTAAGAGGTCATATTATCTGTACAATGCGATTATTACAAGGACATTTATTGTACAGCTTGATTTATTTGATATACTTTGTTTCCTTTTGATTGGAGACATTACAATTTACTGATTAGGTATACCAATATTTACATAACAAAACATAAAGATAAGTAGCAAAGTTTTACCACCACCTAGTTCTCAAAGTTTAAGTTAATGCATTCTCATTTATTAATGGAACACAATAGATTAAAACAATAGGGGGGATTTATCAAGACTTCTACTTGCTGGGCCATGCCAGTGCCTCAGCTATAACCTGTACCAGTTCCTGGCACAGGTTATAATGCATTTCTGCACCAAACAGGGCTCCTGGAGCCCATTAGTATACTCAGCAAGACCCGGGGCCAAATGCCAGCACTTGATCGCCCCAGAATATTTTTTTAGGAAACTACTATATACATTATAGTATTATTATCTGAAAAAAATCAGCATAAAAAATTTTACACTTTATACTCATAAATTCACTTGCAAAATTGCTTGTGGAATAGAGCCTTCACCTTTCTTTAATCCCTTAACAAAATGGCCATTTTGCACTTTCCTGACATGCCCCTTTTTTTTTTTTAAATCATGTCAATATAAGTGGTTATAACTTTGGAAAGATTTTTTATATTCAGGTGATTCTGAGAAAATTCTAATTTTTCAACTTGTCTGACACATCGTCATAACACAAAAATGACTTGCTAGCTAACATTTACCAAATGTCTGATTTATCTTAGCATGTTCTTTATGCATCTTATTTTGAAGAATGATTTTTCATCTTCAAACCGTCTTGTCCACACTATTAAGGCATTGGGAAGGGATTAAAGGAAAACTACCACTTGCATGGTAGTAATTTAAACTAAATATACTTGGTCTCTTCTCCCAGATCACAGCACATATGTTCATTAGTCTTGACATGTCAGGATACCAGCAAAAATAAACTTTTAAAAATATGTTAATTAGCCTCAGTCATACTATGTACCTAACACAGGTGCTCTCAGCTAATAATTCTGCACGCCAGCGTGTCAAGGGTAATGAAGATACATGATGGGTACTGGAAGAAGAAGCCAACAGGAAAGTATATTTAGCTTACATTACCATCTCTTTTTTGTTTCAAATTTTTTTCTCCCCACCTTTAAAAATACGTAAACTTTTTCTTTTCTTTGTACAGAGCTGTGTGTGGGAAGCAGGTAAAAAATCCAAATATGGTGAAATTGACAACAAAATTACCCCATTTCCTTGTGGATTCTGTATTTCTGCCTTTGACTTTTGTTAAAAATGACGAAACCCCTTTATTCCTTGGGTTTGTAGGATTACAAGGATACCTAATTTACACTCACCGGCCACTTTTTTAGGTACACCTGTCCAACTTCTCGTTAACACTTAATTTCTAATCAGCCAATCACATGGCGGCAACTCAGTGCATTTAGGCATGTAGACATGGTCAAGACAATCTCCTGCAGTTCAAACCGAGCATCAGTATGGGGAAGAAAGGTGATTTGAGTGCCTTTGAACGTGGCATGGTTGTTGGTGCCAGAAGGGCTGGTCTGAGTATTTCAGAAACTGCTGATCTACTGGGATTTTCACGCACAACCATCTCTAGGGTTTACAGAGAATGGTCCGAAAAAGAAAAAACATCCAGTGAGCAGCAGTTCTGTGGGCGGAAATGCCTTGTTGATGCCAGAGTTCAGAGGAGAATGGGCAGACTGGTTTGAGCTGATAGAAAGGCAACAGTGACTCAAATTGCCACCCGTTACAACCAAGGTAGGCAGAAGAGCATCTCTGAACGCACAGTACGTCGAACTTTGAGGCAGATGGGCTACAGCAGCATAAGACCACACCGGGTGCCACTCCTTTCAGCTAAGAACAGGAAACTGAGGCTACAATTTGCACAAGCTCATCAAAATTGGACAGTAGAAGATTGGGAAAACATTGCCTGGTCTGATGAGTCTCGATTTCTGCTGCGACATTCGGATGGTAGGGTCAGAATTTGGAGTCAACAACATGAAAGCATGGATCCATCCTGCCTTGTATCAACGGTTCAGGCTGGTGGTGGTGGTGTCATGGTGTGGGGAATATTTTCTTGGCACTCTTTGGGCCCCTTGGTACCAATTGAGCATCGTTGCAACGCCACAGCCTACCTGAGTATTGTTGCTGACCATGTCCATCCCTTTATGACAACAATGTACCCAACATCTGATGGCTACTTTCAGCAGGATAATGCGCCATGTCATAAAGCTGGAATCATCTCAGACTGGTTTCTTGAACATGACAATGAGTTCACTGTACTCAAATGGCCTCCACAGTCACCAGATCTCAATCCAATAGAGCATCTTTGGGATGTGGTGGAACGGGAGATTCGCATCATGGATGTGTAGCCGACAAATCTGCGGCAACTGTGTGATGCCATCATGTCAATATGGACCAAAATCTCTGAGGAATGCTTCCAGCACCTTGTTGAATCTATGCCACGAAGAATTGAGGCAGTTCTGAAGGCAAAAGGGGGTCCAACCCGTTACTAGCATGGTGTACCTAATAAAGTGGCCGGTGAGTGTATATAGGGTTTATTGTCTTTTTAATAGATTTTTAAAAATTAAAACCTTTTGTACAAATAAAATTTCTTAATTTTGCCATGTTCTGACTCTAAAAACTTTTTCATACTTTGGCGTATTCATTTATGTATGGTTTAACTTTTTGCAGGATGTGATGATGTTTACATTTATTCTATTTGTGGGTCTGTACAACCTTTTCATTACTTTTTGTTTTAATTTTATGAGTTGCAAAATGACAAAAGTGCCGTTTTGGACATTTGGGCGCTATTTTCCATTATGGGGTGCACTGTCGGGAATAATTTTTCTTACATATTGATTAATCATGAATTTTGGGATGTAGTGCTACCTGCCATGTTTATCATTTTTACTGTATATTTTTCTAACACTAATATATTCCCTTATTTATATCTTTTGTTTGTGTGTTTAGTGTTTGGAGGGAGTTGAACTTTGTTTTGGCCCGGTCATCAGGCTGTAATAGAAAGTACAATTTGACAGACATAGGCTGCTGGCTGTCATGGTAAATGAACAGTGCCCCGCCCCAGGCACCATGATCAGCTTAGCCAGAACAAATCTCAATATTTTGTTTCAGCAGGTGTTTGCTGTATAATGCAGCAGACACTTTCCCTCTATGGTTCAGTGATAAAAGTTATTGATATTTACATCATAGGGGTTTTTGCATTCCCCTGAATTGAAACTATAGGAGCAGTCTTTTGGGCTATCTATATTGCTCTCTGTTTGAATGGTTTTCAATAAACAGACTTATTTTGAAAATTGATAGCCCTGACTCATTATTGGAATGAATAAGCAAGACCCTGTAGCATAACGGCAGTGAATGGAAATTCTACATTCCAGGAGTGAAAGCTGTTTTCTGGAGCATGTTATCTTCGCAATAATTAATAATGTTAGGTATGGTATATGTCTTTTAGGTCTACCGTTATTTAATAGCTATTTTCATAAAATTCCTTTTCATCAAATGTGCTTAAAATTCTATACTTAAGCCACAGATCAGTATAGAATATAGGAATCTAATCTTGTAGCAAAAACTTAAATGAATTAACATAATCACTGAAATCTTTTCGTTTAACCAGTTTAAAAGAGGGAAGTGAAATAGGTCTCAATAATGAACATCTGCCTATAGTGACAGCAACCATTAGCAACTTTCTGCCTGACAGCTACCATTGGCCTTTGATGAGAGAGGGTTGGCCTGAGTTTTCCAAAGCTACTAAATTGTTAAAGCCTGTATAGGAAACTACTCAAGATGCTGTGTTATTTTGAAAGCAAGGCGATTAAAAAGTTTTGGTGGTGTCTTGGAAAGGACAACAGGCATCTTTAAGGGGCATTATAGGACTTTGATCATGAATAATCTCTAGTTTATGTAGGTGGAGGGGTTTGTTTATATGTGAAAACAAACCTCACGCCCATCTAGCGAGATGACATCAGTGAGGAAATTGAGAATGGATATGAGTCCTTATGGGTGGAAATAAGGGAAGGAAAAAAGAATAATACAATATTACTAGAACTTTGTTATAAGGCTCCAAATATAATGGAGTCAGCAGAAGCATGGTAAAGTATTTATCATGGGGGACTTCAATTACCCCAATTTTAACTGGAGGGCAGAAACCTACAAAGTCAGCAAGTTTAGAAGGGCTACTTTTCAACAGCTATGGGAGGATCTTAAGAGTATAAACTAGGACAATGTCTTTAAAACTAAAGCACCAAAAATAAATGGGATGTTTTTAAAAATATTTTAAAAAGTTCCTGTGAAAGACATATACCATATGGGAATAAGCACAACAGAAACAGGGAAAAACCGATGTGGTTAACTGGTACTGTAGTCAAGCAATAAATAGGAAGGCTAAGATAAGACAGGAAGGTTGCAAGGAGGCGTTACAGGATTATAGAGAGAAAACTAAGTCTAAGGCAGCAAAAAATATTTGTAAATTATTTTACAAATATATAACTAGTAAATAACTAAACATGGAGAGTGTGAGACCTCTGAGTAATAACTTTGGAGTGATGGTGGAGAAGGATGAGGAAAGGGCCAAACTATTGAATGTCTTCTTCTCAACTGTTTTTACGCAGGAAAGTCCGAAATGACATGATGAGGAATAATGTAAATCCTCCATTGAATGTTAGCTGCTTAAAGCAGGAAGAGGAACAGTGCTGTCTCAACACCACTAAAATAGACAAAACCCCAGGCCCTGTTGGCATATACTTATGTAATGTGATAGACAGACCATTATTTCTAATATTTGTAGATTAATTAAGTATTCATTATGTTCCAAATAGTGATCTTGGAAAATGCAGACCTGTGCATCTAACATCAGTTGTTGGTAAAATATTTGAGGGGTTTATTAGAGATGCTATCCTGGAGTATCTCACTGTACATAACCTTATAACCCAGCATCAGCATGGGTTTGTGAGGGATCGGTCCTATCAGACTAATCTAATCAACTTCTACAAGGAGGTAAGTTCTAGATTGGACCTGGGAGAGGCTACATTTTTCCAAGGCATTATACACAGTGCTGCATAAAAGGTTGGTACATAAAATTAGAATGCTGGGACTAGGAGAAAATTTATGTATTTGGGTTAGCAATTGGCTTAGTCATAGAAATAAAAGGGTCATCCATCAATGTCACAACGTTCGATTGGGTTGACGTTACCAATGGAATGCCACAGGGGTCAGTATTGGGGCCACTTCTTTTTAATATTTTTATTAATGACCCCTTAAAAGATTTAGTAGAATTTTTATATTTGCAGATGATACTAAGCTCTGTAAATTAATTAATACAGAGCAGGATAACATAACATTACAGAGGGATTTTTGGAAACTGGAGGAATAGGGGGAGAATTGACTGATGCACTGGTGTCGAGGAAATGAAAATTATGTGTTAAATGAAAAAATTATTGGTAAAACTAATGAAAAAAAAATTGGGGATATAGGTAGATAGTAAACTAAATTTCAGAGACCGGCATCTGCTGCTAAAATAAATAAAATTATGGGATGTATAAAGACAGGAATAGATTCTCATGTTAAGGACATAGTTTTACCCTTATACAAATCCCTGGTCAGACCACACATGGAATATTGAGTACAGTTTTGGGCACCAGTGCATTAAAAGGACATAATAGAACTGGCTGGGGTACAGAGGAGAGCAACCAAGATTTTTTAGGAAAGTGGGGGACTAGAATACAATAATTTGGGATTATTCCGTTTAGAAAAATGATGACTGAAAAAGATGACCTCATTACAATGTACAAATACCTGAATGGACAGTACAAGGATCTCTCCAAAGATCTTTTTATACCTAGGCCTGTGACCAGGACAAGGGGGCATCCTCTACGACTAGAGGAGAGGTGGTACTACCATTGTCATTGACAAAGGTTCTTTACTGTAAGAGCAGTGAGACTATGGAACTCTCTGCCGCAGGAGGTTGTTATGGCGGGCTCTATGTACATGATCAGGAGAGGCTTGGATGTCTTTCTGGAGAGAAATAATATAACATTAGGAGTCTGGAAGCTGTAGTGAATGCATTTGCAGCAACCTGGCTTGTAAAGATGCATTAGTTTAATTGTTAAATTTAGGACAATGCATGTAGAAAAATGTTATTCCTTGACAATCTCTTAATTAAAAGAAATGGACACATGATTTTCCACAAAGTTTATTCATTTTTGGTTAATATTAATTTTAGCAAGAGGGTAGCAGACATTATTTTTGCTTTATATTATTTTATTACAGATAAATGAAAAAATTAGGGTACTGCGAAGATCTGAAATTCTTCCATTAAAAAGCCTTCATGCTTCTTTCTGGGATAAACAGAAAACTGGACATCAATATCAGACACTTCCCCACAGAAGACAATATCATAATACTTAATGTAAGAGATTACTTTTTCCAAAAGCAAGCACTTGAAAAATTTCTCAACATTGCCATGGTTCCTTCCTAAAAGAGGAACCTTTATTTAAGGAGAAACCCTCACAAAATATAACTCAGGGGTAGTATTAATGTTATCATTATCTTTTTTTTTCTGCTTACCTTTGCTACTTTTTTGTGCACATTTGATAAGTTTTTGGGCCTAAATTTGTAACTTTTGTACTCGCTTAGCAAAATTAGATACACAACGAATTATTCAGTGTTGCACCTGACATATCTTTAAAATCCAGAAGTGAACATATGAAAAAGTTGTAATTTTTGCGCAAATCAAGGTTAAAAAGTTGCAAATAAACTCCAGTCATGACCAGGTGTAGGGAAAGGTTTAAAAGAAGTTGCAGAAGAGTTTGAGACTTTTGTGCAACTTTTAATAAATAAAAAAAAGTCCAAAACCTGAAATAAAAAAGATGCACACAAATGTCTTGACTAAAGATAAATGACCCCCATAGTATTTAGATCCATTAATGGTTTGTTTTAAGAATTGGCATGATTTGCGTTGCGATTTTCACATTAACATATATTATAATAACTGTAACTGTATAAGAGAACTGGCATTTAAGATATAACACATACAATACAATGTTTGCTTACCTATATTAGTTCCCATAATTAAGGCATGTACAAAATTAACATAAATGTTGGGCAGAAATTTAAGTCAATCCCCACATAAACTGAATTCCATTGGCACAGCTTCAAATATCCTTATTTGGTATTCAGTTGTTACTGTCGAAAAACAGCTTTAGCTAGTTTTTGATTCATCCTGCATGGAGTGTTGAAAAGGACATGTACTAGGATACACCAAATTCTCATAAAATAGAGACCCCCTCCATTGAGAAGTATCTGTACCGTATTCTTTATAGTCTCATTTAAGAGGTTACGGACCACCCTCATAAATCTTCAGTCCCGTAAACCTGCGCCATAGCATACAGCACAGCTTTTAGGCGACTGTCACTGCTAGGACATAGTTTTATACGGGCTGTAAAAAACATATACACTGCAGGTATTCATTCTCCTTATGCGTTCTGTTTTTCTCCTGTTTTTCCCCAGTATGTTAGCAAACGCAGTCAGTTTGCTAACATTACATATTTAAACGTATAAAATACAGAAGGCTGCCAAATAATGTTATTGTCTTGTTCCAGTGACTTGATTTTGTGCTACTTCCCAACCGCAAATACAGGTGACGTACGAATGACACCTGATTGGCATCAGCATTTTTACAGCTCCATAGATTTTCATGGGAAGGAACACATTGCAAATACAGGCAGGAATAAATCCTGCTTAAAAAAATATGTTGCGAATGTGACACACAGATATGGACCTGTGAAAAAAATGGCAGTGAACATGACTACATTAAATAACATTAAAGCAAGAGACTGCTATATAACATATGAACGAGACATGTCCGTGAAACAACATAGTATGCCTCAAGCCTTAGGCTTCTTATTGACTGAAGTGTGTTTCCTAGGGAAGGGGGGTCTCAAACCCACCTGGCTCCTTCACGTACTTACCGCTCTGTGACCAGGTAGACCTCTATGGGGGCCGTGATTTGTTGCATGAAGCCTAACTGTCATATTGGGCATCGGAATTGAGCTCTAATTACCATGGTTAAAACAACCCCAAAAATGTTGTTGCGAACCGAAAAAAATTCAAAATAAGAGCCATTAAAAGAACACATGTAAGAAACTGTGTCTGGTCCTGAAGGTACAAACTACCCTGTGTCTGGTTAAGTTAATTATCTGGAAGGTCTAAAGAAATTCAGAGCCTTATAAGGAATTTTGGAAAACTGATTTAAATTTTTGCTAACAATGTACTTACAAGATTGGTTAGGTATGCTGCCATCTAGAACAAATACGAGTCTCATTGCTTCTCTACAAGATTTCCTGCGATGTTGGAAACAAATTTCTGAAAAACACATTGATTTAAACAAATCAATTTGTTGAAGTACAACATTTTACCTTACACATTCAAGTTATTGAATTTTACTTAATCAAATATGGTTTTGATTTTGAATTTACCAAAATACTCATAAATGACAGTTACTTTACAAATGTAGTATATCCATTTTGCTTACCAGAACTTTGTCCAGATCTGTTAAGATCTCAACCTAGAAATTAAAGCATGAAGATTAATGCAGTCAAATTACAAATTATTCTGAGTGACATAAGCATCAATTTCTGAAGTTTCATTCGGATGAATGTGGCAGTAGAAATTTATGCAACACTTTTAGGTAAACCTCCCATATAAGTGCAAATATATTAACTTTACTTTTCTATATAGCTACTGGAATCCTTACCATTTCTCCGCAAGAAACAACCCTGATGTTCTGGGTGAGTTCTTTATCGTTCTATAAGAAAACAATGAGTTCATCATCTATACTAAAAGTAGCAGTCTATTGTAACATATGATTGTTTGCTATACGTAACTGTGGGTTGAATGCTTGTCGGGTTAATGTACATGTTTACACAAGCAAGGAAATGACGAACATACTTATAATGAATATCTAATGTTTCTTTATTGAAAAGAGCCACCTTAAGCCTTTTCTTAAAATAATGTGATAAACTGATTTACATAAATATTACTACACTGAAGTTAAAGGAGATACTACTTTATAATGGCAATTGCTCAGGGGTGAGATTGTTCCAAAAAACTCTGTTTGTGTGTTGGCTGAACTGACTGAACATATCTATTTTATTTATAGTTGTGGATGTGGACCAGTATATAGACAAATTCTTCCCACAGCCAACTGCCCATATTTTACTTTGATGGATGGACATTTGTCCCAGGCACTGTGCTCAGTCCATGGAATCCAGCCACCACACGAATGAGTTTGACAGCAGCCTAACACTCAAAAATAAGATTCATATTTTAAAGCCTACCCAAGGGAGCTGTCTAGATGACACTGATAAACATATCATACAAGTGTCACTTACCAGAATATCACCCATGAAAGGAATGTCATCCTAAAGAATTAAAATAATATATATATTTATCAATTTTTTTGAAAAAATAACATGCTTTTCACTATTCATAAAGTATGGAAATGAAAAATACATTTGATATGTTTGTAAATTACCCTTATATACTCGAGTATAAGCCTAGTTTTTCAGCACAAAAAATGTGGTGAAAAACCCAAACTCGGCTTATACTCGAGTCAAAAAAATAAATAAATCAAAACTCGCCCTTTCTGACGGCACCCGTAGATCTTCTGTGCGATCCATCCAGTATTGTTGTGCTGCACGACGGGGAAGGGGGGCGCTATATACACTGGGGCAGGGGCTGGCAGGCTATATACACTGGGGCAGGGGCTGGCAGGCTATATACACTGGGGCAGGGGCTGGCAAGCTATATACACTGGGGCAGGGGCTGGCTGGCTATATACACTGGGGCAGGGGCTGGCTGGCTACATACTGGAGAGGCTGTGACCAATGCATTTACCACCCTCAGCTTATACTCGAGTCAATAGGTTTCCCACTTTTTTGTGGTAAAATTAGGGGCCTCGGCTTATACTCGGGTCGGCTTATACTCGAGTATATACGGTACATTTACAATAAAGTTATATTCACACGTGGCATTTACATTGCGCTTTTACAACACCAGAGAAGAGCAGATTTTTCTAATTAAGTTGCGTTAACATTTGCATTTACAAAACACAGTGGAGGAGATTTTATCTACACCATAAACTCGAGTAATTTGCACCTGAAATGCCTTTTGCCACATTTATTTCGGGTTTTAGACCATTTTTAGGCAGTTTTCCAATTCGTTCAAAAAAGGGGGTGTGACCGGACAGAAAATAACCCATGTGGCAATAAGTTTAGTCTGTGCACCAGAAAATTCAATATTGTGGTGCAGAAAACTAGACCGACTAACTAGGTACAAAGTAGGACTCATCAGCCTTATACTGTGCCAGATTAACCATCCAGCATCAGACACAGAGATTACACTGTCGCACCAGAGAACTGTCTATTTCTACTCTGCACTGGTCTACAGACCAACACATTAATACATCTCCCCTAATGTTACATTGCTTTCACATTGAGTTTAATGGAACGCGGTGTTTACAAATACAAATGTCAAAAGTAAAGTAATTAGGTAAATCCTCCTCTCCTCCTAAAGCCAGATGCAGAACATCTGGAATACATAAAAATTAGTTGCAGTCAAACCACCTGCAGCTAATTCATAGCAATATTCTGGATACCCTGCCCCTACAACAGAAATTGCCTTGTTCTGGTTAGTGCCTTTTAGTAAACCCAGTAAAATAAACAGAGCAAGGAAAATATATAGAGCTGTCACTTGTCTTTACGTTGTTCTAATGGTGGTGGTCAACTTTTTGGGCAAGGAGGGCCCCATTAGGAATTTTTGCCAGAAGACTCTGTTTACTACCCTGTTTCCTCGATAGTAAGACAACCCCGATAGTAAGATGTAGTGGGTGTTTTAAGGGGGTCGGCTAATGTAAGATGTACCCCGAAAGTAAGACATAGTTAGAGCGGTTTTCAGCCAGTTAGAGCGGGATGCGGACAGATCTGGAGCGGAATGAGCGGAGGCAGAGATCGCATTAACGCCTCTACCAGCATCTCTGACGCATGTAGAGGCAGTTTTACCCTTTGAAAATACCTTGATGCGTATAAATCTGCATCTCAAATCTCTCTGTCTGAGCCGGGAGCTGCAGCCTCTTCATGTTACTGCTGTAGCTCCCGGCCCGATAGAAGATAGTAGAGCTACTCAGTACAGGCTCCGGTCACAAGACCCAAAGCAAAGGAGACAGGGCTGCACACTGTGCACTCTGCAGCATGGAGCTGAGGGAGAAGCTTCGAGCTCTGTGCTGCCGTCTGTGTTACTGGAGCAGCTCCTCCCCCTCCTCTGTCTCTGCTAAACTCTGCTACATCAGTCAGACCTGGAGGGGGAGGGGCAGGGAAGCACATGTCAGCCTGGACCAACTAGACTCAGCCCTACAGTCAGTTCCCATCAGAAACACTGAAAAAGCATATATGTTTTTTATTTCTTTTTGTTCCAATATAAGACATACCCCGAAAGTAAGACATAGTGGAACTTTTAGGGGTAAAAAGAATGTATGACACTGTCTTACTTTTGGGGAAATACGGTAGTAGCAGAGTTGTGTTAATGAATTGATGTAGCAGGGCTATGAGTGCTGTTTTTGTGTGTGACCAACATGGAAGTTTTAAAAATATTTTTCTTATTTTCATATGACTAAATCTGGGTTGTGTCTTATTGTAAGGTGCGTCTTATAGTCCAAAAAGTATGTCCTATAGATATATATATATATATATATATATATATATATATATATGATTGCTAATACCAAGATCTCTATCAGTGTACCAGAAATATAAAATATTTAAATATATTATGGATAAACACATAGCATGTTGGGGTGTCTTACTTACCAGAATTTTGGTCACTTTTGCAATGATGCTTTCCTATTTTCAAATAAACAAATTATAAAATATATTAATAAACTATCATATATTTACTTTGCATATGTACATTTAACTGTATCACATACCAAAATGATTTGTCAAACAATGGTTTTATCAAAGCATTTCAATGCTTTGTTAATAACACACATATATATATATATATATATATATATATATATATATATATATATATATATATATATATATATATAATTATCTTTATAATGCAGTGCAGGTCCCATTTGGGTACATTCAAAATTTTGCGGGGAAATTTTTCAGAGCTTTCAGAAAGTGGTGTACAAGCCCTGAAAATAATGGGGCTGTAGCAGGTGGCAAAATTGGCCAACATGGTCCTTTTCCTGCGATTTTCACCGGGCAGGAACTTACATAGAATTGCCCATATAGCACCCACGGTCAATATTTCTGAAACATGAACGAGGGTCCTGTGCATGTATAGCAAACAGATGGAAATAACAGCCTGTGCATGTTGCCTTACAACAATGTAAATGCTTTTCTTCAATTCAGAAGTGACCTTTCTCAATAAACAGCACACCAGAGTTCTACTAAAACTTGTCAAAGCAGCATTATGTCACCATGAATGGAAATATTTACTACAACAGATGTAGTATGAAAGCTCACAGTCTTTTAACCTGTGGCTTTGTGGGATTGGATTAACAGGTTACAGGCACTCTACCTATTTTATTCAACTCTCTTCTTCAATGGGATGTCTAATTTTTCTATATTGACAGCTCATAATACAGTTGGCATTTATTTTAAAATATTATTTTAATTAGCTATTATTTATTATTAATTATTAATTAAGTTACTTAAAAAGTATTGTAAACACAAGGAAAAAAAGGAAAATCAGCACTGTTGTAGCTCGATGATTTCATATTTTTTCTTATCTTACCAGAAATCCAAACAAAATATTTGCAACATTATCTCCCAGCTGTTCAGCATCTTGAAGGGTAATGGTCTACAAATACAAAAAGAACATGAAAATAGTTACTTTTTATATGTATAATTTACTTATGTAAATACATACATTGTTTTTAAAATTGTAGCTTCTGGTTTGGCTTCTGTGTTGCAACAAATAGTAAATTTTATTACCATAATATTAAAACATTTACAAAAATTATCTTATATAGTAGTATCATTATTTTAGATTATTCTTAATATAAATCAAAAAGGTTTTCATACACACTGCATAATTCTCATTTAAATATAATCTGTTGCACTACAATCTTAAAAGATTTCAAGAGGGTCATCTAATGTTATTACCACATTGGTTCCAAGGATGTTATCAATTGTACATCCAACTTTTTCCTGAAAATAAAGTGAGAAAATTTTGTTAAAGGACATCTATCATGAAAATCAATAATATTAAACCAGGAGTGTTTTCTCTTAGATTTAGGCATGTGTTCTTTTATAACATTTTAAATGTGTCTTGCACAGCCAGTTCTGAAAGTGTGAAATATCAAATATTGTTGATCACATACTTTTGAACTTTTAACATAATACATGGTTGTCTGTCACTAGCAGTTGTACTATAAAATTATATTTTTTGTTACAAAAATATTGCAAAATGGTATTAAATACAACTATGTCTTAACAAAACAGTAATAAAACTGTAATATTTTATTTTAATTCTGCTTTTTCAAGGTTTAATCCCTTTAAGTTTTTTTCATTCCTATTTTTCCACTAACCTTTTTGATTTTTGTTTGAAAAGCTGTATCCAAGACCTATTTTATTTTCTAGTGGCACCATTTAATATTCTGTGCCATGTACTGGGAAGCTGGAAAAAATTCCAAATGTAATGGAATTGGCAAACAAACCTCCCACCATATTGCACCATATTATGATGGGCTTTATTTTTACAGCTTTCAATGTGTAGTCTAGACAACCCCTCTCCTTTATTCTCTCTATCAGTATGATTGTATTGATACCAAATTTTTCTAATTTTTATTGGAGGCAAAATGGAGAAAAAGTTGAGATTCAGACATTTAGGCTTTAAAAAGGTTCATTGCCAGGAACAATTGTTGTTATATTTTAATAAATAAGACATTTTGGGATGTTTCCATATCTAATATATTTAATTTATTTGTGTTCTAGGTTTTAATTTTTTTTTTTTACAATTGGTTTCTGTTCCTCAACCCTGTCCTGCCCCGCCAACGTAAATTTATGTTGGACAGTTGTGAAGCTGTTACGATTATAAATTAAATTAATGTTTGGTCTTTGTCTGCACTTTATCCTGGATGATAAATCACAGCACACCCTCAACCAAGAGCATCATAAAATATGGCTTAAAAAATGTTAACAAAATTTTTTATCCCCATTTTATTTACAATTTTTTGATGTTGATAAAACAAGCAACTTACCAAAAGAGCATTTACTTTTATAAGGAATTGTTCAAAGAGTTCGGCATTTTGTTGTGACTGAAAAAGAGGGATAAGGCATAAATAAAAATGTTATAATATAACCTATAAATATAACATGGGTAAATCTGCAGGCCAATAAAAGACATATGTTAAGCTTGTTAGCTTTCTTTGAACGATTTAGCCAAACAGATGGTCAAAATTTTTTAGAACAATTGGCCAAAAATATATCAATTTAAATTATGAAAAAAGGAGCGGGGGTCTACAATGGGACATTTGTGACAAAAACTGGCGCAGTGTTCCCCACACGTCATACTGGATTTTCTAAGAGACATAAAATTGTTAATCAAATGACATTTCTAGGTGCGCTTGCTTAAACGTGAAGATTCTTTATTTAGCAGGAATTGTTAATAACTTGATGTTTTAGCCTGGCATGGCCTTCATCAAACACTGTAACACAAATATGTATGTACATATCAAAGAGTTGTATATACCTAAAAAAGGCTTGGCAAATAGCAATATATACCCAATCATAAGACGTATTCGTAATATGCAGTGAAACTTATAGTATTTTAGATCACAATAGTACATTTGAAAAAGGCATGACTGTTTATTATACAAGAAAATAATAGCTAGGTATGGTTTATATAACATATAAAGCCGAGTGTTTGTGTGTATGTCCACTAAAGTAATCTGCACAGTTACGTTTCCAATTCCAAATTTTGCACAGCTGCTTTCTGTGACTCAGGGAAAGTCATAGACTAGGTTTTGAGTCAAATTCTCCCCTCCCCCATGTTATTGCTGCTGTGGCAGTTAGCAACCAATCACAGCTCAATTTCTATTTTGACAGTGATCATTAATATGACGTTACTTTATGCAATAAGTATAAGACACTCATGTGTGGTAATATAGATAGAGATGCAGAGAGAGACATAGATAGAGAAAGACATAGATAGACATATAGAAATAGAGAGATAGATTACATGGACAAAAAAAATATTTTTGTGTTAACACATTGGGCCTCATTTATCAAAGAGGCCGAGGGCAAAACCGTTCTAGTTGCTCATGGCAACCAATTAGAGCTCTGACTTGATTTTATAATACTGCTGTGGGAAAATGAAAGCTGAGCTCTGATTGGTTGCCATGAGCAACTAGAACAGTTCTACTCTCAAAACCTTTTTGATAAATAATTGCATCATTGCAATGCAGGGGCTACAGCTAGAATCTAATATTTGAGAAAATCCCAGGTTAAAGGAAATAGCTAGAATGCTAGATTTAAAAATTATATTTAAGTTTAAGACTTATGTCATTAATGGTACTGTTCTTTAAATAACAAAGCTATCCATAACAACTTACCTTTGCTAGTTTGTAGTCACAGAGTAGAGTTGCCATACTTTGAAGTAGAAGTGGAGCATCGTTCTGAAAGATTATACACATTAAACCTATGGGTTACACATCTATACACGTAATATTAGAGTTCAGCTGTAATAAACGCATAACTTTACACTAAGTTTCTGATTGTTTGGCATACTGCACAAAGATTATGGCACAATATTCGGATCATAAGAAATTCAAAGAAAGCCACAGTGAAATTTTACAAAAGCCACTGAACAACTACTTGTTGTTGAGATGAAGGGCAACAACCCAGTGCTCCATTCATCTCAAACCTTTATTAACCCTTTATCCACATGGGGTACAGTTTATATTCAAATGTTACCTTAAATAGCTGTTCAAGGCAATTATACCTGGTGACTGATGCAGCTTCTGTGTAGAATACAAAAGAGAAAACATTTGTTAACCTTTTTTTTTAAATACAAAATCATTAATATATGTATTACTTTATTTATTACTACTAGAATTGTAATAACAGTAACATATTATATATAGGCGGTCCCCTACTTAAGAACACCCGACTTACAGACGATCCCTAGTTACAAATGGACCTCTGGATTTTGGTAATTTACTGTACTTTAGTCATAGGCTACAATAAACAGCTATTACAGTTATAAATGATGTCTGCAATGAAGCTTTAGTGTTAATCTTGGTTCTTATGACAATCCAACATTTTTAAAATACAATTATGACAGAGACCCAAAAAATTCTGGCTGGGGCTACAATTATAAAGTATACAGTTCCGACTTACATACAAATTCAACTTAAGAACAAACCTACAGACCCTATCTTGTATGTAACTCGTGTATCTTGTATCAACTATGTATGTAACCCTATCTTGTATCAACTGCCTGTATGATACACAGCAAAATGCCACCAAATGTTACATTCTCAATCTCACTGTTCTCAATCTGAATGGCTCTGCTTCTATATTCTCTAAGCTTTAAGCTATAATTTTAATTTTTATAAAAATGTATTTCAATTAAAGGTACCTAAAATTTCACCCTGAATAAATTAGTGATATGTGTGCTAAAATAGAAATACAATATTAAAACAATAATGTTAGCAACGTTAATACAATTATAAATATATTTGTTAAGTATTTAATACTGCTGGCAATTATTTGATCTTTAAATGAATAATGAACCTAATTTTCCTTCTTTATTAATTGCTGCAAGTTAACATTGGTGCATATAGGTAAGTTCAGCTCACACAGGTATTTCCCACAGTCTCCTGTTTGAGCCTACTTTTAATATTCTCAAAACTTTTACTTTAAGATTTGTTTGTGTATATATTGTTTTATTGCCATTGACCATTATCCAAACACTTACATGAATTATTTTACCTCTTAGTTTTGGGAAATGTTGGAGACCCCAGTTAAGCACCACTGACTTTAACTTCTAGAGCTTAACATGCAAATACTAAATTCTAACTTGCAGTACCACATCTATTATGTTCAGTAGGTCACCAGTTGCTGCAGGTTGTGACATAATATTATGACATAATATAATATAAAATGTTGTTCAGATGTAGACAAATTAATTTGAAAAACATTTCCTTACCAAAAGAGCTGGCAAAAGCTGCAATTAAAAATACAACAGCAACTTTCATTTTGATGATGGGACAAGTCTCCCGCTCTAAGCTGACAGCAAGATCAGTTGGAAATCATTCTATTTATATAGAACTTGAGAATTTGAAAGGCAGTCAAGCTGCTCCTGTGCCAACCATATGCATAGCAAATATTGTGGGAACCAAGGACCCTGACCTATATTATGTAACATTTTCCATTTTATTTTTGATAACTTCTAAGCTTATTATGAATGCTGATGAGGATAAGATGGTACAATGGTAAAATTTGTTTTTATTTTGATTCTGATCTGCAAATCTTTGCTTTTTAAATAATGAACTGTGATATCAGGTCATGTTGGTTGTATTGCAGAATTGACCTTGAACTTAATCTAACATTGATTGTTCAATAAGTTTTTTTGATCACAAGTTTTATCACTTATTTCTAGGACTCTAAGGAGTTTATTGGTGTAAGCACTTGCACATAAATAAGAAATAACTAAAATAAAATCTTCTGTCTTCTCTGGGGTCGTCTTATACGCCGGTAATCCCGACAGCCCGCGGTGTATTTACGGCGGCGGTCGGGTCGCGCTGCATGGAGAGGGCTCACGGGCTGAGCCCTCTCCATAGCCGGTAAGTCTTTGCTGCATATTGCAGCAAAGGCTTACCGGTAACACCCGCGATCGGTGCTAGCAAAGCTGCCGGCAGCCTCAAAAAGATAGCGGCGCATGGGCGCCGAAATCTTACCTGGGATCGCCGCTCCCCGTGACGTCATCGGGGGCGGCGATCCGTCTCCATGGTAGCCTCGAGTCTTCCGAAGACCCGAGGCTATTTCGTTTTAACCCCTTCATTACAATGTGCTGATAGCACATTGTAATGAATGAGGAAAATCCCCATATACTGCCATACTGTAGTATGGCAGTATATGGTAGGATCGATCAGACAACCTAGGGTTAAAGTACCCTAGGGAGTCTGAAAAATAGTATAAATAAAAATAAAAAAAAAGTTAAAAAAAAATGATAAAAAAAACCCAAAAATTTCAAATAACCCCCCCTTTCCCTAGAACTGACATAAATATAAATAAACAGTAAAAATCATAAACACATCAGGTATCGACGCCTCCGAAAATGCCCGATCTATCAAAATATGATAACGGTTTTTCAATGCGTTTAACCCCGTAACGGAAAATAGCGCCCAAAGTCGAAAATGGCACTTTTTTGCCATTTTGAAAAATATAAAAAAATCTATAAAAAGTGATCAAAAGGTTGTACACTCCTAAAAATGATATCATTGAAAATATTATCAAATTTTGCAAAAAATGACACCACCCACAGCTCCATACACCAAAGTATAAAAAAGTTATTAGCGCCAGAAGTTGGCAAAATCAAAAAATTTATTTTTGTACAGGAGGTTTTCATTTTTGTAAATGTATGAAAACATTATAAAACCTATACAAATTTGGTATCCCCTTAAACGTACCGACCCAAAGAATAAAGTAGACATGTCATTTGGGGCGCTCAGTGAAAGACGTAATATCCAT
This sequence comes from Engystomops pustulosus, assembly GCF_040894005.1. Lineage (NCBI taxonomy): Eukaryota > Metazoa > Chordata > Amphibia > Anura > Leptodactylidae > Engystomops > Engystomops pustulosus. The sequence continues at coordinate 72,071,484 of NC_092414.1, forward strand.
GCCCACAAGAAAATGGCGCAAATGCACATGGCATGGAATATTTAATAAAATAAAAATTTGAGGTACAGTATGGTAACATTTACAGTAAAATGGACGATGGTAATGTTGTTGTTGTATGCCTTATGTTTATGAGCGACAGTTTTCCTGCTATATACCTGCATGTCATAAGAATTTAAATTAAAAAAAAGGACCATGTTAAATTCAAATCTGTTTTTTTTTTACATTTTTAACGGTGTTTTGTATGCGTTGGAAAAGGGGTAGTCTTATACGGCGAATATATCTTAAACTCTATATTTTAAACAGGAAAGTAGGGGGGTCGTCTTATACACCAGGTCGTCTTATACGCCGGAATATACGGTAATATCAAACTTAGCCTCTCTAGGCAGAAACAAGACGCTTGGCCCAATTAACTGTAGAGGGTCTCTGGGGTTCTGAAAAGGTACCCTATTGAAAAGGAAAAAGGTAATTTTTTAAAAATTACTTATAGAAGTTGCTTTAAGTGCCTCTATAATATAAATGTTCCTGCCCGTAAATGTTATGGTAGTTATTCCATGGTTATAAGTGTTTGCAGAACCATTGAAGAGCAGCTGCACAAGCTTGTTCTATTTATGAAAGCAGCTGCTTCTCTCCATGGTGACAAGGCTCACTGCAGGTTCGGCTGCATTGTGCAGCACTAAGAGAAGCTCACCAGTTCCCACGCTGTAGGTGATCCAATGTACCGGGGTTCGCTCCGAGGGGGAGACAGTATATAGTCCCCCTTCAAGTCTGTGTCTCTCTCTTCACAGCGCAGCAGTTTATGTTTTCTTCTGCAAGCTGCTGCTATCTGCACTCATGGGTAACCAAGGATGCTTGTATTGTTGAGAAGTGTCCTTGGTTACTATACCAAATATGACTGTAATGACAAGTTCGACAAACCTACCATGTACTTAACCTGTTATTATATGAACTAACATCCATTTTCTTTACAAATGCCAAACTACCAATGCCAATTGCCCATCTCTTATCATGAGACAAGTGGTAAAAAACCAAACAATGTTTACATTGTATCTTCCTCTCAGTGACCAATTTGTGTTTTAGTTTCTCACCCTTGGTAAGCTCAATTTTGTACATTTGGTGGAAATGTCCACCATTCTGAAGGTTAAAGGAGGTGGACCATAACTGATTTGGACAGGTCGCTCTTTCAGTATTCTGTTGCCTTCTCTCCTCTGACGCCCTTTGATTAGTGCTATCCCCCATATGTTAAAAGTGTAATGTATCCTGGAAATAAGGCAAATTATTGACATATGCTGGAGATATCAGGAGACCCTTCGGGGGCACAATGTGTAGATTGTGCTAGATCTGCAACCGCGATTGGTGCTAGATCGGGTATTTTCCCTCGGCTTCAAAAAAATGGCGGAGCATGGGCGTTGCCATATTGCCAAGGATCGTCACTCCCCGAGACTTCATCAGGGAGCGGTGATCCGTTGCCATGACAGCCTTGGGTATTCCGAAGACCTGAGGTTGTCTTGTTTTAACCCTTTCATTACAATGTGCGATCAGTAATGGGTGTGGAGGAAAATCCCCATATACTGCCATACTATAGTATGGCAGTATATGATAGGATCAATCAGACTACCTAGGGTTAAAGTACACAAGAAAATGGCGCAAATGCATTTTTTCATCATTTTCACTGCATTTGTAATTTTTTTTCCCGCTTCCCAGTACATGGCATGGAATATTAAATATCATCACTATGAAGTTCAATTTGTTATGCAGAAAACAAGCTGCCACAGAGTTCTGTGCATGGAAAAATAAAAAAAGTTATAGATTTTTGTAGGTGGGGAGTCAAAATGGTAATGAAAAAACAAAAAAAGGCCAGGTCGTTAAGGGGTTCAAGTTTTTAGGCAATTTCTTAATGCACAGCTCTCTTAAGGTCCTGCCACAGCACGTCTTATAGATTATGGTCTGGACTTTGGATGATTGTGTCTCGGATAATGGTCCAGTTGAATTACTCTTTTGTAGGCAAGCTATAGCTGTTGCATAGATCACAGAATGAAGACTGAATGAAGAATACTTTGGTACAGACAATTTCATGTTTGACCCATCTACCAGTATGCTCACCATTTGAGAGATGGTGTGTTAGGGAAGAAGCGTGAGCCCTGCTTTTCCCACAACCTCTGTCCCTGTTTATCTGATGGCCTTGTGGTAAACCACAGGTGAAAACAGGGCGGCGGTCCCTACCCTATTTTCACGCACAGAACAGTAGAACAAACAAACATGAAAGACAGAAGGATAAAAAGCAAGGTCAGGCAAACCAAATCAAAACCAAGAATATAGATAGTAGAATAGACAAAAGTACAAGAAAAGGTTAGAATCAGAGCAGAGTATAGACATTTTAGGGGATATACAGTAGATAACCAAGAGCCAGAAAGCTTATTTAATAAGAATCTGCTTAACCGAGGAAGAGAGAGCACCCTGAGTGCCCATTGTGTTTGTGCTGTTATGATTGTGGTTCTCCCCACATAGGGTGCTGTGCATTATGGCCAAATACTGTCTTCAAAAACACAATGGGGCATGTTTGTCTATCTGTGTGTGACAGAATTTGGTATACTGTAATTTGCAGCAAAAAAAATGTCGGTGCCACATTTATCATAGGTTTTAGAAAATTTTCAGGCAATTTTAGGAGCAAGGCCTATAAGAAGGGAGTGTGACTTTGCACCAATATTGCTAATGCACCAGAATTTTTGGTGCAACTTTCTGGATTAAACAAAGCCAACTAATAGGAGGTGCAAAATACTAGATAGTCTTATACTACACCAGATTTATAATCTGGCATCAACACTACTCTTCACTGCCTTCTTACACTTTTGATAAATCTGCCTAAAAAATTGCCCTTTTTTGGATATTTTTTGTGATATCTCTAAGTGCTGTACTTTTTGACCTTGGGGTGAATTTGCCAGGAGGTCCCTTGCTGAAAAGATTGTCAACTGTTTTGAAAGTTTATGTTTGTTAAATAATAAATAAATAATTAAACAGTGAAACTTTATTGTTGGTCAACTAAGGTCTCAGTCACCAAGGACCAGATGTTTTTTTTTAACTTTGTCTTGATGCAAAAAAAAATCGATACAATTCGAAGAAAATGTACCTTTTTTCTTGACTGTACTTATATATGTAAGTGCTTCTCACAAGCTCCATTATATGTTTGCAGAGCATATTTAAAGTTTATTCTGCAATCTGCCAAGAGCAGGTCTGAAGCCCAACTGTCTCCTACTCTGAGAAGAAGTCAGAGGATGTTTAGAACCACTTTTGTCTTCTTTTCACAGCTTTCTGAGTGGTCTGAAAAGGTCATTAAGTGAATAAAGGTAGCCAAAACTACCTATTTTTCATCTATGTATGTAGAGGCCAATGAGAATGTTGTGTCTCATTTTAAACAAACAAATGATTAGGAAGAAGGGAATGAATTATGCATTGACCATGTGCATTATTTAAAGTCTGTGGAACTGAGAGGCAAGTACCTGCAAACTTAAAGGGGTTTTCCCATCTTGACCTTTTAGGACATATCCTTAGGAGATATTATAAATAGATGATAAATGTAGACATGCACCTATCTCGAGAACAACCACCTTCTCACAGCTGGGCTGTGCAAACAATCTCCATTTAACTTTACAGGAATGATGATAATAGTGTAGACTATATGCTTGGTGCTTCCATCATCTGTCACAGTATCATCCTGTGGATAAGTTATAAATAACCTAGATGAGAAAACCCTTAACATTAGGAACCTGTGAGCTTCCTTTTTATTTTAAGGAGCTCTAAGTTCATTTTTTAAATCAATGGAGCTTATTGTATTCAGATTTATACAACTAGTAAAGTACTGTGCGAAATAAATATTTTATTTATAGCATAAATGTATGCCTTAAGAAGTATACATTTGGGTTTATTTCACACAAAGACACAGGTTTGCATAGAGGTTTATTGATTTGTGACAATAAAGGACAAAGATCGCATAACACATACAACTTCTGATATGCATGAATAGGAGAATGTCAGCTGGGAAAAAGAAATAGGGCAAAGACAGAACGAAAGGTATCACCGACCACCATGTTGCTGCCTGGAAAAGAATTGTTACAGTTAATACAAGGTATTTTTTGGAAATAAGTGTTCAACATTTTTAGGTAGGTCAAAGCTGAATTGCAAATATATCCAACTAAAAGTCCAAGCTGGTTTTCACTATTGTAATTAATACTATTTTTTAAACTTTTTCAATATAACTTTTAAAAATCTTTTTTCACTTTTGTTTGTTGTTGGGACACCACATTATTTGCAACTTTCATGACTGCTTGACTGGATGGTTTTTGGATTATTTACAGTGGAAATATTATTTTGTTTTTGGCTTTGTTTGGCTGGGACATATATGTATACATATACGTTTGACTAGGAATAAACATACATTTCAACCAAAAACTGTTTTATGCATTCATATTCAATTGGTACATTTTTTAGTTGGTCATACTTGTAATTCACGGTTGTTTGAAGGTCACATAGTGCCTCTCTATAGCCCCTCAATGATTTTTGTGAGTCCTCCAGTAATATCAGCTACGATGGTCTATAAAAGAAAGAAATAAGAAAGTGAAAAAATATATACATATATATATATATATTTATTTGCACTGAAGACATATATTGACTGAATTGGCTGATGCATTCTGGGCCTTTCTCGATGGAACATACATACTTGGGGAATTGTACTGTAAATTTAATAAAGTAAAAAAGTCCTACCAGAATGTTGGCAATCTTTGTAAGGTAATGGTTCTATGTAGATAAAAATAGTATATTAATAGAGATTGACATGCATGCATTTAAAATAATTATTACTGAATATAAAATTATAGTTCAGTGATACCAGATCAACACTAATACATGAATATTCTTACCAACACACTGCAGGCAAGATCTCTGACATCTTGAGTAAGAGGAACATCATTCTAAAATTAAATTAAAAAGACTGAGTCCCCACATCACATTTCATAATTTTTCACTAAACAAATTGACCAAGACTGTTACTTACAATGAGGTCACCGATTAATGGAATGTCTTCCTAGATAATGATAATAAAAATACATTTTATTCCAGTATAATATATTGTTTTAAAACATAGTAATGGAATCAGTTATCACCATTAAATATTTCAGACAATGACTCACAAGCTGTAAAAAGCAAAAATAAACTAATCACATAAAAAAAATTCGATCATTTTCACATGATGATATTTTGGTCAGTTTTTGTGAAATGTTTTTACGCTAAAAACAGAAAATTTACAATATTCACTCTCTATGGCATCCACTTATGTCTTTGCTTACAAATACTGACGGAAATTGTAAACTGAGATACTACCATGTGAGAATGATATAAGGCTTGGTTTGCAGGATATCTAGGAGTTATATTCACAAAATACACTATGGAGATTTTTTTAATTGTAAACAAAGATTATCATTAGTAGATGAGGACATGCTATTTGACCCAGAAAATGTTCTACATTTGCTCTTTTGTGGTAAGTAACATGTTAAAGCAGGGGTTACACTTTGTAAAGTTTGTGAACATTTTTTTGTTGTTGTGTTATATGTATTATACCTGACACACAGGGTAATTCATATAAAAACATGACAGACCTAAAGGTTTTGGCTACCATGACAAGCTGATGGGGATTCCAGCCATTGCTTCTAGATGGCAGATGGGTTAAGTTGACTTAAATTTACCTAATGTATGCATATATTAATGATGTAAATGACAATGCCACATCACTTTTTATGTATTTTATTTGTACTTTGTATTGGAAAAAAAAGTTAATAAAGTATTTATAAAAAAAGATTGTTGTCAAGCTCAAGTTCTTTTGAAAGGAAGATTGGGTGGGCCTGGCAAAAGAGCTTTTGTCAGGCTTTTAGACTGTTGTGATTAAAAGAAATCAGATTTGGAATAATAAATGGCCGTTTATATATATTTTTTTAATTTCTTATGACTAAATCAAAAACTGCACGTATGTTGTTAACATATATAAACACAGATTCTTACCAAAACCTTCATGACTCGTTCAATGATGTCTTGCTGTATTAAAGAAATGAAAATACTGTTATTTATGTGTATTAAAAAATTGAAATAAGAATAAGGAAAATGTCATTATTTTGCATGTGAAATATTTGTGAAAAGAAGCAGTAAAGTTACCACCATGCTGTGTAATTGGAAAATTTGTCAAAAACTTTGACACCTTACAAACATGTACTGTTGTTATAGACTTCATTAACAACTCAAGACTTTCCATAGGTATATTATTTAAAATAATATTTATTTAGAAAAAAGTAAAACCCAGATGTCAGAGAAGAAAAATGTTAAATAATTCTTACCAGAAAGTTGAAAAGGATGAGGGAAACTTCATTAGCCAATTGTGCAGCATCTTGAGTATTGATTGTCTGGAATAGGTTGTGAAAAGTACATCTGTATCAGTTTATTACAGATCACGTAAATACCTGACATATAGTATATAACACACTGGCCCACATTTATAAAAGCCCCTGTACCAGTTTTTTGTCTGACTTTGTACATTTTATCTAACTTGCACATGTATTTCTAAAGTGACAGAACAGTGGCTGAACTATACCCGACACAACACAAAGTTTTGCATTGAACGGGCGTTCCTATGCACGGTTGGACCTTGCTCCACACCACATTTATCACGAAGTGTCCATCAGAATTGTGTCATAAGCTATATGTTAAAGTTGCACCAAAAAAAAGTTGACCGGCGCCAGATTCATGAAGAACATGCGCCACAAATCATGAACCTGGCAAACCCTCCACACCTTACCGGTATACTGTACCCACTGCAGTTTTAACAGTTTTTGCTAACTGTGGGCCAAAATGTATCAAGTGTACAAATTTAATAGTATAGAAGTTCTTAGTGGCTTTTTATATGTATAATATAGACTTCATACAATATAAAGAAGTTTGTAGGTTGAAAAAATGGTGTAGGAGTTCATAGACCAGCTGGCTAATATCAAATATATCCATTACTTCCCTTTTAATGTGTTTTCACGTGATGTTTTACCGTAAACTATTACATCAAATATACAGTCATCTAGTTGTTATTTCTGAACAAACATACATCACTTAGCAAAGGCTTAGTGACATTTTATCTTTATGACAGGACACCAGTTAATGTCTGACAAATACTTCTATCATCAGTTTTTTCCATTTCTACACTTGTATAACATCTTTTATTTACCCTGGTTGTTTGGATTAATGTAATGTAATATGTTGTGAGAAATCAATGACTAAAGCTTTGTATTCAGTAAGCAAATATTAACAACAGATAAAAAACGTTTCACTTACCACTGAAGTGCCCAGAAGGTTGCTCAAAGTGCAGCCAACTTCTTTCTTTAACATGAATTGACAAATGTTAGAATTCTCTTATACATTGCATCTAACTTTGGAGTAAGTTAAATATGTTTATATAGCTTATATATATTTTAAATAAGCTATTAATTATCACTTTGTAGGATATTGAGACCTCCAAATTAGGTATGCAACCATACACAATAATGTTAATTTTCTGTGTTTGATATTGGCGCTTAGCCCATTTACATTAATAGGACTGCACCAGTCTAAAACATTGGCATAAACCTTAAAGGGACTCCACCACCAGTATGAAGGATTGTAAACCAAGAACACTGATATGTGTGTGTGTCCCCTTTGGCAGGATCCACTTTTCTTAAAGCTTTTTATGCCGTTGTTTTTGAGAAAAAAAAAGGCTTTAAAATTATGCAAATTAGCCTAAGGAGATCCAGGCTCCATTAACATCTAGGGAACCCAGAGCCCCTCAGGCTTATTTGCATAATTGTTAAATCCTTAGAGGAGATCTTGCCAAAGGGGGCACACACCAGTATAATAGTGTGATTGGTTTACAATCTTTGATCCTGGTGGTAGATGTCCTTTAAACTTGTATTTGTGATATTGTAGTGACTAGATCAACCCAACTCAGTCAAATTGACAGCGGCTGTCATAGCATGTTTATTTCTATCCAATATACTTATTCTCTAGGAATTTCTATTAACATAATAAAGTGTATGAAACTGTGAGATTTATGAAATAATAGTTGAACACAATAAAAGATCAATGAACAGAATGTGAAAAATTGTGAAATATAGAAATTGTATTTATCGACTAGAAAAATAAAGTTGTGAGGAATGGCTATTTCTATATATTTGTTATCTGTACTCCATACTCATATGGTGGTCAACATATGAGTGTGACCAAACTGAAGTTGAAAGTTTTTCCACAGCAATTACTAGCTATTTGTTGGTTATAAAAGTTAAATTTCTGGGGGCTCCATCACTTAAAAGTCAGAATTTTGTAATATGATACTCAGGAGAAATGGGTTACTTCGGTGCTTCATACTAGTGATGGTGTTGGAGCCAACAGTAATCAAACAAACTGTAGATATTTTGTCCAAAATGCCTATTTAAATGCACTTTTTCAGAAAGAGCTTGAAATAAATGCAAATGAAAGCCTAAAATAATTGTTGTTTGGGAGGATATGTGCACATATAGATTATAACAGTTGTATGAATACATTGCAGCGGGTTTTCATTTGCCTGTATTCCTGCAATGTATAATGGAGGAGCATTTGACCGCCCCCGCCCCCCCCCCCCCCACCGCTCCCTCCATCAAGGTTTGGTACAATTGCTGCCTCTATAGATTTGGAACTGGAAACTATAAACATTTTGTAATGAAGAAATATCTTACCAGAATATTGTCTACTTGTTCCAGGAAGGTAATGAAGTAAGCAACATTTTGCTGTCTCTAAAAAAAAGACATTTCTCTTTAATAAAAACACTAAAAATATGAAAAGAAATAATATAAATGGTGGGGTGGATAGACCATTTATGCAGTTTGGGCCATAGGGTATCACATAGTGTGAGGGGCTATGTTGTAAAAATGAAAAGACCATGGCAAATGTTATTTTGACTTGACTTAGTATACAAATATTTATAAGATATATATCTTTTTATCCTCTGTCACTGCAAATACACATTTTATATTGGTTTGCTCTAAAGTTAGTGAAGTGAGCAGAACAAAGGTAAGTGGGCGAAGTCCTCAGGGAGGACTGTGTTCCACCAATAATATAAAGCACAATCCTGTACTACCATTACTACTTTCTTAATTACTTTTTGACAATATGAATATGGTCCAGAAAGACCAAAATATATTTTATTACCTGTGAGATTGAATATTTACATTATTTCTCCAGTGTAGAATACTGTGATGTTCTTTATTATATATATATATATATATATATATATATATATATATATATATATATATATATATTCATTCTCAAAATCCCTTTAGAAATTAAGTGATATAAAGCATCTATGCCAACTTAATGTCATTATCAGCCTTGATAATTCTTACCTGTGCAACTTTGTAGTTACATAGGAGTGTTCCCAAGTTCTTCAGCAGTGTTGGAGCATCTTTCTGTAAAGTTTTTTTAAAATTTTTACAAAAGATAAGTCAAAAATGAATTCATTATGTAATTCCGCGTACATCATGTTTAAAAATAATATTTAAATCCCTTGATACTTTAAAAAGCCTATATCAATGGATCTCTAAAAACTGTGAGCTAATACAGCAGCCCTGACACTTGGTAAATTTCATAATCTTCAAATTGACTCTGACATTTTTATTAGGGTAACTTTATATATTTCAGCTCTACATCAGCATATGTAATTGACGTGACCTTAAACATACATTTTCCATTACATTTTTATCTCATGGCTGGCAATGGCAGATTCATGTTACTATATGAGGTGCACATGCCAGTGAAATAGAAGGCTTAGGGAAACAATTCAAATCTTTGAGTCTAACACTGTAGACCCAGTGACAGACTATAGAGTATGAAAAACAAATCCAGTAGTTAACATCTGTGCAGTGAATTACTCTCCATTCAACCTACAATGTTAGAAAACAAGCATATGGGGAAATTATAATTGTCGTGCTGTTAAGTTGCACTATAAATTAGCTTTGTTTCTAATCTTTGCAATAAAGCCCCCTAATTAATGTTCTATTTATAGCAATGGTTTATTCATTTGGGGAAGAAACACCTTGTGGGACCCCAAAAACTCCTAAGACAGCATCTTCTGTTCCCCCTCAAGTTATACCCCTGCCCCTTCTCATTTATCCTTGCCATATTTTGAAATATTTTATATATATATATATAAAATTGACCAGACTACGCAGCTTGGTTAAGTGTTAAACTACGGTGTCTAGGGCCCGACGTAAAATTCTTTCACTAGTAGCCTCATATTGGCTACATGCACACATATAGACAAGTGCTGCAAGATAGTTGATGAAGGGGACCTTGGAATTTGCCAAAAGAATGATATTTGTTTCCTTTTCTCTTAACCCAGATGTAATTTTAGTAATACAATGTGCGTATAATACTCCATTTATTATAATGGTGTATAGTCTGGTGAAGATTTTCTATGCTGATTTTCCATATGACCAATTATCAGTCAAGTAGGAGGTCTCCCTGTGACCTAAAGGCCAAACCTGATGGACCAAGCAAGACAATTCACTAGATTTACCAAGTGGGCCAGTCCAACCATGGCTTGTTGCAAATTTTGAGGTGCTTTTTAAAGATTAGTATCAGCTATATTTCCAAAAAATCAATAATATTTAGTGAAGACTTCCTAGGAAGCTCAATTTAGAGCAATTTATGCTATTTATTTTCCTACCTAGTTAAGCTTGAATGATAATGTATAGTATACCTTCAAAAGCTGCACAAGACAGTCGAGTTTTGGGACTGGTTTTGGAGCAGGTTTAGGTTTTTGAGGCACAGGCTGTTGCTTAGGAACGGGTTGTGGTTGTTGAGGAACAGGCTGTTGTTGCTTAGGAACTGACTCTGGTACTTTTGGGACAGGTTTTGGCTCAGATTTTGGAACTTTTGGCTCAGGCTCTACAACAGGTTTTGGCACAGGAGCAGCTGGCGCATCTACAAAAAAGGCATTTCAATAAAATGAAATATAAAGTGAAATATAAAGCATGCAATATTCTATATACTAATCTACAATTATATTACCAACCTTTTTTGTCAACTGGTAAAGTGAAGCAACAGTTTAGAGATAAAAGCAGAAAGGCAATAGCGAACTTCATGGTGGTATTGTACTTGGTAACAAGCCGTGAATAGCAGAACCAAAAACAAGAACTGTGCAACTCAGAATGCCTTGCTTTATACTAGGACAAGGTGAAAGGTATCTTTTGATGGTGCCAAAACCTCAATATCATTTCCTTATCAGTTAAATGTTTCTAGATTTCAAAGTGTGACAATAGTTATGTTGTCTATTATGTTATCTCATTTTCTTTCCATGTAGTGATAAGAAATTAAGTTAGATATTATGCCCTTTCATATCATTGAAAAAATGGATTTATACTATGTTGTGTTAAATATTGAGGGCTACAAGTTGAATAATCTTTAATGGCTCAATGTATTTAACAGGCTAATGGTATTTTTAATTTAGGTAGTTTAGGGTAATATGAAGTAAACAAAATAGAATACAGTAAACAACATTAACTTGTTGTGGGAAAAGAACAGGTAATTACATCGTGATGCGGCAGGGGATGTATGAAAAGGGCTTATGGGCCTAGCCCATTTCATACATACTGGATGTTTGCTGCATAATAAATGCTCACCATCAACTTGGCTTTGTCATGTTCATGGTGTCATCGTGGTGTGGCAATCAGTCGCCTTGAAAGTCGTGAGTTTCTATGAGGCAGACCAATACAGATCAGTTTCATATACTGCAATACAGCCTTACAGTCTGCAAAATAATAGCAATGAAAATGTCAGCTTGTCCTGCAAAAAATGACACCATACAAGCTCAGTACACTGAAGTATGAAACTATTATTGGTGTTCGAACATGCTAAAAGGAAGACATTTAAAACATTTTTAAGACATATAAATGTTAGATATATATGACCTTACTGACCCAAAGAATAAAGGAGAGGTGTCATTTGTAGTGCAGAGTGATAGCCTACAAGAAAAACTGATCCACAAGAAAATGGCGTACATATATTTTTCTGTCAATTTTATCTCATTTGGAATTTTTTCTAGCTTCCCTGTACATAGCATTGGATAATAAATACTGACACTAGTACATACAAATTATTATGCAGAAAACAAGCCCTCATACAGCTTTGTACACAACAAAATTTTGGGGTTTTTGAAAATATGGGGGGGGGGGATGCAAACATAAATGAAAAAAGGACATTGGCGGCAAAGGGTTTAAGTTGGTCAAAAAAGGTGAAGAGGCATTTCATAAACAATTTGAGGGTAAACTGTTTATTTTTTTATTAATTTTGGGCAATATACTAAATATATTTATGATTAATTTAGGTGATACTGTATATATTAAAAATAAATATGGCTGTATTCTATATTATAATTGATTTGAGAGAGAGCTACTTTGGTTATTATTTTCATCCCTTACTTTCCCAGCATGTTTTTAGCCATGTCGCATTCAAAGATAATTTTTCATAAACACGACTATACAAGGGTTTGTTTTTTGCAGGACAAATTCTAGTGTTAAATGGCATCTTATTGTTTGCCTTTTCTGGGGAGGAAATATTTCTTTTTTTTAAATTATTATTATTTTGTGGGAGGGGGGTCATCTTTAGACCTTAAAAACAATAAACTATTACCGCAATACCAAACATAAATCATGATCACATTTTTAAAATTCCTTACAGCATTTAATACATTTGTCAGTTCTAAAGTATCCACTATGCACTTTCTGTTAATGATGTGAGCACACAAAATTGTTTGCCCTTTTAACCTTTTTGTTGCATAGGTGAGGCACCATTTACACAAATTGTGGCCTAATCATGGCCCCCATAGAGGTACAACTGGTCACAGTGTACTGAGCATACTGGAGCACATTTACTAAGGGTCGTGCACCAGTTTTCTGGTGGACTTTGCATATTCTTTTCAGTGCAAACTGCATGCACAGGTATTTAAGAAGTGTCCAAGACACACGGTGTTGCACATGACACATTTGTTTTGCAGCTGCACAATGCTGCACTAAAAATGGGCATTCCTGTGCTTAGTTGGACTGGTAGCCACAAAAAAAAAAGTTGTGCACTCTGTCCGAGCAGTGCAGGGAGCGCCAGTGTAAAAAGCAGCGGGTTGTGAACCCATTGTGCTATCTAACTGGTTTGACTTTGGGCCACACACTAAGGGCATTATCCCTGAACCCTTTTGGTATTCACCTTTTTACCCCTATACAGGAATCCAAACTCCGCTGCTGAGAGATCGCAAGGCCGTGGTGGTTCCAGTATAGATAGCAGCTGGCCCAGTGGGCAGAGAGACACCAGTACGTGGTACCAAGGGGTCAGGCAAGGCGGGTAGTCAGTAACAGTCCGTAGTCAAGGCAGGCAGCGTTCAACTAGAATCCCGGGACAGGCAGAGGGTTATGGCAGACAGCACAAGGTCAAGAACAAGCCGGGGTTGTATACCAGGGAGGGCAGATCAAATCAGAGTCAAGAACAAGCCGGAGGTCAAACACAATACAGCAGGACTAGCAGGCTAGGAACCTTTGCTCAGGCATGTAGAAAAGGGTATGCTGGGCTATATGGCTGGATTTGCATGCTGATAGGCGGGGACAGCCTAGTTGGGAAAAACCCTGCTCCTTTAGGGAGTTAAAGCATGGCCGGACACGGTGGCTGAAGGTAAGCCTGCAAAGGGGAATGCAACCCGTCGCCACCATTACAGCCAGATTTATGAAGAACATGAGACAGAAATTCTGAATCTGGCGCCCTCTGCACACGACACAGGCAGTTTGTACTGTTTTTAGTAAATTTGGGCCACTGTGTCTTACTGCACTGTGAAAAAGCCAGCACATAGTTATGTGTATGGGACCCAAGTCTGATGTTTAGAGATTTAACACACCCATTTCCCATCCACATTTTAAAATTGGACAAAAAGTTGAAACTTTTTTGCACATGCAAGTATAAACATAACAAACTCCCATTTTGGGCCTCTTTGGTGACATAATTGTGGGGTGCAGGGCTTGATTAAGTATCCCCATCACATGTTACTTGTTAATTGTGTCAGTTTACAACTATTGGAAAGCAGTAGGATGCAGACCCTAAGGGACATAGTAGATTTTCAGAATAAGTAAAGAATAGAGATGAGCGAACATACTTGTCCGAGCTTGATGCTCGTTCGAGCATTAGCGTACTCGAAACTGCTCGTTGCTCGGACAAATACTTTGCCCGCTCGAGAAAATGGCATCTCCCGCCGTTTTGCTTTTTGGCGGCCAGAAACAGAGCCAATCACAAGCCAGGAGACTCTGCACTCCACCCAGCATGACGTGGTACCCTTACACATCGATAGCAGTGGTTGGCTGGCCAGATCAGGTGACCCTGGAATAGACTAGCCCCTGCCCGCGCTGCTCGGATCATTCTGTGTCTGGACGCCGCTAGGGAGAGAGCTGCTGCTGGTCAGGGAAAGCGTTAGGCTGTTCTATTAGAATAGTGTTAGGCAGGAGTGATTCTACAAGAACCCAACAGCCCTTCTTAGGGCTACAATAACGTTATACTTTTTTTTTTTTATGTACTTGTGGCTGGGCTTGCTGGCACTAGTAGTGCAGCTAGTACCATATTGTGAGGAATTTGCAGGGGGACTTGTTACCGTTGTGTTTAGCTCTTAGTGACACACATATCCACCTCAAACACCAAAGTGGGACAATTTATTAGGGGTTTGAGTAGAATTAGGCAGAGTCTGCTGATTTTTTTTTTTTTTTACCTTTATTTCATTTTATAGCTCAAACTCATCTTGCAAAGCAGTGTGCTTTCAGTGTAGGCTACAAAATAGCCATAGGAGAACCCCAACGGCTTACTTAGGCCTACAATAGCGTTATATTTTCCTTTTTTTTGTTTGCTTGTGGCTGGGCTTGCTGGCATTAGTAGTGCAGCTAGTACCATATTGTGAGGAATTTGCTGGGAGACCTGCGACCGTTGTGTTTAGCTCTTAGTGACACGCATATCCACCTCAAACACCGAAGTGGGACAATTTATTAGGGGTTTGATTAGAATTAGGCAGAGTCTGCTGATTTACTTATTTTTTTTACCTTTATTTCATTTTATAGCTCAAACTCATCTTGCAAAGCAGTGTGCTTTCAGTGTAGGCTACAAAATAGCCATAGGAGAACCCCAACGGCTTACTTAGGCCTACAATAGCGTTATATTTTCCTTTTTTTTGTTTGCTTGTGGCTGGGCTTGCTGGCATTAGTAGTGCAGCTAGTACCATATTGTGAGGAATTTGCTGGGAGACCTGCGACCGTTGTGTTTAGCTTTTAGTGACACGCATATCCACCTCAAACACCGAAGTGGGACAATTTATTAGGGGTTTGATTAGAATTAGGCAGAGTCTGCTGATTTACTTATTTTTTTTACCTTTATTTCATTTTATAGCTCAAACTCATCTTGCAAAGCAGTGTGCTTTCAGTGTCGGCTACAAAATAGCCATAGGAGAACCCCAACGGCCTACTTAGGCCTACAATAGCGTTATATTTTCCTTTTTTTTGTTTGCTTGTGGCTGGGCTTGCTGGCATTAGTAGTGCAGCTAGTACCATATTGTGAGGAATTTGCTGGGAGACCTGCGACCGTTGTGTTTAGCTCTTAGTGACACGCATATCCACCTCAAACACCGAAGTGGGACAATTTATTAGGGGTTTGATTAGAATTAGACAGAGTCTGCTGATTTACTTATTTTTTTTACCTTTATTTCATTTTATAGCTCAAACTCATCTTGCAAAGCAGTGTGCTTTCAGTGTCGGCTACAAAATAGCCATAGGAGAACCCCAACGGCTTACTTAGGCCTACAATAGCGTTATATTTTCCTTTTTTTTGTTTGCTTGTGGCTGGGCTTGCTGGCATTAGTAGTGCAGCTAGTACCATATTGTGAGGAATTTGCTGGGAGACCTGCGACCGTTGTGTTTAGCTCTTAGTGACACGCATATCCACCTCAAACACCGAAGTGGGACAATTTATTAGGGGTTTGATTAGAATTAGGCAGAGTCTGCTGATTTACTTATTTTTTTTACCTTTATTTCATTTTATAGCTCAAACTCATCTTGCAAAGCAGTGTGCTTTCAGTGTCGGCTACAAAATAGCCATAGGAGAACCCCAACGGCTTACTTAGGCCTACAATAGCGTTATATTTTCCTTTTTTTTGTTTGCTTGTGGCTGGGCTTGCTGGCATTAGTAGTGCAGCTAGTACCATATTGTGAGGAATTTGCTGGGAGACCTGCGACCGTTGTGTTTAGCTCTTAGTGACACGCATATCCACCTCAAACACCGAAGTGGGACAATTTATTAGGGGTTTGATTAGAATTAGGCAGAGTCTGCTGTTTTATTTTTTTTTTTACCTTTATTTCATTTTATAGCTCAAACTCATCTTGCAAAGCAGTGTGCTTTCAGTGTCGGCTACAAAATAGCCATAGGAGAACCCCAACGGCTTACTTAGGCCTACAATAGCGTTATATTTTTCTTTTTTTTTGTTTGCTTGTGGCTGGGCTTGCTGGCATTAGTAGTGCAGCTAGTACCATATTGTGAGGAATTTGCTGGGAGACCTGCGACCGTTGTGTTTAGCTCTTAGTGACACGCATATCCACCTCAAACACCGAAGTTGGACAATTTATTAGGGGTTTGATTAGAAATAGGCAGAGTCTGCTGATTTATTTTTTTTTTTTACCTTTATTTCATTTTATAGCTCAAACTCATCTTGCAAAGCAGTGTGCTTTCAGTGTCGGCTACAAAATAGCCATAGGAGAACCCCAACGGCTTACTTAGGCCTACAATAGCGTTATATTTTCCTTTTTTTTGTTTGCTTGTGGCTGGGCTTGCTGGCATTAGTAGTGCAGCTAGTACCATATTGTGAGGAATTTGCTGGGAGACCTGCGACCGTTGTGTTTAGCTCTTAGTTACAAGCATATCCACCTCAAACACCGAAGTGGGACAATTTATTAGGGGTTTGATTAGAATTAGGCAGAGTCTGCTGATTTATTTATTTTTTTTACCTTTATTTCATTTTATAGCTCAAACTCATCAGGCACAGCACAAAATCCAGTTGTGTGCTGTCAGTGTAGGTTAGAAACTAGCCATAGCAATAGGATAGCATCGTTTTGTTAAAAAATAAATAAAAATTAAAAAAAATAAACACGAAAAAAAAAAAAAAAATTAAAAGTTTACACTTTAATTTGGAAAATGTTTAACCCGAGGGCTAGGGGTAGAGGACGAGGGCGTGGACGTGGGCGTCCAACTACTGCAGGGGTCAGAGGCCGTGGTCCTGGGTGGGGTGAGACACCACCTGCTGATGAGGGAGCAGGGGAACGCCGCAGAGCTACACTCCCTAGGTTCATCATGTCTCAAGTTACTGGGACTCGTGGTAGAGCACTGTTGAGGCCAGAACAGTGCAAAGAGGTGGTGTCGTGGATTGCGGACAATGCTTCTAGCCATTTGTCCACCAGTCAGTCTTCCACGCAGTCCACCCATGTCACCGAAATCAGCACTCCTCCGGCTCCTCCAACTCAGCCTCCTTCCCCCCAGTCTGCTACCTCCCAGCAAAATTTGGCATTTGAACCGGCATACTCTGAGGAACTGTTTTCTGGACCCTTCCCACAGTCACAAACCACTTGTCCGGTTGCTGCTGAGCAATTTTCCGATGCCCAGGTTTTCCACCAGTCGCAGTCTGTGGGTGATGATGACATTATTGACGTAGTGGAAGAAGTGTGTAAAGAGGTGTCGGACGATGAGGAGACACGGTTGTCAGACAGTGGTGAAGTTGTTGTCAGGGCAGGAAGTCCGAGGGGGGAACAGACTGAGGGATCGGAGGATGATGAGGTGACAGACCCAAGCTGGGTTGATAGGCCGGGTGAACACAGTGCTTCTGAGTCAGAGGCGAGTCCTATAGCAGAACAGGTTGGAAGAGGCAGTGGTGGGGCCAGACGGAGAGGCAGGGCCAGAGCTGGTGCATCAGCGCCAAATGTTGCCCGTTGTCAAGCTCCCGTGGCGAGGGCTAGATTTTCAGAAGTCTGGAGGTTCTTTAAAGAAACACCGGATGACCGACGGACTGTGGTGTGCAACCTTTGCCAAACCAGGATCAGCAGGGGTTCCACCACTACTAGCTTAACTACCACCAGTATGCGCAGGCATATGAATGCTAAACACCCCACTCAATGGCACCAAGCCCGTTCACCTCCGGCCGGGCACACCACTGCTCCTTCCCCTGGGTCATCTGCTAGTCAGCCCCCTGCCCAGGACCACGGCCCAAACACCTCCCGTGCGAAAACCCCATCTTCGCCTCCACGATCCTCCACAGCATCCACCAGCGTTCAGCTCTCCATACCCCAGACGCTGGAGCGCAAAAGAAAGTATAGCGCAACCCACCCACACGCCCAAGCCCTCAACGTCCACATCTCCAAGTTGCTTAGCCTGGAGATGCTGCCCTATAGGCTGGTAGAGACCGAGGCCTTTCGAAACCTCATGGCGGCCGCCGCCCCTCGGTATTCGGTCCCCAGCCGCCACTACTTTTCCCGATGTGCCGTCCCAGCCCTGCACAAGCACGTGTCAGAGAACATCTTCCGTGCCCTGACCAACGCCGTTTCTGACAAGGTCCAACTTACCACGGACACGTGGACGAGTGCTGCCAGGCAGGGCCACTATATATCGCTGACGGCACATTGGGTTAACTTGGTGGAGGCTGGGACCGAGTCTGACCCTGGGGCTGCTCATATACTGCAGACGCCGAGGTTTGCGGGGCCTACCTCGGGCCAGGTCTCAAAGGCCTACTATGCCTCCTCCTCCTCCCACCCCTCCTCCACCTCCTCCTCCTCCGAATTACCATCTGTGGGCATGGCGCCATCAGTCGGTAGCTCTAGGCACAGCAGCAGTGCCATTGCTAAGCGACAGCAGGCGGTGCTCAAACTGCTGAACCTAGGCGATAAAAGGCACACCGCCCAAGAGCTATCACAGGGCATCACGGCGCAGACTGATCTGTGGCTGGCACCGCTGAACCTGAAGCCAGGCATGGTTGTGTGTGACAACGGCCGAAACCTGGTGGCGGCTCTGCAACTCGGCAGACTGACACATGTGCCATGCCTGGCCCATGTGTTAAATCTCATAGTTCAGCTTTTTCCTCAAGACATACCCCAATCTGTCTGATTTGCTCACGAAGGTGCGCCGCATCTGTGCGCATTTCAGGAAGTCCAGCACAGATGCTGCCACTCTCAGGGCAGCGCAGCGCCGCCTCCAACTGCCCGCTCACCGACTGTTGTGCGACGTGCCCACGAGGTGGAATTCAACATTAACCATGTTATCCAGAGTTTACCAGCAGCGCAGAGCGATTGTAGACTGCCAGATGTCAACTTCCACCAGAACTGGTAGTCAGGTCAGTCAGCTTCCTCAAGTCTACAATGAGGAGTGGACAAGGATGTCTGATATCTGTCAGGTGCTGAGTAACTTTGAGGAGTCAACACAGATGGTCAGTGGCGATGCCGCCATCATCAGCCTCTCCATCCCGCTGCTTGGCCTGTTGAAAAACTCTCTGGTCAGCATGAAGTCGGAAGCTTTGCGCTCGTCACAAGAGACGGGGGAAGAAGATTCCCTTGTTGATAGCCAAAGCACCCTTAGGTCTGTTTCTCAGAGTATATCGGAGGAGGTGTAGGAGGATGAGGAGGAAGAGGAGGAGAATGTTGGCGAGACAGAAGAGGGGACCATTGTTCAGTCCTTCACTGTTCAGCGTGTATGGGCAGAAGAAGAGGAGTTGGAGGAGTTGGAGGAGGAGGAAATGGGCAGTCAGGCCAGTGAGGGGAGTGAATTCTTGCGTGTTGGGACTCTGGCACATATGGCAGATTTCATGCTAGGCTGCCTATCCCGTGACCCTCGCGTTCAAAGAATTTATTCCAGCACCGATTACTGGGTATTCACTCTCCTGGACCCACGGTGCAAGCAAAATCTTTCCACTCTTATCCCTGGAGAGGAAAGGAGTGTGAGAATGCATGAATACCAGCAGGCCCTGGTGCACAAGCTGAAACAGTATTTCCCTTCTGACAGCGCTAGCGGCAGAGGGCGTACTTCTGCGGGACAAGTAGCGAGGGAGAGTAGGCGAGCAGGCAGCTTGTCCAGCACTGGCAGGGGTACGCTTTACAAGGCCTTTGCCAGTTTTATGTCACCCCAGCAAGACACTGTCACCTGTCCACAGTCTCGGCAGAGTAGGGCTGATCTTTACAGAAAGATGGTGAGGGAGTACGTAGCTGACCATACCATCGTCCTAAATGCTCCACAGCTCCCTACAACTAATGGGTTTCAAAGCTAGACATGTGGCACGAACTGGTGCTGTACGCCTTGGAGGTTCTTGCCTGCCCTTCCACTAGCGTGTTGTCCGAGCGGGTTTTCAGTGCAGCTGGTGGCATCATCACCGATAAGCGTACACGCCTGTCGACTGACAGCGCTGACAGGCTGACGCTTATCAAGATGAATAAAGCCTGGATTTCTCCGGATTTTCATTCTCCACCAGGTGAAAGAAGCTCAACCTGAATAATGTATGCGCTCCTCCTCCTCATTGTCCTCCTTCTCCTCCTCTTTGTACACTAAAGCATAGGAAACTGGCTATTTTTTGCCAGGGCCAACTGGCTCTAGCTATAGTACTCTATGTATTTAATTTTTCTGGAGGGCCACCTACCCGGTCCTCTGTTTTAAGCAATTTTTGGGAGTGCCACATACAGGCACTAAATCTATTTAATTTTTCTGGAGGACCACCTACCTGCTCCTCTGGTTTGAAAACTTTTTTGGATTGCCACATACAGGCACTCAATTTATTTAATTTTTCTGGAGGACCACCTACCTGCTCCTCTGGTTTGAAAACTTTTTTGGACTGCCACATACAGGCACTATCCAAATTAAATTGTCTCCATAGCAGCCTCCACATGTCGTCTTTTTAGCTGGCTCCACACGTTGTCTCCATTGCTACCTCCACACGTCATCGCCATAGCTGCCTCCAAAAGTCGTCCATATAGCTGCCTCCATACATGGTCTCCTTATCAAACGAACTGTGTCAGGCAGAATTTTGGGTTGTTTTCATGGATTCCACATCAAACTTGTTAACTTTGTCGCCACCCTGCTGTGTAATCCACAAAATATACTGGCAAACTTTTATCATTTACCAATATTATTTTAGCGCTTCTTGCGCATCTATTTACATTCCCCTCACCCGCCATATCCTAAACTTAAAAGAACGCTACTACACTTGATCTTATACAAAAGGTTCTTTGAAGTGCTGTTTGGGGAGTAGCCTAGAGACAGGGGCTTGGATTGGCGAAAGCTCGTCTGGCTGCGGAGCGCCAGTTCCATCTCAAGATCCAACTAACATAGTTTTAACTGCAGCACCTTTAATCTACTACTAGTTCACTGCCTCCATACATCGTCCCCTTATCAAACGAGCTGTGTCAGGCAGAATTTTGGGTTGTTTTCATGGCTTCCACATCAAACTTGTTAACTTTGTCGCCACCCTGCTGTGTAATCCACAAAATATACTGGCAAACTTTTATCATTTACCAATATTATTTCAGCTCTTCTTGCGCATCTGTTTACATTCCCCTCACCCGCCATATCCTAAACTTATAAGAACGCTACTACACTTGATCTTATACAAAAGGTTCTTAGAAGTGCTGTTTGGGGAGTAGCCTAGAGACAGGGGCTTGGATTGGCGAAAGCTCGCCTGGCTGCGGAGCGCCAGCTCCATCTCAAGATCCAACTAACATAGTTTTAACTGCAGCACCTTTAATCTACTACTAGTTCACTGCCTCCATGCATCCTCCCCTTATCAAACGAGCTGTGTCGGGCAGAATTTTGGGTTGTTTTCATGGCTTCCACATCAAACTTGTTAACTTTGTCGCCACCCTGCTGTGTACTCCACAAAATATACTGGCAAACTTTTATCATTTACCAATATTATTTCAGCGCTTCTTGCGCATCTGTTTACATTCCCCTCACCCGCCATATCCTAAACTTATAAGAACGCTACTACACTTGATCTTATACAAAAGGTTCTTAGAAGTGCTGTTTGGGGAGTAGCCTAGAGACAGGGGCTTGGATTGGCGAAAGCTCGCCTGGCAGCGGAGAGCCAGCTCCATCTCAAGATCCAACTAACATAGTTTTAACTGCAGCACCTTTAATCTACTACTAGTTCACTGCCTCCATACATCGTCCCCTTATCAAACGAGCTGTGTCAGGCAGAATTTTCAGGTGTTTCACCAGATACATAGTGGAACACGGCCCATCTGTCGCCGCCCTGCTGGAGACCTGAAGTTGCAATCATAGCAGCGCAATATGGATGTCCCATACTGTCGCTCTTAATCATGGAACCATTTCCATAAAAACAATTAAAAATAGAACCACTATGCTATTCCATTATTCCTAGGTGAAATATTCAAACGACCCGGCCTGCTTTGAAAATTATAATTTTTTCTAAGTAAACGCTTCTGGCCCCCAGGCCCATTTTGGGTGGGGAGGAGCCGAGAGACAGGGGCTTGGACATGCGAAAGCTCGCCTGGCAGTGGACCGCCAGCTCCATCCCAATATTAGGCAGCCTCAGAGGCATCCATGCATGCTGGCCCTGCTGTTTCCTGTCCATTTTGCCTCCACGATCCTCCACAGCGTCCACCAATGTCTCATTTCAACTCTCTATACCCCAGACGCTGGAGCACGAGAGCATATGCAGCACATCATCCCCTTATCAAACGAGCTGTGTCAGGCAGAATTTTCAGGTGTTTCACCAGATACATAGTGGAACTCGGCCCATCTGTCGCCGCCATGCTGGAGACCTGAAGTTGCAATCATAGCAGCGCAATATGAATGCCCCATACTATTGCTCTTAATCATGGAAGTCGTCTCCATGGCTGCCTCCACATGTCGTCCCCTTATCAAAAGAGCTGTGTCAGGCTCATTTTTCGGGTGTTTCACCAGATACGTTATGGAACTTGGTCACTATGTCGCCACCATGCTGTGTTATCGACTAAATATACCGTCAACCTTTTGTTCACATAGGAAATCATTTCAGCGCTTCTTGCTCACCTCCTTTGGTGAAGCCTGAGTCCATTTAGGGTATGTTGCCATGACACTCTCTAGCCTGCCACTGCTGCCGCTGCCTCTGCATGCCGTCCCCTATAGTGTCTGGGTCAATTATTGGATGTTTTAGATGCTATCTAGCCTCATTCGGTCACTCTGTCATGGCCAGGGCCGGATTAAGGGTGGTGGGGGCCCCTGGGCACAAACTGGTGGGGGCCCTTCCAATAATGTTTTTGGAAGTATATAGCCAGCCAGCCCCTGTAGAATATAGCTGCCAGCCCCCTGTAATATACAGCCACCAGCCTCCTGTAGAAAAAAGCCACAAAATAATAAAATTTATACTTGCCTCACCTTCCCTTCCAGTGATCCCACGACGCTGCAGGCTCTTCCTCGCTTTTCGAGCAGCCGTCGGCCACTGAAGACACAGCTGCCATCACTGGTGGAGATCACGATGCACTGTTTAGGTGGCAGCATGTCCCACGTCCCATCGCAACCTGCTTCAGCCGAAATAGTGCATCTGCGATCTCCCCTAGCAATGGCAGCTGTGTCTCACTGACACAGCTGACATCCTAGACCTCTATGTGTGATGCTGCGTATCGCACTCAGAGACAGTCAGTGACTCAGCTGAGCTGAGTCGCTGACTGTGGGAAACTGGTGGGGGCCCCTTTAAAAGTGAAAGTGGTGGGGGCCCCGGGGCTCGAGCCCCAGGAGCCCCTCCTTTAATCCGGCCCTGGTCATGGCCATGCTGTTGCCCATAATTTTGGCATAATGGTGCGATTAAGCAGCCTCAGAGGCATCCATGCATGCTGCCCCTGCTGTTTCTTGTCCATTTCCGTGGTGTTTCCATCCTTTTCTGAGGTTCCCAGGTGTTTGGCCAAGCTTCTCTGTGCAGAGCCTTGGTCCCCTTGAAAAATGCTCGAGTCTCCCATTGACTTCAATGGGGTTCGTTATTCGAGACGAGCACTCGAGCATCGGGAAAAGTTCGTCTCGAATAACGAGTACCCGAGCATTTTAGTGCTCACTCATCTCTAGTAAAGAACTAATATCCAAATGATTTAGGCCAAAACTATTCAGTCAAAACAGGAGTCCTGTCTTTGAGATGAATTCTGTAAATTGTTTGATGACCTGTTGCACCACGGACATGGCGGTAACATTCACTGCATGCATGGTCATGTAACATGACACCTATAGTTTGTATATAAGAAGCTTTGGAAATGACTGTGATGTAAAAAATTACTGTATTTTTCTAACTATAATTTTCCTTTTTGTATGTTTATCCTTGAATCTTAATTTTAATATCCTGGATAAACCTTGTAATCATAGTCCTTTTGTGGAAAATGATACAGTGCTTTGAGATTTTAGTCAATCAAATCTGCAAACTTCATGGTAAAATATTTCTTATCTCAATATTTGATTTAGATTATTTTACTAATGCATTTATAGGTAATATTCCAGGATGTTATCTCATACCAACGCAGATGCCTTTTTATCGTATTACATTTCTACACATTACATTTTAATAGTGATATTGCACAAGAATTTGTGATTCTTTTACTATTTCTTCATAAATAAATCGCTGTATAAAATCGTAAACTCACCATATGATGATGACCAACATAATTGTAACAAGTTATTTATGTTGCACAATGAAAATAGTTACGTGATAATATTTAATTGCCGAAAGAGTTAATACATATTTTCCAAAAGTTTCAGATATGCTAAATACCTAAACTCCTCAAACCACATGTTAATACCACATAAGGAAAAATCACTAATATGCTTCTGACCAGCAGAAAAAGCCAAAAAAACAGACGCCCAAAGCCAGACTTAAGAAACATATGTCTAATGTAGGAGCACCCAGCTAAACCTATTCTAATCAAAGGTACAGTAAATAATAACAATAGAGATTATGTTATACATATTACTTTACATTATGGGCTACACTATAGGGGAGATGTATTAAACAATTTTTTGTGCCACCACATTTATCAAGGCTTTAGACACTCAATACTTTTCCAACTTGTCCAACTAAGGGGGTGTGACCTCTGAGAGTGATGCATGTTTTAAAAAAAAGGGGGAGTAGATGGGCATAAAGTAGGCCATGCTCCAAAAAAATTGTGGAACACATTTTAGACCACCTCAGTGAAGTTGTAAAGTAGAACATGACAATTTTAAAAAGAGGCAGAATTTATCACCACAGTGATGAATTTGGTGCAGCAAAAAACTAGTCTGACTTTTTGTTGACAGATCCTGCTTCACATTGATATATCTTCCCCTATGTGTAATCCACTATAGAGAAATACAGAGCTTTTGGGAAGTAGGGAAGCAAGGTAGTGGATTTTGCAAAAAAAAAAAAAGATTAGTGAAACATTATCACTGGACTGTGTAACCTCAATTTAGCTACACGGCCCTAATAGTCTGATAAGTCCTATTAGGGATAAGACTAACTCGACATATATGCTCTATTCTGGACAACAGAGCAGATCTATTAAAGCCCCTGCACCAGTTTTCCTGCCTGACTTTGCACATTCTTTTCAGTGCAAACCACTGGCACATGTATTTAAGAAGTGTCCGCAACAGGTTTGTGTTGCGGCTGCACTATTCTACGCTGAAAGGGGTGGTCCTGTCCACAGTCGAACCATTAGACACATTTATCAAGCAGTGGCCGACAGAATTGTGACACAGCCCTATGTAAATGTGCACCGAAAAAATGTTGGTAAACTTTGTCGGGGCACAATGCAAACAGATAAAAAAAAATAGTGCCTGTAGAGTGTGCAGTGTGCAACAGATTAATGAAATGTGTTGTTTGTTCTTCATGAATCTAGCACCCCAAAGTGTGGGAGGAGAGCACAATCCCTTGAATAGGAAGTGATAAATGGCACCATTACTGACTAGAGAGGGTTGTAATGTGTTTCCTGGTTTCTGACCAGGCAGAGACTTAATTATCTAACACAAAAAATTTTATTTAGTACATAAACGTGTATGGCGTAGTGGTGCATAACTTTATTAGCTCTTAGAATGTATAATACAACTATATTTTGCCCTCTTTTGCATATTCATTTCATTTTGCATATTAAATTTGTTTTGTATCCACTATATCCTTTGTCTAAATAAGGCATTTAGGGATATGTTACAGGAATTACTCTGCTGTAAACCTATTCCAGATGTCCTAATTTTGATTTGTATTTTTGCACTTTTGGCACTAATTTAGTATAATACACATACGTGTCTCGCGATACCATGACGTCACTGATTTTACTTGCGGTATGCCAAGAATCTCCCTGCCCGGTCTTTTGTAACTCAGGTGTTTTACTTTAATCCATTATGTGCCGATCTCTGATTGGATGGCTATTGTTTTTAAGCTGTATCCTCCTTTTGCCCAGTAGTCCCCCAGACGAAGCCGTTTCCTGGCGAAACACGTGTCGGGGCCATTGCACACTACCGACGGTCTGTATGTGAACTCCTTATTTATTTGCACAATATGTAGCTTTCCCTTTATTCATTGTATTTCCATTGGTTACTTTTATATATACCTCTGTATTCCTTGCATTACTATGAGCTGCCTTACTGTGGCGTGTTAGGGAGCTGCTTGCTGCTATATACTACAGTTTACATTGGGTATTGTGCAATTTTTTCTGTGTGTTCCCCTATTTATGTTTGTCATTTAATATATATATACAATAATAAAATGAAATAGATTTTTTAACCACTCGGTTGTTTATACTCGTTATTGGTTTTTTTGTTCCTGTATGTGTTTTGCTTTTTTGGGTGGTTTGAAGTCGGTGGCCCACTGACCTCACCCCCGTTTTCCTTTCGGTGTTTATTTTTTTACTAATTTAGTGTAACATAATGGGGCACGTTTACTAAGAATAGTGCAAACTGCACTATATGTAGTTTGCCTGTGTAGTGTGCAGGGTGTGCCACATTCAGGATTTATGGCACCCTCTGCCTTGCTCTGCCACTTTTTTTTTGAACATGGGGCGAGCAACACAAAAGTCTGTTAGACTTTGCATGGTAAATCTGGCGCACAGTCAAACTTAGCACTGTAATGCCCCTTTCAGTGCATAAATTGTGTTACGTGAAGAATAGTACATGTGCAAAACAAAAGAGTCGTGCGCAACATATATTGATATTGTGCAAGCAGTTTGCACTAGAAAGAGTGTGCAAAGTCCAACAGAAAACTGGCCCACGGAGCTTAGTAAATGTGCCCCAATGTGTCTCTAAATGCTAATTTATTTTGTGAATTTGGACACATTGAGGATTGTTACAAGGAAAATTTGTATGAAAATCTGAATCCAATATGCAAGTTTTTATGTGCATTTTTCATGCAGATTTTATACGGATTTTTCTATTTAGTGTTGCATTTTTAATTTTTTTGTAATGCAGATTTTCCCATTGCGAATTTTTACCTCTTGTTTCACCTGATTTGACATCACTTCACGCATCATTTGATGCGTATTTGATGCTTATTTCAGACTTGATACAGATTTACACTCTCCCATAGATTTCTATGTAAAAAAAAGGCATGAAATCCACAACATGTACAGATAGCACTCTAAGGCTATCACTTTTCTTTGGAGAACACACATAATAGCAGCAACCACTGTTTTGAGTAAAATGGAATTTGAGTTGTTAAACAGAGTTATTTCTTGCAATGTTTAGAAATTTCTTTAAACATTAATATTTTGGGGCACATTTATCATACACTGGGGCTGAGTGACCCCCAGCCGCTGCCAGATTTATCAGGATGCTCTGGGTTTCTGATGAATCCACTGGGGAGCAGGGCTGCGCTGCCAGGGAAGTTCACACCAGGTCTAATCTGGCATAGAATTGTGCCATAGCCAGCACTTTGAACGGGCACAATGTCATAGACAGTGTACAGTTGTGAGAGTGTGCCCAGCTTCACATCCCTCCGTGTCTACTTGCCATGGAGAAACTATTTGCGGGTTGGGTACTCCAGATTTCAGAATTACAAACACTGCTAAATGTGGCCCTTTGCATGTGGCCCACTGTACATAATTGAAAAATTACATGTTTTGTGCAATTTATTGGAGGAATATAATATTTAATCATGAGACAACCACAGTAAGAAGGATGCAGACTCTGGGTTATAAATGCTTCTATCAGAATTTTATATCCACAGCAGTTGTT
Source organism: Engystomops pustulosus (assembly GCF_040894005.1). Classification (NCBI taxonomy): domain Eukaryota; kingdom Metazoa; phylum Chordata; class Amphibia; order Anura; family Leptodactylidae; genus Engystomops; species Engystomops pustulosus. The sequence continues at coordinate 72,099,786 of NC_092414.1, forward strand.
GCTTAAATGACATTTGATTGGTCTAAGTCAATGAAGTGGAAGAGGGCGTCCTTTTCCTGACAGTTTCCTACCAAGTTCACTTGATGTAATTCAAAATGATAGAGTGGTTATGAGCTGCAAAAAGTGTATTTACGTATTGGGTGGTTAATTGTAAAATGTATCCATTTTATCCATTGATCTTTGTCTCCCTCTTCAAATATATATAACCTCAATGCAGTATTACTGAATAAGCAAACCTTCGAGTTTGTAATTTAGCAAATTTAATGGAATGCAATTACATAATAAGGGAAGCCCATGTGCACAGAAAACCATGGTAGAAGAGTGCAGATAACGTGTCACCTAAAATAGAGAAAAAATGTGTTAAAAAAATAAAAAGATAAAAATAATATGTAAAAACGTTGACATTTGAAAGAGCAATTTCACAATAAAAGGAGAACGTCAGTGTTTAGTCCTTATCTTTTGACATCACTATTACATGTCTCTTTCCTGTAACAGAACTATGCATTGGAATATTGAATTCTGAATTTTGACATCATTAGGTGCATATTCCTTACACAAAGCTGCAATGTTTACTATCCCCATACAATGGCATAACTGTAGTTTTTAGATTAGAGGCTACAATGAAGTATATATATATAAAGACCAATCTTCATTATCTGCTCCACTGACACAAGGGGCTTTAGAACTAGTAAGAAATTTAAACTTCTCAATAATAGTGGTAAATCATTCAAACTTCAACTGCGTCCAAAACGCATTGGATGTAAAAGATGTCCCTCTTTATAAAATTGCTGAAATAAAAAGAAGATTTTAATGAATATAATGCCCTGGTTGAATTGAACTGAATTGTGTGGTAAATGTGCATGATTGATCTCAGGTGGAGTCGGGGGTCCATGCTCCAGGAACCATGCATTCCTCATGGTAGAGCTGGATACTGACATCATTCTGGCTCTATGACTTGACTTTGCTCATTATTACCCTTCCATGACCTTATACAATGACAAATACCCCTTGTTTTAGCACCATTTGCCCAATATATTGGGCACATTTACTTAGGGCCATGCGCCAGTTTTCTGTCGAACTTTACACATTCTTTCTAGTGCAAACTGTTTGCACAGGTATTTAAGAAGTGTCCACACCACAACTGTGTCACACGCAGTTCTTTTGTGGCGCGACTGCATTAGTCATCATGTGACACAAATTAAGGGGCATTCCGGTACTCAGTCGTACCATGCACCAGATTTAATATGCACAGTACAGTTCGCATTGTTTTAGTAAATGTGCCCCATAATGTCTTGTGCAGTTGCATCTAGGAATTGACCACATAGATAATCCTATGGTTTCCCCTTGTCAATATCTAAAATAGAAATAAAGTTGGAAGTCCTGTTATATACCTGGACCAATGCACTTTATCTTTTAATCTATACCTGTTTTTTTTATTTTTGGTGCGCTCCACTTACTTGTGTGGGTTTAGTTCCTCTCTCCTTTTTAATATTCAGACTACAGGGTGAACCGGTTTTGTTTCTGCAAGGTCTAAGTCATTCTACAAAGATGATGACAATAAAATTAGAATGAGCGAATACTTTATTATAAACCTGAAACCTGATATATTTATGCTTACCAGAATGCGATCCAATACTTCTCCGCCAATGCTCTATTGTAATAAAATGTATTTTATTTAATATGTCATTTCCACAATGTAAAGGTGAAAGCATTTATAGATTATTTTAAAAAAAAGTAATCACTTTTATTAGGTAACAATTGTTATGCCTTCTTTACATCTTTATTAACAGGTTCTATCAGGCATTTTGTCTAGCAGTCCAGTATAGTAGAAGGAAAAGTCTGTAGAGCTATCCTTGCTGCCAAATATTCCATAACCTTGGCTGATATCATTAAAGAAGAACCCATCACAAAATCTTGACTTCTGTTATAACTCTCTAAATGGAAGTCAACAGGCAAGAGTGAATGGAACCTGAATTGAAGGCATGCTGTACTTTTTCTGTATATAAAGCGATTGAAAACTAATAGAAATCTACTGTCATTGTGTTATTACCAGTATATCCGCGACTTTTGGTAGTATATCCTCCTGTTAATGGCAAGAAATGAATAAATGAATAAAATATTAAAAGTATATGTGATCAAAAAAATGTTTAATTTTATCGAACCAGTAATTATAGAGAGGGAGATAAAAATATTTTTCCTGTGCCTGGGTATAACCATAGGACATACAGGTAGTCACAAGATAAGTTTTGTAGATTTGCTTTTATGTTTAATTTGTATGTATGTCAGAACAGGTATGATTTGTAAATGGAGGTCAAGACAAAATTTTTTGATCACTGTGGCAATTGGATTTTTGAGGATTCACAATAAAGTTTCATAGCAGAGACCTTTCATAACTCTTATAGCCTCAGTCTATCTGTAAATAGGAGTTGTCAGTAAGTTGGGTGTTCTTAAAGGGGTATTCTCGCCTGGGCATTCACATTCAGTTTCACTAATCTTCCATTTCTAAACATTTCTTCAATTGGATGTTATTAAAAAAAATGTTCCTGTGTGAAGATAATTTCTCATAAATGTAGTCATTCTGACCCTTAGAAACGAGATGGCTTCCTCGGTTACGACCACGTCACACTCTGGCAGCTGTGGCCAGACATGAGCTATTGAGTCTTGTCTGACCTCCTGGATTCAGTGATCATTACCACAGGACGGCTGTGGGTCATGTAGTAAATCCCGGACATTTCATATACAAAAACAATTTGTTTCTTTGTGCAATCCCTCCAGCAGATGTGGCCGTATCCGAGGAGTAAGTCTCGTTTCTAAGGGACAAAATGACTACATTTATGAGAAATTATCTTCACACAGTAACATTTTTTTTAATAACATTTAATTGAAGAAATGTTTATGTATGGCAGATTTATCAAACTGAATGTGAATGCCCAGGCGAGAATACCCCTTTAAGTTGTATCTGTATATTACAATTGACACCCTGCTGAAAGGGCTAGAATTGGGATATAAAATGTGGTGGTAAAAGGCGTTCGATTGCCATGTTTGAAAGTTAGGGACAGAAACTTTAAATGATTACTTAAAAAAATGTTGACAAATAACATCTTTAACCTCTTAACGACCTGGCCCTTTTTTATTTTTTCATTTCCATATTTCACTCAACCACCTTCAAAAATCTATAACTTTTGTATATTTACATGTAAAGAGCTCTGTGATGTCTTGTTTTCTGCTTAACAAATTACACTTCATAGTGATGGTATTGAACATTCCATCTCATGTACTGGGAAGCGGGGAAAAAATTCCAAATCAGTGAAAATGGTGACAAAACGCATTTACTTCGTTTTCTTAATAATTCATAGGTTTTCATACATTTTACCCCCCAAAAACCCTCTGCTACATTTTGTTTTGATTTTGCCATATTCTGGCACTAATAACTTTTTCATATTTCAGTGTATGGAGCTGTGGGTGGTGTCATTTTGTGTGACTTTTGATGATGTTTTCACTGCTACCATTTTTAGGACTGTATGACATTTAAAACACTTTTTATTGAATTGAAAAGTGGAAAACCATTATTATATTTTCAGACGCGGTGATACATAATGTGTTTATCATTGTTACTGTTTATTTATATTTATATATAAATTCTAAGGAAAGGGGGTTGATTTGGATTTTTAGGTTTTTTTAATTATAATTTATTTTAACTTTTTAAAAATTTTTACTATTTTTCAGAGTCCCTAGGGTACTTTAACCCTAGGTTGTCTGATCGATTCTACCATATACTGCCATGCTAGAGCTTTTTTGAAGCAACCGGCAGCTTTGCCGGCAGTGAACACGGGGATAACAGCAAAGACTTACCAGCTTTGGAGAGGGCTCAGCCCGTGAGCCCTCTCCATGTACCCACAACCAACGCGCACCACACTATTACAGCGCATGTCAAAAACGGGTAAAAACAGATTCTTAATTTATTGTTGGTAATACTTACCAATACATCACAAGCAACATTCTTAACATCTTGAATATGATCCAGCACATTCTAAAAGGAAGCAATATTAGCAATTACTTATTTAGCATAATTGTTACCATTGTAGTTAGCGTTATACAACTTACACCTGACCTATTTGTAGTAGTTGTTTCTCTGTAGTAGAATTATTCCATAATGCTAGTCTATAACATTTCTCTCCCTAATGTGTACCCATATAAATATGGATGACAGGATGTCAGAACCAAAACTCAAGAGTATTACAACTTGTAAATCTTTATTAGCATAGAAAAGGTTGTATTTAAATAGTAAACAAAAGATAAGTCCATAGGTGACAATACACAGGAATATGGTTTTCACCATACGGTACATTTAAGCTTAAAAGGTAATGACAACATACTGCTGCCTATACAGGTACCTTTTAAGCTCAAACCTTTTCTATGCTATCTAATAAAGATTTACAAGTTGTAATACTCTTGAGTTTTTGTTCTGACATCCTGTCATCCATATTTTTATGGGGACACATTGGGTAGTGGATTGTATTTGATGTCTATGACATTTTAGTATGATATGTTGTGTTGATTTGCTGCACAATTCTTTATAGTCCATAACATTTTCCCATTCATTGCAGCTGCTACAAATCACACGCCCTGATGTTATGACTTTACAAATAACACAGGGATGAATTGTGTGCGTCTGGTGTGTAGAATAGAAATAAAACTAAAAAAAAGGTTTAGAACTTTCATACATAACTACTTAATTTATTATTATAGAATGGTCTTTATGGTTAAAGGTTGTATTTCCTCAAAACAAAAAATGAAAGAAGATATTATCTGAATCTATTATTTCATAATATTAATTGGTATAAGTAGATATACTCTTACCAACAGTGCTCCTACTTCTGGTACAAGAGTATCCTGAATGTAATGAAAGATGAAAAGAATGAGCTTATGTTAACATTTGAAATCATTATTTGGTTAAAAAAATGAGGACAGATTTATCAAATTGTCTAAACCCAAAGTGAAGATAGAAAGTCTTGTGCTGCAGTGAATTTTTCAAAGCGTCTACTATTCCCGCCAAGCCACCTCCTTTCCCAGACCTTTTGTCATACTTCCTGAAAAGTGTATAGAAAATGTCAGGGTGCAGGATTGTAAACCCAGCACACTGACATACTGATGTGTGCCCCATCTGGCAGGATCTGCTCTTCTGTTAGCTTCCTATTACCTGTTTTTTCTTATTACATTGACAAAGGAGATGTCTATCAGACACCTTAGTCTTAGACTTTTATGTACCAAGATATTTACATACTTCACTTCTATTTATTTTCCAGTAAAATAGATTTCTCGGTGCACTATTTCAATATTGAAATTCTCTGTTCATTTCACTCTTTTTTTTAATAATTGCACTTCCATATTTCTAACAGTGATTTGTGTATCCTTGACGGTTGGAAGTGTTTTTATTGTATAGAACATACAATAAGGTGCACAATCCTACATATGAATAAACTGTAAACTCAGGGCACATGTTTGGGAGTGATAAAAATAGAATGAATGTTCACAGATGTAATTGAAATACAACGTTATAGGGTTTATTCACTCAGTTGTTACAAACTCGTCTTATAGATTTCACACAGTAGATGGCAGTAGTCTCCCTATCCATCATATTCACACTTGCACCCGTATTGTTTATAATAAGAGTTGAACAATCCGAGGATGAGTTTGCTATCCCAATGATATTGTTAGATATTCCATCTTGTCACTTTATTTCACTACACGATTTCTGCTTTGTTTTCTTTTACTGTTATGTACTTATTCATTTATTGTACTTTCCAATATGTGCTACACTCAACATTGCGTCCTGTTTTTTTTTATCAGGGTCTTAATCTAACAGTTTATTATTTTTTACTTAAAACACAAAAACATTGCTAAATGGACAGTCATGTCAATATTGTAAAACGGAAGGATGTTACAGTAATTGTTCAGGATTTCTTACCACTATATCAGACACTAAAGATGGGAGGCTTTTCTGGAATATAAATAAAGAGGTCAGTTAATTTACCTGTTTTACTGCTAACACACAATGATCTAAGTACACCTTTTAATTTAACATAAAATTCTACATTTTTCTCCCTATTGCAGTACAGGCAGTCCCTAAGTTACCAACAATATACCAACAATACCAACATATACCAACAATATGGGGCAGATTTATCAAGCAGTCTGAAAGTCAGAATATTTCCAGTTGCCCATGGCAACCAATCACAGCTCCCCTTTAAAATATTCATGAGCACTGGTGAAATGAAAGCTGAGCTGTGATTGGTTGCCATGGACAACTGGAAATATTCTGACTTTCAGAATGCTTGATAAATCTGCCCCTATATGTTCATTAGGTTTTTTCCTAAGTTGCACTTGTATTTAAGCAGGAACAGGTATATTTCGTAAGTGAAACTCCAGACGAAGTGTTCAATGTATGTTTTTTCTTTGCATTTTTTTTTCTTTTGCGTTTTGATTGTATTTGCCAATTTTCAGCAACTTTTTCATGCATTTTCTGAATCTAGTGGCACTCAGGTTTTCCTGCTTTGTGCCCAATTCATCTTTGAACTCTGTCTGGTGGCATATATTGGTGCATTATATATCACTGATATATGCCTACAAAGTTTCAAAAATTGTGCAAATAAACTCCAAATTTTGCACAAAATTTGCACAAAAAACACAATTCATCTAAAGGAAATCAGCCCATAGATAAATTAAAGATCAGAAATATAAAACAAAGCAGGCACAGATTGCAAGTCTTACAATACATCTGCCCTTAAAGAAAATTGACCTGTTATAAATGGATTTTTTTAAATTTTGGGTTGCCGTTTGAACAATGATTAACAACAAAGCTTCATTTCAGACACCTTTGATAACCGTTAAACATCTTAGTAATTTACCAGAACCCAAAACACTTGACCAGAGGTCTAAGTGAACAGAGAGAGAGGTCCGTCTATAACCGTCTATAACGGGTGTTCTTGGATTGGGGACTACCTGTACTAAATTAATTATGAATTGAATTATTAATTGTTATTTAATTATCTGTATTAATGAATTATACAGAATTTCATTCTTTAGACATACACAGTTCTTACCAGCACATCAGAGACTATGGCCAGAATATGATTCTAGAATTAGAAAAAACGATAACTGTAAGCAATAAAGTTTCTATGATAGTCATTAGAGATGAGCGAACACTAAAATGCTCGGGTACTCGTTATTCGAGACGAACTTTTCCCGATGCTCGAGTGCTCGTCTCGAATAACGAACCCCATTGAAGTCAATGGGAGACTCGAGCATTTTTCAAGGGGACCAAGGCTCTGCACAGGGAAGCTTGGCCAAACACCTGGGAACCTCAGAAAAGGATGGAAACACCACGGAAATGGACAGGAAACAGCAGGGGCAGCATGCATGGATGCCTCTGAGGCTGCTTAAACGCACCATTATGCCAAAATTATGGGCAACAGCATGGCCATGACAGAGTGACAGAATGAAGCTAGATAGCATCTAAAACATGCAATAATTGACCCTGACACTATAGGGGACGGCATGCAGAGGCAGCGGCAGCAGGCTAGAGAGTGTCATGGCGACATACCCTAAATGGACTCAGGCTTCAAACCAATGGGTGGCAGAGAGGAACCAAAGGAGGTGAGCAAGAAGTGCTCAAATAATATCGGTACATGATAAAAGTTTGCCAGTATATTTTGTGGATTACACAGCAGGGTGGCGACAAAGTTAACATGGAAGCCATGAAAACAACCCAAAATTCTGCCTGACACAGCTCGTTTGATAAGGGGACCATGTATGGAGGCAGTGAACTAGTAGTAGATTAAAGGTGCTGCAGTTAAAACTATGTTAGTTGGATCTTGGCATGGAGCTGGCGCTCCGCTGCCAGGCGAGCTTTCGCCAATCCAAGCCCCTGTCTCTAGGCTACTCCCCAAACAGCACTTCTAAGAACCTTTTGTATAAGATCAAGTGTAGTAGCGTTCTTATAAGTTTAGGATATGCCGGGTGAGGGGAATGTAAACAGATGCGCAAGAAGCGCATGATGCGCATGGAGCTGGCGCTCCGCTGCCAGGCGAGCTTTCGCAAATCCAAGCCCCTGTCTCTAGGCTACTCCCCAAACAGCACTTTTGTATAAGATCAAGTGTAGTAGCGTTCTTATAAGTTTAGGATATGGCGGGTGAGGGGAATGTAAACAGATGCGCAAGAAGCGCTGAAATAATATCCCTAAATGGTAAAAGTTTGCAAGTATATTTTGTGGATTACACAGCAGGGTGGCGACAAAGTTAACAACTTTGATGTGGAATCCATGAAAACAACCCAAATTTCTGCCTGACACACCTCGTTTGATAAAGGGACGATGTATGGAGGCAGCTATATGGACGACTTTTGGAGGTAGGAATGGAGACAACGTGTGGAGGCTGCTATGGAGACAATTTAATTTGGATAGTGCCTGTATGTGGCAGTCCCAAACATTTTTCAAACCAGAGGAGCAGGTAGGTGGCCCTCCAGTAAAATGGGATAGATTGAGTGCCTGTATGTGGCAGTCCCAAAAATTGTTCAAACCAGAGGAGCAGGTAGGTGGCCCTCCAGTAAAATGGAATAGATTGAGTGCCTGTATGTGGCAGTCCCAAAAATTGTTCAAACCAGAGGAGCAGGTAGGTGGCCCTGCAGTAAAATGGAATAGATTGAGTGCCTGTATGTGGCAGTCCCAAAAATGTTTCAAACCAGAGGAGCAGGTAGGTGGCCCTCCAGTAAAATGGGATAGATTGAGTGCCTGTATGTGGCAGTCCCAAAAATGTTTCAAACCAGAGGAGCAGGTAGGTGGCCCTCCAGTAAAATGGGATAGATTGAGTGCCTGTATGTGGCAGTCCCAAAAATGTTTCAAACCAGAGGAGCAGGTAGGTGGCCCTCCAGTAAAATGGAATAGATTGAGTGCCTGTATGTGGCAGTCCCAAAAATTGTTCAAACCAGAGGAGCAGGTAGGTGGCCCTCCAGTAAAATGGGATAGATTGAGTGCCTGTATGTGGCAGTCCCAAAAATGTTTCAAACCAGAGGAGCAGGTAGGTGGCCCTCCAGTAAAATGGAATAGATTGAGTGCCTGTATGTGGCAGTCCCAAAAATTCTTCAAACCAGAGGAGCAGGTAGGTGGCCCTCCAGTAAAATGGAATAGATTGAGTGCCTGTATGTGGCAGTCCCAAAAATTGTTCAAACCAGAGGACCGGGTAGGTGGCCCTCCAGAAAAATGGAATAGATTGAGTGCCTGTATGTGGCACTCACAAAAATTGTTTCAAACAGAGGACCGGGTAGGTGGCCCTCCAGAAAAATTAAATGCATGAAGTATAGCAAGAGCCAGTGGGCCCTGTCAAAAAATAGCCATTTTCCTCTGCTTTACTGTACAAAGAGGAGGAGAAGGAGGAAAATGAGGAGGAGGAGGAGGAGTGGATCAATTATTCAGGTTGAGCTTCCTTCACCTGGTGGAGATTGGAAATTCTGAGAAATCCAGCCTTTATTCATTTTAATAAGCGTCAGCCTGTCAGCGCTGTCAGTCGACAGGCGTGTACGCTTATCGGTGATGATGCCACCAGCTGCACTGAAAACCCGCTCGGACAAGACGCTAGCGGCAGGGCAGGCAAGAACCTCCAAGGCGTACAGCGCCAGTTCGTGCCACATGTCCAGCTTTGAAACCCAGTAGTTGTAGGGAGCTGTGTGATCATTTAGGACGATGGTATGGTCAGCTACGTACTCCCTCACCATCTTTCTGTAAAGATCAGCCCTACTCTGCCGAGACTGGGGACAGGTGACAGTGTCTTGCTGGGGTGACATAAAGCTGGCAAAAGCCTTGTAAAGCGTACCCTTGCCAGTGCTGGACAAGCTGCCTGCTCGCCTACTCTCCCTCGCTACTTGTCCCGCAGAACTACGCACTCTGCCGCTAGCGCTGTCAGAAGGGAAATACTGTTTCAGCTTGTGCACCAGGGCCTGCTGGTATTCATGCATTCTCACACTCCTTTCCTCTGCAGGGATGAGAGTGGCAAGATTTTGCTTGTACCGTGGGTCCAGGAGAGTGAACACCCAGTAATCGGTGCTGGAATAAATTCTTTGAACGCGAGGGTCACGGGATAGGCAGCCTAGCATGAAATCTGCCATATGCGCCAGAGTACCAACGCGTAAGAATTCACTCCCCTCACTGGCCTGACTGTCCATTTCCTCCTCCTCCAACTCCTCCAACTCCTCTTCTTCTGCCCATACACGCTGAACAGTGAAGGACTCAACAATGGTCCCCTCTTGTGTCTCGCCAACATTCTCCTCCTCTTCCTCCTCATCCTCCTCCACCTCCACCTCCTCCGATATGCGCTGAGAAACAGACCTCAGGGTGCTTTGGCTATCAACAAGGGAATATTCTTCCCCCGTCTCTTGTGACGAGCGCAAAGCTTCCGACTTCATGCTGACCAGAGAGTTTTTCAACAGGCCAAGCAGCGAGATGGTGAGGCTGATGATGGCGGCATCGCCACTGACCATCTGTGTTGACTCCTCAAAGTTACTCAGCACCTGACAGATATCAGACATCCACGTCCACTCCTCATTGTAGACTTGAGGAAGCTGACTGACCTGACTACCAGTTCTGGTGGAAGTTGACATCTGGCAGTCTACAATCGCTCTGCGCTGCTGGTAAACTCTGGATAACATGGTCAGTGTTGAATTCCACCTCGTGGGCACGTCGCACAACAGTCGGTGAGCGGGCAGTTGGAGGCGGCGCTGCGCTGCCCTGAGAGTGGCAGCATCTGGGCTGGACTTCCTGAAATGCGCACAGATGCGGCGCACCTTCGTGAGCAAATCAGACAGATTGGGGTATGTCTTGAGGAAACGCTGCACTATCAGATTTAACACATGGGCCAGGCATGGCACATGTGTCAGTCTGCCGAGTTGCAGAGCCGCCACCAGGTTACGGCCGTTGTCACACACAACCATTCCCGGCTTGAGGTTCAGCGGTGCCAGCCACAGATCAGTCTGCGCCGTGATGCCCTGTAATAGCTCTTGGGCGGTGTGCCTTTTGTCGCCTAGGCTCAGCAGTTTGAGCACCGCCTGCTGTCGCTTAGCGACGGCACTGCTGCTGTGCCTAGAGCTACCGACTGATGGCGCCGTGCCCACGGATGGTAGTTCGGAGGAGGAGGTGGAGGAGGGGTGGGAGGAGGAGGAGGCATAGTAGGCCTGAAACACCTGGACCGAGGTAGGCCCCGCAATCCTCGGCGTCGGCAGTATATGAGCAGCCCCAGGGTCAGTCTCGGTCCCAGCCTCCACCAAGTTAACCCAATGTGCCGTCAGCGATATATAGTGGCCCTGCCCGGCAGCACTCGTCCACGTGTCCGTGGTCAGGTGGACCTTGTCAGAAACGGCGTTGGTCAGGGCACGGATGATGTTGTCTGACACGTGCTGGTGCAGGGCTGGGACGGCACATCGGGAAAAGTAGTGGCGGCTGGGGACCGAATACCGAGGGGCGGCCGCCGCCATGAGGTTGCGAAAGGCCTCGGTCTCTACTAGCCTATAGGGCAGCATCTCCAGGCTAAGCAATCTGGAGATGTGCACATTAAGGGCTTGGGCGTGCGGGTGGGTTGCACTATATTTGCGTTTCCGCTCCAGCGTCTGGGGTATGGAGAGCTGAACGCTGGTGGATGCTGTGGAGGATCGTGGAGGCGACGATGGGGTTTTTGGGCCAGGGTCCTGGGCAGGGGGCTGACTAGCAGCTGACACAGGGGAAGGAGCAGTGGTGTGCACGGCCGGAGGTGAACGGGCTTGTTGCCACTGAGTGGGGTGCTTAGCATTCATATGCCTGCGCATACTGGTGGTAGTTAAGCTAGTAGTGGTGGAACCCCTGCTGAGCCTGGTTTGGCAAATGTTGCACACCACAGTCCATCGGTCATCCGGTGTTTCCTTAAAGAACCTCCACACTTCTGAAGATCTAGCCCTCGCCGCAAGAGCCCTCACCACGGGAGCTTCACTAGTTGACAGTGGCGCTGATGCACCAGCTCTGGCCCTGCCTCTCCGTCTGGCCCCACCACTGCCTCTTCCAACCTGTTCAGGTCGAGGACTCTCCTCCGTCTCAGAAGCACTGTGTTCACCCGGCCTCTCAACCCAGCTTGGGTCTGTCACCTCATCATCCTCCGATCCCTCAGTCTGCTCCCCCCTCGGACTTCCTGCCCTGACAACAACTTCCCCACTGTCTGACAACCGTGTCTCCTCATCGTCGGACACCTCTTTACACACTTCCACTACGTCAAGAAGGTCATCATCACCCACAGACTGTGACTGGTGGAAAACCTGGGCATCGGAAAATTGCTCAGCAGCAACCGGACAAGTGGTTTGTGACTGTGGGAAGGGTCCAGAAAACAGTTCCTCAGAGTATGCCGGTTCAAATGGCAAATTTTCCTGGGAGGGGGCAGACTGGGGGGGAGGAGGCTGAGGTGCAGGAGCTGGAGGAGTGGGGATTTCGGTGACATGGGTGGACTGCGTGGAAGACTGACTGGTGGTGGACAAATTGCTCGAAGCATTGTCAGCAATCCACGACATCACCTGTTCGCACTGTTCTGGCCTCAACAGTGCTCTACCACGAGTCCCAGTAACTTCAGACATGAACCTAGGGAGTGTAGCTCTGCGGCGTTCCCCTGCTCCCTCATCAGCAGGTGGTGTCTCACCCCGCCCAGGACCACGGCCTCTGACCCCTGCAGTAGTTGGACGCCCACGTCCCCGCCCTCGTCCTCTACCCCTAGCCCTGGGGTTAAACATTTTTAAAATGAGAGTTATAACTTTTTTTTTTTTTTTACTTTTTTTTTTTTTTTTGTGTGTTTTTTTTGTGTTTTTTGTTTTTTTTTGTGTTTTTTGTTTTTTTTTGAGTTTTTAGAACCAAACAATCCTATCCTATTGCTATGGCTATTTTCTAGCCAAGTATCAAAGGAAGCACACTACTATGCCAGATGAGATGACACTGAGTTATTGCCTAATAGAAATCCAACCCCTACTGAATTTTGCCACTTCAGCCTTTGCTATGGATATGTGCGCCACTAAGCGCAGAACACAGCGGTCGCAAGTCTCACTACAAATTGCTCAGAATTGGCAAGTACATGCACTGCAGAAACTACAGCCACCAGCAGATCAACCAGAAATCAAATATATAGAACGCTACTGTAGGCTTCAAGAAGCTATTTGTATTCTCCTATGGCTATTTTCTAGCCAAGTATCAAAGGAAGCACACTACTATGCCAGATGAGATGACACTGAGTTATTGCCTAATAGAAATCCAACCCCTACTGAATTTTCCCACTTCAGCCTTTGCTATGGATATGTGCGCCACTAAGCGCAGAACACAGCGGTCGCAAGTCTCACTACAAATTGCTCAGAATTGGCAAGTACATGCACTGCAGAAACTACAGCCACCAGCAGATCAACCAGAAATCAAATATATAGAACGCTACTGTAGGCTTCAAGAAGCTATTTGTATTCTCCTATGGCTATTTTCTAGCCAAGTATCAAAGGAAGCACACTACTATGCCAGATGAGATGACACTGAGTTATTGCCTAATAGAAATCCAACCCCTACTGAATTTTCCCACTTCAGCCTTTGCTATGGATATGTGCGCCACTAAGCGCAGAACACAGCGGTCGCAAGTCTCACTACAAATTGCTCAGAATTGGCAAGTACATGCACTGCAGAAACTACAGCCACCAGCAGATCAACCAGAAATCAAATATATAGAACGCTACTGTAGGCTTCAAGAAGCTATTTGTATTCTCCTATGGCTATTTTCTAGCCAAGTATCAAAGGAAGCACACTACTATGCCAGATGAGATGACACTGAGTTATTGCCTAATAGAAATCCAACCCCTACTGAATTTTCCCACTTCAGCCTTTGCTATGGATATGTGCGCCACTAAGCGCAGAACACAGCGGTCGCAAGTCTCACTACAAATTGCTCAGAATTGGCAAGTACATGCACTGCAGAAACTACAGCCACCAGCAGATCAACCAGAAATCAAATATATAGAACGCTACTGTAGGCTTCAAGAAGCTATTTGTATTCTCCTATGGCTATTTTCTAGCCAAGTATCAAAGGAAGCACACTACTATGCCAGATGAGATGACACTGAGTTATTGCCTAATAGAAATCCAACCCCTACTGAATTTTCCCACTTCAGCCTTTGCTATGGATATGTGCGCCACTAAGCGCAGAACACAGCGGTCGCAAGTCTCACTACAAATTGCTCAGAATTGGCAAGTACATGCACTGCAGAAACTACAGCCACCAGCAGATCAACCAGAAATCAAATATATAGAACGCTACTGTAGGCTTCAAGAAGCTATTTGTATTCTCCTATGGCTATTTTCTAGCCAAGTATCAAAGGAAGCACACTACTATGCCAGATGAGATGACACTGAGTTATTGCCTAATAGAAATCCAACCCCTACTGAATTTTCCCACTTCAGCCTTTGCTATGGATATGTGCGCCACTAAGCGCAGAACACAGCGGTCGCAAGTCTCACTACAAATTGCTCAGAATTGGCAAGTACATGCACTGCAGAAACTACAGCCACCAGCAGATCAACCAGAAATCAAATATATAGAACGCTACTGTAGGCTTCAAGAAGCTATTTGTATTCTCCTATGGCTATTTTCTAGCCAAGTATCAAAGGAAGCACACTACTATGCCAGATGAGATGACACTGAGTTATTGCCTAATAGAAATCCAACCCCTACTGAATTTTCCCACTTCGGTCTTTGCTATGGATATGTGTGCCACTAAGAGCTAAACACAACGGTAGCAAGTCCCCCTGCTAATTCCTCACAAAATGGTAAAAGATGCAAATTAAAATAAAAAAAGTAGAACGTTATTGTAGCCCTAAGAAGGGCTGTTGGGTTCTTTGAGAATCACTCCTGCCTAACAGTAAGCTAATAGAACACCCTAACGCTTTCCCTGACCAGCAGCAGCTCTCTCCCTAGCGGCATCCAGAGACAGAATGATCCGAGCAGCGCGGCCAGCGGCTAGTCTATCCCAGGGTCACCTGATCTGGCCAGCCAACCACTGCTATCGACGTGTAAGGGTACCACGTCATGCTGGGTGGAGTGCAGAGTCTCCTGGCTTGTGATTGGCTCTGTTTCTGGCCGCCAAAAAGCAAAACGGCGGGAGCTGCCATTTTCTCGAGCGGGCAAAGTATTCGTCCGAGCAACGAGCAGTTTCGAGTACCCTAATGCTCGACCGAGCATCAAGCTCGGACGAGCATGTTCGCTCATCTCTAATAGTCATCAATTCATTCAGTTTATGACAGTTTTATTATTACTTCTAGCAATACTAAACTCTAATACACGCATTTAATTGCCATTTGGTGTAAAACTGGTGTCTTCTTATCTGCCAGAATCACCACATTAGAGACTAGGCTTCACATGCTATTATAATGGACAGAACAGGTCTCCTCTCCCCCTGCACTTTCTGCTGCTATTAAATTACACAGTCAGAATGAATATGGAGAGAGCAGGGGAAACATGTTCTGCTTATTATAACGCCTGTGAATCTGCAGCATTGAGAGCTCTGGTAATGCTTCCCCCCCTGCTGTCTGGATCATTAGCATAATTTAACCCCTTAAGGACCATGTAAAGAGTTGTGTATGGGCTTGTTTTCTGTGGTGGTATTTATTATTCTGTGCTGTGTACTTGGAAGCGGGAAAATAACTTCTGAATGCAGTGAAAATGATGAAAAGACACATTTCTTGTGGGCTTGGATTTTACGGCTTTCACTGTGCGCCACAAATGACAGGTCTACTTCATTCATTGGTTCAGTTTTTATAATTTATAGGTTTTATAATGTTTTCATACATTTACAAAAATTAAAACCTCCTGTACTTTTTATTTACTTTTTATTTTTTTTACTATTTTTTAGACTCCCTAGGGTACTTTAACCCTAGGTTGTCTGATTGATCCTACCATATGTGTCCCTGGTTATCATGATGGATTTGACTGTAGAATTTCTTTAAGTTTCATTACTTTATACTGTGTATTGGAAAAGTCATAAAAATCGTTTAAGGTTGTTGTCATAGGATACAAAGACATTCTGGTTTCAACTTTGCAGCAACAGTTTGGAGCAAACCTTACTGTTGAGAGGCCAGCACCTAACCTGAACTGTTACCTAATGAATACATTTAATACATTACATGCTCAACACAATAACAACCTTGATTTTGAAGAAAGAAGTGAAGCAAGTTTTTTCTATGCATGGTTAGGTTTGGACATAAAGTGTTTACAGCGGTGGACTGGCCATTGAACCCACCGGGGCAAATCCAAGTGGGCCGACTGGTTTGGGGCAAGTCTGGGGCCGATCTGGGACTTATGGGGCCGGTCTAAAAAGACCGTCCCCACGGAAGTTCTACCACCAGCTCAGGGGCACGGCAATGGGTAGCCCTAGTGCACCCACGTACGCCAATTTGCTCCAGGGCTGGTGGGAGGCGACTGTACTATTTGAGGACACCCCTCTCCCTGGGATTGAGAGGGTTGAAATATTTCTCTGTTTCATAAATGATATATTTGTACTATGGGAGAATTGAAAGACTTTCTCGAACTAACAGACAATAGAGTCTCTCATTTACGTAGTGAACAGGAACTTATCAAAAGAGCAAAATGGTCAAGAGACAATGACGATTATCGTGTTGGCAGAATCTACAATTGGCAAGGCACACACACGATTACTGCGGGGACCACGACGAAGGATTCACCTACCAAGAAAAAAAGACGGGGTCAACCCAAAAGAACACAGGAGAGTGACATTAATCCAATGTCCAGAGGAGATGCATCACAAGCGTCTTTTTTATTGGCCAGTCAGGACGGAGACGAACCCGGAGGGGCGGATGTCGCCACTACCGGAGAAGAAAGGCACAAAATGCCAAGGAACAGGACTCTACCACCGCGAGCTGTGAACAACAAGAAAAAGTCGACACAGTAGTGGTAAATATATCATCTAAAAAGTTATCCAATAATGAACTGTCCTTGTTACAAAAGGGTTTATCGTACTGTCCGTGCTCTAACACTGATTGGTTTCAGCTTGATGTGGATTTATTTAGACTGTACCGTAGTGTTGGTTTAAAATACTGGTTCCACAACCACCCTTTGATACCTAAGACATATGACAATCTTGACCCAAAACGCTTTAATCTACCCCACAGAAGTAATTTTTGTCCGAATGTAGAAAGCCCAGCCATTCTAGCATTCATAAATGCTGTGAAACATGATGTTGACATACTTAAACAAGAGAGAGGGAGTAATCTCACACAGGCCAATTTGAGCTCTGATGAGATTACAGCCCTTGACCGACTAGCCCGGGACAACAGTCTTACCATTAGGCCCGCGGATAAAGGCGGCGCAATTGTGGTTATGGATACATCGACGTACGTTACAGAAATTAGACGCCAATTGAATGACGACACAGTTTATAAACAGGTCAACATTGACCCTAAATTCGAACTTCAACGTCGAATTTCAGTTATTTTAGACTCTGCTAAAGACAAAGCAATCATTAGTGACAACATGCACAAATTCCTTACAGTCTCAAATCCCCATACCCCAATTTTGTATACACTGCCCAAAATACACAAGAATTTGGAAAACCCTCCGGGGAGACCGATTGTGTCAGGCAGGGACTCTATCACATCCAATATTGCCATTTTCTTGGACCAGGCTCTTAGAGAGCTCTCGACGAGGGGACAATCACACATTCGAGACACCACTGATTTTCTGTGCAAATTACGCCAACTTCATGTCACTGATACTTCTCAAATAACACTCGTCTCGTTTGACGTAGTCTCCTTATATACGTCAATCAACCACCAGATGGGTCTCAAGTGTGTTGAGAAACAACTTCAAAATTCTAGTTTCAACACACAGGAAACAGCTTTCATTCTTGAACTCTTAGGGCTGATTTTACATAACAATTACTTTCTGTTCGGTAATGACTTTTTTATGCAATTGAGGGGTGTGGCAATGGGGGCCAACATGGCCCCCACATACGCCAACATCGTTATGACCACACTTGAGGAGGACTTCGTCTATGTGTCCCACCACTTCCAGCACGTCATGAGGTGGTGGCGATACATAGACGACGTCTTTCTCTTGTGGACAGGCAGTCTTGAACAACTGATGATCTTTCATGAATATCTAAACACGATCGACCATGATATAAAATTTACCATGGTCCAGTCAAAACATGTCTTACAATTTCTGGATGTATCAGTGGAGAATACACCCCAGGGAATTTCCACTGACGTTTTTGTTAAAACTACCGACAGAAACACAATACTACATTTTAATAGTAGTCATCCACGACCCATGATAAACTCACTTCCACTCAGTCAATTGTACAGGGTCAAACGCATCTCAAGTGACCAAGACAAACTAGAAAAGAACACTAATCAAATGCTGCTAAAATTTAAACACAGAGGATATCCGCAACGAGTCCTTAGGAAGAATAAGCAGACGTTAGATGCCAAAGACAGAGAAGAACTTTTAATGTCTAATCCCCGACCTGACAAACAACACAGGATTCCCTTTATTTCCACCTTCTGTGACACTAGCAATAGAATATCCACGATAATTAAAAAACACTGGAGGATCCTCACGAGTGACCCCACAGGGGTACCTGAATTTGACAACCCCCCAATTTTATCCTATAGGAGAGCTAGGAACATCAGAGACCGGCTAGTCAAAACTGATATAGGTCCAACAAAAACCTCTATACAAAGAGGTATTACTGGACTTACACGCAAAGGGTGTTACCCATGCCGATCCTGCGTCAACTGCTCCTATGCCATTAAAGGTGATACATTCACCCATAATGGTACCCAATACAGAATTAATTTTTTTCTTGACTGCAACAGTACCTTTGTTATTTATTTGCTGACATGCCCGTGTGACTTAAAATACGTTGGAGAGACAACGTTAGACTTTAAAACGAGATTCACACAACATAGGTACACTGTGAGAAAGAAAAGGAATGACTTACCTGTCAGCAGACACTTTCACGAGGCTGGACATAAAGAAAGTGACCTTAAATTTAGGATTATTGACCATATTCCCCCGCTTAGACGAGGAGGCAATAGGGAAACACTATTGCGCAAGAAAGAACTTCGATGGATTCAGACGTTGGGTACTTTACAACCCAATGGCCTGAACATCGAGTACAATCTGGGAAGTATCTTGTAATTATATGTTTATTAACGGTGGTCCAATAGAAGGTGTCAGCTGTTCTTCTCTGCATAACTTTACTGCATTCCGACCTATAGTGTGATGCTGGTAAGGAGTTAACACTCCTGTGGCAAGCTATATAACAACATTTTTTTCGATATGTATTTGTTTGATTTATTTTTTTACTCTCTCTGTTCTCTTGCTTCTTAGAATGAAAATGAACAGACAGCCTTTATCGGCCAGGATCAAGATCCCCTCAAGTCTCGTGCACTATTTGATTTCATTTTTCTATACTGTGCCACATGCCAATTCTCTGACATTTTTTTACTTTTTGTCCACATGTGCTATACAGGACCTCGTATGATAACCCAGTCATCGGATCCGAGGTGGTTTGTACAGCGATGCCACATCTCCGTAGGGACCGGGAGGACACCGAGTAAGGAAGGCGACAGTCTCACCGATTGCGCCATCTCAAGGCCCGTGAGTCCGTGCAAGGGTACCAGGGCGGTGATCTAACTACCCAGGTCCACCCACATGCACCGGGATCCAGGAGAGGCAGTATGCTGTTTACCTCGGTTTCCATGGGAACCACGGTTCTCTTTGCTTCACTAATTTGACACATGGGCACCGGACTTGGTCCTAAGCACTATTTACCCTCTTCCAAGATGGCCGCCGATGCACAGAGGTCTAGCGCACATGCGCCAATTCTTGTATCATTCGGGCATGTTTACAGCACACATTGTTCTTCCGCCCACTCTGGGGAATTAAGTCCAGAACACTCCCTCTCTCTGGTAGTGGGAGACAAACTCCGCGCCCTCACTCAGCTGGAGATACAATCAATGAGGAGTTTATGAATGAACGTGCCGAGATGGGGAGGATCCGGTAGCCGATTGGTTGTCATTCACTTAGGTGTAAGATTTCACAATGAATTATCTCACTCTTCACTATGTATTTTCACTGTTTAACTGTGATATTGATCTTATGTTAACACTAGTATATATCATATGATGTAACACTTGTATTATTATGTATGCACACACGGTCCATGTGGACCAATGAAATGCATAGCAGGCCTTTATATGTTTGATTGCTGGCCTCCTTTCACCATGCTTGAAAAAGGCTCGTAAGGAGCTGAAACGTCGCTCATGGAATAAAGACACCCCACTTTTTTGAAATTACCTTTTGGAGTGCTGCCTCTTCCTAAACCTTATATTGCAGTCCCCCTGCCTGGGGACTTACGGACTTGCACCCACCGGAGTTGCTGTGCTGCTCTAAACTTTCCTTTTTCTACTATGGAGAGGAGATAGAAAGTCCTTCTCTACTTTTGTGGACAGTTTAAATGTGAATTTGATTGGCCTAAGATTCACACATGAGGTTGACAAAAAAAGATTACCGTTTTTGGACATACTTATAACAAAAAACACAGATGGGTCCCTTGGAACCACTATTTACCGTAAACCAACAGCAACGCATTATTGAGATGGGAAATTCATCACCACCTACCACTCAAAAGAGGGATCCCAAAAAAAATGCACAGATTATGTATTTAGATGAAATTATGCATTGTTGTTTGTGGTAGCCAAATGTATATAAATGTCTGTATTTTTCATTGATAAAATAAAGATCATTTTAAGTAAAAAAATAAAAAATAAATATAAAATAAAAAGAAACACTGGCACATTTAGTAGATGGAGGAGGACATTAAGACAATGGTTGGTCCTAGGCCACTCATCTCGTACAGACGTGGACGCTCTCTGAGAGATAGGTTGCTACATAGTCACTTTGTGCCCCCAGGTAATATATACATGGCTAGATCGTAAGCCTAAAGTATGATTTAGATGTGGAGGGGGTTGCGTGGCTTGACCATATATTGATGCTTCTAAGACATTTAAGAGCAATGTCACTAGGGAGGTCTTTACAATCAGGGACTTCATAAACTGTCTCTCAGTAGGAGTGATCTACAAGGCCACATGCATCGGTGGTCTTAAGTATGTTCATATGACGACAAGAGAACTACGTCGGAGGGTAAGAGACCATATTGGGGACATCCGCAATAATAGAGACAAGCCGGTAGTTAGACACGTACATACTCTCCATGCAGGCAATATGGAGGTCATTAGATTCATGGGGATCGCGACACAGAAAGGGGAGGGGACTGGAATCGCCAGATTCTGCAAACTGAGGCCTGCTGGATCTGTAAGTTAGGAACAAGGGCACCGAAGGGCCTAAATAAGCAACTACAGTTTACATGTTTCTTATAAAACCATGTGACCTCTCCCACCTTGAGTATAGGCAACACCTGAGGTACCCTTGAAAACTTGACCCGGTTTATGTTTACCCATGTTATCCTATTTATGGGGTTATGTTTTAAGTATGAATTGATGGCAAGTACAATAGGCTAATATTATTCATTCATGTGATGATATCTACAAGAAATTATTATATGAATACAGTGTCCGTCTGACTATATGTAGACCCCCTCTTATCTTTTGAGAATGCCAGTATCATTCTATATGCATATTTACCTGTGTTTTTGGTTTCATTTTGAACTCTGGGGCAGGATATGCCCTATATGGCATTCTATATAACATGTGTTCTTGTAAATAGAACGATGATGAGTACAGTGGTAAGCTTGGTTGGCGCCACTGTTTTGTGATAAAACTAGTACAGTGTACAAAATTTAGTTTATAGGCATATTCACTTGCTATTGCTGCATGTTTTGGAAACCAACCTATACAAACACTTTAGAATTACATGTGATCTGCGCATGTCAGGGTTGCAGTAGAATCGCCATGGCAACCATGATGCTAACCACCCTCCCTAAAAAACTGCATCTTGGTCATGTGACTGCACACGTGGGGAGCGGCCTTGACGCAGGCAGTGTCCTGTCATAGGGTGAGTTAAGGGATGAGGGGGCATAGGAACTGCTTTATAATGTACCACTTTAGTGTTGAATAGAGTTAGACACCATACTATCAGTCAGGAAGTCTAGGTGACCAACACTAGGTACACCTCAGGGGTGAGGGGTCACTACCACCCACCCTATACATGTTTTCATACCCCATGATGAGTCAGACGGTTTGAATGACTTCATCCTACTTTTTTCTCTTTCACTTTCATCCTTTTGTTTGGCAACCTCTGAAGAAACCGACTAGAGGAGGAAACGCGTCAGGGCAGGGGGGATGCGGGGTATATCTAGGTACTAGTACTTGTATTGCCCTTGTAAGGGAGGGAGTCTATTGGGGATGTCAGGGACAGTTAACATCGTGCTGCTATTTACTGTGTTGCTGCAACTGATGCTGATATCCTGTGATTATTACCCACCCTTTGCACCGTTGAGATCATCAGGAGTGGTAAGACAAAACTGTCTAATTCATCATATCCTATTTTCACACCTGGACTGTTCAGCCTGTTTTATTGTTTACATTTTGTTTACATCGTGTTTACATTTGTGGTGTAAACAAATGTGTTGTTTACATGTGAAGTATATATGCCCAGTACTTTGGTACTCAATTTTAATGCATATCTAATAAATGTTGTGGATTTTAGATATTATTTGATTTATGAGCTCTCATTGATTGTTATGCTGGTCTAGTCTTTGAAATATATGAGAGAGGGGGTCCAACTTAGACCATGGCATCTAGCTGTAATGCATGAGGACTGTTTATTTTGCTTTCCACATTAAAAAGAAAAGAAGCGTTATTCCTGTATAAGGGAGGTAGCATGAGTTTCTTTCTCTGCGCTGTACATGTTAATTTAGACCATCTATCAACAGTTTGTGCGGAGTTTAGGAACTCCACCCACATTGCATGGCCACACCTACTTGTTTTGACCCCGCCCATAGAATGGGGTCACTTTTACAGTTTTTTCCAGGGCCGCTTTAAATTCCCTGTCCGCCCCTGAGTGTATACCCTTTACTACTGTAGGTTCATACTTATTAGAATATGTAGTTTCATACTTAACAGAATATGTATGCTATTAAAAAATGCTTCCTTATCATATGGTGTATACCTTTAGCACTATAATATGTATCATAACAGTGATTATTACACAATGATATAATATTTAGTTATTTAATATTTACACTTTAATTATGCTCAACTATATACTAATATCTTAGTTGAGAAAAGCGCATGGTTACCATACAATTACATTTTAGCAAAAATGTTTTTGTTAAAATTCAAATTTACCAGAAAGGAAAACAGTATGTCAGCAACCTGATCAGCTATCTCCTCACAATTGTCAATTGTAGGCACCTGAAATAAAATAAAAAAAATACAAAATTACATAGCTGATAAAACTTTAATGGTATCTTACACTGTGTGTAGTTGTAGTTGTCTATTAAATATAAAGGATGGTTGCATCTATTATGGAGTTTACAATGATGTCATCATGCTCAGCCTTCACTTGTACTGCAGTCTAAGGCCTGAATCTGAGGCTCCATCTCCAATACCTTAAAGAATGACTGCATCTATTATGGAGTTTACAATGATTTATCATCCTCGGCCTTCACTTGTACTGCAGTCTAAGTCTGAATCTGAGGCTCCATCTCCAATACGTTAAAGGATGACTGCATCTATTATGGAGTTTACAATGATATTATCATCCTCGGCCTTCACTTGTACTGCAGTCTAAGTCTGAATCTGAGGCTCCATCTCCAATACGTTAAAGGATGACTGCATCTATTATGGAGTTTACAATGATATTATCATCCTCGGCCTTCACTTGTACTGCAGTCTAAAGCCCCTTCTACACTGGCGTTTTTCACGCGCGAGTTCTGCGCGTGCATTTGACGCGCAGAACTTGCATTGCACTCTGTCCCATTGTATTCAATGGCTCTTTCTTCATTAGCGTTGTTTTTCACGCGCGTGCTTGCGTTCGTTTGCACGCGCGTCAAAATCGCAGCATGCTCTATTTTTGCGTTTCACGCGCGTTTTTCACGCCCCATTCAAGTCTATGGGGACGTATCAAAAACGCATTGCACTCGCGAACATTGCAAGTGCAATGCGAGTGCAATGCGTTTTAAACGTAAGGGTTGCTAGGTGACCAGAATAACAGTATTTCCCCTGCTCGCGAACGATCATTTAATTAAAAAAACACAATGAAGAACAGTGAAGAATAGAATAAAAACAGTGAACACAGTGAACACAGGATCATTTAAGAGAAAAACACAGTGCAGAACACAGTGCAGAATAGATTACAGATGTTCGGCACATCTGCTTACTTGTCGGGATATACGCGCGGAACGGTGCGCCCAAAATAGCATGTGAAAACAATATATATGTGTGAAGAACACATTGCAGATGTATTTTTTCTCTTAAATGATCCTGTGTTCACTGTGTTCACTGTTTTTATTCTATTCTTCACTGTTCTTCACATCTGCTAACTTGTCGGGAGATAATATACACGGGGAACAGTGAAGAATAGATCGCAGATGTTTGCAACTTATCAGAAGACATTATTTTTCAATTAAATAACCCATTTTAATCCCAAACCATGGTCCCTTTGAAAAATGTTCGATTCTCCCATTGACTCGCGCGTGAAAAATGCTCCGAAAACGCAAAAAAAACGCTAACAACACGCGCGTGAAAAACGCAAAAACGCTAATTACTCCAAGGAAAAATGGAACAAAAACGCAGCCAAAAACGTCAGTTTTTCACGCATTGCACCCTGACGTGAAACGCAACGCTAGTGTGGAAGAGGCCTAAGTCTGAATCTGAGGCTCCATCTCCAATACCTTTCCATTCTCCAAAATTCTTTTTAAAGATCTTACCACTCTTATTCCAAGCAAACTGTCCAGAGTGCAGCCCACATCTCCCTGCAAGCAAAAAAATAAAATAAAATGGGTTTTAATAAATAACATAAACTGTAAGATATGTTATCAGAATACATTATTTGTATATTTTTATTTTTCTATTTAAATGTATAAGATATATATATATCTTGTAATGTCTGTTGTAGAAATGTATATAAAGCAAATTAAATGTTTAAGATCATAGAGACAACCTCCTCCGTATTAAAGTCAGCGGTTAACATCAACAGTTGCAGGCAGGTGTATTTATTTGGTAAAGCCTTAGCACATCGGAAAATTCCTGTTGCACTAGCCAAATGAAACAGTAGTGATTTCCTTTTGTTTGATAATGGGAGTCTTGAGTAGGAGACAGGATGGGTCACTATGACATTCATATGCTCTACAGTTATAAAATATTTACATCGAAATACCATTGGATACTAATAGTGCTGGTGATCCCAGCATGTCAAGCTTGAAGAAGACCACCACCGGGATTGAGATGTTCAGTGTAATTTTACTTAGTGGTAGATTTCCTTTAATAATGCTTCTGTTAGAGCAACAAGATTTTTTAATTCAGTTTTTATTTAATACTGCTGGGGTTTATGGGAAAGTATGTGGTTATCTGTTGGCATAAAATATATTTGTAGTTACATTTATTTTATTTTATCTGTGGTTAAAAATGTGATGTACTGGTTATATTTCCTTTTACATTTATATATTATACTCACAGCCATAAAGAACTTTAGGTTTGGGAGATTGATTTTTTTAAATTTTGGAATATAATAAAATTCAATTACCAATAATTTGTTGACTCCGTCTAGAAATTCCATGAATAACTGCTGGTTTTGGGATGTCTACAACAAACACAATATATTATTATTATTGTAAAGTTTTTAGTTTGTAAATAACATATTTCTAACATAAGACAATTCTCTTTCACATAATTTGTGTCCTATTAAATTTATTTTAAATTATAATTTTGATCTTGAAGGTAACTACATGCTATGTCTCAAACATTACCCTTTACCCTTCTTCTTTACCCTAGCATTGTAAAAATGTTTGCTGCATTTTATCCATTTTTTACATGGTCCACCGGTATTGAGTGCTTTAAAGCATAACCATCATTTGAAATAGTTTTCTAATACAATTAATTAATAGGACAATTAATTAACAAATTTTGCTTTGTTTATAAAAAAAATCAAGCCTCCCATAGAGATGCATGTACTATGGAGGCTGCATGAGCTCACTCTAAACTTTCTGGGTTTGGTTAAACAGCTCTAGCAGTGAGGATTAACCCTTTTACTTTCAGCTTGATGTTTGAAAATTATGCTCAAACCATACTGCAGCCAGGGAGAGAAACATTGCCCTTGCAATGTAGAATTAACATTGTAACTAGGGGCACTTTGCAGCCTGTTACTTTACACACTAAGGAGAATTTGTTAATGAAGTATATTAGAAAAATGTTCACAACTGCCCCCTCTCCACAATGTCAAGAATCAGTAAATTGTTCATTCTGCTTATTTCTGCTTCAACTTGGAATATATTACTAAATGCACTAAAGTCATAGTAAAATGGAGAAATAAAAGGGATTACAAACTACATTTCACTATAAAGAATTAACTATACCTTGGCAAGTTGATATTTGCAAAGAAGATTTCCCAGGTCCTGAATAAATTGAGGAGCATCATTCTGCAAAAATATAAATGTAATATTGTAAAATGTGGCTTTTTCTAAATGTTATTAGGCATGCTAAAGAATACAAATTCATTGTTTAAATGATATTAAAACTTCTTAAAGTAAGTTTAGGCAATGGAAAATGGATTGAAATATGCAGCAATCATCCACTTTAAAATCAAATGAAGAAACCACCTTAGTATGGTGGCATGCTGGTAAGGGCTCTTTCACAATGGCCTTTTTTCCCATCAGTCATTTTTCACTGATGCAATTTTGGCTTATGGACACATGTAGATTCGTTTTCAATTTTTTTCTTCCTGTCTGCACATCTTTTTTTAAAGGATTAGAAGACAGTGAGAAAAAAATTATAGCATGCACTAATTTTTACTCACATGGGAAGCACGGACCTCTATATAAGTCAACCGATCTGCCAAAAAACGAATGGCATATTGATGACATATGAATAAGCCCTAAGGCTAACAAAATTGGGCTCACCTGAGTGAAGCATTTTTATCCTATTTGAATGTAGACCCACCACTGAAGCTACACCAAGAAAGCTAATATCACCTTTTGTTGGCACCTTAGTGCTCATGTTAGTGCACCCTAGTCTTCTTCCAAATGAAATGAATAGAAAGTCAGACTCCAGAAGAATCTTTTTTGCCTGAAAATCTGCATATTTTCAGCACATACAACAAGCCTAAAATATGCATAAAAAGACTTTGGCTGATGTCCAACTTTTCTATGGTAATGATTCACTGAACAATGCCTTGCACTTGCATGGATATCAAAGTATAATAGGGGACATTTATCTAAAGTCTGGAAACATGTCTAGTTTTTGGGATATTTTTTAGAGTTTTGGGCTCACCTGATTTATCTCAGTGGTTGATGAGGCATGTTACTTCTTTTGAGAATTTTGTCTGAAAAGCCGCACAAAATTCTCAAATGTTTAAGCAACCCCTTGCTTACAATCACTCTGGACTGGAGGTTATTTGCACAAAAATGTAAACTTTTTCAGCTAAAATCTGTGACTTTTTCAGATGTTCACATCTAAAAACTTATGACAAATCGGGTTCTCCACTGAAATAAAACAACATGACAAACTTTGTGTAACAGTCACAAGAGGCACTAAAAAGCACACAAATGCTTAAAAGTTACAAAAAAGAAAGAAACAAATGAGTAAAAAAATTAATGAATGCCCACTATTGTGTTTTTGATGCATCTCTATGCATCTCTGGTGAAAAAAATACGTATGTGTGAACAAAAATGCATGTCTGACAAAAAAACTGAATAAAGTGTGACAGCATTTGATGTTAACCCTACACATCAGAAACATATGCACAAAAATGTGCACAAATGTGCAAAAAACGCTTGTGTGTAAGGGGCTTTACAGGTGCAATTATTTTGAATATGTGGAAGCAATTCTTCAAGTTTTAATCCATAAATACTGGATTAAAAAGGATACATACTTTTAGAAGCTGTTGGAGACAGGCGTTCTGAATCGTACCAGTCGATAAGTCTATAGAACAGAAAATTGCATACTTAAACTTTTACTTTTGAATGAGATTGATTCAGCATCATGTACATGGTATTTTACAAATCTCATTTACTTTGAATGTATAGATCAGTTGCAGAAATGTTGGCAGCCAATCTGCATGTCTGAACTAACTGCTAATGTAACTATAAGATGCAGGATGAAACACATAGAAACAAGTAATTTGTAAATATATTGCAGTAAATATAACAAACATATTACCAAAACTGGAGACCAAAGTTGCCAAAAGAAATATCCCAGCAATTTTCATTGTTGTATGAAGTTTGCGTGCAGTCATACAATAAGAAAAGTAGTTGCAGATGCATTTATGTCTCTTTTTATACAACAATTAAGAGATTTGATTGGACACTATTTCTACTTTGCAAACTAAGAAAGGATTTAGTGGTTTAGACAGTTTATCCAGCTTTATTTATACAGCACGTGTCAATATTTTCAAGATTCTTTTGTTATGTGGAAAATGTATAAATGAGCCTGATACAATATTTACATATGAGTATTTGATGTTCTTTATTCTTTCACCTTTTTCACATTGACATATAACTGCAATAAGAAGCATGATTTACTAGGCCAGAGATACATGCTAAGGTCAGGCTTATTTGGGTAATATATAGAAACAGTATAAATTCGATTCAAACTATAAATTAAAAATAGAAAATGTGTAACATGTTTTGTACAGCACTGTCTTTAGATCATATTTATTATTTTTCTAATTGTATTACCATATATACTTTAGTATAAGCCAAGTTTTTAAGCACAAAAATTGTGCTGAAAAAACTAACTCGGCTTATACTGAGTCAATAAAAAATTAATACTGTACTCACCTTTCCAATGCCACCTCAGGCCTCTTCGGCTCCTCTTCAGGTCGTTCGGCACCTCTTGGGGTCCTTCGCAATGCCGGTAACTCACAAACAATGATGTTGGCAAGTGGCTGATGTCATTCTGTGTGCCGGCCGCGCTCAAAAACCCGAAGAGAGCCAAAGGACTGGAAGAGCCGACTATATACTGGGGGAGATGGGCTGGCTATATGTTGGGTGGGGCTGCCAGGCTATATACTATAGGGACTGGCATGCTATATACTATCGGGACTGGCATGCTATATACTGGGGGACTGGCATGCTATATACTGGGGGGCAGGCTGGCTATGTAATGCAGGGACTGGCAGGCTATATACTACAGGGGCTGGCATGCTATATTCTACAGGGGCTGGCAGGATTTATACTGCAGGGCAGGGGCTAGCTATATATTGGTTGGAGGCTGTGACCATTGCATTTCACACCCTCTGCTTATACTTGCGTCAATAGCTTTTTAAAGTTTTTTTGTGTTAAAATTAGGTACCTCGGCTTATACTTGGGTTGGCTTATACTGGAGTATATACGGTATGTTAAATATGGAGAGTAACTATTACCTGGTGGATAAATAGTACTCGATACCATACATATATATATATATATATATATATATATATATATATAAATAAGGTACTTGACTATGGACAAGGCTAGGTGTATGTGGGTCTAGTGGTGAAAGAATAACAGAAACCATTTATCATTTGTTGTTCATCTTCTACTATGTAGTATACTCAGCATATTTAGCACTTTGTTTATTTAGCGTTTATGTTCACACTCTTTAATACATACATAAAGCACCATCTGTGAACTTAACCCAAAAATGAGGATGGGAGTAGTGTGTCATATTTTGTAATTTAACCACTGTTCTGCTAAAAATGCGAGCACTGTCCTTAATCCCAGAATTCTGCTATTCAGCCTGGTTTTTAAAAAAAAATAGACTTTGAAATGTATGCAAACAAGCCTAAGGAGCTCCAGGCTCCATAGGTGTTAATAGAACCTGGAGCACCTACGGCTCATTTGCATAATTTTTAAAGCCTTTTTTTCTTAAAAACCAGGGCATAGTAAGATAAAACAAGAACATATCATGTCAGAAGGGGCATACACCAGTATGTCCTTCTACTATTTATCTTTATTTGACATGTTTGACATTTAGGTGTCATTTAATTGACTGTTTACAGCAGATTTACTTATATTTTGGTGAGTACTGAACAGTATAAAGGGCTGTAAATAAAGATAGCAACATACTAGTAGCATAATGTGGAACATTTTAAATGTTTTATTTAATTTGTTTGTTTGTTGTCTTATATTCTTTTTAGCTCATTTATTTAGATCTATTCCCTTTAGTTATAAACTTGTGTAAGTTATGATGGTTACTTTATTAAAAGCCTCTACATAGATGTACATACATACTGTATAAAAAGAAAACAGATTTGTTTTTTTATGATGAGAAGTAGATTTATTAAAATCAAAATCATTCACTTATAACAAATATGAACAATAGAACTTGCAAGAAGTTGATTATTCCAATTTGATTGATGGCTTCATGCGTGAAAATGCTAATAAAATAATAATAGAAATGCCAGTTAATAAATTCTTAAATTTCTTCTTAAATTACTACATAATTCACTAACAATCTGCGATATAACTTTTTATTATAGGACCAAATGCACAAGACAACCTAGAAGTTGTAATATGAAATTTGAGATCAATAAAAGGTTTCGTTGATTTAATGTGACACAATGAATGACAGGAGGTTCTACCAGATGTATTATCTGTTGCTTTATTTGCATTAAAGAGATGCTAAAAATCTGATATGGAGTATTTTTGGCTAAATATTTTAACTATAAGGTAGTGTGTATTATAATAGTTTTTAATTTATTACTCCATAATGAAACATAACATTAGATGTTTTTCAATATATATTATAACTTACATTAGCATAATTTCCTCAGCCTAGGATTGGTAATCCTTTCAAAATATCCGATACCCCACTAAGGCCACTCTGAAGGAAACATCATTGTAAAAAGAAGAACATGCTTGGTAAAAGTAATCTGGAGACAAATTGAATTATTGATCAACTGATATGTGTTGATGAGAAAGAATAACAAAATATGAATGGAATAATATCTTTAAAAACCACTAAATATACATTATGATTCTGTGCTGGAAAGTGAAATAATAAATGTTTTGCTTGCATAAATATAACTATGTTATTAAAAGGTGTTAAACATAGCTAAATACATGTCTTACCAGTGACTCGCTCAAACTTTTAAGTGTTTCTCCCTAAAAGAATGAGTTATATACAAAATAAAATGTATTCTTTTATTAATAGGTTGACAAATTTACCCTAACAGTTAAGTATTGATTTAATAATATTTTTATGATCTTACCAACAAATCACATAAGACATTGAGGACCACATCGCTTACTCCAAGCTGCTCCTAAAATGTAATAAAAAATATTTAGATCTATATGTATAATATATTCATGGAAATGACACATCTACTGATGACATGATTTTTCTTATTAAATATTTTGGAAATTTGTAAATCTTTCCTTTCAATATATTTATAGTGCATTTAAGTGTAAACTTTCTGTGAAATATTCTAGTAATAATAAAAAAAAATCTGGGTCTTTCTAAAATGATTCAGAACCACTGAGAAAATGGTTACCCAAGGTATTTTATCAATTCTGTAATCTAGACTGACAATTTTATAGAATGAAAAAGCTCTTCTGAAAAGTAAATTCAGATTGTAAAATAAGCACCATGAACTTACCACCAATTTTAGAAGTTCTAACCCAAGTTTTTCGGCAACCTCTCCAACTTTGTCACCAACCTTTTCCTATTAGCCAAACAAAGGCATAGAGATAGCAGAATTAGACATTTGCTTACTTGAATTAAAACTACAAAGTGGTAGTTTATAAAATAAATACCAGGAATTCTTTGGTGCTCAGGATTTCATCCACTGTACAACCTGCACTTATCTAGATATATAATATAAAATATATGTTAAATAATTTAATTTTATTTTAACATTTAATTTTCTTTATGTATCATTAACCTTTCTATGAAGCAATTTTCACTGACTAAAGCAAAGACATTGGGCAGGAGTTGTCTTTTTGTTCTTTTTTGTAACTTCTTTTAGCTACTATTTTGGGCGCATTGGTGGATTTGCACCTTTTTTGTAAAACTGCAAAATTAAGTAGGATGGATTGCTCAAAAATAAGACATTTTGTGTAAGATTTGATTGGGTTGCTCAAAATTTTGTGTAAGACTTCAAAAAAAGTAGCAAAAACTAACAGACTAATATGCCAGATTTAAGTAAAAAAATAATTATAAATGTGACAAACAGAAAACCACAAAAAGGTGCATAATATCAGCACAAAATATAAAGATACATTGCATAAAAATAAGTATAGAAACATTAGTGGTGAACTATTTACCAAAGCCTCATGCAATTCCTTTAAGAACTGCTTGTATAGTTCCTCATTATGTTCTTTCTAAAAATTAAAAAAAAAGTATTATATAATTCCTTAAAACACAGATCTTCACTTTAACAGCAAACAATAATATATAAATACAATAATATAATATATTAACATTTTTTTAACGGTTATTTACAACATTGTATGCAGCCCATGGAAATGGGCCCGTATGTTGCCCCAATTCCATGGACTACAAACCTTGCACAGAAATGAAGTCTTTGTAATATATCAAAATATGATACAAAGACTACCCGTCTGAGAGCTGGACTTTAGGGTTTGCCTTGAGTAGAAAAAAACTAAAAAAAAAAAAGGATAGACATTTTAAAATATGGATACAAACCTTTCCTTTCATGTAGAGACACAATAATTCTTGGAGCTTCTTCAGTGTTTCTGGAATATTAACCTATTAATGATATTTACAGTCAAAATCACACAACCTTCATATGCACCTCTTATATTTTTTCTTGATCCTATGCATTGAAGTGCTAGGATTTTTAAATTACATTTTCATAATAAATTTTGATAAGTAATACTCAATGAAAAATATACTTTTGCTGCCCTATGCCTATTACTCATTTCATGCCATCAACAAATCTGTTAAGTGAACTTTCTTTATACCCATATCTGTTATGGATAATAAGAAAGTCATTTTTATAAAGTCAAGGATTATATGGTGAGGGAGAAGGTATGAGTCACTGATCTAATATCATAGTCTATATCTTCAGTAGATGATAACTGTTTGTGATTGGTATATCCATTCTCCTGGGGATTTTTTCCTTGTAATTTAAAATTCTAAGATTTTCAATATGTTAAATAATCTTTTTACATCTCAATTTTCCTACTAATAATATGTCTTCACTTAGACACATTTTATATTATAATTTACATAAATAGTTTAATATATGCTGCATAAATATTGTTTAGAGCTGCTTTCACAATTCTCCAGGCTTCAAGTATCAACTCTTTGATTAATTTATACTATTTCAATTATATTTGTGCCAGTAGTTCATGCTGACAATCATTACTGCCTTATTTTTCTAAGTTACAATAGGTATGAGTAGCAGTAAATTTAACTGTAGTCAATCAACTGAGGTATGACTATATTAAATAAAATGTATAAATGTATCTGCCGTATTATACAGACAAAACAGTGTACATGTGCATTAGTGTATATTGGGGCGCATTTAGTAAGAACACTGCAAACTGCACTATGTGAAGTTTGCCTGTGTATACTGCAGAGGGCACTGATGCCCCTGCACTGCCCTGACAGATTGCACCACTTTTTTTTGGTGCACCTTTAACTTGGGGCGTGCAACACATTTCTGTCGGATTTCGCATTTTAAATCTAGCACATGGTCCGACAACTCTCCTTTCAGTGCAAAAATTTGTGTTGCATGAAGCATAGTGCAGCTGCGCCCCCAAAACAGTTGCATGCGACATAAAAGTGTCTCAGACACTTTTTAAATACCTGTGCAAGCACTTTGCACCTAAAAGAACCTGCAAAGTCTGATAGAAAACTGGCGCACAGTTACCTTTATTAACTTTTGAAGGCAGTCCTTTGGAATAACAGGTAGATCTAGAGAAAAACAATAAGATATTGGAAAATGAGAAACAGTCTTGTTTCCTCAATACACAAAAAAATCATATTTCATTAAAGAAAAAAAAAACATTTTATATGAGGAACTTATATTAAATGTGTAATAACTACTCACCTGGCTGAACTCCACCAGTAGCTATAGAGCCAGAATTTCCAATTCCTGTAGAATGTATAAAACAATAGAATTAGATTTTTTTATGACAGATATCCTTAACTCAATTCAGGTAATTTAGCACTTCATTAGCAGTCATTCATTTTTCATTTTAACATGTTTACATACCTATATATCTTGTACTTGCATATGTACTTACCAAAGTAGCAGTTTAGAGCAAAAAAGAGAAAAGCAATAGTGGGCTTCATGATGGGAGCTGATTTAGTCAGTCACGTAGATGCTAAGTGGTCCCCTGTAGATCTATTAAGTTATCTCGATGGCTATTATATTTATATCTTTGAATGATACATTTTTCATCACCTCTCTGAGATTAAACATGATGTAAGCAGTTGTGAAATATCCTCATCTGTCATACTTTTGTAATTTTAGAGACTATCAAATAGCCTGATACTGCAAAATAAACACTACAAATACTTTATGATAATAAGTGAGCATATTTAATTATATTAACTCTTCAAGGCCTATTTTGGCCTCAAGGACACATCCCCATTTTCAAATCTTCCCTGTGCCACTATAAGTGGTTATAGCTTTAACATATCCAGGAGATTTTGAGATTGTTTTCTTGTGACATAATGTACTTCAAATTAGTTTAACAACTCAGATAATATATTTGAAAACAGAAATTTGGCAAAAATTTTGAAAAATTCTTTTCTGGTACTCGGGGATATGTGCGCATGTCAGTAGGACTTGCTTGGTTGGGATCTGTGCATGTCTCTGGACTTTATGTTCTTTACGTTCGGCATATCAAGAATTTTTGCGCATGTCAACGGACACTGTACTCCAATGCACTCATCAACACTGCGCATGTTATTGTTATTGTGTTTTCATCTATTCGGCACATTGGAGTGGTATATACATGTTTCTGAACTTGATGTTTGCTATCACTCGGCATAAATGCAAGGTAAGCGCCCTATCTCCAATTTCAGTGTATACCATAACGTATCATATCAAGATGGTCTAAATTTGGTATTATCTCATCTTCTGGATGTGTTGGTGAACTCCTATTTTATTGTTTATTATTTATCATCCAGCAGCTCACAATATTGAGCATCATTGAGTATCCACTATTAGATATTCCAACTATCAAATTTGTTCTTTTTGAAGGCAACTATTCTCCTATCATGTTTTTTACATAATCTAACTTTTGTTCTTTAATAAGGCATTCTATGCATTTAGGTGTAATAGTATTATCGTCAAGCTATTATTCAGTGTTTATATTTCGTATAAGTCACCCTTTCTTCACATTTGTTATGTTTATCTTTATTGAAGGGGTTTAGGATGGTTTAGTTATCAAGTAAATATTTACAATATAAATATGCATATTAATTTCAATGAATTTCATCATATTTATCTCTTACTTTTTACTTTCAGTATTATATAGTATGTGTAATTATTGACCCCATTTGGTATCACAAATGCCATTTTGCACAGATTATTTTAATTTTTATACATTTACTGTCATGTAGTTGTGTATAAAGAATTACATAGTATAAGGGGATTCTAATGTGTTTGTTTATATTTACTCTAAAGAAGCGCTGGTTTCTAATATTTATTATAGAAAAGCTACAAAGGTAAAACCTTCATTCAGGCCTTTTGGATTCCGACACTTTAATCTGTGGATCCATTGTGCCTCCGTTTCTAGCAGCTTCCTGACCAGGTTTCCCCTTCTCTGGCCTAGTTGTAGCTTCTCAATTCCCCCAAATTTCTGCCGCTTTGTATAAGGAGATACATTTACTGTCCTGATGTGTTTAGATATCGGAGTATCCTTATTGGTAGCTCAGATGTATTGTCTGATTGTATATTCTTCCCCGTCAATTGGATTGATAAAGCATCTGGTGTAAGGCATGAATTTGCAAAAAGTACAGTTTCCACAGGGATATGATCCTGTTTGAGTGGAACGTTACATTTGCAGGTTCTTTGGAGAAATGGTTGTTTACTAGATGGTCTCTCAGATTTATTCCTCTTCAGCAAGTGATAGCTGGGCTAGTAGTGAGTTTTTCTCTCAGATCATTGTCCGCTAGTAGAATTGGCCATTGTTTTTTAATTATGTTGATAATCTGGTCAGCAGAGGCATCATATATGCAGAGTATATAGTCCTGTTTGTCTTAAGTTTGGGTTGTTCATACGAGTGTATCCCTTTCTGTTCTTCTAGCTCTAGAGTAAGCTTTGTAGAGAGGTTTCTTGGGATATCCCCTGTTCTTGAATCTATTAAACAGGAGGGTGCATTCTTTGTCAAAAGAGGCTTCACTTGCACAATTCCTACGAGCTACCCATAGGTATTGGCCTACTGGTATGCCCTTCTTTAAACTCTGCGGATGACAGCTTTGCCAGTCGAGGAAGCTATTTGCTGATGTTGGTTTCCAATAGATCTGTTCATTTATAGAAATTGTGAGGTCCAAATATGAATTGATTTCTCCTGTATTTCGCTTGTAAATTTCATCCCTTTTCTGTAATGTTTCATTCCTATTTGTAATATTTGAAGAGTAAAAGGTTTTTTTATCTTTGCTTGTTAAACAGGATAGACATTTTTTTTGATGGCATTTGTAAGCCCCTTTTTTGTAAATCTTTACCTGGGGTGCTTTTAGGTTCTTTTATATGCCTGAGTTTACTTGGTGCAATAATACTCTTTATGGTTTGGGCTTTCCTGAATGTGATCGCAGGAATATTTGGAAGTATTTTTTCCGAATTGGTATAATTATAATATAAAGCCTTGAACAAAATGTACTGTCCAAGAAGTGGACTCTTTGACAGTTTATTCCACAAAGGACAACCACGTTTTTGCCACTGTACTGATTCATAGGTCTGAGAGTCTTTACTTGACTAAACCTAAAAGTTTATTAAGTGTCATGTTATATGGACAGCACCAGAGGATGTTTTATGTATAACACCACCACTGTATTATTGTAATTTGTATTTGTTATTCCTTTTCTGCTCCATAAACAAAATGATAAAAAAAAGAGTTACTAAAGAGAGGATAAAATACTGGATTATAAAATGGAGAGAATTCTGCCAGATCTGATTTTCACAGACCAAATGGGGTTTGTTTTTGGGAGGTGTGGGAAATGGGACCCTTCAGACAGAGTTGTTGTCTGGCACAAATTCATATTCAGGCAGGTTTGTACAACTAAAAGTCCAAAGATTTTTTTAACACAGTCCAACAAGAACATAAAACAAAAATATAATGTCCTTAGTTTCAGGGTAGCAGTACAAGAAATAGTCCAACAATGGCTCTCACTCAGCTTTTCAGGCTTTTGCTCATGCTGTGTAGCCCAGGACCTGCAGTTGGTCTTCTCTTTAGAACAACAGCGCCCAGCAACTCATGGCTCTGTCCATTTGCTCCTCAACAATCTGAACACCCACATCTGCAGCTAAAGGGTCAGGTATATAACAAGTCATGAAGTATGGAGAGGAGCCATCAAGGCAGGAACCCTGCAACATCTAAACCCTGGATCTAAAGTTCAGTTACAAAACCATGGAGCTATTATATAACATGGAGACAAGGAACCTTAAAGAACATACTGCCCATCTATCACTCTTCCAAAGGATGGCTTACAGAGGTTAAACTAGGGATGCCACTAGAAGAATGATTGATCTCACAAGTGAGTGATAAGAACCCTGAGAGGCATAGGTGCATTCCTGTCACTGGATGCCGAAAAGGCTTTTGACAGGGTGCACTAGGGTTATTTAAAGGAGGTCTTAAAAAGTTTGGCATCTTTGGACAGATACAAAGAGCTATTAAGACTTTATATTCTGCCCCCTCTGCGAGGGTCCTAATTTTGGGTTTTCTATCTTCAGCTTTTGATATTTCGAATGGCATGTGCTAGGGCTGACCTTGTTCTTCAATGATTTTTGCTTTGATGATGGAGCCCCTGGTGGAGATCATTAGAAGTAATCCTGAAATTTTAGATATTTTGGTGGAAAGGGAGAAATATACAATTTCTTTA
Source organism: Engystomops pustulosus (assembly GCF_040894005.1). NCBI lineage: Eukaryota > Metazoa > Chordata > Amphibia > Anura > Leptodactylidae > Engystomops > Engystomops pustulosus. The sequence goes on from NC_092414.1 coordinate 72,138,076, forward strand.
TATACAGGAAACATTTTATTACCTGCTGTGACCCTGAAAAGTCATTGTGGCAAATTTTCTTACCTGGTCCTGTCGCAATCCCCGATTCAGATGAGAATGAAGGCCGGCACGATTCATGAAGATCTTGCGCCCGAGTTCCTGCATCCGCTTCTCTTCCCTGCTGAGGTCCGCCGGAGTTCACCTTCTTCTTCCCAGTGCTTGTAAGTGCATGTCTTGCGACACAATTCTAAATGTTAAATCCTGCACGTTGTACAAATCCGTCAGGTTATCCTACGGCATGCGGTTGAGCCAAAATCCAGTCGCGTGCACCAAAATCTCCTGTTAAATACAAAAACAGAAAAGACGGAAATCGTCGGGAAACCCGACGAAAATGCTCTCCTCAGACCCTTAGTAAATGAGCCCCATTGTCTAATGATATACATATTTTGCTGCAATTTTCTAAGATATTGGGGCAGATTTACTTACCCGGTCCATTCGCGATCCAGCGACGCGTTCTCTGCGGTGGATTCGGGTCCGGACGGGATTTAATAAGGTAGTTCCTCCGCTGTCCACCAGGTGTCGCTGCTGCGCTGAATAGCATCTGAACGCGCCGGAATTCACCGAGGCCGGCTGAGTGAAGGTAAGCGCGTCCCGAGCGACACATTTTCCATTCTTAAATGCAGCGATTTTTCCGAATACGTCGGGTTTTCGTTCGGCCACGCCCCCCGATTTCCGTTGCGCGCATGCCGGCGCCAATGCGCCACAATCCGATCGCGTGCGCCAAAATCCCGGGGCAATTCAGGTACAATCGGCGCAAATTGGAAATATTCGGGTAACTCGTCGGGAAAACGCAAATCGGGCCCTTAGTAAATGACCCCCATTGTATTATAAATTTAATATGAAGAAGTCTTTGGCTGTTTTGATTTATATTCCTCCCTCCACGGCATGTCTTTGGATTAACAATACCTTAATTATAACATGAGGGTATCTAATTTTACTGTAATGTAAATGAAACAGTTAAGAGGAATCTAAATGAAATCTTAAATGAAATCTTGGAGCAGACTTCGAGAAATTGTTAAAAAATATATGTACTTGGTAGCAAGAATTCAATATTGTAAAATATTGACAACTCTCCCAAAGACTTAAGGAATTTCTTAAAATGTCTGAAAGAGATTCAGTCTCTATTAAATAATTTTGATCACTTTTTATAGAATTTATTTTTGTATTTTTCAAAATGGCAAAAAAGTGCCATTTGCAAATTTGGGCGCTATTTTCCTTTATGGGGTTAAGTGAAAAAACGTTATTATATTTTAATAAATTGGGCATTTTTGGACACAGTGATACCTAATGTGTTTATGATTTTTACAGTTTATTTATATTTATATGACTTCTAGGGAAAGGGGGGTGATTTGAATTTTTATTTAGTTTTAATATAATTTTTGTAACTTTTTTGTTTTTTACTATTTTTCAGACCTTTAAAAAATAGGTACTTTAACCATAGCTTATCTGATTGATCCTACTATTTACTGCCTTACTATGGTATGGCAGCATATGGGGATTCTGCACATAATCTATTACAATGTGCAAATCGCACACTTAACCTTCCTAATAAGTTTTTTTTTTCCATTTTCTCCAAATAAAGAATATTCTAGGGGAAACGGAGCAGAGAAGTGGCCCTACAGTCCCTTCAAAATATGATTGGTAGTTCACAAAGGTATCACAATGTTATATAGTGTTCTCAATGCTCCTAAAAAAACTGAGAAATTAGGTAATATCCTAAGATGGGAATCAGATTTAAATGTGGTATATGATATCAAGCAATGGGAAAGGACATGGCTCAAAGCTCACCATGTATAAACCATCTAGGGCAAATTTTAAAAAATGCACTTACCCTGGAAATAAGGTCCTTATGTGGTAACATTGAAAATATTCTGCCACACTTGAGGAGGGAAAGTGTGTGGAAAAGTCTCTTGAAAGAGTCTTTGGACTCAGGAGATGAGCCCGGGATTGGAGTCTAAGTGGACACCTGGTCTTCGCCAGAGCACGCCGCAAAGCGGGATGGTCTTGCTGCAGCTGGGTGCAACCAGGTCGTTCCACGGGTGCAACTAGGCCTCTGGTGGCAGCCAAGGTAGTACGGCAGGAAATGCAGGAAACAGTCCAAACCTGAGATGTCAGCAGGAAACACGGAGGGATACTGGTAACGCTGGCACACAGAGGAACACTGGTGATTCTGGCATGGACTGTAGATTCTGCTGTACAGGAACCCTGGAATGCACAGCAGGACAGGAAAACTGGAAGGCACAGCAGGTCACAGGAATGGCTGAGATACAGAGGAATACTGGTAACGCTGGAACTCAAGAGGGCTTTCTCTTAGCAGGAAATGATGCTGAAGATCGGGCAGGGAGTGAAGGGAGGTGCCGGATTGTAAGGGCAAGCCGGATTAGCCAGAGCCAATCAGGAGGGCGCTGGCCCTTTAAGTCTTAAAGAGCCGGTGCGCGCGTGCCCTAGAAGTAGCAGCGCACGGCCTAGCAGGAGTACAGCCAGGAGCGTGGAGAGGTGAGTCCAGGCCCGGGGAGCGGGACAGCGGCAGCGGGAACCATGACACATAGAGGGGCATGGGTGTGCCTGCGATCTGTGACAAGGAACGCTGGTGCATCTGTGACATATTCTAGTTAGATAGAGGTAGAGATAGAGGGCCTTTTTTGATCCCATTTCCCCCTCCCAGAGAATGTGGCTTGAACTAAGACAGAGAGATTTTTCTGTCTTTTGTGTAGTATTTGTGCTTTCAATATTTGTATTTAATGGCCATATTCTTTATACTGCAGACCGTAACTGTGATCAGGGATATTACCAGAATTACCAGAAACTTAGCCTCAAATCTCATGGTCAGTGGTGACCACAGCATCTGAGAGGTCACTGTGAGGCAGAGAGCTACCCCCCAGTGACTGACCTACCTCCCTCTTGTGGTGAGAAAGCAGTAGCAGTTTTATCTTTGGCAGGGAAAAGCCTTAGAAAGCTATGCTTTTAGCAGAGCTTCATTGTAATATAATAGGATCCCCATTGACTGCAATTTTATAGTACTGAGGCCTATTGCATATGTAATTCAGTGTTGGTTGGTTTAAGAAAAAAGTAAAAAAAAAGTTTCAAAATCTGAAAAATCTAATGCAGAACAAGCTTCTAAAGGAAAACTACCAGTTAGTTTTCAAAATAAGAAGCCAGACACACTCACCTGTATTCCTCTTCATTTCAAGTCCACCAGTATTTTTCTTTAATATTTACATGATTGGATTGCCTAGAAAAAGACTTAAAATTAGCAGTCCAGAATATGGGGACAAAATGCCCAGAGCTCCTGGCTGCTAATTATGCTTGCCTTTCCCATCATGCTTGAGGCATGCATAATAAGCAGCCAGGAGTGCCAGACATCTTGGGGCACATTTACCCATCGCGATCCCCGAGGTGCATTGTCCGATTTCCTGCATGTGTCGCTTCCCAGCTCAGGTCCGCTGGCGTTCACCTTCTTCTTCCCAGTGAATGTAAGTGCATGGCTTGCAACACAATTTTGAGTGTTAAATCCTGCGCTTAGTCCGAATCAGTCGGGTTGTCCGACAGCCGCACCCCCAATTTGTGTCACATGAAAGTCTGCGCGATTGCGCCAAAATCCTGGTTGCGTGCCAAAAACCCTGGTTAATTTGGGCGCAAACCAGAAAAAGTCGGAAACCCGACAAAAATGTGGTATACGGACCCTTAGTAAATGTGCCCCCTTGTCTTTTCATATTTTGAAACGTTTACTCCTAAACCAGCCAATATGCATATGCCTCAGTACTATAAAATTGCAGTCAACGGGGATCCTACTATATTACTCTTCTCACCACAAGATTTCAATCACTGGAGGGAACTCTATGTCTCACAGTGAACTCTTAGATGCTGTGGTCACAACTGACCATGAAATGTGAGAAGCTAAGTTTCTGTGATTTCTGGGAATTATCCCTGATAATTATTGCCGGCATGCAGTATAAAGAATATGGCCAAAACACAAGGCGATCGTGAGGTGCCAGGTGGTTACCATGGCAGCCGGAAGAATGATGAAGACCTCCAGGTCTGCCATGAGGGTGGCCTATTAGAGCTAGTTCAAGAAAGGATCTATTAGGCAAACTGTCAGTAAAACACAGAAGGTATATAATATAAAGCAGCACAGAACTACTGCAATATTTTGAATCAAAATATCCCCACTGTCCCTGTAAGGACAGCAAAAAAAATTAAATTAAGGTTTAAAAAATAAATTTAAAAACCCACAAAAATCACCCATTTCCCTATACATAATTATATTATGTGCTAAAAAAAATTAACCCCCCCCCCCGCCTACACATACACAATGGTATTGTTGCTTCCGTAGCATCCTTTCTCAAGCAGACATTACAGTAATATGCCCATATTGTGAGGGGAATTAAAAATAAAAAAATAATTAATAATTGCAATTTCAGTGCTTCCTAACTCCCAAAAATATGTAATGGAAAGTGATTAAAAAGTCACATGTACCCTGTAATAGTGCCAATCTAACCATTACTTTTTCCCACAATAAACAAGCTCTAATAATCATCTTTTGATGAATAAAATCATTATAGCTCTCAGAATAGCTCAACACATAGGAAAATGGAGTTTCTTAAAAAAAGGGTTTTATTTCTAGTAAAAGTAGTAAGTAGTAAAACATAAGAAAACTTGTAAATGTTTGGTGTCCTCTTAATTGTACTAACCTACAGAATACTTTTATTAAGCTTGTTATAATGGTGAAGTGTGTAAAAGTTTTAATTAACCCCTTCCCGCCGCAGCCCTTTTTCGTTTTCATTTTTCACTCCCCACATTCAAAAATCAGTAACTTTTTTTATTTTTCCATGTACAGAGCTGAGTGATGGCTTATTTTCTGTGTAATAAATTACACTTCAAAATGGTGGTATTTAATATTCTGTACCCTGTACTGGGAAGTGGGAAAAAAAATCCAAATGCAGTGAAATTGGTAAAAAAACCACATTTGTGCCGTATTCTTGTAGGCTTGGATTTTACGGATTTCACTGTGCGTCCCAAATGACATGTCTACTTTATTCTTTGGGTCGGTACAATTACGGGGATACTACATTTGTATAGGTTTTATAATGTTTTCATACATTTAAAAAAATGAAAACCTTCTGTACAAAAATGTTTTGGGGGATTTTGCCATCTTCTGGCACTAATAACTTTTTCATACTTTGGTGTGGGTGGTACCGTTTTTTGCGGATTTTGATTATGTTTACAATGTTATCATTTTTAGGACTATATGACCTTTTGATCACTTTTTATAAAATGTTTAATTTTTTTTAAAATGGCAAAAAAGTGCCATTTTCGACTTTGGGTGCGATTTTCCGTTACGGGGTTAAACACAGTTAAAAACCATTATCATATTTTGATAAATCGGGCATTTTCGGACACGGTAATACCTAATGTGTTTATGATTTTTACTGTTTATTTATATTTATATCAGTTCTAGGGAAAGGGGGGGGTGATTTGAATTTTTACGTCACATGTCGGTAAGGGGTTAAAAAACAAGTGGCAAAACAACTATTTAATTCTATTCCCCTGAAGGAAAGAGTTAATAAATTTGAATCATTATGCTATTTATACTATAAAAATTGTCCCATTAGAAGATAAAAATCTCAAAAAACAAGCCCTCATACTTCCATGTCGGATAAAAAAGTTACCTCTTTGAGCACAGAAAAACAAAAAAGGTGATGTGTCCTAAAGGCCATTTTAGGCGTGTCTTTAAGAAGTTAAAAGAACAAGATTAGAGATTTAAATAAGATAATACCAAAAAAATTCTTGCAAAGAAACGGGGCCTAGCAGAAAAGGTCTGCTACTAACTCGGGCGTCAGGTGTACTTTTCATACACCTTTTCCTCAGCTTTTCCTAAGCTGAGGTATGTATTATGATGTCCTGGAGAAGATGAGATGTGAATTATGAGGTCCTACTATAATGATGTTCTGCAGCAGCTGAGGTGTGTACTATGAGGTTCTGTACATTGTTATCAATGTACAAACCAATACCTATAATCCAACCTATTTATAGTTATAGAGCGCAATTACGTATTATATTGTTTATTGATTTTTTATTAAAAACTATTTGTGATGAGTAATGTTTTGGGTCTTTTTTCATTACACCATTCATTGACTTTTTTTGCTCGGGTATTTTAAGAACAATGAAATGGCTTATTTTTATTTGCAAGATAGAATTGTTTTTTTTAAAGGAAATCTACCAGCTGCGATCATGCACGGGTTAAACTTCCCAGCAAGGAGAGTTCTCCCTTCCAGTCAGATGAAGCAGGGACCAAGCTTTATGTAACAGCCAATCTTCTGCTGTGGATCACTATGGCACATTGGCAGTGCCAGTGCGATCAGCTGGAAGGTAGGGATCGACCTAATGTGGAAAGTGCCTAATCATTAGGACGATCTATATCATCATGTAACTTTAAGCAGTTAATGTCACCAAATCCCTTAGTGCTAAAAAGTTATATAGTAGAAATATAAAAACAACACTATGATACACAATGATGAACAACTACATTTATTTTGATCTCAATCATTTATATGTGTCATGATTATCATTCGACTCCTTGATTTGTCCTTTATGTTTCCGATTAATTTTGGCATCTATAAAAAACATAAACAGAGAGGAAAATTACAATAATAATAATTAATAACAACAAGCTAGTAGCTCATAAATTGTATTTATCTTTTTATGGATTTACAGTTATAGTGAGGAATAATAAAATAGTAACTGTATTCTCTCCCTGTACTAGTTTTAATTACAGTAGTAGAAATTATAAAGTATGAAGTCATTGTTTTATATTTAATATTTCACTTAATATTTCCAATGAAAAGTAACTCACAACAGCTGTTTTATATACAGTATCATATGCAATGCTGTTGGTAATTATTTATGACCTTTAATTTTTTCAAGTACTATAAAATAAGGACCATTTGGGGGTGCATATAATTTATTAATTAACTTCAATTTTGCATGAAAAGTGGTACATTGGTTATTGGCACTTTTTTATTGTGAGAACGAGAAAAATGCTGCCGTCTTCTTTAAGGGTTATCACCACATTATGTGGTATGCAAAATAATATATGAACATAAACTCTTTGCTGAAAGATGTCAATCCATAAAGTTCCAGCACAGGGGGCATAGGAAGGTGATAAGGGAAAGGGATACAAGGCAATAGAAGGCCAAACAATTATTTAACCATCTGTGTTATCTTCCATTAAGAAGGTGTTTAGACCCTTCCTGAAGCTCTCTGCAGTCTCTGAGGCAAGATATTCCACGGATTTGCAGTTGTTATAGTAAAGAAATATTGTTGCTTTTTGAAATGAGAACTAAGACAAAAAAGAGACCCCTTTTAACTAAATGTTTTACATGGGTCATTTATATATCTCTTCTGGAGACTAAATTTATCCAGTCCTTTTAATTTTTCATTATAACTGAGAACCTCCGTATCTCTTCAAGTTTTTGTTGTTATCCTTTTTACCTTCTCCAACTCCATCTTTTTTATGATCTGGTGCCCCAAACAAAACACATATTTCAGATGTGACTGAACCAATGCCTTGTACAGTGGTAATATTACCTCCTTATAAGTTATCCCAAGAGTCCATGCCACTTTAGCTACATGACAAGGTTCTGCTGACTTTAGAGGCTTTTGAGATTGCATGCTGTCATTTAATCTATGCTCAAGAAGTATAACCAGGTTTTTCTATACAATGGAGTCTCCCAGATTTACTCCCCCTAGGACATGTTGTATGTGGCTCATTGGTGCCCAGGTGCCAACCTTTTCATTTATCAATATTGAAATGCATTTGCCAAGGAGATGTCCTAACACTCACTGAGGGAAGATTTATTACCACATTGTTTGTTTTCTTGTACTACTTTTTGAGACTTTTTTGTCACAGTTGAGATTTAATTTGTCCCATCTGAGACTTTTTGATCTCAGTTGATACAATAAAGTCACAATAATTAGTTCAAGGAGCCACACAATGTGGTCAAAAATCCCCTCAATGGGGCAGATTTACTTACCCAGTCCATTCGCGATCCAGCAACGCGTTCTCTGCGGTGGATTCGGGTACCTCCGACGTCCACCAGGTGGCGCTGCTGCGCTGAAGTTCCCTGAGGCCCACCGGAATGCACTGAAGTTCACCGACCTATTCCTAGTGAAGGTAAGCGCGAGTGCCGCAACACTTTTTTTTTTTAAATGCGGCGGTTATTCCGAATCCGTCGGGTTTTCGTTTGGCCACACCCCCCAATTTCCTTCGCGTGCATGCCAGCGCCGATGCGCCACAATCCGATCGCGTGCGCCAAAATCCCGGGGCAATTCAGGGAAAATCGCCGCAAATCGGAAATATTCGGGTAACACGTCGGGAAACCGAGAATCGGGCCCTTATGAAATGACCCCCAATGTGTCCATATAATCAACCTCCACCAAGATCACATCACAAGGCAAATGAACAAAATGAGAAGTCCTCTCAAGAAGTTTCTTGGATACCAGAGATGCTGATGATGCTGACCATGACATAAATGTAAATACATGGTCAATACATCAGAAGTTTAACTTATCATTCACAGCTATACTCTGGTACAATCACCCAACCGTAGATAAGGTACATAGGCCTTTAAGTAAGGCAATTCATTATGTACACTTATGTCATAGAGAACTAGGGGGTTGAATTATATAGCACAAGTGGCCTTATAAAATAATATTATTGTTTATGTGACATAAATCTGTAAACATCACATTCTGAAATAAAGAGATGAGTGGGATATTGTATTATACACATCCACACTAGGTGAGGTGCGTATTATAAATCTCCTTACTTTAAATGATAAAGATT